>NC_086288.1:10127451-10727451 GCF_963924245.1 Chroicocephalus ridibundus
TGCCGGTTTTCAAGGAACCTGTAGAAATTTATTAGCTTTGAGACCTCAACCTCTCTGTCAACTCTGGTGAAAAGGTTTGAAAATTATTTGGAGAAGACTGATAGGCATGCAATCCAGAATACAAACCAGACCATAAATAAAATTTTCAGTAGAAGACTTAGCTGTTGTCTAGCAATAACTGCAGTAAATGAGTTACTTAGCATCTCCAACAATTTAGCAAAGACAGCACTATCTAAAAATTATGGAAAGAACAAATATTATTTCTGATCTTATAATAATCTGAAATGCATGATGGATAGCTTTCTGTCATTGGTGATGCAACAGTTTCTAAACTGCTTATTTTACTGCCCCAAAATAATAGCACCTTCTCATTGAGAATTACAGTGCTACAAGGATATATAATGGCATCCCCTGGTGAAAGAGTCGTCTTTAGTTAAGGAGAAAAAAAGTCAAGAAAGGGTGTTCACCTGCTTTAAAAAATGTCAGAATAAGAAGTCACTGAAGCAGATTGTAAACTGTAAGCAGCTGTGTCATTTTATTGTCCTGACTATGGCAAGTGTTCTTTTCTTCCTCAGACATGCCCTCGTTTTCTGCCCCCTTGAGTCCTGGCAGATACATTTGGATACGTGCGGCTGCCACCTCTGTTCATAACACCATGGCACGAGCCAAGGTTAAGCTTTTCAAGCTTTTCAGAGAAAACCAAATAGGATGGTGATTTTAGCTGATGAGAGCAGCTAACTGGAGTACAAAAGGGCATACCAGCAGGCACAAGGAAGGTGAAAGGGATGGGGAAAGGAAATGTCCTCAACAGACCAGGAGGATACAGTTTGTAAGTGTGTAGGCTCTGAGTTGCAGGGATGAGTGAGCTTTGACAAAGGAAGGAAAGAACAGGGACATTTAGATGAGAAAGCTTTAGGTTGGAGGATTAGGTTGTGGGAGGATGAGAGTGGGATGGCAGAGGTGATTAGAAGGAATACAGAATTTTGGCATGAGCTTGAAGGCTCAGGGATAACACAGATTTAAGGAAAAACATAGTTGAGAACTGAGTTAGGATGCGTTGAGTGTACTGGGAAGTACTGGATTTTGAATTTCTGAGATGGAAGGAATGAAGAGCTTCCGATGTGGAAAAACATTACTTAGGGGATATAGGACCTTGGCTATAGAGGTCAGTAAAATTTAGAGTTATTAAAAGGCATCCTCACCCCTTCTCTAACCAAGACACTAATTTGGGATTCACACACAGAGCGTTTCTTCTGACTTCCTGTATCACACCCCCTTTTTCCTTTGAGGTGTGCATGTTAACAGGATGGAAAACTTGTAAATTAAATCCTTTGTAGCCTCAATATTAGAGGAAGGAAGATGCATGAATGCAAGATCAGGCTGTAAGCCCCTCACAAAAACTTCAGAAAACATTATTACTCAACATCACTGGAAGATCAGAGCCTTGTATGCCATCGTTCTTGCAGTAAACAGACTAGAAACGTTTGCTTTGATATCTATAGCAGTATCATACACAGCAGAGTCACAGGTGTACTACGGACAGGTTCTCAGTACATCATTTTAGCAGAAATGGATGTATAAAGTTTTTGAACATACTAAAGCGAACTACATTTTGGACTTGCAGACTAAAGGTAAAATCATGTTCTAAAGGCATCCTTATCTTCAAAAAATATCAGAAAGGAGGGAGGCAATGGTTCACTCATGGGGAGGAGGTCTACAAGATTGGAATTCTCAGCATTGAAACAAACTATACTGAGATAATTGAGAAAGTAACATTCAGCATCATATCTTCTCACACATATTTAGTCATATGAAAATTAAAATTTAAGTTTAATTAAATTGTGATAATCTCATATTTAATTTTACCAAATATCAAATTTTGGTTTTAATGACTAAATGGAATATTCATAGAAAATAACCTTTCACACAAATACTCAAATATTTGTGAACTTTGAAAATTTAGCGATCAACTCGGATTTTACTTTCTGTTGACTGGCAGGTTAACAATCAGTCCCATCAGCTGCATGAGGTACATGGTACTATCTCATCCTTGACTCAGTGATGTTCTTAGTGAACAGGGGTCTGTAGACCCCATATTTTTCAAGTAAGAAATGTAAAGTTTTTGTTGTGTCACTTGTATAACTATGTAATTGACAACAAATGGGTTGAAAATAGTGAATACAATTCTTCCCTTTCTTGCTTTTTTGTACCTGTTCTGTTTGAGTTACATCTGTTTTGTGCATGAGAAGATCAGTATGCACAGCAGTAAGGATTTGGGTCCTGTATGGTAGCAATTTTTTTTCAATTCACAATTCAAGTAATTATCAAATAGGGATTTATTGGCTGAAGAATTTTATGAATGGTTTTGGCTAAAGTGTAAGAAGCTCAGTAGTTTGCTAAATGCCTATTAACCTCCTACTACTTGGACACTTTATTCACTGCTCTAAAAGTGATTTGAAAAATAGTGGTAGTGTAATTTTTCAAATGGGTGTTCTGTGAGTTATGTAATATATAGGATCTTTGTCTAGCCACAAACCTCCCATAATTAAGAGTGGGAAAATACTGCAGGGTTTATTTCCCTCACACTTAGAAAATACAGGATGTCTGCCAGGCAACTGACATAAAATACATACATCATGCATTACGTTTAATTCCTCAATCTAAAATCTGTGTGTTTTGTCCTACTTTTTTGTTTGTTTGTTTCCCTTTTGTTCCCAATCTTGTCTAAAGTATTCAGTTCTTTTCCAGGTCGTTTCCTTTTCTCTGTTAAATGTTGTGGCTCCTCTTCTCTCTTCCCTTTTCATTTTCTACTGCTCATGAACGTGCTGTCAACTTTAGTATATCCCTCTTCTCCCATTCTTAGCTGTTTATTCCAACTTGCTTTTCATGGACTCTGCAGTTCCTCCTGCTACTTATAATTAGAGATGCATGGTATTTAATGATAAGGGATCATTACATCAAGAAGTATACATACATACAATTAAATATTTTGCACTCCTATCTAGATATAACTTCTTTAAAGCATTACTTTCAGAAGGACATCCTGTCTTGATCTGAGAACATTAAAAGCAGAGTACCTTTGCCTTTCCCTGGTGGTTTCTTCCTGTAGTTAATCACCCTCATTGTTAAAAATGTGTAACTTATTTTCATTTTGAATTTGTCTGGCTGAAACATTGTTCTATAGGTTCTTATTGTATTTTTCTTTGCTAAGCTAAAGATCCCATGATTATCTGGTACATCATCTGTATTTCAGTACTTGGGTATTATATTTAAGTGGCTTCTTAAGTATTGTTTTTGATAAGCAACATGTTGAGATCTGCAAGGCCACTGAATCATTTCTGATGCTTTTCTACACCTTGTACATGATTTCATCGTTTTTTGGTAAAGAATATTCTAGAACTCTAGTTAGACTTCCAGTATTGGTCTCATTAATCCAGCATGGTTGTAGTTTTTGCTGTGGCCCGGATTAGTTTTTGGAACAATTTGGATGAATTTTACCATAGTGGTATCCAATCAGAATTTTAAAAAAATGTATTGCGGGCCTTAAGAAATGAAATCAAGGAGTATCTGAAAATTGTATCATGGGCTTTAGTTTGTCTGTGGACTATCAGTCTCCTCTGTCTGCTGTCTTACAGAGCAGGTGCTTTTGTTCCCTTATTCCTTTTGACTGCATTAGAAAATTGGTTATTCAAATGGACCACTAGTATAACATATTTCTGTTCTACAAGTATTATCAGCCCTTTATAAGAGGGAAAAGCACTACAGAAAAGATAAGAGACTTTATCAAGGAGGTAAGAAGCAGTAACTGCCAAGATCAGTGTCAAGACAGTTCCTAAATGACACTACTGTTGCTGATATCGATCTGTTCCTCTTCATTGCGAGAGATCACAGCTGTTCTTCATTTTAAGGATAGCCAGCAGTGTGCTGATTGCAAAGATCTTAATACAATAAAGCTCTTTGAGCTTTGTTTTAGTGGTAAAATCTTGACTTATCTTAACTTACTGGAAGTTGGGCCAGATGAAAGTACCTACCCTGAGATTTCTGTTCTATGCAATTTGGTATGCAGAGGAGGCAAGAAAAGGGTGTACACATATTAAATGAGATCCATATCTTCACTCTTTTTCTTACAACCATTTCTTCATCAAAATCATTATGCCCAAGACATAAACAAGCATAAAAGTCCAGGAAGGTAAATATCCTTCCTCTTAGTCACAGTCAAGCACTGTTTAGAAAAAGAGTCAGACTATCATTATCGTCACCATCATGACCTGGAGTTTAAAAATGCCATAGGGGCATCTGAAACAAGTGTGAGCTTCCTCTGAAGGGTGAATGGCTGGTTTGGTGTTTTCTGTCAGCCTCTTAAAACCCTTCCACATGTAAGTGGACATTGTTTCCCTCGGGCTTGCACAATTAAACCTTAATACACTGTCAGTGCAAGTCACTTTGTGCAAGGGGCAGTAGTAATGAGTGGAGTTAGCACAGGGAACAGCCCTTGCAGGAAAACAAAATAATCCTGTTCGAAATTAAGGCTGTAGTCTGTAAAAGGGACAGAGAGTCAACAATTACCAAAGCTATGGAGCTCTGAATTTATTATACCAATTAACTCTTATCTTTTTCTACCTCCTAGAATGCAATTCCATATATAGACACCCAAGATAACTCTAAATGAGATTGTTTTCAGGACCTTTTTAAAGAAGAGAGTAACTCGCCTGTAGACCAGAAACAGTCCAGTTGTGACAGCACACAATTCCATATTTACTCATTTTCCATGCTAAAAAGCAAACATTACCTGATGTGGAATTCTGTATTAATGTGACTATGCCACTTCCAGTGCCCAACCTAACTTGTTGAAGGTGCTCTCAGATCCTGATTTTATGGTGATTTAACCTAGATTCACTTTGTGTTAGTCAATATCTGACTGTATACATGTGTCTTTGAACACACATTCTCTGCAACCATTTACTAGAGTAGCACCAGATGATAAAGAATATGTCCTTGTCAAAGCACGTAAAATGGGGGAGGAAATTAAATCGTCTGAGTCTGATCCCATACAAGACTATACTCAAATGGAAATAGCATCTGATTGTTGCGTGGATTAGCAAATCAGTGCTCATTAAATAATATGTATGCATATATAAGGAGGTAGCTTCAGCTGTGTTACTTCCAATTTATGAAAATGTATGTAACAGTAGGACTAAATCTAGTGATACTACATTGGTCGGAACGCATCTAACAAATTCCCTGTTTCATATGTGCTTGATCTATGATTTATTCCTTAGAGCAGTCCATGGGATTGTATTTTATGCTGGGCAGATATTGTTTGAGAAATAGTATTCTTTTTATAGTTCTCAGACTTAAAAAGGGAAACAGAACACTTGCCTGTGCTATATTTTTTTGTTTCTGGCTTCAGCTAATGAGTCACTAATACAATAAGGAACTGTATTTCAGGTGTGGATACTAGTAAGTTACTCATCCGTTGCAAACCTTGTACATCTACTTTTTATGTAAAACCAAACCAAGATTAATTTTAAAGTTTCTTTTACCTTTGCATCGCTGTACTAATACACATAAGGTATTTTATTTATAAATATTTTCTATATCAGAATTACTGATATTTTGGACTAGTAAAGGATCAAGACCAATAAAAATAGCTTTTACAGAAGTGAAGTCTTCACCTGCTATTGCCTTATATGAATGAAGAAAAAACATAAAAGAATAATGTTCAAAAGTACCTCAGCTGTTATTCTATCAAAAAGTTTATGTATCTTCCTGAGCACTTCTAGCAGAGGCATTAATTTTCAAACTATCAAAGCAAGTTTCTAACATGTTTTCCAATAAAACTCAATTACTTATAAAAGTTATCAAAATAAACACTGGTCCATAGGCAGTCAGTTGAAAAAAATTATTTTTAAGACTAAAGATTATGATACTGTTCAAATACAAAACAAGCATGAGGTCATATGAAAGAAAGAATTCTGAATACTGAGTTAAATCCCAGTAAATTTTTCTCTGGTAAAGGAAATTGAAATAATGCTTTAGGAGAGCTTTTAAATACCTTTAAAAAAAACCTGTAAAGTTAATTAGTCCAATGGCTTCATATTATACTTTGAGTCACAGATGTGGTGCTTTGTTATAGCCAGGATATCAAAAAACAGAATGTAAGTTACATCTATACCATAGTCTGCCTGCTAGGATGACCATACTCAGTGCTCCCAGTTTTAGGAAAACTGCAAGGGCAAGAACGGTGTCTGTCAACAGAGTAAAACATACTGTACCTGTCCACGCTAAGGGCACAGAGGTTAAGGACTGTGATGCCCACCGATGCCTTCTGTATAAAGGGAAGGAATTTGCAGAGAAACTGTCCAAATTCAGAATCTCCAAAAGGCCACTTCTGAGCAAGGAGCTAAAAAGAAGATATAAAATAATCAGAATATTTAATCAGTAACTTAGCAAGTATATAATAATTGTAATTATTTCTTGTAACCTTGAATTTTCCATACCTCAAGCATGTCCTTAGTACTGAGTGAATCTGGGAAGTAACTGCTACTACAGAAGCACAGAGCATGCAAGTTTAAACTTAGGTGTTGACCTTGTGCTGTTGTAATAGTAACTTGCATTGTTAAAAGATTTTTTATTCTTGTGCTTCAGCCACCAGTACTGAATAAGGGAAATGTAACTCAACCCTGTCATGAGTGGTTGCAATTACCGTGTCCCAGAACCAAGCAGTCAAGTCATAGCTCACAGTTCATAATGAAATACCTCAGAGCCAAATTCTCATGCTGCACGCAAGTAGATTCTTGTCATTGTAAATGTACCACTGTGTAACTCATTACAATATTCACTGCCAGATTCTTAAGTGTGTGGAGAAAATATTGTACATACATAATTTGTTCCATATTATGTTTTAAAAGACTACCATCATACATACGTGTGGGCTGTCCTACAAGGCAACAGAAAAGCATCCATTTGGAAAGACGTGAATGAGTGGCTGGGGTTTAGATTAGTATTTCCAAGGAGACATTTACATAACAGATATGAGTACACTGATTCATGTGAATAGTTGTGAATAATTAGGACGTAAACAGCAATCTTTCTAGCTGTAACTGTTAAAGCTTTGAACAAGTATACATACAAAATATCGGATACAAAATTATTCAGGGTAGTCAAATCTACAACTGACTGCAGAGTCACAGATCATCTCCCTTTACTGGATGCGTGGCAGTAAATCTAAGTAAATGTAATGAGTGAAAAATTATTAAGTCCACACAAAGTACTGAGCTGATTCCACTCAAGAAAGGAATCTTACAGTCACCATGAAGAGTTGAAGAACTAAGTCACTAAACCTTCTCACCAGAAAGGGAAGAGTCACTCTTGCAGTACTGTGTTTTTTAATCATCTTCCCCAGTCTCTACTACTGAGGCTTTGTCAGGGGTAGGATAGTGAATAAGGGGTAAGATGAGTTCTTTGTGTGATGTAGCGCAGCAGTTCTTATGCTCTTAACAACTTCTGTTGAAGTGGTTGTGTAATAGAAAGCATTAGATTTGAAATAAAAATATCAAGTGCTTGAGTCAGATATGTAATTTGTCAACATCTTAGCGGATGTTGTATCCCCTATATAAACAGGGGGCAGAGTTTTAAAGTCAGTAATAATAACTGTCTTACTGGATAATTAAATAATTACTACTATTGTGCAGTCATTGGTTTTGTATTAAGCCTTACTGAACAAAAGCTGGAACACAGACTATTTTGATGGTACCATCTAAATTTTATGTTTTTATTTGCCTCAGAGGAAGACAGCAAACGATACTCTGTGGAGTAACAATTATATGCCAAACCCAAGCTTCTGAAAGCTTCTAAAACCCAATTTTGCTGAATTTTTGAAGATAGTCAGATAGAGACCTGGGACCGTTTTATGGAACTAAAATAGATTTAGACTTCTCAACAGTTTTATTACCAAGTGCCTGAGATGGAGATAAACTGGTGGCATAACCAGCATTTCCAATAAATACAGTATGTGCGATGTGCCACAGTCTAGCTGTTGCTGGGCGAGAGTGCAGAACGGAAAACAGAGAACAAGGAACCATACTTTCATCTGCACAAATGTGCAAGGACTGACACCTCTGCATTCTGCATGCAAAAATTAGTTGTGTTCTTTCAATGATAGATACAACCTATGAATCATATATTTTTAACATTTTTACAGTTAAAACTGAAATAAGATTATACTGTTTGGAATATGATTAATTCAATAGAAATTTGAATTGTTGTTTTCAGAGTTTATTTTCTCGCAGACCTGTTCTGCCACGCCATCTTCATATTTGGGCAGACTTCTTTGCTTACAGTCAGTTCACATTTTGAGAGTTATCTTTGCAACCACAAGGCCTATAAATTTTTTTCAGTAGAAGCTTAGGCTCTGGAACACACTCATTTGGTAAGAGTGGGTGGATTCTGCCTGTAGAATTAGAAAAACAAATTTTGGTTGTAGCTCAGAACTGCAGTATTCAAAGTAAACATTTTATTTCTATTTTAATTACTGTTAAATTGAAACATACTAGTAATCACTACCTTTAACAATATAAATGTTAACTATGGGGAGTTAAAATTCACATCCATCTTCATCTCAGTTAAGTTTCACAGCATGAGTTTTTCTGGGCACTTTGCTGTAGTGTACAGGATGTTTATCACTGAATGCCGGATTTGTAAGAATTCATCTTCTCTTCACCAGTCCTGATCTGGCTTTTTCACATCCTCTTTTTTTTATAGCCATTCATCACAATGCTGAATTACTTGTGCTTTTTTCCCCAAAATAATACCTCAAAAATGATGAAAGCAGCTATGTATTACATAGTGCCTATGTCTCTCTAGGACCATATTCATACTGTCATTTGATTACTTGTATTTCAAGACAGATTTTAGCAATTCATAGCTTTTAGCCATCTGGTTGTTAATACTATGAAGCAAACCTATGTGTATGACTGCTTGTTAAATAGGAATGGCATTATCTGTTAGGCATTATATTTTTAACTGGATTTTTTTTTTTTTCAGCTGAATATTAACATGAGATTTCTCAACATAACCTATAGGATCAATCCAAGTTTGTCTACTCCCTATTTCTTGAGAGTGGTAGAATATCATACAAATATGCTTCCATTTGTGATTTACCTTCAAGACCACAGCAGAGAAAATGTGAGCACCTTTGCAATGTTATTCTAGTTCAGGGCAATCACATTTGACGAAAGCCCTTGTGCCAGAAGCTAGGGAATGGATCACTAGGATTGGTGATTTAACTATTGTCGGTACCTTCAGTAAGAAAGGTAATGAGATTATACCTGCAAACTGTTGATTAATTCTTCGGATTTTATCTGTTATCTATACACTAAATGAAATACATTGAAAGCTCTGGCAGAATTATTTTCTAGCTAGATTTGCAGTATTATAATAAATGGTTGCATGGCATTGTTTTGCCTTTTGCCTACAACTCTTGCATGAGGCTTTAGTTTATGTCAGGGCTGCAGAAAAGATGTTGGAAAACGAAGGGGCAATCTGAATCCATGGTAATTCTCCAGCCAGTTGTAGTCACATGGAACTTCAGCTCCAGAATCTTGCCTGGGTTTGGGTAAAATCAGAATAGTTTTCAGACACCACTGTGTGAAGGCTAAATTATAAATGGCACTGCCAGGGAAAAGAGGCCCTAGCAGACTTTTGTCAATCCCCTGTGCCAACCAGAGCCCCAAAACTGATTTATCATTACCGATCACACTTTAAAAGGCAACTGAAAGATAGCCACCTATTCATTTATGTGCACTGACTGTGACTGTAGCGTATACCCAGCAATAGGAATGAACAAGCATTTTGTAGTGACTGTGAAACTCCGTTACTACAAGGCAAATATTAGCTTCAAAAAGAAAAGTGTTGTACTTGAAAAAGGTTCACTAACTCGTTACTCCTCACAGGGAAGTTTTATCATGGTTTCAGCGTGTATACATCTTCCCCACACCCCAGGAAGCTCTCCTTTTTTAAGATTAAAAGTATTTTATTCCTTTTGTTTCTTACACTTTTCCACTAATTGAAGTAACATCAGTACAAAGTCATTAGACATTCTTTTCAAGTTGATTTTAATCAAAATCACTGGGATCAGAATTATTTGATTTTTAAGATTAACTTTGCAATCATTTCCATGGGTATACTCCATTATCATTCCACATCAGCTATGCATTCATTACTTCCCCTTGGATCAGGTGCCAGATTTTTCTTCTGTAGATATTTTTAGTTGGCAAATCTGATCCTGTCTTTGGTTTTACTAATTTTACATCAAAACAAGTCCATTGCCCTCTGTTCTGCCCCAGCAGGGTACAGAAACTTCAGAGGGAAATAACACATTTATTTTGTATAAAAAAAATGGGCCCAGGAATTTAATTGAATTAATCTGGTTTTACTTAGGTAAAATATAAGAACTGAGACTACGTCTCTGCTCTTCCAGTGGTTTTGCATGTTTTAATATCCAAACAAAATGAGATTACATTTTCTCTCAAGGCACGAGGATAGGAGGAATCAGGCTGATTATCCCAACTTGTATCCCAGTTCTCCGTGAGTTGGTCAAATGGATCGTGCTTTTGGAAACCCACTCACAAAATCTCTGAGATTTCGAAATAAGATATGCGGCAAAGGAAGTGCACTTTTCCCCCTGCGCAGTTTGCAACTTAGCAGTATTTCATACTGTTCAACTGTGGAGCAATTCCTAAGTGAGAAAAGAGTGTAGTCAACAGCATATTTTTACACTGAAATCAGAAACCAAGATTTCAAGGTTCTACTGTTGGTCTTAGAAAACCTCAGCAAAGTGACCAGACAGCCACAGCTTCCTTGAGCATCTCCCCTTCTCTGCTGCTTTATAAGGCCTCTCTGCCCTGACGCTGCAGCTTGAAACAAACAAGACAGCAGCGCTGAGAACATTCCTTTGCAATGATTTTTAAATGTCACTCAGTTGATTTTATTCTACTGCTGTTGCTATTTTCTAATCCCCATTAGTATGCTATCTGATGTACAAAACATAAAGTCCCACTGTGCATCCCAAGCAATTCATATATAGTCTAAAAGAGAGAATGTTATAATCCAACCACATGAGTATTCACCAGTACATGCTCATGTGCATCCACAGTGTTTATCTAATAGTCGGCTGATACTGTGTGTTTACAGGCAGTGATGACCCTGGAGCTCAGCCCAAAATAGATGGATTGGGTTAGATGCTGGATATGAACCAGCTCTAAGCTGCTCTATAAAAACTGCTTTGGGTCAACAACTACGTATCAGGAGGTCCTCTCTGCCACGTGGCATTGAGGATGAAAGCAAAGGTTTCATACCTGCCCTTTCCTGCTCCTAGTGCTCTAGAACCTTTCTTTTCCTATATCCACGTGGGACCATTGTTGTGCTGACACAGAAGATCTGTTTTCCAGAACCTGAACTGTGTTTCATAAAGATAGTGCTTGCCCCTCATGCCACCCCCATGCAGGATACTCTCCTGAGTTTCATGGCATTTAAATGTTGAATGATACTGATGGAACAACTCTGGCACAACCTTGGCAGTCAAGAGTTTCTGCTCTGTCTTCAGCAGGACAAATAGAATTACCTTCCATGACTTCTTACACTTGTGCAGTAATGGAGAAATGGACCAAACCAGCAGATTTCTGTTCGTATAGGTAATGTCTAGTTGTGTAAGTGACCAGCATCTCCTAATTGTAGAGTTACAAAACCAGTGTATTCCAGGGTGATGTGATTTCCTTTCCTTGCAACATAGCCCAGAATGAAAGATGAGAAATTCCTCTGGTTTTGTCAGATCAGCAGATTTGGGGTTTTTTTAAATTTGTTTTTTAAGGCTAGTTTCCTCTAGGAGACATTGAGCTGTCTTAGTAAAGCTCTGTCTTACATTGCGTTCTGCAATTATGCATGCCCTTGTCTGCTTCAAGGCACGAGCCAAATATGGTACCTGGCTATTCTGCTTGGAATCCAGGTGAAATCTGAGTGAACACAGAAGTGTCCAAAGTCTATACCAGTGAGCTGACTGCGTCAAGTGACAAAAGATGATGATTCTGACTGAAGTGTTCCTCCTGCCTCTGATCCATAAGACTGGTTAATTAGGAAGAAGGGTGGATTGAGTCTCCTGCTTGTGGTATTTTGATTGTGGTATTTTGATTCAGTGACTCAACCGGGACCCTTCTGTCTCCATGAAACTTCATAGGACAAGAATTCACTGCATGTTCTCAAGCCTTTCTCTTTGTCCTGCGACCCATATATCCAAGAGAGAATTGCATTGCAGGACAATCCTCATCCATTGCTTGCTTGGGACCCACAGACAGTTGTTCATCCCACATATGTAGCTCAGCTGTGCTCCACCGCTTTGCTGTAAGGGTGAAGGAGAGAGAACACAGCCTGTCTCTAGGTACTCCTTCCCTTTCCACTGCTGGAGTTAAAAGCCTTGACTTTGGGAAGGACAGTGAGTAGAGGAAAAGTAGAGGAAAACAAAGAAAAAGGCTAACCTTTATAATGCAGGGCACAAGACCAATATTGAGTATATCATGGTGACATGATAGTTTGGGCTTCTGCTAACTTTGGTATCACTTGTTTTTTTTCTTTATACTTAGATTCATGATACTGCCATGGGAGAGAAGGCACACTGCATCTCTTCAACTGTCCTTGGCAGGAAATACATTCCTAATTTTGCTACAACCAAGAACCGACTTTTTTCCACTTTGGGTGGATAAAAGTTTGACTGTTTTTTTTTTTTTTCTGGAAGGAGGAAAGGTTATGTGGGGATCCATGAGAACCATCAAAGACATTTTTTCCTCAGAATTGCCATACCACAACTTTTTCTGCTATTTTGGTCATCTTTGCCCAACTGAGTAAAGGTGGAGGTAGCAGAGGGTCTCATGCCATTTCATGAATGCCTGCAGACTTTTTCTCCTGCTTAGGCAGCTCTGAAAGGGAATGTGTAGTTTTTACACAAGAGAAAATAGATTATACTTCAAGAGATCCTGAAAAGTGAGAAAACAAATGCCCTGTTTTTGAAGCAGAAAATTCTGTCTCAACTAACTGATAAAAAAATAAATCCTAAGTTTTACGTTCTTGTTAAAATGTTTATATTTATTACAAAAATCTACTTAGTGGTAAAGCATTCCTAACAGCTCTAGACATCTCCCCTGTGGTATTTTTGCTGTTTACAAAGTAGGATTAGTTTCTTTTTTGTTGTTCTGTGGTGTTGGCTAACTTCCTATCCTTTTACGTAGACTGTTTCTCAAGCTGCTCTTCTTCAGGGAAATGAGCTGCAAGGTGTGCTTATGTGCATGGCGATTTGTTGAAAAGAATTTTTTCAATCCCTGGGCAAAATATTGCTTTTGTTATTCTTCCAACCGTGTTGTCTTTTGTGTGTGGCTAAAGAGAGTGACAGGGTTGCTAAGAAATTACTGCAGAACTGGTAAACCCTGGATATGCACAATCAAAACAATTCCCTGTTATCTGTAGAGTTCTGCTGATTGAAAAATAAAGAGAGCGAACATACTAAAATATTCTGTTAAACTTAAGAGTCTCTAGGTACTACACGGTACTACAAATCTGCAGAACAGCAAGGCAGGCATGAGATGTGAAACTGAAGATGAGGGAGGAGATGCCTGTGCATTGAAGGGAACATATATCCCACCTCCCCAAAGTACAGCCATTAGTTAAAGGCAGAGTGGATCTTGAACTAAGACCTAGAATATAAAATCTCTTCCTTAACCCCTACCTTGGTATGCATATTAAACACTTTCTGCTAGGAAGCTGAAGTCTGTACATGGAGAGAACATTCCTGATTGACTTCCCTTCCCTGTTCCATTTTGCATAACTTCTGCCTTCTGACTCAGTTCCTGTGCTCTAGATTTATGTACGATCGTGACATGGAGACACACACCCAAATAACAGGTCATGTTCTGAGCAAGTTATATGGATTTCTGCATCACACGGGACTACCAATATGTTACTTCTTGGAATCACTGATAAGACTTCAGTGAAAGCCAGAATGCAGTTGTTAAACTGGTGGCCTCAGAATTTCCTACTGGTGCTGGTACTTCTTGAGAACTATACACTGCACACATGACAAATTTTGCTTTTAAAGGGGGGTTTCTTTTCTAAGTACACTTAACTTTTTGTGGGCTTGGCCTTGTAGTCCTTTGGCACAAACCTGTAACTACTGTGGATGTCACTTCCTCTGTTAGCCTACACGATCGGTCTAAATGTGTTCAATTATCCCTGCTTATGTATAATATTAATTCTGTCAGTAAACGTAATCAGGTATGCCAAATAATTTGTGATTAAGAGGGAACTGGCTAACACTTACGCATTTTCTCTGATGTTGAAAATTGTCCATGACTAGAAATGCTTCAGCTAAGTCTTCCTTTACTGAAGACAAAATGGCTGAAGATGTTTGCTTACTGCCAGCTACCTTTTATATTTAGACTCATAATGTGCTAGGTGGGCTACTCAGATTTAGATGCTGTCACAACTAAGGTAAGCATGAATACCAATTTACTAACAAAAAAGCTTAGTTTATTAAAGAAAACATCATCTTCTTGAGTTGAGCGGTGGACAGTCTTGCTTGTTTTCTGGGTAGATATCTTTCACTTTATACCAGTAAAATAATTAGGAAAATATTTTTATTCACATTTAAAGAAACGGGTTAGAATCTGGATAATTAGCTTAATCTACTTCTTTTTAAACTAATGGTTTAAGGAGTTAAGCACATTAAGATGTAAGACAATATCATTTATGTCAGTCCTATGTAGGTCAGTTTGAAATAAACAGAACTAATTTAAACATTTTTCTCTAAATTGCATAAAAATGGAAGCAGTCACAGCTCAGGACTTCCCAGTAACATAGTTAAAACAATTTTGCCATTCCATGCCTTGGCCTAGAGTGCTTTTAGCTCCAGGAGCTCAGGAAAGAGCAATGGACAGCTTTTTCTGCGGAGAGCACATGTTGTTCTTGCTGTTGCTCTGTTAAACCTTAGCTGGTGACAGTGACAGCAGCATCAGCAGCAGCCATAAGGGCTTTCCAGCACTTTAGCACAGCCAAGGCAATAGTAGTGCTACGGATATTCTGCTGCTGCCTATGTATAGCCTTAGAAAATTGTCTAGTTTCTGTATGGAAAGCAGACCTCTAAAGAAGTTTTCATACAAATTTAGGTTCTTTGCTACAAATACATACGGCAGCGATGCAGCAGCTTTCAGCTATGTGCTATGCCACCTGATGCGATGGTATGAAAAAAAGAGGGATGAAAAAAGAGGTATGAAACCTGTCTCTTCTTCAGTGCCTTAACCCTACCTCTACAGCAGCATAAAGCATAAAAGTTGTATTTCCCAATCTTCTTTTCACTGCAAAGAAGTCATTCTTACTGATCTGGAGGCTTTAGGCTTTGGCATCTTGAATGTCTGAGATGGGTATGTTTTGGGTAAAGAGGAACTATTTGGGTCCAGGTGGTATAAATATGTGATTGAAAATGAAATTGTCTTAGTTTGGTCTATTAAAGCTGGATTTATTTCCAATAAAACTCAATTTGTTACAATTTTTAATATTGATTTGATACTACAAGTGGATATACTAGTGGTAATTAAGTGTAATGGGGCTTTAATACATCCAAAGTATCTTCAAAGGAGGCTAGTGAATATTACTCACATCTCAGTCCATTTAACAAATTGCTAAGGGGAATCCGCTATATAATTACAGTAGCTGGAGAAAGTAAGGGGGAATTTTTGGGCCTACTGTACCATGAAGAAAGGATAAAAATGTCCAATACCATATGACCATATCTTTAGCTGACATAAATGACATAATTTTTTTTTCCCCAGCATCACATCTTTGTTAATTGTATAGATGTGTAACAGAATGATGGTCTCAATTCTCCTGGGATCTTAAATTTTCAATTAATATAATCTTACAGCTGCTTCTCCTTAGAAGCATTTGTAAAATGGATCTGAGTATCAGTAACATTACCTACTTCTCTTTGGAAGGAATTTCAAAATAGTTAAGGCTACCTTATGTTTCAGGAAAGTAATTATACCTGTTTCTGATATTACGTTGTAATTACATAATATTACACGTTTCGTTCTATACGACATGGCCATCTTAATACTGTACTATTGGTTATTTGAATAGGCAGATGAATGCTTGTTTACTGTAATTCTGATTTCAGACCTGTTTTGTCCTTGTAAAAATGAAGATCTCACCTATAAGGTATTAAGTGTTTGACACCATTTGTTTATATAGGATACTAATAAATGGTTCAACATGAGGCTAACTCTAAAGCTAAAAGAATCTTTAAAATAAAGTTCAGAACTAAGTGTATAAAACACTTTTAAATTTAAACTTTAAAACAAAAATAAAACCACTTTATTTTTTTTTCCTGAAAAGACTATCACTTCCACTTTCAAATTGTGACATTTCCAGTGCTCACCCTTCATGCTGTCACTCAGCAAGAGGAGCTAAATGGTGCCCCAGAGTTTAGGATCCCTCGTGATACAAACCAGACTGGTATTTAACAAACTTTAAAATCAACTCCTAATGTAGGCAGACATGTTACTGAATGGTTTACATGAAAAATGGACTGTAAATAATAACAGCATTTGTTACCAGAAGTACTAGACTCCCTTATAAATGCTATAAATGCTTCCCTATGTCAGAATACATGCAGCTAACCTTATACAACAGTTGTATGTGGTAATTTTTAAGTCATTTATTTTGGAGGTTCAAGCACTCAAAATTACTAAAAGCTTGAATGCTTGTAAACACAATTTTAATTCTGCCTTCTTAATGTGGGAATTGACATACATTGATGTCAAGGGGATGCAGTTTCATTCACAGCCTTTATTTATCAAATGCTTCGCTGCAGTACAGAAATAAATTTTCATACAGGCTGAGGTAATTTCATTTGTACAGACATTTAGGACCACAGTTTAGCTCGTCATATTAGATATAGCACGGCAAGTGAACCTATAGAATACCAAAGAAGTGTCAGAAAACTAATAGAAAAAAATGTACTGCAAAGTAAAAATGTACTGCAAAGTAAAGGGAATGTAAAAAATATTGTTTGTTACTTTTAACTAGACTTCTAAAGAATTTTCAGAAGACCATCAAAAGGCAATTCTGAAAGGCAAAATTAATTCTAGGTTTCCATTCCTCTTTGTGAAGAAGCAGCAGAGCTCTTGAAAAGTTAGAGAAAATTGTATAAAAAACCAGCTGTTCTTTCCCAAACTCAGCTCTGAAAAAACACGTGCCATTTTCCCTAAAATTTCTTATCAGAAATACAATAAGAAGCAAGAACACTGCCTTAGCAATTATCCATAAAGACATCAGGATAATTTACCAGGGAGAAAACTGTAATGCATCATGGGAGATGCAGTCCAGGCTACGAGTCCAGTTCACCAAGAATAATGAAAACATGCAGAACCCCAGTCCTGTGTCCCATTAGGCATCCACACAGTTATGGAAGACAGGTGAATCTCAAATCAGGCAGAGACTAATCTTTCTCATCAACTTGTTAATCCAAAATACTCTACAGATATCTGATATCTTGTCAACAAATTGATTATTTAATTTTCCATTTGAAAAGTGGAAACTAGAATTTACATTAAATCACGTGCATTATTATGCACGTCTTTATCCTAGCTTCAAATTCATATTATATTAAAACCAGATAAAGTTAAAAGACTTATCTGTAATTTATACTACTGGAAGATCAGAACCAGGTACTGCATTTTACAATGGGATAATATGCCTTGGTATAAATGTCGTGTTTGCACATACACTATTTTTAATCCATTAATGAATTCAAATTTTTATGATCTTGTCCTATCAGTACCTGCATTATAATGCAGGTCAATAGTTATGATGTCTATAGTTATAAAGACACAAAATACGTCTTTTCAATTCACTGTTTCTTTAATTTTAAAATCCAATTTGAAACCACAGGACAGTAGTTATTATAAAGTTATGCATTAAAATGTTTTGTTTAAAACACATGTAAATAAAATCAAAGTCTCTGGAATCTTTAAGGCCCAAAATTGCAAAGAATGTTTTTTTTTCATTATATTACCTAGTGGTTTTTTTACTAACAGAAACACTTTTTTACTGAGAAAAGAAAGAAAAATTACAATATCCTATCAGCTATGCACCTGTATACAATCCACAAAGATACAGATAGAAGCTTACAACATTCTTTGACAATTTTCTAAGATAAGTTAATAGCAGCGAGATATATTAAAAGAGGACTCAGTTCTGTTCATTCAAGCCTGTTCTGGAATCATGCAAGTTACATAAGTAAACATATATTTGTTTATGGCACTGCTTTATGGCTTTGTTTAATTAAAATGGAAAATAAAAAAACTGGGACAGGATAACTTTATACCAGATTAAAGAATTGGTGAGGATCCTTCTTAGACTTGGACAAATCCAGATGAAATTTAATATTTCAAAAATGTTCTGTGATATAATTGATTTTACTAACTCTGTAATAATTTTGAGAATCTGCTATTAATTAATTAAAACCTTACTGCTCAACTTAACTGAAATAATCTCTCTCCACAAAGTCATAACATGAAGACCACGGATCACAGAGTATTTTCTGTAAAAACATAAAGTAAGGATAGGGTATTCCAAAAATAGCAACTAGTCCAATGCTGTATGTCCATCAAGGAGGAGAACAGTTTATAAAAAGTCTTCCCTCATAAATTCTTTTGCTAGCTATAGTAGCTATAATAAATGAAGAGTTCCTGTGAAATGCTCAACGCCGTGCTTTGGTTAAGAGCTAAAAGCTACATCACCTTTAAAAGGAGATACGCTTTTTCTTTATGGAGGTGAGACCTGAGAGCAAGGTTTTTGCTGTAGAAGAAAAAGGAGCTGTATTTTTTCTGAAGTGCACTATTCATTGACAAAAGAGCACTCCTTAGACAAAGAAGTAACCACAGAGAACAGACAGCGTACTTGTAAGGAAACTGCAATTAGAATGTATTGTTGTTGCATCCTACCTTGTACACAATGATAGGAATATCAATGACGATATAGATAAGGTCTCCTAGTGCCAGACTGGCGATCAGTGCATTCGGGCCATTCCTCATACACTTGTTCTGGTAAATGATCCTCAGCAGAGTTGCATTCCCAACCATTCCAACGATGAAAATAGCACAAGATACCACCGTGTTGATATATTTAAAAGTTTCAGCAATCTTGGTCTGCTGGGAGCATTTGACAGTTTGGTTGGACACCAGGGGCTGTCTGGTGGTTAGGAGTATGCTGGATTCGATCCCTGAGAAAGTGGAAAGGTAATTTCCCAAGTCACTCCGATTGGCAGTGTATCTGTCAGAGCTGTCACAGAGGACAAATCCTGGAACCAGCAGCAGCAAGGAAACTCTTAAACACAAGGCTTCCATCCTGAAGTCCCAAAAAAGCAGATTCAGTGAGACAACAGTTTTTTTCAGTATTTCAGTGAGGTAATTCTCACTTCTTCACCTGCAGAGAGAAAAAATAAACAAAAACAAAGAAGAAAGAAACACAGAATCAATACAACAGGTAGACTACACACCCTGCTTCTCGCTTAGGAAGGTATTTGAATGTACAGTCTCTACAGCGCATATGTATAAACACCTGCTTATAATCACTGTGCTACTCTGAAATCTAAATTACCCGCGTTTTACTGTCTGACAAAAGGCAAAGACAAAAAATTACATAAGTAATTGATAGCTTATACAAATGAGATCCAGGAAAACCCTCTTAGTTTGAGACAGAATTTGTACGAGTGGAAAAAATATCATGGATGAAGTTCTGTTTTCAAATATAGTCTTGCAAGAAAAGCGTACCAGCAAAGAAAAGCGTACCTTGGAGACTGATGAATGATATTTTAGTTACAATAAAAAGTTACTATTTTTTCTTTGAAAAAGTAAGGTATCAGCACTGCATTAATAATTAAAATATAAATAAATAACAAAAAATTGTTAATTTTCTGAGTGTTGGTGATATATTGCAACACTGAGGCTTTATATTATTTTTCTCTGATTTTATAATTACCTGGATTTCAAGTGAAGACTGAAAATACATGTATTTCAAGTAAAATTTTGGACCAGATCCAAAGTCCCTAAATATTAGGAGGAAGACTTATAGTCTCAGGGTAGACCTCAGGCCAGGAAAAACCCTTCAAACTTTACATGTCATATGGTCACTGAATGTCATTGCAGCTCATGTTCAGTACTTACTCATGGTGAAATTAATTATAAAAATATAAGCTCTTTTAAAGATAAAAAATACTTGGTTTAGTATTCTAAGCAACAATTCATGACATTTCCAGATAGAAAAGGAAGCATCATAGCATTCTGTCCCAAAAAGTATGACTGCCTATGCGTAACCACCAGAGCTGGCTCCCCGCCACAGGGAGTATAGATACTACCCCTCCCCTGAAACCAAGGAGGCCACTCAAGTCCACTTCCTTGAAGCCTCAGTTTAATTTAAGATAAAGATTTTTTTAAATGGCTCATATCTGCAAAACAAGACGAAGTGCTGCAGTGTTGCCAAAAGAAGAGTGAAAAGTCAAGTATAACTTTCTGATTTCTAGGGACTTGCACGAAGGATTTGGGAGGATCCTTTTTAATAAATGATCCTAATTTCATTCCCTATGGGGCTATTAAGTCAGAGTTTATAGCAAGAAGTTTACTAGAGAAAGAATGTGGGAGACAATTTACTGATAGGAGCCACAGTATAAATATTTACTACTATTATCCTGTTCTGTTGTGTGTGGTCTGTAGAAATGTGTGTGTACCTATATACAGCAGCAAATGCAATGTTAACCTGAGTATTCCTGTCTGGCATGTAGAGTGTCATCCCTCACAGACCAGACATTTACAGTCTTTTATATTGGTGTATTTGAGATGAGGATCTGACCAACTGTGAGTTCCTGGGCACTCATTGTTAAAGTTTAATATACTAAATAGTAAATCCTTCTTTATTAAATGCCGGTTAAGATGGTATCTCAGAGCAGTTAGCAACAGTTTGCATGATGTAAATGTGTTCACTTTAGGTTTCTAAATCATATCAGAAACAACAGACTTATTTGACTGTGACTCTTTTCAGGCAAGTATTAATACTTTTCTTATTTGCTATGACTATGGTTCTCCAGTTTACAAATGGAAAAACTGAATCACTAATGATTTAAATAACTAAGTTCATACTTCCTAAGTAAATGTGATACAGCTATGAACAGAACCCCCAGCCCTATGCTTTAGTGGTTTTATTAGTATCCTCCTTATTTAATGACCTTTTCTTGCGAAAATTTGGTATATGTATATCATACAAACATGGTGGTAGCATGGCAATCATGCCGCCAGCATGCAAAGCTAGGAACAAACTTGCCAATTACCATCTCTTCCCTCTCCCGAAAAAAACTTTTTCATAAGAAGCAAAACTAGAAAATTTTTAATATAATAATTTCTAAGGATATTTTCTTAAGGATTCCTGACAGCCCTTCATTCCTCTGTGCATATTTTCAAAGTAATTCTGTTGTTATGGAATGTAACATGCAAGCTACCTCATGTAAGTAACATAGCAGCATCTGTAATAACTTTTTGTAATAGCATAATCTAGTATTCTCCTTCTCGTGTAATCTGAGTACCTGGAGCGTGTGCGGTTGTTGCGTGACTGTGGAGGCCACATGCATGTGCTGTGCCTGGGCTCCTACGGCACTGCAGAAGGAGCCGCGGATGCGGAGAACTAAACTCCTAACAACTGGCCTGGGGGTGTCAAGCCGAAAAAATTCCCATGCCGAGATTCCCAAGAAGAGACCCTGCTATCGGAAATGAAATTGTTCAAAGGATTACAGACCAGCTAAAACGTTAACAGTGATTAATCTGCCCAAAAGGCAGCCGAGATGTAAACAGGAGCTAATAAACTTCAGCAGGGCACAAAAGCGCTGAAAGAAATACATTTCTCTTGGTTGTCTCCCGCTCCAGCGCAGGCAGTGGGAGCTCTCTGCTGCTGGGATAATCGCCTTGCATTTCTTCCTCTTAACACACAGGAAAACATTCTCCGCTTGTAACGCTATCAAAAGATCAGTTCCAACAAGCACTTGGCAAATCAGTACTACCTCCCCTATACAGAGCATCTGACAAAATCTACATATTGTTAAACTTTATTTAATAATAGTTATCCCAAGCTGCCTCGTGCCTGTCTGTCGTCCTCTCTCTTCCTCTCTCCCTCTCTGACTCGCACACGCTCGCACACACACACACACGCACTGAGAGGTGCAGCATCGCCACCTAATCGCTATCTGGAGGGTTATCGAGAAGTGCTGGAAGTGTCCCGCGGTCTGGGCCGGGCTGTCCCCGGGGCCGGGCAGTGGCTCCCGGCCGGCTGCGGCAGCGGGGACCGCGCACTCACCCCCGCCGTGCCTCCCCCGCCGGGCTCGGGCTCACGCTCATGCTGTGGCTGCTGCGGCTGCTGCTGCTGAGAATTTCCTCCGAGTGGCTTTTCCTGGGATAGTCTTACCAGATCCTCCTGCCTGCGTCTGACTGGGTGGGATTGAAAATCTCCACCTCCGCTAGATCAGTAAAAGAAAGAGGCAGACTGAAGAAGTCAGAGCGTCCCCTCTTTTCTGCCCCCTCCCCCAATTAAAACAAACCTCCAGCCCAAACTGAGCCCCTGCCAATGTTAAACACAAAGGCTGCCTCCCGGGCACAGGGGAACACTGAGCTCTTTAACTGTTTCCTCGCTGAAATGGAGCTGAACTACTTTGCTAGACTCATCTGTGCAACAGCCTTGGGAATCCACTACTGTAGCTGCCTGCTAATAGCTCATAGGGTTCTCAGAAAGGTTGCGTGTCTGATCGAACCAGGCGATGTAGGAGCCATGAGCAGAGCGAGGAAAACAAATCTCATGAGAAAACATACAGCTTTTGCGTTGCATTTTCCCCAGGTTTGGCCAGGTTTATAATATGTTTCCAAGACGATCAGTAAAACTCGGTGTGTAAGAGTTTCAAACAAGCTGGATCTGTAAACAGTGTCTGTTCCTGGGTGAAGATATCTGTGGTCCATCTAGGACACACCTTGCTAATACCTCTTAGTTTTCAAGACCAAAAATGCATTTACAAAGGTAATAAAAATGCAGCATTTTCTGGCATTCCTGTGGTCCCAATACTGTTCTTCTGTCAGAACAGTGGTACAAAAAAACTCACGCAGAAGAAGTGGGAAGTTCTCTTATAGATAATAGTCTTTTCTCATGATGAAAAAACACCGGTGTATTAGAGGGAGCAGCTTGTAGTGGAAACAGTTTAAAAATCCGTCCATGCTAGCAAGTTCCAGAAATCTTGAGTCCCTTGTTGAATCAATGCAGGATCCTCATTTCATGGCAAGTTTCCATCTGGCCATACCACAGAAATTATTTTCTAAACACATATGGGCTTCTTTTGGATACATAAAGGCAGTCTTCCTAAATATGATATAAAAATACATGATCCTAAAAGAATAAAAACAGACTGAAAAGAACAATAGAAAATGTGATGCTAGTGGCCTGCAGAATTAAAATATCTGGCACTAAATCATGTAAGAAATAGTTTTCAACTTTATGAGTTTTGCATAATTAAAAGAATGTTTCTGTAGACATTATTTTAAATCATCTGATAAATCTTGAACAGGAAAAAACAGCATCTGGATTGACTGGAACAGCAACACTTTATTTCTTCTAGAAAGTCATCTCAGTTAAATGATGTGTCAAAACACAAGATCTTTGAAGGAACATAAGTCTCCAGGCAGAATATCACAAGAAGCCTACTGTTTGCAAATCAGGTAGAAAAGTTTAATTCAAAATCTCAAATTGCCCTGAAATTGAATAAATGCTGATAAAGCCACTAAATTGTCCACATATTAGTAAAAGTTACTTTAAATTCTTTGCAGTTTGGTCATAGATGCATAGTACTAATGATTTGCTTTGTCAATATCTGTATGATAACTTGTTGGAAAAACTATTGAAGAGCTAGAAAGATGTACTTAAAGTCATGCAAACTTTATAGAGTGCTTTATCGATTGTAATTCTTAAATCTCTTATATGTTCTCTAAATGTTCTTAACACCCTATTCCTTTCCGAGGATCATTTGAGCTTCATGTCTAAACACCTAGAGTTGTTAAAAAAAATTAATTTAATGTTTCTGATCTCATTCAAACACACCTTTGTCCTTCCAATTCCTAATTCCATTAATTCGGAAGGCTTACATCATATGTTCAGACACTGCCATGCATAACTGTATTTACTATTAAAGCAAATACATTTACTAGTGCTGTTTACTAAGGTCTGTTTCAAAATATGAAAAAAGAGAGGTCTTTATTACCATTGTGAATGCTTCATAATTGCCAACCCACATAAGTAGTATTAATTATTAGAAACTACTGAATTGCTCAGTTCTGTGTTCTTTGTTATTATTATTGTTGCTTATTTAGTAATTGGACCTTTGTTCCGTCTTTCATCTTTTAGGTGTCTGAAACTGAGTTGCATTCTTGTCAAACTAAGTTAAATTCAAAAGTTATATGTAATTGTTCCTGCTAGGGTTTTTTCACTGTGTTCAGGAAAGTGACATGGAAAAGGAAGTTATATATGAATTATCCAAAAACTGCAGCTGCAAATGCAATTCACCTCAGCTACTGAGAAAAGTGATAAAATACAGTTCTTTACACCAAGATATTTTCAGCTATTAGAGACACTTTCACCATCACTGTAGGACTGCTATGCTGTGCATACGTTCTTTTATGGAAGTTCTTGACTGAGGACTCTTCCACATTCAGCGCAGTGAAAGTGTTTCCTCTGACCTCCTCTGTTTTGCGTCTTCAACTAACTACTTAGCTTGTCTTACACAACTTCAAAGATTCAGAGGAAGGGTAACATATTAGTCTCATTACAAAATAACCCATTATACTTAAGTTTTAAGGATACCTGGGGTTTGCAGGTGGAATCATGCTTCAAGAAGACTCTGAACATTTTGTAAAGCTATTAATTTTCCTGAAGCCTTCAGGTATTAGAAAGGAATACTTTTTGCAAGTGTTACTAGCCTAATGAAACTAAAGCTGCAGTGCCTTTTATACAACTACCTCAGAGGCAATTAAAGAGGATCTTTAGTTATGTTTGGAGGAATTAATTTTATTGATTGAAATGAATGTTTAGCGAATGTATTACGTGTTAAGCCACATATCTCCTCAGATTTGGTATGAAATAGGAACATAAGTTCATCAGCTCATGGAGTCCTAAATTGCATTCCTGAGACTCAAAAGACCAAAATCAAAACCACATATTGTCTATAATTGGCATTTTCATAAGCAGTCAGTCGATGTGGTTATAGTCTGTAGCATTTTCAGAAAATCAGGAGAGTTATTCATGGCAAAGTATGTAAATATCTAATTATTCTTCTTTCTTCCACTTGATTTCTGATATAATTTTTGTTCCCTCAGGAAACAATACAAAATATTATGTTAGGAACCACTTGGATAATGTGGAAAAATGAACCTAGATACTTTGGTTAAAATACTGGATAACTGTTGAACTTTGAATTCTGTATGTAGATCTAGTGAATAATTTTGCTTTGTATTTTTGAAATAAAAAGGAACTCAGCAAATCCAAAAGCTTTCGTAGAAACATGATAGTTTGAAAAATATTTGGTGGGCAAGTTTCTCAACTTTTACTAACCCTGGTTCAGTCAAAAGTTGCACCTCATTTAAAAAAAAAAAAAAAGGGATCCAAACCATAAATGGTATTTGTATCTTTTGTAGGTTTTCTATTGTTTGAGAAGAGATACACGTATGCACTGGCTTTAGAATAATTCAGTTAAATAGAGTACCTACCAGAAAATGTAAATTCATTAAAACTCAGGCCCTGTTATTTCCACTGATTATTGAACTATTTATTTGTTTCTATTACAGAACATTTCTCTTTCCCAGTAGCTGCTTTATTTAAATTGTGTCGCTAGTAATGGCATATCTATAACTCTCTTTATGTGCTTAGCACAAATAAATACTCTTTCTGGCAAGAGTATCTTGCTCCTCTCTCCTTCCTCCCTCTATCTCTCTCTCCCCCTTTTGTTTCCTTCTTCTTGCTAGAAATTTTTGGCAAATTACAATATGAATTTATAATTCAAAGAGAATTTATATTAGTTTATTCTAATAATTGAAAAGGTATTTGTATTGGAACCACTGAAATATTCCTGTCCTCGGACCATGGGAAGTTGAAACCTGAAGCTCTGATGGATTCAAAAGGGAAAAAGGATTGACGTTTAAAGGACAAAACAGACCACAGTGCCAAATAATTAATATAGGAACAATTGCAGGAGCTATTGCTCCCCAAGTGGGAATATTAGTCAGTAACTGTGCATTGGGTGTATATCAATTTTGCAGAATCATAACAGAAAAGTTTTAGTAAGAAGTGAGGTTGCTGGACCTTTAGTGTGCATATTGGAGAAGTAGTACCATGTATTGTTAATTCCCTTTAATTACTGAGCATTTTAGCTTCTTCTGTGGAATATTTTTCTACTGTGTTAAATGCAATAGACTAAGAACACTTCATGAAAGATTTACTGGGAGAGTAATGTTGTTGGTCTCCATTTCCATAGATGGAAAGCCTAATTTTCAAGCTCTTGTTTCATAGAACCTGATAGGAACGCACCCATGAGTGCTGAGTGATTTGGCCAATGTCATTGCAAGGCTACTCATGAAAAGGCTACATGAACCAGCAATGTGCCCTCACAGCAGAGGAAGGCAATGGTATCTGCAGCTACATTAAGCAGGGTATTGCCAGCAGGTCAGGGGAGGTGAACCTACACCTCTACTCAGCATTGATGAGACACACGTGGAGTGCTGTGTCAAGGTAGATATGGACCTACTGGAGTAAGTTGAGCAAGGGGCTAAGAAGATGATTCAGGGATTGTAGCATCTATTATGTGAGGAAAGGCTGAGAGAGCTGGGACTGTTCAGCCTTGAGAAGAGAAGGCACATGCAGGATCTTAACAATGTGTATGAATACCTGGTGGGAGGCAGTAAAGGCAGCAGAATCAGACTCTTCTCAGTGGTGCTCAGTGACAGGACAGGAGGAAGTGAGCACAAGCTGAAATACAAGAAATTAAATTTAAAGATAAGAAAAAGCATTTTCGTCATAACTGTGATCAACAGGTTGCCTAGAGAGGTTGGAGAGTCTCCATCCTTGGAGATACTCAAAACCCAACCAGACACAGTCCTGAGCAACCTGCTCTAGGTGACCCCGCTCTGATGGTCCCTTCCAATCTCAGCAGCTCTGCAATTCTGGGATTCTGTGATTTGGATGAAACTTCCATTATATCAAGAGTTTTTTCACTTGAGCTTTGGAATTATAGTGTTCAAAATACATAGAAATGTATATATATATATATACACACACTGTTTCTATTGGAAAATATATGGTATTGAATTGAGCATGAACTACACTACAAAGAGTACTTGTAAATTAATATTCTGTGGCAAGTTGGATATTGTCCAAAAGAATAATGTGGGATGTTTATTGAAATATTTAGCAAAGAGTGTATTTTTTTAACATTAGGTCTATAAAGAATTTTTTTTTCTTCTTCTCTTCTGAGGCCAAGACAATAAAGCAACTGAATGTAGAGAGCATTTAGGGAACTTCAGTTGTTCTCATTCTTCGTCCCCATTTCAGGCAACCTGAAACTAGCTGTGAGCTGAGGAAGTTCAAGGAACCTGCTCCAAAAAGACCAGTCCTTAATGGTCATAGATAAAAAGATTTTACATAAAACCCTACATATGTAGTAAAAATGTATACATAATGAACAATGAAATAGAAATATGTCACAGAAGATGCCTGTTACAGAATTGTGCAATGAGTGAAATTATGCAATGAGTGATTATATGCATACTAAAGAAAAACATGGAAGAACGAAGTTGTATGAAAGGCACTGCAGTTCTAGTTTCATTAGACAAATTAAAATTTAACTTAAAGAACACTAAGAGGAAGAAAATTTATTAGATTAGAAAATATTTCATAACTTATGTTAGTTCACAAATTTCAATCTGCATTTGCAGATGGGAGCCCATGCAGAACACGCGTTCTGTGATAGAGGAATGCTGTTCTGCTGCCAGATGCTTCTTTTATATCCTAAGCACTAATAAAATTATCTAGATAACATAGTGAGATGTTAGAATGCCATTTTATCTTAATCTAAATAAGGTTAAAATTATTTCTATTGGCTACTCTGCGGTGAAGCATTTCTGTTTCATGGAAAACCCTGACTCATCTCACTTATTTCTAATGTTTCTAAGTTACATAATTTTTGGTTAGCCTAACTAAAGTTAAGTTGAAATAAGCTAGTTGTACATTTACTTTGATACAGAAAATTCCCATTCTTATATTATTCAATGTCTAATGATTAGCATATAGTATTCCACGTATTATCCTACTGTAAGTGATGCAGATAGGCCTATTTACAGACTTATAATTAAGTGATAGATCTACAAAGTTCTGCATCTTTTTTTAGATGTGAGGAATGCTCTGCAACTCAATTTTAGGATAAAGACTTTTCTAAGATCAAGGTTTCTGGAAAAGGTTGCATAATTCCTTTCTGCTATCTAGAAAAACATTCTTTATTGGAAACCAAAGCGCACATTTAGGTAGCTCAGATAGCATTAAGACACTGTAAACAGAAAATCTAGGTTTGTCATATTTGAGAAAGAAGGAGCAGACAGCTCTCTAGATTTCGGTGACAAAACTCTTCCAACCATCCAAGAATAATCCTTCTATTTTTATGTTTATGCATGTGGATCATTCTATTTGTTTTAACAGTACAGTTGGCTCTATCCCACGTTTAGAGGGGCTGGGTTAAGATATGACCGGATTCGTGGCTGTAGGATTGGTATGATGTGCTGTCATGTGCTGCTACAACCTTTGTATGAGTATCACCTAAATTGCAATACTTATAACTGATGAAAGGAGATAGCAATAGTTTTTGTTAAGCAAGTTACCTTTATTACCTTGCTGTGATGTGGACTTCCATTGCATTGAATTTCACCCTCTTTTACATAGATGAGAAAAACCAAGCATGAATGTTATTATGTCAAGAGGCAAATGAAAGTCCTTGTGCTAAGGCCTCAGGTTAGTTCCTTGCAGTTGGTACCTAAAAACATGTTTTGTGGGTTTGGTTTTTTTTTTTTTTTTACTTCATTCAGTAAAGAACTATCAGGAATCTCATGAAAAAAAATCCAGGATAATGTCATAATGAACATTTTCATTAGACCAGTCCAGCATTTTCTGCATGACTAATACAAAACTACCATAATCCAGGAACTTCTTAACAGTCATATACAGATCCACAACAAATAAGAACATATTAATGTTAAGGACCTATTTTGAAATCCTGCATTTTGATTAGAGAGGTAATTCAGAATTATATTTTGGGTGTTTTCCATAAAATGCCATAGACTGATTCAACGTAATCCAATTTCACAAATCTCTCTCTTACACTAAAAGTGCCATGGGACCCGTTTTATCATTGGGCATTGTTCTGTGTTTCTTGAAGTTAGACACTATATGGAAGAAGTGCTTTTACTGGTACTTGGCTGTGTTAATACAATTCAGTGATAGTAAGTTTCATAATTGTCAAGAAATCTGAACTTGTCTTGAGGATTCAGAGGGTTGGGAGCCAACTAACCTTGGCTCCTTTCATTCCTTTTCCATCCCTGCTTGTTCATAGAGAGCCTTATCTCTTTTGCTGTTTTCTTTCTAATTAATGAGAACTACTTATATCTTCCGCACATGCCTGGTAGGCATCGAACGCTGACAAGAGCGTTCATCAGCC
The DNA here is from genome assembly GCF_963924245.1 of Chroicocephalus ridibundus. Lineage (NCBI taxonomy): Eukaryota > Metazoa > Chordata > Aves > Charadriiformes > Laridae > Chroicocephalus > Chroicocephalus ridibundus. Next base: position 10,157,321 of record NC_086288.1, read on the forward strand.
ATCTTCCTTCTACTGATCCTTGTCCTACCCACTGTTGATGATCTACTGTAGTTTCTCACATGCTTGGTAGTGTGCACATTTCTTCATACACTAAACACTAAACGGATGAATTTTGCTAGTTCACCTTTAATCCCAATCACAGTGCTGGCGTTCGGTGTGGTGAGGAAAAGACGGACAAGAAAAGCGGAGAATGTCAAGCCTCTGGCTGGCAAGGCCCTTGCCTTGCTGCCTGTGGTATCCCCCTTGGCTACTGGCTCCCCAGCTCTGAGGGAGCAGCCGGCTCTTGCTGTTCCCTGACAGGCAGGGCATGCTGGAAAGAAAACAGGGAGTGATTTCATGTGTCTTAGTCCAAGTATCCTAGACAAAAGATCCAACTCCGTTCTGCTATCTTTTGACAGAAATATTTCTTTCTCTGGTGATAGCAATTTTACTGTCATGGTTTAGGCTGATTACTTTGCCTTATAAAACAACTTGAAAGTGAGCTGATTTCTGCGTGTCAAGCCACTGTGAATTAACCTATGTGCTCTCAAATAAAGGGAAATTATGGAAAGATAAATTAATAATGCTGTTAAAATATACAGGCATATTAATACTCTGTGTATTCTTTGATTTTATTTTTATTCTTGTCACAGGACTTTCAGATTTTTCAGAATGTGAAATGAAAATGAAGAAGACATATTTTTGCCAGTTTCCCTTTCCTGTCTGATATTCCACTACAGTTAAAGGACTTTCATTTTATAATATTGGATTTTTGTCATGTTAAAATCCTGTGTAATAAGAATATAAATACCATACAGAAGAAAGTCCTACAAAAAGTCCTTTGTATCAAGCTATAACACAAGACTATTCTGTTTGTGTAGACAAAAAAAAAAAAAAAATTTGAGACCTATGCAGTTCCTGGGCACAGTAGGGTAAATAATGATATTAGCTTTTTATGAATATAGCCAAAAGTGAACTGTTGTTAGTAATTAAATAAAATTAGGAATTTTAGGTAACAAGAACCAGTATAGCTCAGTTTTTAATTTTTCAGCTACTTCTTATCCTAGTCACAGACTTTCATCAATTCTTAATTGATTTAATGTGCTGTTCATTTTAACTATTCAGGGAGTAGACTAAAAAATACAACCAATAAATGCATGCAAATATTATTTTATGTACTCTTTGAACTGGTGAGTTTATAATTTGCGTCATACTTTCCTAGGGAAGAACATCTGGAAAAACACTTTCCACTTCCTTATGAATGTAAAACTCATTTTTACTAATCCATAAGTAAATGGTGTAATGCTAAATCTTAACTAGGTCAGACTTAAGTTGGTGGGATTTAGTGTTCTTTTGTGCATGATGAAAGGTCTGTAGTTATTTAGAATAGTGTATTATGTGGTTATGAAACAGATGCTGAAAACATAGATATTAATACTGGAATCAAATGTTATTTACTTCAGACCCACTGAAATCAAAGATATGTTGTGGGACTTTTACAACACTGTTGGATCAGATTCTCAGCTGGCATAAGTGAGTGTAAATTTCTTGATAGAAATGGAAATACATCTATTTGTATTGCCAGGGAGTGATCATAAATGATCTAATTCTTTCCAGCTCATATTAATATACGTTTTAGGGAGCCATGCCATCATGTACATGTATCTCAAAATATATCTGAAATAGGACAGTTACTGCAATTTTCTGCAACAGCTGTTTCTGCTTGTTAAGAATTTTGATTAATTTCTTAACTTTTTTTAGTAATTCCTGACTTTTTTATGATTATTAATTCACAAGTGGCTATAATAATCCAGATCTGTAAATTTTCAATAAGTGTTGAAAAATAGTTGAAAATCAAATTTTGATTCTGAAATATTCTGTAATCTGAAACATTCTTACTGGAAATGAGGTTCCTGGGACTGAGAGTATTTAAAGAAATCTGCATCCAAACAAGCTTTAAACTGAAATAAAAAACCTGAGTATTGACTCAGTGAATGGGCCTTACTCAAAGCTTGAGGGAGGCTAATGTTTTTTAATAATTACAGATAATGTATATGTATGAAATTATATTGTTCACATGAAGTTTATAATCAAAGATAAAGTTATTTTAAAAATTTAGACAAAATATTTGTACAGCCGTATGAAGATCAAATGAGTGGGCAAAGCTGGATTCTTGCAAATTAAATAGTTCAGCTGTTTGGCATACACCCATAGCAAAATATCTGGATCAAACCATCAGCAGATGCCTGTGATTGAAAAATATGGAAATAGCTATCCTGGTTTTTTTTTTTTTTCAGTTGGTGCTATTTAAATCTAATCTGTACTATTACTTTTGAAATAATGGCCAAGAACAATAGAAGCTTACAAGAATTGTGAACAATATAGGAAAGAAATGCCTTTCTGACTTAGATTCAGAATACTGTAGCGGTCTAGCAAAACGCAAGATGGACTCGAAAAGTTCTTTCAGCTTATTTTAGAACCTGTATTTTGTATCTTAGACTGAATTTTATTTGGGTCAGGATCTGTGTGCTGACTTTTTCTCTTCAATTTATATTAAAAAGTGGAAAAATGAGGAAAGCTATACCAAAAGCCTCAATATTATTTTCTGAAATTTTGTAATACTTTCTTGGAATGTTGCAATATACTGAAATACTTGAGGGAATTGCTTGTGAAAAACTTCTGCTGAGGTATTTTGGTCTCTGCAATATTTTTAGTTAAGGTTAGAAAACAAATCTATTAAAACTGTCCTATCTCTGAGGAATGTTTGTTAGCTCCACTAACTGCACCTTTATTCCTAGATAAATGTCCTCAGATTAAAGAAATTTACCCAGCTTTGCAGTTCCTTGAATACACATGCCTGTACATATATATCAGATACAGAACCCTAGAAGATCTTGTTTATTGTCAAAATTCATATATGCAAAAAAGTCTTTCAAGTTATGCAGAAGTAGGAAAAAAGTCTGTGTGATTTTCGCTGCTAGCATTTGGCGAGACTAAAGGGAAATGAAACAAACAGATGTCCTATAAGCTGTCAAGACCTAATAAGTCTGGTATTAATAGACATGTCTGGGCCAAGTACTCTCTAGAGATAGTAACAATAATTGTTGCCTCCAGATAGTCACATGCTTAGTCTCTGCAATTTTCTAAAGGGTTCAAATTCTCAATTGTTGTGTTTTTAAAATTTTTTAATTAATCATTACTTATTATAATGCTGTCTGTAGATTTAAGTACCCACCCCTAATGAGGTGTCTCAACATGAAGCAAAGTTTAAGGGTTTTTTTAGTGGTGAATAGGAACTGATAGTTTAATTCCTTCTGCCCTGGAGGGCTGGTATGACTTGGTATATTAAGAAATGCTAGTTTGAACAGATATGTTTGGCAACTTATATCAAAATGATGAGACTCAGATTCAGGTTATTTCCTTGTATGAGGTTGTTCTGATATAGTACACCTTGCCCTCCATTGTCACCTGGTGGTTCTCTCAACTAACACTATACTAGGCTGAGTATCTCAAGTGCTTAGGAAGGTGGATGAATAATACGTTCAGAGACAGTCTCCTTTTCACTTAGGGCTTTCGATATGAAATGATATTAACTAATCAGCTTTTTATTTCTTCTGGTAGAGCACAGCAATTTTTGGTCTCTTATTTAACCACTGTCAAACCATTTAAGTGAAAACCCATAGTCCTAGTGGGGGACTTAAGAAATCACAACACTCCTTTACGGAAAGCACACTTGGAACAGATGTAAACACAGGTAAATAGAGGGAGTGTCATAGAGCATTATTCTGTTCTAATATTTACCCTAGCTGAGGTTAATACCATTTGGCTTGCTAAACAAGTCATCACATTAGTCAGTCACCATCTTAGGAAGGATCTTCTTCAAAGAAAGCAACTCTCTCATGCTTTCTTATCCTCCAAGTTGCTTGTGCATGTTTATGTTTATAATATTTTCCTTACTTCACTTGGCTACATACTCTACCGTGCCCTACAGTATTCTACAGGCTAGACACTTTACCCTGTTTGCTGAGATATTGCTGCAAAAGCCACTATTGTAGGGCATTATTGTTTGCTTTGATTAATTCTATGCTTCTTAGAGGTCATGCAATTCTGAAAAAAATGTTATGTTACTGTATTCGTATAGACAGTCCTTTTAACTTATTTACAGTATCTTGTTTTGGCCACCTATTTCTAGAGCATTATATTTATTGCTAAGGTTTTAAGCTTAATTTTTCCTACTAGAGTTTCTAATTTAGAAAACTAAATTAACTTTGAATAATGAAGAGCTGAGATAGATCCAAAATTCCGTTTGGAAGACGCTGTTTTGTTTGGAAGACAACACATATCATGATATGCATGCAGTTATCTAAAGGGTTGGGGGCCCTTTGCCATTTTCTTTATTTACCCATACATGATAAACCATATTCAGAGAAATACTCATGAGCTGTGTTTATACTAGAAAGCATTCAAAAGACTGAATTGACAGTTTAACCGGATCTTTCATTAAACATTTACATTTTTCAGATATATCTGATATCTGTTTCTCCCTGTGTACTCACAAACATCCAGAGGAATTAAAACTATCAATATTTAAAAAAAAATACACTCTTTGTATGTAACATCATTGTAGATGCATATGAAATTCTCAGTGGCAGTGCTGTGGCTTTTTTAAAGAAAGATGTTAGGGTTTTTGCTTTTAAAATGCTTGAGTCAAATGTTTTCAACCACTTAATAAAAACAAGCTGGTACTAAGCTTTTAAAATAAGACTCAAAATGGCTGGCACTAGAAAAAATATCTTTGCACAGAAACTGGAACATTTTTGCAAGTTTGTGGTATTCTTTTCAGTTTTCAGTAGGAAGAACTGGTATACAAAATCTGCTTTCTGATTGCTTTGAAGTAAAATAGCTCTTCTCTCCTAGTTCAAAGTAGGCCACAAACGGGCATCTTCTGAATTTAGTTACCAAACTTTAGATGGTACTACCCATCCATCCATTGCTTGTCACCAACCAGACTCTGAACATAGCCTTCCCCTAAAGCTCTGTTAGGAGAGGAAATATTGTATGTGTTTCTAATTCACCACATGCCAGGTCCACCTGCTAATAATACCCACTTGTACTTATGCATTAAACTAGAGCAGCTGAGTTGGTCTGAAACAAATAAAGGGACCCTTGGGCAGGCTGCCCTTGTAGAGGAAAGTTGGTGGTGAGGAACAGGTAGGAGGGTGCTTGAAGAGAAAAAATTTATTGCAAAATGGATGTTGGTTAGTAGCTATGACTCTTAAGAGCACTATAAAGCTCAGAGAAGTTTTTCAGCTATTTCTAGGTCAGAATTGCAGGGTACTTCTGTTTTGTTAAGTGGCTGATGTAATTAACTAGTATGTGCTGGGAGTTGCTATAGCTTAAGCTTTATAGAAAGGGAAAGAAAAATGAAATAAACTGATGTTTTAGTTAAATGTTTGCAGCTTCCTGTTTTCCATAGTTTGACTTTTCCTTATTTTGTTTTTTTTAATTCTGTTGTCAGAATGTTGTTCTGATTAGCCTGAATTCCAGACAGTGTGTACTTTGCTGAACAGTATGTGAATGGGCTGACAGTCCTCAGCATGGCCATTTATTTTGTAGTCAATTGATTGAAAAAAACCCTTCAAATGTTGAAGACCATCTTCTAAGTGGAGGGAGAAGGTTTAACTTTTCCTTGTGTTAGTTTTTATTTCTTGTTATCTATATTTGTTATACTATTATGCTTTTTAATGCTTTTCTTAGTTTTTCTTAATTCATCAATGTGCTGTCTGAATAGGCACTGAAGTAGAATCACTGATTCATGCCTAATCACCATGTCTGACTGTAAACTACCACATTTATTTATGACTGCAGAGTATGTGACTCTGGTGAGAGGCAAATTTTCTTCAAAATGTGTTTCTTGAAAGGAACATGCTATTTGCTCAGCCAAAACCCATTAGTAAAAAGCTATTCAACCAATATGAAAAAAATTACCCCAACCCCAAGTCACACAGTTTATAAAAACTCCAGAAATTGCAGGTTTAAAGTTTGCATAGACTAAAATGTCTAAAAGGTTGGAATGGGAAGCAGAGATAGTCTTTCACTCTTTGCATGTATATTCTACAAAGTAAAACCTATTTTGAATCAGATTGGAAAGGTTTTTTTTCTTTCCACCAATCCATGCCAGAATCCAATTATAGAACACATCCCAGTAGTGGCAATAAATAATAGTTATAAGAGCAGTGTGAGGAACGGGAAGGCATGCTACAATTTGTTGTTGCCAAATAAGACCCTTTAATAAGAACCCGTCTTATTCTCTTTAAAGTGACATTTCAAAGGCTTTCTTCCCACTTTACAACTTAAGAATTGGTATACTTCCAGTATCTTGGTGCATTTGAAAATTAACTAAATGAAACATATTTTTTAAACTTCAGCAGTTTATTCCTCCTCTGAATAAAATCTGAAGCATATAAGGAATGAAATCCTGACCACTTCGAAGTTGCTTGGAAAATTCTTTTTGTTTCTCAGTGAAGCTAGAATTTCACCCCAAGTGACTCAAATCTTATGCTATTCTAAATTGCATTTGAGAGACCAATCTTTTTGTGGAGGAAGTCGTATTGCCATTTTACATCATTATCCTGTTTTAAACTTTAAAATAAATTCCAACTGGCATTTTGCTCAAACTCATTAAAGAACAGGCTATTCTTTTACGCTTCTCTATGTAGTCATGGAGGCCTGAGAGCCAATTCAGAGTTCCAAAATTGTCATGTTGAAAAACAGAAGGCTACATAAGAGTCCATGCTCCTGTGACTGTACAGTAAAGACTACATACAGATGACTTTTTCCTGTGAACAATTTAAGAATCTGTATCAACAGATACAGCTGTATCAACAGAAAAACAGTGAGTTCAACAGTCATGACTTTTAGAGAGTTGTAGTGGCTATTTCATTGACATTACATTAGAAGCATTAGAGACTCTTGCTGCTGATTACAACCCTATTGTGGAATAGGGATGGGGCACATGAAGAGTTTCTTTGTGCATTTCCAGTGCTGATTAGTTTCTCTCCATTTATTTGCTACCAATTAGTTTTCAATCAAGGAAATAGCTGTGCATATTTTCTGACGGTAATCACCCACAGCGTTCAAGATTTGTGGGGGTTGACATTAACTCTACAGGCATAATGAGCTCCATGTTGGAAGGGATGCTTAGTGAAGTCACACCTATCAAAGTGAAGGCTTTAGAGACCTGCTGTTAGTAGGACTTAAAAATCTCAGCAATTTTCATGGTGCTTTTGGTGTGTTTTAGATTAGTTGGTTCTCTCTTTCCCCTTCCTGTGTCTGGCATAGAAAGTATCGTGGATTCAGAACTGGTAGCTTGTCTTGGAGAGTTGTAAGGGTATCCAGCCATGTCAATTTTACAAACAAGACTTTATTTCTTTTCTTACCATGGGAGTAAATTGTAGCACTTCTGAAAGTGCACAAGATAAAATACCGGACTGAATACAGATGTTAAGACAAAAGATAGTAGAGACCCCTAGAAAGAGGGTGAAAAACACAGGATATATCTTGCCAAGAAAAATTATTTATATTTCCAGAACTACAAGAAGGATGTGTTCTTTATTATAAATCCATTCCAAATTCCTTTCAACAGAGAGACATACTGTAGAGTGTATCCTGTAATAGAATCCACAGATAAGTATGACTAGAGTAAGTAAAACTAGTAGATAATAAATGATAGCTTGCAATCTGTAGAATAAGTTTATATTTGAAAGTTTATGTGGCATGGGAAATATGTAATCCCCGTGGAGGTGAGCACACTTTATCCCCATACTTGGGTTATTGTACAAGGTGTGCTTCTTCAGTAGAAGATGCCAGGCGCATGGCCAATACATGTTTTCCTTTGCTTCCTGTTGCTTTGTTTATAGGAAGGAAGCAGGTGATGTAATTAAATTGCACATGTATATTTTACAATATATAGTAAAACACTCCAAAAGGTGAGTTGAGAAAGATGTGTGTATACCACAGGAGGTAACTGACCTTTTTCTGGTTGAGGATTTCACACTTTTTCTCAACATGAAAACTGAGTTTTTCAGAGTCTACCATTATGGATGTGTGTCAGTACTGAGCCGTAACCTAAACTAACCTGAGCCTAACCTAAACCTAAGTAGTTGGAAATTCTTTGTAGCCTACCATTTAAAAACCTGCGTCCCCGCTGGGCAAACTGCTGTGCTATCATACAATGTAAGTTCAAACTGCTTCAGTAAAGTGCCTCTGGTTTATGTAAAGGCCCTTACATTAAGAGCTTGCCTCTTGTAAATTTTACACTTTTGCTCTTATCTGTTACAGAAAGATAACTAGCACAGCATACAACCTATAAGAAATAAGTTTCCTAATGCAAAAAAGCAAAAAAGCTGTGCTGCTGTATCGGTACGAACAGAATGTAGTAACTGTGGAATGTAACCATGGAATGATTAATTTGGCCTACAAATATTAAAACCCAAACTTCTGGTAGTTTTAAAGCTATTCTGTCTTAGGTACTGCTGTTTTGTATGCTAGTTCTGCCGTTGGTGGTAGGAGTTATAATGTCATTTTGTTTTACTAACATCAGCCAGTCTCTGACTTACAAGCAAATACGCAAAGGTAGCTAGCTGAATGTGTACAGAGGGATGTCAGGAGAATAGGAAAGACTAGTAGGAGTGCTTGCCCATGAGTAGCATCACATGTGTTAGCATTGTCATTGAGAGATTATGTTCAGACCTTTTTTAAAAGTAGCATACAAGTCCAGCATCTCAGAAGTAGCCTTAGAAAGAAACTGTTGTCCAGAATTTTATGTCACAATTCTGATGTTGCCCCATCTTTTCCCTAGGTCCTGTGATATCCTATGGCTTTTCTGGCTAATCTATAGCAGAGAATTGAACCACGCATCTGCCTCTTTCTCGCTGCTTCTTAACTCTTTCACATTCCTGTTACACCTTGAATAAAAGTCTTAATGATGGGAGAGCTGTTATGTGCCTCCTATCTGCAATCAAAGTGCACAAACTATACCTGAACCTTGCTGCTTTAATTTTTCTGAATAGCTGATTTTGATTAGAATTATTTCTGACTATAGTATATGATTTGCAATATATTGCATCTGAGAAGAGGAATGTTTTTCCTACAGTGTTTTGAAATATAAATTTACTGTATTAGTGATAGTATGTATAATGATTATATCACTGCACATACTCCACATCTGTGAAGTTTCCCTAACTGGATTTAAAAAAAGGAAAAAAAAAAAAGGAATTTTCCTGTATACCATAAAACCAGTATCATGTAAAGTCAGTTTGAACCCATGATTAGAAAGTTTTCAATGGTTTAGATTCATATCTCAGGTTAGTCCAGTGTGTAGTGGCATTGCCCGAGATGCAGAGATAAGATGGTACTGTGTGACATGTGAGGAAAAATTAGTAGCAATGACCTCAGGTCACAAAACTCTGCCTTGCAGATCACATTCATACCAGGACACACCGTTTTTTTACTCTGAATTCCATTGACTTCAATTAAATTGACTGTCCAGTTTTTTGGATATGTTCACAATTCTGTCAATATTGACATTAGTGGACTGACTGTAGATTTTCACAGGGATAGCAGAGGGAAGATTTTGGTTTGTTCCTTTCTTACAAAAATGGTTGAGTTTGCCTTTGAAAACCCTGTTCTGCATAGCTTTCTGTTAGCAGCCACATTCCAGTTCAACAAAATGTTTAGTGGCAGTTGTGCACATTTTGGGTATGTCGACACTGAAATATACTGAGTGGATCAAGTTGAAATGTAGCATTAGTAGTCTGAAAACATGGGAAGCCATTTTAGACAGATCTTTACGTTTATTTAAGTTTTAGACTGGAAACTAAACATACAGTGACTTTACTGAAAATCTACAAAGAAAATAGTAAAGAGGAAGTCGTTTCTGTGTTGATTGAAAAGCTTCTTAATGCTTCTCTGCTTTGAAATTATAAAGGTGATTGAAGGGAGGATTATGTCTATAGAGAACATAAATGGATTGCATGCTCAGCTTTTACATTAATTGTTACATGTCAAACTCTCAGATTTTGTTGGGTAGTGAGTGGAAGTTTGATGCTTCTCCAAAATGTATGCCTACTTCTGAGACGAACAGAACTGGTCTGGAAACCTCAGGACACTAGGCTTTCTTGGAATTTTGCTGGCACTTATATGTTCTGTATTCGATGGAAGTGCCATCCAGACAGTCTTTCCCACAGCATTTTGGCGGCACTACTAGACTTGGCTTTGTCTAAAGAAGCTTCTCAGATATACACAAATGTGAATTGCCAAGTCTTGGACGTGAGCTGATGTTGAGTCAGTGAAATTGGCTTAATTTATATGAAGTTTTTTAATTCACAGTAATAATTTTAAAATCTATTTTCTTGAGAAGAACACTCATGAATCCAAGGCATAACCTTATTCTACCTGTAAATTAATGGGGTTTAGTAGTTCCCTGGTTTACCTAGTATGTGTAATTTGTGTTATTGCATCTCCAAAATTTTTGGTTTTCTTAGCAGGTGCTGAATTCTCCACATCAAACTCACTATTCTTGCCTTCCTCTGAAGAAATGCTGCTGCTTCTTGGATGTGTGCAGCTGTACACATCTTCTCCCCTTCCCGTTCTTTAGCTTTTCTTCTGCTTAAAACAATGGTTTGCTGTGATCTTTGCTTATATTTTTATTGCCAAAAGAGAATTAAAAAAAATAAACAAACTTGTCCTTTAGCTTTTCTTGAATGAGTAATATAACAGCTTTTAAGGGATTACTTGGGCATTAGCTTCAATTTCCCTAGTCCGGGTTGTGGGCAGAAATTTATTTGATTTCTGCTCATGAATTTTGTGGTGAATTTATTATTCTTCTTAATGTGAGTTATATTTATTCCCGTTAACATAGCTTTTACTTAGGAGAGCAGTCAGACAAACCAATTGGAAATTTAGGATCCAGAATCTCTAGACAACTGGGATTAGGCTCTGCTGTCACAGACAACCATATCATTTAGCGCATTACAAGAATTTATCAGTGGTTCTGCTTGAAACCAGTTTCTTGTCCCTTCTAGTTCCTAATTAAAGGGTGATCTAAAATATACTCTTCCATTTTTTTTGGCATAAATTTATTTAGGGTTTCATTGAAGAAAATTTCTCTTGTGCTAACTTTGTATTTAACTTAGGTCATTTTTCTTCCTCGGTGTTTTTAGAAAGAGAGAAATAATTTGGCTTTATTTCGCTTGGCTAGCAAACTAGGTTGCCTTATATGTCTGTCTTACAGCAGGTTAAATGGGAACCTATCATGCCGCTTTACCTATTTCTGACTGACTGGTTCTTTCCTGACAGCGAGGTATGGAAACTGTGGACAGCAGTTTCTGTTGTAAACCGGAACAGGCAGAAATGACTTGGGGGGGCGGGGAGAAAAAGCTAGCAGTATTTAGCGAACATTTTGACTACAAGCCATCGGTTTGAAACAAATCATAGACTCATAGAATAGTTTGGGTTGGAAGAGACCTTTAAAGATCAGTGCAGAAAATGCAGTGTTAAGATGCAGCAGCAGGTAGGAGTGTATCCCAAGAATACAGCAAAGTTGTAATACCACTGTACAAAGTACTAGTGAAATCCTCTGTGTTCTATTTCAGAATGTGTTTTCTTCCTGTCAATATTACATTTAAATCTCATTTGTTTGTTCTCTGTATTTAAAGGTTATCTGTTCTTCTGATGTGATTTCTGTGGTGGCATAGCTAATGCCCTGATTTGTGTCATCAGGGCAAGTGTTTTCACAACACTTAAATGTAAGCAATGAATGAATAGAGGTGTCAGTATTCATAGCACCTAAGCTAGAAGGGTCATCTGTCTAGAATCTTTCCTAGTCACAGGGGAGATATCTCTTCATTTTCTGCAAAGGCAAATCATCCTCCTAACATAGACACCCTAATGTGATAATTTGAATACCCTCCTTTCTGCCTTCAGACATTTTTATTAGCATGTTCCTATTTTGTATAAGAATTTATTTGTTCAGTGTCCAACTTGGTGTGAAAATGCATATTGCTAGGCGTGTTTACTAACTCTATAGGAGTTAGTCCTGATCCTAGTTCCAAAAGACTTGGAGCTTTTAAGGAGTGGGGAAGAGGGATACTAAATGATACATGCATGATCTTATCTACTTATATGTACTGTCAGGTTTAAAAGTGCCTCAGTCTTGCTATGGTTAGGGAGCTGACCTTTAAAGTCCTTGTGATTGTGTAACTGAAATTAGGCATGTGTAGCTATTAATAAAATTACACGCATAGGGGAATGTTTGCCAGGTTTTAGCTCATGAGAAAGCTTATTTTTTTGTATAGGTACCATGGCAGGACTCCATGAGAGACTGAAGGAGTGCTAGAGTGTGAAGTCTGAATATAGAGAAATTGGAAATAACTGATCCAATTGATAGTACTCTTTTTTGTCATGTTTTTTAAAAAAACAACAACACTTCAGTATATATGCATTAGAGGTTTTATTTGCAATAATTTGCATCCCTCTATGCAAACCCTGTAATTTTCACTTTGCCACTCCTGTTGCAGTATTTTAATGATGTATGATTTCACATTCTGCCTGTCATCTTAATGTTCATAATTTATTGAGAAGTCCCTTTATGTCTTTATGATTTGGACCCTCAAACAGGGACTTCTTCAAAATGTTAGTGTCTCAAACAAAATATGTACTTGTATATCCACTTCTGCGCACATAGATTCACAGAATGATTGAGGTTGGAAGGCAACTCTGGAGGTCATCTGGCCCTCGAGCAGGGCCACCTGGAGCTGGTTGCTCAGGACCATGTCCAGACAGGCATAGGTTGTTTATCAGGTGCATTTCCTGACAATTCATAGCATTTGTATTTCAAATTATGCTTGTTGTGAATAGTGTTTGTGACTTTAAACAGCAGCTTGTTATTGTAAAATCTTTGTATTTTGAATCTGTGTCTCTGAAAGAACCATGTAACCATACTTGGTAATATTAACAATATCTCATTCCCACTTATTTACTACATTTTCATTTATTGGATCTAGAACAAATGTGTTTGAAATATTTAACTCTTGAACAAAACAAGCAGGAAGAACCAGAAAAAACAGCTGGTAATACTTATTAAATAATCAGTTCTGTCTCTGTATCAGCATTGTAATAGTTTCTCTAAGATGCCCCCCAGCTCAAGTTTAAACAACTGCAATAACCTAGATCCTGTCACTTTCTTCAGGAACTGGCCCATGCTTGGCTGTCCTATGGAAACATTCCAGTTCTAGGACATCCTTTTTCCCTCGCAGCACCGTATTCTCTGAATTTTGTTTCATATATTCTCTGAAAGGGGGACACACTAAAGAAATCAAAGTGTAGGTATGCTGTGCATAGCAGTAATAATAAAGTTAAAAGGGATATTGTGGAATTTTGTATTGATTCCCTCTGTGGCTTCTTTTTCCAGAGAAACAGGTGAGTAAAAGTTGCAAATAGAAAACAAAGAACTCTGTAAACTCCAATTGGCATATGTCCCCAAGGTTGTCTTCTTTCTTGCTTTGGCAGTTTGAAATCAGGCGACCACAATGTACTTAATTGGTGTTGGGTGTAAGCCAGAGGGAAACCCAGGGTATACTTGTCCTAAAAGCTTTGTGGTAACTTGAACAAAGCTTACTAGTAAAAAAAAAACAACTTACTTTCTCCATGCTTTGTTCACATGCTTTGTTCACAATTTATACAGAGTTAAGAGTGCTTGGAAGAGGGTTGCACTTGAGGTATACCTCTCAAAGATAGTCTCAGTTATTCTAGTTCACCCACAGTAGCTTTAAGCAGTAAAAACTCTGGAGTCTTCTATATAAGCCCACTAAAGTGAATATGTGTGAAAACTCCACACTTGTCTTGCTATGTAGTTGTTGCTTTCCCCATATATTAAAAAGTTAGTTGGAAGCTAGCCAAACAGCCTGATCTGAATCCTTCTGAAATTAAATGGATATTAGTCACCGACATAAACTTTGGATGGTGGTGTATCATTTTCTACCTTCAGTAGTCTTTGACCTTCCATTGTATTTATAAGGTGACTTACATGCTAGAGAATAATGTTGCTATAATTCATTTCTTCCTCAGTTTCCTTCCTTATTGAATAAATCCAATGTTAGGAATGTTCATAGCTGTATGAGACTGTGAATACAAATGTGCAAATAATATAGCAGTGTGTGTCTTTATGGCTAATGAGTGGAAAATGAAGTAATATTTGAAACAGAACAGTACATCTCTAAATGCAATCCAGATGTTAGATTCTGGTTGCAATCTCACTGGTGCAGATTGTGTGAAGTAGCTCTATTTCAGGATTTACAGTGATATCAAATAGATTTTAATTGAAGCTAAAATGAATTCGATCAAAATTTCAGAGACAGTAAGTAAAATTGGAAGTTAACATTTGGTATCTTGATTGTATGACCAATATCAGATGGGATGAACTTTTCAGAATTACATTGGAGGTGAAAATTATCCATGCTCTGCATCTCAAACTCAGGCCATACTATCATGATTCTTAAACTGGCTTGGGAACATGAGGAAAAAGAACTGTGAAGACTTCAGCTCAGTGCCTTAGGGGTCAGCAAAGTATGACTATGCTGACCAATAGCATGACATCAAGAACTATGAATACATTTGATTTACTAACTTAAAATACACCAGGGTTTCTATAATAGTTCTACCAAAGTAGTGTTTTTTTTTAGTTAATTTCTTTAATTCTGTATTAGTACAGCAGATAGCAGAATGGGGCATTTTCCTTAATAAAAGCTGATGGGTATTACAGTAATACGATCAGATACGTCAGCTGCTGTTAAGCCATTGTTTAGCTCCATGTTCTCTATATCATAAACGTAGGTATATATGGGACATATATTTATCTTCTTGATTTTATTATAAAAATCAAGAGGCTTGGCATGTGTAAAGTATAGTCAGTTGAGGTGTGTTACAAACACCCCGTGTGTGTGCTTCTGAAATTCCCACCTCCTACATCCTCTTCTCCAGATAATGTTGATTTTGCTTTGTAACTTTCCTTGGTCTGATATCTATCACATTCCTCACTTTTATTTGTATAGGCAAAAATCCCACTTTCTAAAATTGCCTATGTGTATTGGTAACATGATCTGACAGTTCTAATACTGAGAGTGCAGAGCGTACACTGTATACAGCATGCATACAGAACTATATGAATAATAAACTATGTGTTTGTTACAAATGGTAAGGCTGTAACTCTTCCTGTAGTAGGTTGGGTGGGATTTTGGGGTTTTTTTGGTTTTTTTTTGTATCCAGGATTGTTCTAGCTTTTGTTTTTCATCCTGTTCCACTCTGATCAGGCTATACCAAAACCCACTGGGAAATGCGTGTATTTCTGTGAATACTTCACAATACCTTTGGTTACAAAGAAATAGGACACTTGGGATCAAAAGATGTCAAGGCTGAGTCAGCTTTGGATAGATATCCAGACATTTTTGTCCTGGAAATTGAGCAAGAACAGGCTTCTTATGAATTTTTATTACCTCTCTGTGTCAGCCAGATCAAAAGTGCTATGAGAGTAACCTCTCTCACGATCTTTCTGTCTCACATTCCTTTTTTTCTCATGTTTCTTTCACTTCATCTTTTGCATATTCCTTAAAGGGGAAGGTTCAGAGAGAACAATATATTATTTTGAAAGGTGTATAATGTATGCTTTTGGCTTCCCTTCTTAAGGAGAGCTTGGAGCTTGTGTGAAGTAATTTTCCTATTTATGAAATTCTTTCCTGCTGTCACAAAGTGGACTTGAGTCAAAACTATGTAACTGATCTTTTGTGTCAACCTTCAGAAGCCATGTCTTGAAAAACTTATTATTGCAGAAGGATCTGGGGACTGTTAAAGACGAAAATGGGTTCCTAATGACCTCTGTGGAAGCATGTAGGTGTCAGAATTCCAACAGGACGTAGACATCTCGCTGCTTATCTTTCTGGAAACTGAACTCGATGATTCCCTGCTGCAGCTCCCTTTTTCGTTGGTCTTATTCTGCAGTATTATATTGCTATGAACTGTAGTGAGAAACCAGTGTCAGCTTGTGCTGTGCAATATACAAATTATAAAGAGTGGAAAGCTAATTTAAAGTTTGTAATGTCAGTACATAGAAGAGGCAAAGTAGGCAATAAGAGATAAGGAGCCTAAAGGAACAATAAAACAGCTTTGGCTAACATGATACTTGGTGGTAGCTGGGCATAAGAGCTTAATAGTTAGCACCACTAATAATTTTATGGCAGCATAGCAAAAAAGAGCCTTGGAGATGTTTGTGTGATAACTTTGTGAGTGTTTACAGGGAGCTCTATGCAAGTGTGAGGGGCAGCATGATAAAAAGCCCAGTGATGTTTGTTTTGTTTTTTTTCAAATGTAAGAGGTATCAGATGATCTCCATGGCTGATCAGAAGTGGAAACTGACATTTATTTGGATAATGAACGAGCGATAATCCATATGGAATAGGTCACAGGTAGCAGAGTCATAAAAAGTGAAGGATCTGATCGTTGGAGAAGAATAAGGACAGTACTGGTTCTAAGATTTGTACCAAGAGTCACCAGGGGTTTTAATGACTGCAAATTCAGTGGTGATCCAGATGTAGGAGCAAGATATGGGACATACTGAAGAAGGACAGCTTGAAACAGCAGTTTTAGTGACACTAGAGAGACTAGTGATAAAACAGAGAAGGGATACGTAGATGTTGTTGAAAGGCAATTAAACACAAGGCCTTTTGAGTTTGCTTTTAAAGCAGTTGGATACTAAGGAACACTTGTGTTGTGAAGGATGGAGCTGGAGAACACTATGGAAATTGAAGAAAAGGTGAATAACTTTTATAAACTTCAAACTAGAAAATTAATTGTTCTGAAGAGGCTGAAACAACTTTTTAAAATGTTCTTGTAAAAATGAGTTCTTTGTGAAATCAACACACTTAGAAATTTTTGAGTTTTTTAATTAGTATTTTTCCAGTGAATAAAAATTTTATCAGAATTTTCTGACCACGCCTAGCTCAAGCATAATTTTTGAACACCAAAGAATTTTCCCTTACTACACTGATACCAGCTAAGTTGCCACTTAAACCTCTTTATGTTTATGCCATCTTGATGAAGGATGACATCATTCATGATAACTCCTTTCAGTTCAGAAAGTGTTCGCTGAATTATCAACTCATAAAAAAAAAAATGATGCCAGCCTTCATGTTAACTACTAATCTCAGCTCATCCTGGTGGCTAAAAGCTTATTTAAGTGCCCAGTCAAAGCTGTTTTAAGCTTCCTGTTACTCATGGTAACTTTAGCTCTGCAGTTTTGATTAAGAAACATAAATTTTCCCAATTTTCAGATGAGGTTTATCCTCTTGTATTACAGTAGTTTTCAACTGATGTTATATAAAGTCTACTGTTAGGCAATAATATAAAGGAAGTATTGAGAAATATCTGAATCTGTAAACCAAAAATTCTTCGTCATTAACCAAAGTTCTGGTTCCCCAGTACTATGTCTTTTTCTCTCCCCTCCTCCTTATGCTTTAAAAGAAACCTCATACTGAGTATCCTTTTAGAAACTCTAATTTATCTGTCAGGAAAAGTAGAATAGGGCGGAGGAGTAACCAGCTACTTGCAGATATAGTTAGTCTTAAAGCAACAGTTTTAAAGAGATGTTTTAAAGGCAGCTGTATTTGTGATCAAGAAAAAATTAACTGCACTTTACTGGAATGATCACTACCAGTTTCCAAACATTATTACTTTTTTATTTTTATTATTACTTTGCCAGTACAAACATCTTCATACCTACTGGGATATTCCAAAGAATGGAAATCTGTCATCTCCTTTTCTGATGGATACCCAGCAAAGGCTTCCAAGAATCAGTGAATCATGAGACTTAGCTGATTTATTCTTGATGTTTCCATGGAGAGCAATGTCCAAAATCAGGACTAGTTCTTGCAGTTCAGGGAGCTTTTACGTTGTAAACAAGGCATTAGAGTGAAAAGACTTTGCTTCTTTTCTTACTAAATGACTAGATTCAGAGCATTTTCCTCTTCCATGCAATTGTTTGGGAATTTAATGGGGGAGGGGGGAAACTCCAGTGCAAATTACATTTTTTTTTTTTTCAGCACCATTTCCAAACTGTCATTCGTTCTCATACTGTGGGTGTTACAACACCCACAATGTTCTCTTAAGAGTTGGGTTCAAACCTTCCTTGAAATAAGAACACTGATAAGTCATTAGGAACTCTGGATGAAAAAGCAAGCAGGGGCATTGTGTGATTGTATTCCAAATGCAAGGCCATTTTGACAGAGGTGCCACATGGGCAGGGTGATAAGCGTGTGTGGTTACACAGGAGGTCAGGTACTGGAAGAGTCAATTTTCATTTGGAGATGCTCACATGGTAGTTATTGCTGCAATAGTGGGCTGTGATTAGCCATCAGTGAGTCATACTGCAATTCCTCCTCATGTAGAAAAGTTATTTGGCTGGTTTGTAAACATATAGGTCATGGGAGTCATTTGACTAGCGTGTTCCAGCCCTTCTGTGTAGGTGGTACAGGACATGGAGAAAAGCACAGGGAAGAGGAGAACCCATGTTCTCCCTTTATTCTCCACAAACATATTTGAACAAATAAAGACAAATACCAAGGTTCCTGACTATGCTTGAGAAAGAGGGTACTTTTGATGCCTCAGGGAAAAAGGGTAAAGATTGGTGGTGTTCTGGGCTGGTGGGAAGACCTTTTCTAGTGATTCTGTCCTGTCTTTATAACTAAAGACACTGAAAAAAAACCCCCAGGCCTCAGTCTCTGTAGGTACATTTGGAAGATTCCAATAAAAGGGTAGGATGAGGACCTCTATTGTGGTTTCTCGGTCAAAAAAACCCAGTGTATAATCTGAGCATGTGTACCATGGCAGTGATCCAGGATATGGGCCTTTAAGTATGCTGCTTTCAGTTTTATGAACTCATAAGAGTGGTGCTTGCTGCTATAGTTTGTTGTCAGATCACTTCCTCACCCTGTTGCCATGGTACTCTTCTGGCAGCAAAACCACATGTGCAGGCTATTACTAGGAGAAACCCCCAAATGTCCCATATCAGGGAAGGAAGAGAAGCAGTAACCAAAAGTGGGAGGACTGTCAGATTAGTGCTTTTGCTTTGTTAGATCAAAGTAGTGGCATAGGAGCCGTAAGGCATGAGATGCCTGATGGATTATCTCGGAAGGACTGTGAGGGAGGAGACACATCTAGTGTGTATCATGCCTCTGTTGTATGCACTATGAAGACTCTTGTCCAGTTTAGCTTCTGGTCCATGACTGTTACTAAGCTCAGCTGAATTCAGAGTGAATGTGATTATGATCCCATGTTAGTATTAATGACTGGGAGGGAAACAGGGCCCCAGAACGAAACAGAGGACAAAACAAATGCAGATGCACCTTAAATACATCTTAGTTTCTTTCTCCCTGCCTTCAGCCTTCTCTAACTTCCTAGAAGCTGGTCAGTATGTGTGCAGACCACTTAAGCCTTTCCAAGGATTTTAAATTAATGAATAGTCACCTACAGTTCATCTTGTAATGATGGCAGGTCCTGGGAGAACTGTATGCTGGTGCTCACAATGTGGAGAAGGGTGGTGGTTCCTTTTTACACCAGGCAAACTGAAAGAGTCTTTCTTCTTATTGCACTTACAGCAGAAGCTTGAAAAAGCAAAAACCAAAATATGCACAGAACTTTCTCGTGTTTGCAGCCAAAACACTTCAATAACATTAGAAAATGTAGGGCAAAGTGGATGAAGTGTCTGACTGTGTAATACAGTCCCGTCATCAAGGATGAGAAGTATCACATTTACAGGAATGCAGAAATGGGGGAATCATCCAGCAGAGTGGAAGAAGGCAACTTCAGCCTGACTTCTCACTTCTGCCTTGTCATCTGAGTCATCCCATTTGTACATCCTGCTAAAATCTGTGATATACTTCATCCTTGATGATGGGACTATCTTGTGTGATCAGTGCTGGGGGGAGTTTCATGCTCTGTATGTGAGCCTAGAAAGTGCACACTGGACTCTTATTTATTATAGGTCCATGACCGTGTGGATTTTTAAGCTGTAACTGTCCACTTCTGTTTTATCCTTCGATTTCTGACTTGCTTTGCTTTAAATTCACTTTCCAATAGTTTGGGGTTGGGTTATTTTATAAATTCTTCATGGTTTTGTGTCAGAAAGTTTTGAACATGACTTTGAAGAATTACGTAAGCTATAGTTCATTCTTTGTACATTGTCACTTGTAGTTGTTCTATGTTAGAAGAATATGACTTCTAAGTTGTTTTTTAGAATTAGCTTTATTTTATTTTTCCTGTGATAAAAACAGGGTGCAAAATTTCCTTCCCCTGTATCCACAACTCTCCAGAATCAGTCAGGTATTACAAATGTAACTGAGTGCAGAATTTGGCCTAGGTTGCGTAAATCCCCAGAGAAATCCTATAGCTGTGTGGGAAATGTAACTTTTCTTGTGTTTTCCCATTCATTGCTCCTCCTCTTTCCTGTTCAGCTTCTGGGATTCTCCCCAAAGAAACCCAAGACAGTCTCTTTTAATACATGTTTACAAAAGCATAGAAGCAATGTTGGATTTTGTGCCTCTTGAAAGAACAAATGGGTGTAAATTCAGATTACTTCCAGTTCACGTACTGATATTAGCTGAGTTGCCTGTGTTTATGAACAATAAAGGAAAAATCATTCAAACAGATTATTATTTAGTCACTAACTTTCAGTTGGTTAAAAGATCAAAAATAAGATGATGCGGGTTTTGATATAAACCAGAAAATTAAATACCAGATTTTATTTTTTTAGTCATCAGGAAGGACATTGAGTTGTGAATTTTCCCAGAGAAAGTCAGTGTTATAGCTCAAATTAATTATTTGCTCTCTGCTCTTACTTGGATTACTTGGACACTGCTGTACTTGATGTTATTAAACTGTTTCGACTTATGATCAAAGTTCATGCTACCACAAATCACCAGATGGCCGACTGAAAGGACATGTACAGTGTTTGTGGGATTTGCAGGCTGCAGCCCACATACATTTCCTAAAGACCTTTGAAATTCCTCTCTACCAATCCTCTGGAAATACAGAGGACATAGAAAAGAGTCACATTCCTTGTTTCTCATACGCATCGAAAAGATACAAGCATTTTATAATCGTCTGATGCTGGACGCATAAAAAGTAAGCTTCAAAGTGCATAGTTACCTTCAAATCTGCTGGTTTCTCCCTGTGTTCTGTTCTCTTGCTCCATTTTTTAGTTTGTAGTGTTAAGGCGGGAGTGCATTTAGCGTGCTGTCTAGAAGATAAGTGAAAACACATGCATAGCAACTTCAAATACTACAATTTAAGTGGCTGATATCTGATGCATGTATCCCAAATTATGGTGTTTCTGACCCTACTCCAATAAAATAACTTTTATTTGATTTAGGAGCTTTGTGATCCAGCTTATTTACGGAGATACTGAATTCTTGTTCCCATGCTGATTTTTCTTTTTTCTACATTTTCAATCAACTGTTTCTTTTCCTTCTCTGCTATATCCACTCTGATCAAATTACCATATGTACAAAATTCAGCTGCAAGATTTCTGACTTGCCCTGGGTCCTGGGAACATACCACCCTCATTTTGATCTCTCTAAATTAGCTTCCTGTACAATTTCCTGTCAAACATGAGTTTCATGAGATTTGTCCTTGAATGTGTGTGTGATCATCCCTTCTCACTGCAATGAAATTTTGGCTGCCTAACTAGCTGGAACATTTTCACCAAGCCTGCTAGTAAATACTGATGAGACTTATTTTCTTTCTTAAGTATTAAGTCTCAAGAACTACTCTGCAGAGAAAATTCAGGTTAACTCTCATGTGGGAATTTTTAAGCAGGGGTTTCTGATACTCATGTGCCTGCGTGAAAGACTCTTCCCTCTCCCCCCCACCCCCACCCCAGCATCTTGTGAATTACGTCTTGTATTATTTATTATGATCTCAACTTCATGAATCTTCTTATGTTCAGATAATGTAAAATGAAATTGCATGAAGAAAGCAGTGTCTACTAGTTAAGACAATTGCAGGAATACTCTTTATTGGAACTTGATGTGTGACTAAGGAGAAGACATTAATAAGCATTCTCAAATGCAAACGTTATTTCCTTAGGGATGAATCCTGAGGATGTTTTGTCTTGCTGAGAGGGCTTCTGCTGCAGGATACGTGTATCTCAACTGAAAAAAATCAGATAAACATGGTTTCCAGTGAGTCTAAAATCAGTAGCTACTTTCAAAACTTTTTCTCAGACTTGTTCTCTGCTACTTTCTTTTGGGTTTTATGACATTTAATTCTATGTGCAGAGCAGGTTTAAAAGTGTAGATACAAACTTCTAAAAATCTAGTTTCTCACTTCCCAGTTTGTTTCTAAACTGAATTTTCTGAAGACTTACATTCCCAAATTGAAGATTTGCAGGGCATGAGGCTAATTATAGGTCTGCTTCTGGCATGGGATGCTTTCTGTTGACTGCCAGACATAAGCTAAGGAGCAAAAAAAGTTGAAAGAACCATTGCCATGTAAACAAAGTAACAAGAATACCTGATTTTTAATAGTTTACTGAAAACATTGATTAGGGAAAGCGGCAAGCAAGTATGTTTTGCTTTCACGCAGTATTTGTAGGATAAGTTTCAAAAACTCAAAAGAAAAAATTCTTAACACTGAAATGTTAAGAAATGGTGACTAGTGCCCAGTGTTTTAAGGATAAATTTTGCTCTGACTTAATTTGTTAAGTTGCAAGAATACTTTTTACTCGCAGCCGGGAAACCTCAAAACAAACATGAGCTAAAGGAACAGCTCCTAATAGCAGAGCACTTCTTTTTGTAATCTGACTCTTGACGTTGCATGATTACATATACTGCAAGCAAGTATACCCAATTTGTCACTCTTCCTCTTGGCATACTGGGTCTAAGCTTTAGTGTTAGCGATGCCATGTGATTGATTGGAAGAGTCTGATCACGTCCTTCAATCAGCTCTAACTACAGAGGTGAAAATGTTATTTGTTTTCATAGCTTCTTGCTTGTGACCATTCCTTTTGATTATTATTCTTCAACTGACATCTCTTTTTGACCTAATTTATGACAAAAACATTTTTGTGGACTTCTTCATAGGTGTTAGTAATAAAAGCTTAGAAGAATTATGATATGCTGTCTGGCATTTTTAGCATGCACTTTCTGCTAGCTTTTCAGGTCAGGAGCCCCTTTTTTTGCTCTGTAGAACAGCTAGCGTACTGGGGTCTTGATCTCGCAAACTTTAGAGACAGCAAGGGTCATGAGGACAGGGTTAGGTGCAAGAAAAGACTTGTCTTTCAAGTTTGTGTTCGGATACCTAGTGGCTTCTGAATTTGGGTGTAGCTTGGCACAAGCAGGACACACCTGGCTATGTGGAAATGTGGATCTACCAGGATGGGAGACAGGGCACTGTACTCTGGGATCGATTCCAATACCAGAGATTAGGTACCTGACAATTTAATACAACTTTAATTGTAAATTGGGGCTCCTTCCAGCCCCCTGTGGTGAAATAACATGGAAATAGCTGTGAAACCTGCGGAGGTGGTGACTATGCCTACTCTGACAGATCTTTTTGATCTTACCACCCATTCCCTAATGATTTGACATCAATACTCAGTCCAAGCCCAAACCAGCCCTGTATTTCAAGCAGTCAATCAACAACTGCTACTGACTAGGAAATAGTAAGAAGTCTTGTTATGCCATTATTCCCCCATTCCTTCCTCTGCCTAAATCTAATCAATCTTTGCAGCCCATACTAGCCTGAACTTAAAAACCCCCTAACTCTAAAAGAAATAGTCAGAGGAGCTGTTGCTAACTCTCTTAAATACAGTTTAACAGCTCCCAGGAAGCCCTGTTGTGCCAGAATAGGGACAGGGAAATTGAGGGTGAATGAATGCTTCCTGGTTTTTCAACTCTGGATAAGAATCTAAAGTCTAGCTGAAAATCAGGCATTATGGGAGGTTTTCACCTAAAAATGAGTGGAGGTTGTTTCAACCCTCTTTCCTTTAACAGTACGTTCTGCCAGGTGTCCGTGTAGGCTGGATGGGACCTTTTTTGGTTGCAGGTCAAGAGAAGGCCATACAGTCATGGCTTGTGGAGGGAAAGAGCATGGCATAAGCAGATTGTAAAGTCTAGTATGCAGACTGGTTGAGGATAATGGAGTACAAAGAATGTGAGGGGTTGTAAATAGGTTTTTTTGTGTGACTTCTTGACCGCATTGGGGGAAAAATACTACACTTCATGTAAGAAGTAAGAGAAATTACAGCTAAATATGGAATTTAGCCTTTTTTATGACGGCACATCTTTGGAGAGGTCTTTGCACCTGTGATTGGATAGGGCTGCTAATGGGACTGCTAGTCAAGAAGTGCACTTGAAGGAATTAAATTGTTTCTGACTATTTTGTTGACCAGTTCTGTGAAGTTCTCCAGGCTACTTGGGGAACTTGGCTGGGGTTTTTGGTGTGTGGGCTTGAAGGAGTAGGGAGGTATTTGGATTCTCAAAACGGGTGGCAGACCAAGTCAGTGTCTGATGCCAGGATGGGTCAGCAGAGCAAGCTTTGGCTAAGATGTTCAGGCATGACCTGAAAGGAGAAGCTTGATTTATGGCTAGTTAGAAAGGGGATATATGTAAGGTGCAAGAATCAGAAGTTCTGCCTGCTTCTGAGCTGTGGTCCACAAGAACTGAAGAATTGAGGAGTGGGTTCACTTCACTGGTGCTTTCTGTGTAAGTATCCATGGGCCTTGCCAATGTCTTAGAGTAGTGGTATGTGGTAGAGAGCTGCTAAATAGGGCTCCTTCTATGCTGGCTGGCTGTAAATGAGGGTATCAATAAAATCAGAGGGCTTAAAAGCAGCTTGTCTTCATTGCAGATGCTGTTAAGGTAGTTTAACAATTGATACCTTGACAGAGAATAGAAGAAAGGAAGGGATGCGTACCAGCTTCAGTCATAGATTGTCCCAAAGAACAGACATAGCAACTGGCTGCCTAAGGCAGCAGTTTACAGGGACTCACAAACAATCTAGCTTTCTTATGTGTAAGGAAACAAGATTTTCAGACTGAAAAACTAATGCCTACCTACTTCCTTTGCCATTGCTGCTGGTATAAAGGTTGAATGTATGGGTGACAGCTGTGCAGATAGCCTCTCTTAAAAGAAATAATCACTGTTCCTGTATTCTCTCCTATACATAGAATCATAGAATCATAGAATTGTTGAGGTTGGAAGGGACCTTTAAGATCATCGAGTCCAACCTTTAGCCTACCCTGACAAGAGCCACTTCTAAACCATGTCCCTCAGTGCCCCATCTACCCTTTTTTTAAACACCTCCAGAGATGGTGAATCCACCACCTCCCTGGGCAGCCTATTCCAATGTTTAATAACCCTTTCAGTGTAAAAATGTCTCCTAATATCTAATCTAAACCTCCCCTGACGTAACTTGAACCCGTTTCCCCTCGTCCTATCACTTGTCACCAGGGAGAAGAGGTCAGCCCCCATCTCTCTACAACCTCCTTTCAGGTAGTTGTAGAGGGTGATAAGGTCTCCCCTCAGCCTCCTCTTCTCCAGGCTAAACAACCCCAGCTCCCTCAGTCGTTCCTCATAAGGTTTGTCCTCCAGGCCCCTCACCAGCTTTGTAGCCCTTCTTTGGACACGCTCCAACACCTCAATGTCCCTCCTGTAGCGAGGGGCCCAAAACTGAACGCAGTACTCGAGGTGGGGCCTCACCAGTGCCGAGTACAGGGGGATGATCACTTCCCTAGTCCGGCTCACCACACTATTCCTGATACAGGCTAGGATGCTGTTGGCCTTCTTGGCCACCTGGGCACACTGCTGGCTCATATTCAGCCGGCTGTCAACCAACACTCCCAAGTCCTTTTCTGTCGAGCTGCTTTCAAGCCATTCTGCCCCAATCCTGTAGCGCTGCATGGGGTTGTTGTGACCCAAGTGCAGGACCCGGCACTTGGCCTTGTTGAACCTCATACCATTGGTCTCAGCCCATCGGTCCAGCCTGTCCAGATCCCTCTGCAGAGCCAACCTACCCTCAAGCAGATCAACACGCCCGCCCAGTTTAGTGTCATCTGCGAACTTACTGAGGGTGCATTCAATCCCTTCATCCAGATCATTGATAAAGATATTAAAGAGAACCGGCCCCAGCACCGAACCCTGGGGGACACCACTTGTGACCGGACACCAACTGGATTTAACTCCATTTACCACCACTCTCTGGGCACGGCCATCCAGCCAGTTTTTTACCCAGCGCAGAGTACACCTGTCCAGGCCATGAGCAGCCAGTTTCTCCAGGAGAATGCTGTGGGAAACAGTGTCAAAAGCTTTGCAAAAATCCAAGTAGATAACATCCACAGCTTTTCCCTCATCCACTAAGTGGGTCACCTTATCATAGAAGGATATTAGGTTTGATAGGCATGACCTGCCCTTCACAAACCCATGCTGACTGGGCCTGATCACCCTGTTCTCCTGCATGTGCCGTGTAATGGCACATGGTGTTTTCAGAAACAGAAAGCCTTGAAATTGGAGATTTTTCCTTATACCGTATTCACTCCCTGGCCCCTTTCCCCTCTCTGTGCCTCAGCAACAAGTTGAAATTTACCTCTTTTTGTAGTCAAGGAAGAAATAGGAGCCTCGGAGGGAGAGGGGCTCAGTACGTATCAAGAACAGAAAAACAGATGGATGGAAGAAAGTGAACAGAAAACAACTTCCAACTGTAGCTATTTTACTGACAGTAGATGGAAGGAACTGTGACCAGTTAGATATGGAAAATACATATATCAACATGCATTTTGAGAGAGAGCAGTTACAGCTTTACCCTCTTATCTTTTCTCTTTGAACTATCCTTTTGTCCCACTCTATATTTAGCAAATGCAATGTGGCAAGTGCTAGAAGAGGAGCTGTTACTTATCGTGTAATCCCGGAACATGCTTCAGACCGGTTATGGGTATGCGACCAAGTACCTAGAAGTGTGTCACACAAATCCCTCCCACTTATTCCTACCTATTCTTAGAGGAGAGAAATTTCCCTCAGAGATTATCATTCATTAGTGATTTATAAGTAATGATACCTCATTTTGTTTTTAAAGACTAATTATAGCTGCAGTATGACACTCCTGCATTCTGAGTAGCATATTACTGTTTTACCTGGTAATTTGGGGTAATTATTGAATGTTTAATGAGTGCTATTCCTGAGTTTGTGGACAAAGCAAATACACTTCTATAGCCTAATTCTTTTCTACTTTGTCTGCGTATAGTGCAGGATTTACTTCCGATTTACCTCCACTTTACTGATTGCATTCAGGTGTAATGAATGACATGCAGAGAACAGCAATTCAAAAGATCAGTTTTCAGTTGGGATCCTTGTTTGAGTCGACATTATTGCTATAGTTCTTACATTTTTGTCACTTGTACACTTGTATGTGTCTATTATCGTAAGTTTTACTCTTGATTTATGCTAGTTTAAGCAGAATGATAATAGAGCTCTCAAAGGTTGACTTAAACAGTCTAGCTGTACTGTACAAGTTTACTTTTTTGCTTCAACAATAAGGGAGCTTTCACAGTGTTCTTTTTTTTTGTACCTGCTGATCTCTACTTCTAATCATTGTTCAGGAGTATAGTTTTCATGCAAGTGTGCCCAGATTGCTGCTCTTTTATTGTTGTTTGCTGAACTCTGAACATACCTGTTAGACTATGGTTTCTGAGATGGGGTAGAGATTGCAAATTTTGAACTTCTTGAGGCCTGAGAGTGCTACTCAAACATGGAAGCTGTTCAAGATATTAATGCCTCTGGATATGTACCTAAGATTACTAGCAAAACACACGTTTGCCAGTGCTTAGATCTCTTGTGTGACAAAGCTTTCTGTAGATTGACCTCAGTTTAGCTGTCTAAATTCTTCTTAAACTGCCCTTCAGATACCTGCATCTTCTCTTTGTATTTGTCCTTAAACCAATTTCTGTCTCGTCTGGTCAATGAAAGTAGTAATACTTTCTTTTTACAGGATAATTAGAGCTTGTCTAATCTGT
This sequence comes from Chroicocephalus ridibundus, assembly GCF_963924245.1. Taxonomy (NCBI): domain Eukaryota; kingdom Metazoa; phylum Chordata; class Aves; order Charadriiformes; family Laridae; genus Chroicocephalus; species Chroicocephalus ridibundus. Next base: position 10,185,411 of record NC_086288.1, read on the forward strand.
AGGAAGTCTGGTAAGACAGGTCATATCAATACTTTGACAGCTAATGATAAGGACAGTAAGCAAGAACAGACAAGACTGGAGAGGTGAAGAGTCTGGCCAAAAATTGTACAGGGTATTTGTGTGATAGTGAAAATAGTTCTTGCACACCTCTTTATTACTTTCAAATTGTAACGAGAAAAATCTTGTTTCTTTTATCATGGCTAGTGGAAGCCTTATCAGAAAACTTTTTTTTTTCTGGTGAATAATACGTTTAGTGTAGGAAATTGGTTCAAATACATTAAAGTTGTTTATCGGCTCAAACATTCCAGGAAACAATTATCATTTAGGGGACATCTTCCTCACTGACTTGCAGAGTAGAATCACTTCCCAAGCATATGCTACTCAGGAAGCAATACCAGGTAGCTCATATGAATTTGTGTTTCATTTGAAGGAAAAAGCAAACCTGTTTCAAAGCAAACCTGAATCAGTCTCATGTATTTATAGTCAATCATTTCGAATCCATTTTAGAAGAAAGTCAAGGGCAGATAGCAACTGTGGTGAGGTTGTTGACTTGGAAAAGCGGATGCTAATGTTAAGTAAGTGATGGCTTTTATTTACTATATGAACATCAGAACATGATACATTTCCTTAGTTCTTTGTTCTGTCTCTTTCTTTCTTGCTCTACTTCAGAAAGGAACTTAAAGACAAATTTTCATTGAAACACAATTGTTTCTTTTAAATCCAAGATTGTAATTATTAGGAAATGAAACAATGAGATTTTGTTCTGATATACTAAATGGGCAGACAACAAGCAAGGAAAGCAAAATGCTTTTCTGAGAACTGGAACATAAAAATCATATGAGCTCATGATGGATAGACCTCTATTCTCAGGAGATGCTCTGTGCTTTAGTGGGAACCCATGACCTATTTCCTAAGGGTTGGCCAAGTGCCCAGTAGGAAAACCAACTTTTTAACTATTACATGCTGTATTCATTTGCAAGCCATCAAAGTATTTTAAAATTAAATTTAGGGTAAGAGAACATCTGCTGCAAGTAGTCCTGCAGGTGGAGACTTCATAGTCTTTCATTACCTTACACATTTCTAATGTTCATGTTCAACTATTATTTTTCCACATCATCATTGTAATTGGAAAAGAAAAAGGGGAAGAATGTTTTGTGAGAAAACCCAGAGAAACCCTGGAAGTTCCTACTGAAAATTAGCCAGCTAAACAAAATGATCTTTCTGTAAGACAGATGATTTCAAAAATTATAGAAAGATGTTATCCATCTTTCTGAACTCTTTGCCACTTCACTCATTTTTAAATGGTCAACACCAGATTGCAAAACATAAGCTTTAATCATTGCTCAAGAAAAGTACAGCCAATAGCTCTAATGAGTTGCTTCAGTGACCCTTCAGTAATATGGTCTGATTTGATCTCAAAGATCAAAAAGTTTCATTGCTTCCAGAAGACTGAAAGCTCTTACAGAGGCAGTCTTCCACGCAATGTTCAGCAAACTCATTTGACGTTAGTCACTGCCTGCCACTTCAGAGTCCCCAATCCTTGACATCCTGGTGGCATGTTGCTCTGGCCAAACTCCAGCTCCCTTCTTGGCTGACTTTCACAACAGCAGCTGCTTAGGCCATGTCACCTACCTGCCCACCGTTCTAGGTTTCCTTTCCGCCCATGTTGTCTCTTTCCTCAGTTCTTCTTTCAGCCCTTTCCTTAACCTTCATTTAACTGAACCTAGTTGTATAACTGTAAAAGAACAATTAAGATCAATCGTGTTGTTTTTTACTGTGCATGTTTGTAGTTAAGCCTGGAGAAGATAATTTTATGAAGTGGTGCTACTGCAAATACAAAACTGCGGTGCTTAACAGACTGTTACTACTTGTTTAATCTCTGATTGCTTTTTATATAGGAAAGACACCTGTGCCTCTAATTATGAGCATGTTTTGATACAAGTAAGATTCCCCCAGACACACACACTCCAGATGCACTTTCTCCTATAGTACAATGCAAGGCAAGGTGGATAAAAACCTTGACTTCAATATTAGTGTACTTGTATTTGTGGTGTCATCATTCAATTTGAATACCTGTCTCTTTTAAACTACATAAAGAATGAATTTATGGACATAAAACTTTGAAACTTTCCGCTGAAATGATTTATTTTAAAACAGCTGGTTTATCTTTGGGCTTATGTAAGTACAGAGGAAAAGAGGGAAGAGATGGTAGAAGTGTTTTGCATTGGCCAGAGGAGCCCTGGGGAGTGGAACAGACTGTCCTGTAACACAGTTCCCCAAGTACCACTCAGCTTTTTTGGTTCCACGTTGTTCCCAACTCAGTTTGGGCTGTCGTCTGATCTTGTCATCTAATCCTGTCCTTTAAATTCCCCTAAATTTTGAAAGAAGGGGGAATTTTTGGCAAGAACTACTTTTGGCAATTTAACAACAGTGCAACAGTAGCATAAAGTCAGTTTTGTATCTGGGCTACACAGAAGGGCACAGTCAGACCTGCTCTGAGAATTTTCAGATGCATCCTTTAACTTTTTTTTTTTTTTCAAACTTCACTTAAGCATAGGCAAATGCTGGCCATTGCAACTATGTTACGGTTCACCTTATGAAAATACTCAGTGAAGGAATTTCTTGACATACTTCTGAAATCAATGGGGAAAGGGAAGAGATTTTCTGTTCACTGTTTTCCTTGTCTGATGCAGAAATGGAGTCTAGCTGCCAATACTGAGACCTGACCACACCTGCTGAAAGATAGCGATCATTTTTCAGAAGGAAAAATTTCCCCAGGATCCAGGAGATTAAGGCTACTCTAGTGTTTATAAGGAGTTTGCTTGTGTTCTGGTGCTTCTCATATTGCTGAGTGCTTCAGTTTAATAGAAACTAATTCCATGTTGAAATAGGGCATGTCTTTTAGAAACCCATCTATGTCTGATTTTTTAAAAAAAAAAGTTAAGTTATTCCAACAGGACCCTACCCTGAGTATTTAAGAAACAACCAACCAAACAAAACACACTTTATCTCTGGCTTGAAATTGTCTGTTTTGAGTCCTATTCGTAGTATTTCTTTAACTTTGAGGTTGAAATACTTTCTATCATGTTTATATTTCCTGGCCAGTACTCACAGGACGAACCAAGTTGCCCTTTAACTGGTTTTGGTTAGGCTAGAGAGATTGGACTCCTAGGATTTAACATTACTGTCCATAGTTCTTCTGATCATCAGTTACTCCTATTCCCCTTCTTAAAACTCTCGCATGTTATTAGGGCCCTCCTTAGAGTCTGGACACCAGATCTGGACATGGTATTCTGTTAGCATGATACCTCTGTCAAATACTGGGGTATAATCATTTCCTACTGATGCTTTAGATTCCCTTGCTTAGGTATCCGTTGATTACATTTGACCTTTTAAGTCCCACCAGTACAACAGGCACTTCATGGCTAGCTAATTGTCTTCTAAACTTTCTAGTCCAATCCAGTCTCAGGGTTTTCCAAGACAACATTTCGGTTTGTATATTTATGCTTATCTTTTTCCTTAGATGTATGACTTCAAAATAGCCACGTGCTGTTTGCAGGTACCCAAATTACCGAGCAGTCCTGAGAAATCAAAATCGACAAGCTGTCTTCATTACAAATCCTCCACTCTTCCTATAATTATTGACAAACTAAATATTCATTATGTATCCCTGATCAGCAAAAGGACTGATAGATTAATAGTATAGCATCAAGCAATGGCTTTATGATTTTGTGTATGGTGTGGAACACAGAAAAGTGGGTACATATGCAAATTGTGGTCTTACCCTGCACATATGCCATTTCTTCCTGCACACTAGTTTGTACAAAGCTGGTGTGGAGGCTGGGAGCTCTATGTTAAACTCAAGGTCAGTTCCAAATGTGGTGAAAGAATAGGACAGCACAACGAATTTTGAAGCACGCTGGCCGCATGGTTGTGTACAGCCTAGTTGATTCCCTGGAAACGTGTCCATTCAGTTAGGGCTTCTGTTTACAGTTCTATTTTGATAGCAACCTGTAGTGATTTTTGTGTTGTTTAAATGTGTGTCATATTGTTTTTATGTTGTTTTGTTTTCTAAGTAAAAATGGCTACGTTCACACCAAGCTGAGCTTGCTTTGTTACTCCCCAAAGAGCCTGAAGCTGCTTTCTTTCCAAATACACAATTACCCAATTCTCTTGGGTCTGTGTTCAGTCTCTGATTCACTCTGACTATTAGACAGCACTCAATAGCAAAGGCTTTGTAGATTAAAGAATGGGTAGGAATCAGAGTTCAAGCAGGAGCATTTCCTGCTCACACGTAACTGCATTAGAAAAAATAGGCATATGACACTACAGCAATCTTCCAACTCTGTCTCCCTGTCTTCCCCTCCTCTGTCCTGTCTTCTGGCACAACTGGGTATGTGAATTGTGATGCTTGCCACTATATGATCGAAATTCCCTGAACTATGCTCCACAAAAGCAGCAGTGAACTCGACAGAGAAAAATGTGAGCCTATTTGTAAGGCAGAAACAACAAGGACTTCACACTTTGTATTTCTGATGTTTGTTTGTTCTTTATCTGCTGTGCAAATTCATTTGGTTTTGGTTGCAAGCCACTGGGGTATCTTTGCTTACTTTTTTAAAACAAAGTTTATGCAAAATATCGTACAAGAACAACTCAATCTTCCATTGCACTTACAGAGCTTTTCAATGGGAGCAAGAGTAGAACAGCGTCCTTAAAATTGACTTTCTGTTACTCAGACTAATGGTGAGACCTTGATTAAGCAAAGTTCAGGTGTTGCAAAATGTATGCTTTTAGATCTTAAATATTTAAGGAAAATGCAATGCAGAAAGGATAGTGGCTGCTACTCTAACTACTGAATCAATACAAGAGCTTATTATACACGTGTAGTTGTGTATCATGTAGGTTTTAGCTTCCTCATATGAAGACAGCTGGGGCTTCCCCTTCAAGTAGTTTGAAAATGTTCTGATCAGCATCCAGACTTAGAGAATAAGTTAAGCAACTACATTTTCAGGATTTAACCATCACAGATTATTTCTGCGCATACCAAATATTTACAAAAGCTTAGTGAAAAAGAGGTACTGATTGTGATGGCTGTTGCAGGTAGTATGGTTTATGGCAGTTAGGTATTCCTGATACTGTATTTTAACAGATTATTATTATTATTATTGGTTATACAAGACTGAAATACTGTGACAGTATTCTTCTTGGAGAACTTGCACTCAAAAACAATGTATTGACAGGTAATAAATTATGTGAAACTAAAGTGAAAGGGCCTTTTAATACCATTATATGCCCTTTTTAGTTTTACATACGTTTAATTTATCTTCTAACTTGGTGCTTGACTCATCTGCTCTTGAGACATGAGTGGAAAGGTAGGCTTTCTGTTCCTGAAGGCTTTGGAAAGAGAACAGAGGGAACAAAACCTTACCCTAAAACGTATTCTCCCTTCCAGAAGTTTTGCTTTTAATTGCCTTTTTCTTCCTTTCCCAGAAGTGCTCTTTTCTGAATCTACATCCATCAAAATATTTCTAAAACAACTTAAGACTTTGTATAAAACAATTCTTGAACAACTAGTTTTCTAAATTGATTTTCCAAGATGCTAATTAAAACCGTTATCTGTCACACACTCTACACATGACTCTTCTCTATCTCTGATAAAAATGTCTCTTGACACTTTTTCCCCAATAGGCAGCTTATTTGCAAGTTTGTTTTACAGATGCTGTGCAAGCACAAAGAGTTCAACAGGAAAAGTAGCCAAGGATTATGTTGCTAACACTACTATCCTTGTGACATATACGTTCAAGTTACTCATGTGCGCACTTCTAAAATCTGTTCCCAGGATACTGCAGGAAAGAAAAATACAATTCTGACTTCACTTTTATTTTATCAGTAAGTTTGTTTTGCTTTTGTTTGTTTGTAGTTTCTGGAAGTCATATGAAACTATTCATTTTTCTCTTTCTTTCCTTTATCAGTGTGTCTCTGATCCGCATATAACTCTATACTCTTTCAAACTGTACATTTATTACTTGTTTCTGAATAGTAAGGTGCAATCACAGAAGACAGATTTTTTTTTTTAAAGACCTAAAGGGGAACAAAAGTATGTATGTGTCTGTGCATGTGTAAAATGAATGCTGATTTTGTTAGCCATATCTCAAGCAACTGCAATTATTGTGGTCATTTCTATGTGGTTTTCTGGTTATTTTTCTTTGATTAGCAATATATTTATGTGCAAACAGGTGTAACCTAAATAAAGTTATTAATGAAGGAAAAGAGTGCATTTATATGAACTCTAGCTGTTATTTGATTCTGCGATATATTTTAAATTCTTCCCTTTCAATTTTTAAGTATTTGTATTTAAGATAAAATGACTGTTCAGGTTGTCAGGCAGACTGAGCAGGACTGATATGATTAAAATGTTGCAATATTTCAAAATACTTGTTTGCCCTAACAGAATATTTCTGGAGTAAACTAACAGTGGTGTAAGAGCTTCAGTGAAAGACAAACTCAAATCCAAGGACTTAATGTTAATCCATGTATTCAGTTGAATTGAAGCTAAATCATTTGTCTTAACTGTGGTCCTCATCTTACCTGAATTAGTAATATTAATCTCCTTTCCAGTATCTTCCTAGGGAATGTGACATTTAATTCTTTATGCCAGGACATTCGAGGTTCAAATGCCTTGAATCTTTTCCATAACTTCTGAGAAGAGGTAGACATACATGCTGCATTGAGAGAGAAACGTACACAATTGTTTGAGAAGAACCAAAACCTCAAGCAGAGTGAATTCTCTACTATGAATCAAACACATCATGTGTACTGTGGTTATACACAGCCTCAAATACCTACAGACTGAAATTTTCCCTGGTATGATTCGCAGCCCCAGCTGACTCACTGTCCCAACCAGGATGTTTTTGCTTCTGGTGGTGGTCTGTTCTTCTTGGATGCAATACATGTGAATCTCAGTCTCTGCTGCTTTGTTCAGTGACTGGCCCCATGGTTACGGTCCTGGTCAGAGCATTTTTGCTGAATTAGGCTATTCCTTTAGTACAGCTGCGTCCTGTTTGTTGCCTGGGCTGATTTTGGTCTCAGGCTCATTCTTTTGCTTTCTTTTTACTTTCACCTTTTTGCTAGGGCTGGCCAAAACCAAAGGGTTGGGACTCTGCCTCAGTTCAATTTGAGTGTGGCAAAGCTTCTGAGAGCCATTCCTCTACTGTCAACTAGCAACAAGAAATCTGGTGTAAGATTTCCTCCCGTTCATCTCTCAAGCACAAGGCTGGACCAGTTGTGCATTGTTCACAGCAACGATGGAGAGAAATGTCCTTTTAATACATCGCACATAAAAGAGCTGGGGCTCCGGATATTTTCTGCTTCCTGTTTCAGGTCTCTCTTCCCATGCTATTGAACATTTTTAGTAGGCATTTGGAAGGAAATAAAGCGGTGTGATAACAGAAGAAAAAGTGCTAAAAGTACATGGCTAAATCCCATCTTCTGCACACACGGCTTGAACAGGAGCATGGCCCCCACGTTCTTCTGGAGCTGTTAAAATGCAGCTGGTGAAGGCAGAGCCCAGGCAAATCTGAAACTATGGTGCGGAAGAAAGTGCTTTTTGCAACTGGCTTGTTCTGTATTCCTCTATTTACAACAGCTGCTTTCAGACTATTACTTGGGACACTATTTTTTAATTCTTTGGAAACTTCTCAGTGGTTCTGTAAGCCCAATAGCTTCAGTGGCAGTATGTGCTAGTTCCATCTGTGATGAGTGAGAGGAAGGTTCTTGGTTCAGTGAAACAAATCTAGTGAGAGTGATCCACGCATGACCCTCAGGTTTAGCTAATGCAGCAGGAATTTGTGCTGAGTGTGTATGTATGTGAACAAATGTATTGGTAAGTGGCCATGTGTGTTTCAAATGCTGTGTAGCTTTATGACCACCAGCAGTCTCCTTTTTATTTAGGAGGGAAAGGGAGAATTTTGTTTTAAAAATCTGAAATGGAAATACCTACATCCATTTCAGTTGTTGCGTTACTGATGTTGTTGTTCAAGACTTTTGTTAATAACAGCAAGGATATATTGTCATAAGTAAACACAGATCATCTAATCTTCCTTTTCTGTAACTTGAATCAGGTAATTTAACTGCATTTCCTAGCTGGGAATTTAGTTGGTTTATTTGTTCAGAACCTTGCAAAAGCTGCAAGTTAAGTGTGAAGGTATATGGCATAGTTTCTGAAAAGCCAGGAACATGATATAGTGATCCTTTTGTGGTGGTCAAATGATGTGAGTAGTTCTTTTGACACACAAAAAAGGTATATATATTAGGACTGAAGGAACACTTTAGCTGGATAAAAACTAGCTTTCAAAGGTTTCACATTTGTTTTTCTGTGCCAAGTGTGTATGGGAGAAGCCTACAAGGTCAAGAGAAAATAAGCAAAAGTCAAAGATGGACTTGTAAGACAAATAGTAACATCTGGTAAATGACTTCCTTCTACATTTGTAGAGCTCTTGTTTACTGCAGTAAATGTGAAATGTTTTTCTTGGCAGGATTACGGGATTAAAGTCTATCAGTCTGGGAATAAAGTTAATACAGGTTTATAATATTACTAATACACAGTAACAAATTGCAAATGTAGCTGCATTTAAAACCTGTATGGAGTAAAAAAAAAAATCATCAAACAGTGAAGGTTACAATGGTTAGAAATAAGCAGGCTTTATTCTCTTTTTTTGGTTGTTTTTGAAAGGCATTTCGAATATTTCCTCTGGTTTATACTACTATATGAAATGCTGTGATTGTGCCCTGTGTCAATCTCTATCATGTAAATCTGACTTTCTGCTGACTAAGGGCCCACATTCTCAGGGAAACAATGGAGCAAGGTAGCAAATAGCTGCTAGTCATCTAGACTGAGGGTGTTACACAAATGAAGCTTTGTCTATCCCTTGTGTCATGGACCCCCCAAAATGGAAAAATTTGCTGGAGAAAGGTAAGTAAAAGGCAGAGCTGATCTGGTTTGGTGGATTTCTGTGTTAGCCGGCCAATCCCACACTGCCATCCTTCCCAATAGAATATTCAGGGAGAAATGGTCATGCAAACAGAGCTTGATTTCTATGGGAACTGTCTTCCCAGATGAATGTTTTTCCTCGGGGCGGGAGAAGGGGAAGAAAAAAGAAGAGAGAGTGCAGATTGCATAATTTTTGATAGTGTGGGTATGGCAAATAAACAACTTGCCCCTCTCCCCATCTCCTTTCCTCTAGGACTCAAATTCTGCAGAGGTTAAAAAAAAAAAAAGGGACAGCTGGGCTCCTTAAACAGAAGTTGCAGAGGTTTATTCAGTTGTAGGAGTACTTCAGTGAGTTCATGTAAGCATTTCAAGTTTTATTCTCTGGTAATTAATGTTCCTGTGGTATTTTGCATTGCTTGGAGTTTGTTCAATGCTAAATAGTTTAACTGGAACAACAGAAGTGATCCCCCCTGAGATCAGGCACTCGGATCAAATGGAAGATGCAAAAAGTCCATAGGACTAGCTGATGCATACACTAAAATCAGTCTTGTAGTTTAATCTCAAATGCATCGTGGAAACTTCTTTGTAGCTTTTAAAAGTTTTAGCTGTGATATTAACTGCAGTCTCTAAGACTAGGCAAATGAGGATTTCCTTGTGCTTGCAGAAAATTGAAGAGAGTTGAAAGAGAAGAGAGGTGTTTGTGTAAAGTTCTTTCTGCTAGAATTGTGTATAGATACATTTCTAGAACAGTTCCAAAACCCCTGATTGTAATTTGGCAGTGTATGTGTGGCTGGTATCAACTCCTGCTTGCATTACTTGAAAAATCAGGCCAGTTTCTAGAGAACAAAATGTGGCTGTGTTGTCAAAATTCTTGCTCATTGCCTACAGATTATTTGATAGTTAGTTTTCATGCCAATATACCAGCTTGGCTGCATTGACTTGGACACAATCTCTCATGATTTAAACTTGGTTGTGGAACCTGGCCCTTTGCGTTTATATTTATAATGAAGTCTGTTTATTGTCTTTGATAAAAGCAGGAGAAACCAGCCTGCTGTAAAATCAGGGTGAATTGTTCAGTTATCCTTGTAAATGAGGGACAGTTGTATTTTGCTGTTATCTTTGATTAATGTGCTCTTCACCACTACACAACTTCCCTATGGATTTCACCAGCCACATGTCAGCAAGTGTAAGAGCCAATTTCTTGCCCTTTGTAAGTCAGGCCAAGGGGAGGTCTTGGGAGCATAGTGCCATTATGGGCCATGAAAGTCTGCGAGCAATTATTTCTAGCTAATCAAACACAAGAAATAGCAGGAAGCAAGGTTTATTTATGGAAGAGATGTCTACTAAGAAACTTGCAGTTTTTATTTACTACTTCCAAAGAAGATTACTAGAAAATGATCAAAATAAAAACCCTGTAATGTTTGAAAATAAAGACAGTTTAAAAATCAGTCAGAAGGGAGAAAAATCTCTCATGTATTTAAAAGATGCAAGATCATTGTTTCATATCTGCTATCTAAATAACATGATATCTCTTCATTTTTTTTAAGGTGATAATGCTATGAAAATGATTAGGACAACAGAAAGTGGATGTTTCAAAGTGAGTCAAGCTTAACTTATTTTGAAAGGTCATAGTTAATGAAGTTTTAAGGTGTAGACTAAGGCAAATTATTTATAGCCTGGATTCAGGCCAGTGCAGTGCCATATCAGCCCCTGGGTAGCTTAGGGGGAAATTTCACCTTAAGCAGGAAAGAACTTCATTTCTCTGAATAGTAGAAAGCTGCCCAAAGCTACCTCACTTCACGGAATATAGAGTATTAACTTCCTAGATACTCTTACTCTTTCCCATTGTGCTACCATCTTTTTCTCTTTGGGGATGCTGGAGGGGACGTTTTCTCCCTGATGTTGCAGTAGAAGTGTCCCATCCATTTGTGTAACTGCTTGGTCCCCAAGTAGACTGTGTGGATTGTTGCCTGTATCCACCTGTCCATTACCACTGTCACACTCTGTCTCTGCATCTGGCGTCACCTGTAATCAAATGTAGGTGACTTAAGTTGTCAGCAAAATTGAAGCTCAGGCTTTTATTACAAAGAGCAAAACACTGCTAATTTTGTTGTGAAAGATGTGTCCTATATTTCTTCATAATTATATATTTGGTGTGTATTTATTTGGTGAGCTACATTAGGAGGAGTGTGTTGTGTAATGTTTCCCTCTACTCAGCACTGGTGAGGCCAAAGCTGGAATGCTGTGTGCAGTTCTCTAGTACCCGAGACAGATGGAACTACTGGAGAGAGGTCAGCAAAGGGCCACTAAGATGATTGAGGCACTGTCATCAGAGGAAGGGCCGAGAGAGCTGGGACTGATCAGCTCAGAGAAGAGAAGGCTCAGGGGAGATCTTGTCAATGTATATAAATACCTGAAAGGAGGATGCAAAGAAGAGGGAGCCAGGCTCTTTTCAGTGGTGCTCAGTGGCAGGACAAGAGGCAGTGGGCACAAACTGAAACACAGGAGATGCTGTCTGAACAGCAGAAAACACTTTTTTTTTTTACTGTGAGGGTGACTGAGCACTGGCACTTACTGCCCAGCGAGGTTGTGGAGTCTTCCACCTTGGAAATACTCAAAAGCCATCTGGATGTGGTACTGGGCAACTGGGTCTAGAAGGCTCTGCTTAAGCATGGGGGTTGGAGCAGATGACCTCCAGAGGTCCCTTCTGACCTGAACTATTCTGTAATTCTGCAAAGGGTGAGTATTGAAGCCCTGTACATGAAATAGCATGTTTCCAGTCTCCTTGGAGCTCAGTGCTTCTTAGAAATCTAGATGGAGCCACACTCCATGGTCCCTAGCACTAGGAAAGAGAGTCTCCCCTGCAAATCAAAAGAGCTATTTTTCTCATCTCTCCTGTTACCATCTGTTTGCACTAGACAATTTAATCCCTATTAATAAAGACTCAGCTCTGAAAATATTTGACAAAAATCTCGATGAACCAGTCAATCATGGCCTGAAATAAATATTGAAGAGCACTAGAATGTCTTGGCCCAACTATCAGACATATCTGGATGCGCTGGACCATTGTTCAAAGGTTCATTGTGCATAATTGTGATTCTGACATATGAGCACTGTCTGCCCGGATTATTAAAGAAAATTAAAATAAAACCATCTGTTTATTATACTTGCAGGTCGCTTCCTGCTTATGCAGTTCTTGGAGATAAATGCTGTGAAGTATGGAACAGTGCCTCTTGTATTTTAAATTAATTCAAGAAGGCATACTGGTGTTTATGACATCATAATTACATACAAAGGAAAAGAAAGAAATCATGCCTTTAGGTGAAAAAAAGTTGACCAAGAGAAAAATTGTGTGTGAGCAATTGAAATAAACTTATAAATAAAAATTACTTTATTACCAACAAGCTAAGGCTTCAGAATAACATGTATTATTTTCTAAATAAAAGCTTTTTTTTTTTTCCCAGGTACAGCATATGAATGGAGAGATCCTGAGCCTTTTCTGTATATCTGTTTGGTAAGGTTTCTGTTACGCTTTGACTGTGTGGTTTTCTCTCAGATAAATGCATCGTGGATCCCCACCCCCCCGGTGACCTGGGAAAGTGAAAGTAATTTTCCAATTGCTCTTTAGTGGCACTCTGTTTGGCATCTTTCTGTGTTAGATGGAAGTATGCTGCTCTGGTGAGAGTAAATGCTGTGTGTTTCTACTCGAGGTGTTTCCTGTGAGCTTCTGGAGGCTATTGGACTAGATCCTTGGAAAACATGAACAATTACAGTTATATTGTATTTGGCCTATGAGAAGACTTTTTTACCTGCATTCACAGCTATGAAGGGTTAACTTGCATTTTAGTTTGACTTAAACAGAGCATCAGCAATATCTTTACTTCAAGGACTGTCTGTATAAGCTGCAAGGGAAATCAGCCTATGTCAATGTACTCTTTGGACACTGGCTTACTTCCTTACAGTGCAGCAAAGAATGTAATTGCACAAATAATCTGAAAGACATATCCATGACATTTCACTGCTTTTCCAGAGAAATAGTATGTAGGTGTCTTAATGTTGTCTAAGATTAAGAAAGGATGATGTCTTTTTTGGAAACTGTTGAATAAGAAATTGCACTGGACCCTAAATAGCCTTGACACTCTCTAGCTGTAATAATGGCAACTTTTGTAGCCCTTGGCAATAGAATTAAGAAGAGTTTCTCTGCTCTCTCCCTCATTTGCACAGGCATACAGAGGTAGGACAGTTTTGCCAATTGGTTCCTTTGTTGCTGGCAGACAAAAAGATAAATTAGCGTTGCAACCTGCCTTTCCCTTTCCTTTTTTAAAAGTTCGCTTAAAAGACTACGACTAAGATCAAGAGCTTTGCAGATGTATCAAGAATTAATGACCCTTGTGTAAGTCACACATCCTGTGCCAACCAATCTACGTCCCAGCTGAGGTGACGAGTACAGAGACAAACTCTGACAGGGAGTATGTCATGGGAGTAGCAACTGTACAGGAACAAGTATTGGGAATGACTTCTTACAGGGAAAACAAAAGAAGATTAGGGATTCAGAAAAAGACATGACCAAGATGTCCATAAAAATGAAAGTTGACTAGTCTGACAAGTCTTGGATTTCAAAGTTTTGTTGAATGGTGTATCTAGACCCTAATGGGTTTGATTTTTTTTGACTGTCTTTTTTTTTTTCTTGCTGTCTTTTTGGCTTTCCTTTGTGTTGGTATGAGACAGAGGTATCTTCTTACGCAGTGATTCCCTTGAGCTTTTCCTACTTATCTGTCTCTTAATCATAGTGAAGAATCCAGGCTTTCTGATATGATCCCCTATCACAGATGAGCGTTAGCTAGGATGAGGGGAATTACCCGCCCCATGCTAGGCAAGGTTGAGGTATAGTTAAGGGAAAACATATGCATCTCTTTGTTTTAGCTTTTCTCCGTGTGCTGTAGAACTCTAGAGGAAAGAACAAATAATGCTTTCTTCTGGGGAAGCCATTTGGAGTTACTATTCAGTCAGTGTCACGTTCAGTTTGGCCTCTTAGGAACAAGGGGAGTTGCAGCCTGTAGTTAGACTCAAAGAATGTCTGGGCCATGACAGATGGAGTCATCACAAGGGAGAGAGGTATTAAGCGCTGATTTAGTGTTTAAAACTGTTTTAAGCTGTGTTTAAACTCTCCATGGTCTGTGCCAGAAATTATTCAAAAGTCTTATCTTTTTGTCTGTGCAGAAGAGTCGGGCCAGGTCAAAATCCTGTGCCTGGATCCTTACTATGGAAACTTCTGCATCAGGCCTTAAATCAAAACCGTGTGGGTCATGTCTGTCTATGCCCTTCAATAAGAACAACCAGTGCTGCAGTATAATAGAGTGTTTGCTAGTGCAATTAAAATATCTATAAAGTGAAAGACAAGATGTGAGGTACATAGTTATAAGGCAGGCCCTTGAAATAAGAAAATGCTGGGTATCATCAGGAATAGTACTAAGAAAAAGACAGAAGACACTGCTTTGCTGCTATATAAAAAATTGGGCTTTGCACATGTCTTAAATACCCTATGTGATAATTGTCTCCTCATCTCTAAAAGGACAGACTGGAGTTAAAGGAGGTACAGAGAAAGGAAACTAAAATGGTGAAGAGGATGGGGCTGCAGCATAACAAGGAGAAACTGAAATGTCTGGGACTCAGAATTAAGGGGAAGAGAGGGTTGAGAGATGGAATTGTTTTTTACAAAGCTATGAAGAAAATACGTCAACTGCAGTCCATTATTCACCAAACCCTTTAGTGATAGAACTTGAGGCTACATAATTTCTTTAGTCTTAAATAATCCTCTACTAGTTTCATTACTTTGCATACCGCATAGTTAACTTCTAATATGTGCTGCCACAGAAGATGGTGGAAGCAGACAATATCAACAAATCAAAAAGTTAGATAAAAACCATATATTGGATATCCATAAATAGGTACTGAAGGGGTTAGGTAGGAGGATTCTGTAACAACCCCAGTACAGCTCTTGAAGAGGAGACAGAATACTTGGCTAGATGAACCCCAGTAGAGTGTTCCTTATGTTTTTGTGTATTTAAGGCTGTCACATGTGGTGTCTGGTGAAATCAAAGGCTAAAGATATAGGTGAATTCTTTTCCCAGCAGAATGCAAAGACTTTTTTTCTTATCTTCTGGGTTGGCTATTCCAGGTTATGAACTGTCATACATTGGTCTGTAAGAATGTGTCGTCATCTTTCGTTTGTCTGTAGATCAGCCATTTCATTTTCATGGAACAGAAAGTTACAGCTTTTTTATTTTTTGTTATTTTGTCTTGGCTTTTTGTTTTGGGTTGTTTTTGTTTGTTTTTAATAAGAACTTCAACCAATGCCTGGAGTTAAGTACAATTACACATAGCGTAGGAAGAGGTGGTAGAACTATATTGTACAATTATTTTATTTTTGGAAAATAGTTTGCAACTGCTTGTGATTACACTTAATATTGAAAATAATCTATAAAAGAATTCTGGAAAAATGTATTTTCACAACTTAATGTAATTGTGTCATATTCTGTACTGGCTTAATTTTGTTAAATTTGCTGTTCTCAACTAGTATATTTTGGTTTTTTTGACATCTTAATGGGATTAGCTGCTAGGTCTGACTAGAGTTTGCAGAGTTGATCCCTTTTTGGGGTCGAATTCAGTCACTTCATTCAAGATTTGAGTCCTTTATACTCTGCTTTGAGGAAGGTTGAAATTATTTAATTTTTGGTGAATTAGAAGATTCTCCTTCTTCCTCTTTTTCCTTCATTGGAGTAGTTTGTTACTGTCAGGCTTGAGAGCATGGAGTTTATTTCTTTGCAAGCAAACTGACATGAGACTGTCCATGCAATTATGTTAAGCAGTCTTTTGGGTGCGTCTTTTGCTTTTGATGGACAGTCATGCCTTTACTATGCTTTCTTCTGTCTGTGAGATGACTTAGGAGAAAAGTAAATTATTGTGAAAAATTTATACACTCCACCAAGAGTTTTCAGCAAAATAATTATTGTGCTAAAATTTGTGAGTTTGGGGGGTCAATAAACACTTTCTTTGCTCTCTAAATACCAGCTTAAAGCCGATAGGTCAAACAAATAATAGCACAAAGAATTGGGGAATATTTCTGCGTGATTGTACTTTGGTATTATCTCTTTCAGGATGAATTACAAGACTGGGAACAGTCTAAATGGCATACCCTGGAGTAGCCAGTTTCATTCACCAGGTGCAAGGTCCTGCATGTGGGCCAGGGCAATCCCAAGCACAAATACAGGCTGGGTGGAGAATGGAGTGAGAGCAGCCCTGAGGAGAAGAATTTGTGGGGTGCTGGTGGATGAGAAGCTCAACATGAGCAGGCAGTGTGCACTCGCAGCCCAGAAAGGCAACCGCATCCTGGGCCGCATCAAAAGAAGCGTGGCCAGCAGGTCAAGGGAGGTGATTCTGCCCCCTACTCTGGTCTCATGGGACCCCACCTGGAGTACTGCGTCCAGCTCTAGGGCTCCCAACATGGACCTGTTGGAGTGAGTCCAGAGGAGGGCTGCGAAGATGATTTGGAGGGCTGGAGCACGTCTCCTATGAGGACAGGCTGAGAGAGTTGAGGTTGCTCAACTGTGAGGAGAGGGGGCACCGGGGAAACCATTTAGCCCCTTCCAGTACCTAAAGGGGGTCTACAGGAAAGATGGGGAGGGACTATTTATCAGGGAGTGTAGGGATAGGACAAAGGGTAACAGTTTTGAACTAAAAGAGGGTAGACTTAAATTAGATATTAAGAAGAGATTCTTTACTCTCTGAGGGTGGTGAGACGCTGGAACAGGTTGCCCAAGGAAGTTGCCCCATCCCTGGAAGTTTTCAAGGCCAGGCTTGACGGGGCTTTGTACCCCCCTCTGGAAGCAGGACAGGCCTTTCCACACCAGCCTGAGAGAGAAATAGGCAGGAGGAAGGTTGTATTCCTCCTTCCTTCAGACACAAACATCAGCTCTCCACCTTGCCCAGTAAAATGCCAGAATATTTTGTCCAAGGTAAGCAGGTCCCAAGCAAGGAGTGAGCAATGAGCCTGTGCTGGCGGTGTAGGATCTGACAGTATGGGAGGAGATGAAAAGGAGTGGGTCTCTGTGTCCCAGTGATGCTTCAGATAACCTCCACAGTCAAGTCCTTCTGGAGAGGTCACAGACCCCTTCGCAGCCCTTCCCAGTGAGGTCAAATTCTCTCAAGCCCTGTACCTATCTGCAGATACCTAAATCTTTTTGCACTTACTGTTTTTGCAAACACCACAATAGTTGGCATTATCACAAGACAAAGCCATATTTTGCGTCAGTAACACAGAAAATTCCAGCGGTGTCACCTATTGCTGTCACAGTCATTATCACTAAGGCAGTTACCCAGCTTCCCAGCCAAACATAGCTCTCTCTTTAGGAGACTGGGAGGAGGTGGGGAAAGCAGAGTTGGTGTTTGACAGCCTGCACCTGGGAGTGTACATGCACCCTTTCATGCCTTATCACACAGTTATACCAGCCAAATACTTTCTTTGTGTGGCAGGAAAAGGTGCAGTGACAGGAGCTGGCTGCCAGTATTTGACAAGAGAGTGGCTCAGAGAGAGAATGGGATGGTTAGTTGAAGCTAAGATGCTAAAAGATGTATGCCAATGACTCTGATATTTGATGTGGCTATGGTGAAAGAATTAGTGACCTTTGCAGTGCTGCTAATGGGTCACAGAGTCAGGTCTCAGGAAAAATTTTGCAAAGCTTAGGCTGTAGTGTTTCTTGCCATTGAAAAGATTATTGAAGATGAACATATGGGAGAGAAAATTACAGGAACATATTTGCAAAATTCCTGTTATTTTTTTTATTTAGGTCTTGAAGAGAGGTTTTAGAGACTCAGAGTAGCAACCTGTTTTTCTTGACACTCACCAATATTGTCTGACTTAGATTAAAGCCCTGCAGGGTCATTTGCTCTTCTCGTGCTCACTGATGGCCAGAACCTCTTGCTCTTACAAAGGCTGGTGTGGCTTGACATGGCTTAAGGCTGCCTCAGTTACGAGCTTCACAAACAAAAGTTAGCTTTGCCATAGCTTCAATGCCAGAAAATAAACACGCATACACTTAAAATCCAATGAAAGTCAGGCAAAGTCTTTCTAGGTTTTTTAGTTTAATCACTACAGCCCTACTCAACTACGGAGCCTAGAGAACAAGTAAAGAGTAGGAGGAAGAGTCCTGCTTGCCTTTCATGTAGAAAAACCTGACTTCATCCTTTTCAAGGCAACAGAATGTCAAGTCAGGTTGTGTTGCCTAAGGCTGCTATGCAGTGAGGGGATTTAAATGTAACCTCCGCATACAGAAAAAGGAAGTCCCTTAATTCATTCAATATTTTATTAGAAATCTCTTAATGCTGGTCTTATTCCTAAAGGTAAACATCTCAGAGGTTTTTCAAAGCCTGTATTTCATTATTTAATAATCTGTTTTCAGTAACACAATTCCCTAGGTCTGAGCTTGTAACTAAGTCCACGGGCTGGAAATATCAGCAGTCCAGGAACTGTTAAATAATTAAGCCATTGGTGCCTGTAAGTGTTAGGGCTTGAATCACTCATATTTTATTTTCACGAACAGCTGGGAAAAAAGTGCTGTGAAAAAAGATTACTTATTGGCTCTTTTTAAGGACAATATAACTTTTGTCTACAATGGCATGGTATGAAACTCCATGAATTTTTGTCTAGAAAGTGGTATTTGTAGGAGAATGTTTAACAGTGAGCCTGTACATACCTGGCTCTTTGTGTAGAGCAGTTTCACCTGTATGTAAAAGAGTGCTCCCGTCTTCTGGACTCACTGGAAATCCCTGCCTCCATTCAGAGGCCAAATATATTTTTATAGGACTTCTGTATGGCAACCTCTTTAAAAGAATTCCTGGGAATAGCCATTGACTGGAAAATATGGGGTAGTGTTTGGTTGTGGAACGGCACATCTGTATACTAGGTGCGTGCATAAATGCTTGTTCTTGTGCTTGCACATGTGTGTACGTATATGTGTACAAAGGCACATATTTGCATGTATCGTGTCTCTCAAATGGGGCAAACATCTCTGAAGGTAATGGAAGGCTAAATTTTGACATCTCAGACACTGAGGTGGAAGTGGGATCATTTTGAACGCATAGGATATGACATACTGCTCTCTGATTTCAAGCAGATGGAGGCAGGTCAGTCCACTGAGGGAGTTTCTCATCCATGAATCATATATGTCATGATTTTTCTTCATCAGAGAAAGAAGCTGAGATTGGTTTTATCATGGTACCATTTACCCTGGAGGAGGATGAAGTCGTACAATCATGGATATAGTGTAAGAGAATAGGAGTTCAAGGAGGCATAACAGAGGGCTTTTCTGAGCAATAATAACATGCAGTCCATAATTTAGTCCAGACAGAAAACAATTGAGTGAGCACCATAATTTAGTACGGAACCAGATTATTGTAGACAGTTTGAATTTGGTAGATCTGTGGAGTGAGACAGCTGGGTAGAAACAGGAGGGGAGGGGCAGAAAGGGGAAGAAAATGAGATTTTGATGAAATGTTGTAGGACATGACTATATTTTCCTTGTACTGCTAAATTGAATTCCATACTTAGCTGTGCAAAAACCCCCAAATTAGTATAAGGCAGGAAATACATATGGACTGCCTCAAATACTGTTTTTTGTTCTCTTGCATATGATAGTATGCAATGGAGATCACTTCCACTGGAGATCATTCATTTGTCCAGTGATGCTTTCAGTGCTAAAACTTGCTGATTTGTCTTAGTGAAGTAATTCAATATAGTAGCAGCAACAGAGGATGAAACCAACTGCATGACATACCAAGTAGCTCTTGGTCACGAAGGACCTAATTAATTTATTAATATGAATATACATGTATGGTATTTACCTCACACTGAGAGGCTTCTGGATCTAACACGGTGCTGTGTTGTATTAGGTCAAGGTTTTAGAGGGTGGGAATATTTATTTTTTTCTTAAGTCTTTTTAGTCTGTTGCAATGATACTGTATTCTTTAAGTTCAGAGAGGTCATCTGAAGAACTAAAGTGCATATTTTAAAGCACCAACCAGACAAATGACGGGATGGAAGCTTATGACATACTGATTTTATTTGAGACTGGTACTTCAACATTTTACTCTTTAAAGAACACAAACATTTTCTGGTTTGTCTTTTATAATTGCCAGAGTTGTGTCCCCAGTCACCTCACTAAAATAAATCAAAACAGTTCCTTGTATGCACTGTATTATAACCACAGCAGATGACTTATTCTAATGACATTTTATCCTTTTTTGAGAGGAGCAGAAGCATTAGTGTGATGGATGACTATTATCTACAATAATAATAACATATTTAATCAGTTCCAGGTAAACAGCCTCAAATCACCACAGATTTGCAACAGGGGAAGCACATATACAGGTAGTTATCATAGAGCTGCTAAACTGTGGTAGCTCATCAAATTTTCTGCCCTATTCTTGCTCACTCTGTGGCAAACGTGATGCACCTGGCCCCCATTTTTGTCTTCTCTCTGAGGATAAAAGGACATTCATAGCAGCAATGTTAAGAGGCTTCTACCAGTTTTCCATTAATAGGTAAATTCAGTATTATTTCAGGAATGCATGTCCCTGAAGAACAGAAGGAAGAAATAAATAGCTCATCTTGAACGAGTATTCTTAGAATAAACACGTGTAAATATGAATGATGTAATGCACAGTATTCTTTAGAATTAAGATTTCCCTTTGGAGTTAGCAGGCAATTAAATGCCAAATTTAAGTCAGAAATTGAAGCAAGATGCTAATAGATTATTTTTTCTCTGTTGTAACAACCGTTGTTTCCTCTTTAAAAATCCAGTTTATTAAACTGTTTTAGATGTCACGAAAGGGCTTGGACAAATAGCTGTTAATCTTGTTAACTTTGATATTGTTGGCTTACTGTAAACCACAGGAAGTCATGCTGTCATGCGTCTGTCCACAAAATTAATCTTAACACCACACTGCAGCTTGCTTTAGAAGCCACTCCTAACATAAAGAAGTTTAAAGAATCCATCAGTTACACCTGGAATTTCACTGTATCTCTAATGGGAATGGAAGTCAAATGTGGTTTTTAATGCTTGTCAATAGATTCCAGTTAAGCTTTCATTCTTTTTGTCCATGTTGTCCAGAATAACCAGTAAATGGCTAGAACACATTCAAATGTATAGCGTTTGAAGGTGAGAGGGGAAAAATCATGGATTTATGAAAGGAAAGAAATAAGTGGATAGTACAAGCAGGAAAGAAAGAATAAGTAGAAGGTTTAGCTTTAGGTCTTTTTCTAAGACATACAGAATATATCTGCTGTTGTTGCCGGCACTGAGACTGCAGTCAGAGACTTCCGAGCAGGAATGGGACACCAGTAGCGTACATTTTGTACGTGGTGGTGCTGACCCCCGGCTCCTCAAGGTGAGGCTCTGCTGGCTGGATTCTGTTCTCACGTGGGCTGATGCAAGGTGCCTCCTCTGGAAAGGCTCAGGTGGAAGGTATAGCACTTCTGGAAACTCTCAACCATCGTAGCATGCCTATTCTGGCAATTTAAAATTCAATTAGCATGAACATTTGACCCAAGTATTTAAATTTAAACTAGCACCCTCTCCTCTAAACATAATAGAGCCGTGAAGAGGGCAACTGCTTTGGGCCAACACTGTGCATCACGTACTGCAAGAAATTTGCCAGTATAGGTGGTAAAGGAGCAGTGAACTTGCATTATGTCTTAAACAGGGTACATTATCCTAAACTGAGTGCAAGTGTATTCTGAACCTTGTTCTCCACTTGCAATGTTTGGAACCTATCCTGATTAGGTGTAAGCAATCTAATTGGATTATTGTACTAGAAGTGTGGCCTTTGAGATTTTTTTTTTTATTGTTAGGCTTTTTAGCTGTGTTAACCTGTACCATGATAAACAGCAAATACTGTCAGCATCTCTGTGGCACATCTCCTTCTGTTGGGTTGACATTTTTGCATATTCTGGAAAAGAAACTAAATTACAAATGACAGCCTACAGCATTCCCCTTTGCATTAGTTTGAATGAATTAAGCAGGTTATAGAACTATGTTTTCTTATGCCTTTTTGGTTGAGAGCACATTATTGGTTTTGCCAGATCCTTGACTTCTTTTGTGTGAGGCACAGGGTGTTTGCAAATCCACATTACTTCAGGGAGAGTTTAAAGAATTCACCAGTTCCTGGAGGGTCCATTGCTGGATCAGGACAATGGTAGACAAACAGGAATGCAAATTACTTCCATTATACAATTTTAATAAATATGATTCAAAGACAACTGTTCCTGCAGCTTGTCCAACAGGAAAAAAAAAGCTCAAGCCAACTGCTAAACAAAAATGCCAGTAGCTATGATGAATTATAATTCAATTTGGACAGGAAAGAATAAATATATGACCTAAAGGAAAAGAAAACTTCAGGCAATGTAATTAGGGGGGAAAAGATCCCATTAGTATTATGAACTATGGGCTGTGCAGGAGACTCCCAAGTGTAAGAAATGAGGCTCCAAATCAGCAATTGTTCAAAAACAAGCTAGAAATGCATACAGGAATGATGCAGCAAGTTTTGCAAAAGGTGAGGGTCTTCAATAAAAGACAATTTCTAGGATTCTAGATGCTTATGCATCTAAAATTCAGGAAAAGTATCTGATTTCACATACAGAAAAGTGCTAAGAGCAGCCTTAACAATAAGAAAGTCACTTCACTGTTACAGGAACATTCTTGCCTACAGAAGATTGCTAAATAGAGTTCTGCTTTCCCATGCTCAAAGAACCTCTTCCATTTGAGAGCTGTTTATTTGTGCTTGTGGGCCAAACTCCAAGCTCAGGGTGACTTGCCTAGCCTTCTGCCTTTTCTGTTGTCTTATCTGCTCTGTCCTCTTCCTCTAACTTTATATTGTAGTTCCTCTTCTTGTTTTCCTTCTTGCAAGATATTTCTTAGCCTTTAAGTCCATGAGAAATGGTCGCTAGTATTCTCTTCATTGTCTTATTTCTGCTATAGGAGAGACCCTGTGTCTACAACATTAAACTTCCTGTCATCAAGTACAAATCTCAAATCACCCATCAATTTCTACATATCCATTCATTGATCCATCCTTTCTTCAGAGACGCAGTATATTTTCTTTTTCCTCCTTATTCAGACCATACCACTTTCCATGGGATTAAGGTGGGTTGTAAGTCACTGTTTTAGTGCTTCAATTTGTAGCTGCAGTGCCCTGCAAGGAAGCGTGGTGTGCTTCCCGTTACTCTGCTAGCCTCAGATCATGGGATGGAAAATAGTATTTAAAGATGGATCCCTGAATGTCAGAGCTAACAATGCTTTGAAAATTAATTTGGTAATTTACCATTCCCCTATTCCTAATCTCATAAGACTTTTTTTTTAATTATGGAAGACAACATTGGGTCATGTTATCATAACTGGATTCCAGTAAAATTAATGCTATGTGTTAGATTTAAACTAGTCTTAACCGTCCCCTGGCAGTGAGACCTACATCTACTGATGTGTACCATTTAAACCAGTAACAGACTCTGTGGAACTTAATGCTGTGGTGTGTCATTGTTTCAGATGTATGTAGATTGCAATTTGAAGTTGTGTTTATTTTTACTGTATGTTTCTCCCATTGCAGAGTAAGTTTGCTGAAATTCAGAGGAGATATGCAATAACAAACATTAAGTGTACTATTTACTATTCTAGAGTCTTGGTTTTGCTTCTGTAACTAGTCACTAAGGTTAAATGTGTGGAGAGTGGAAGTTACAGAAGCTATTATCAATGAATGGGAGCAGGGTTGCATTGCTGTGCTGAGATACTTAGCAACAAGCAGCACACAAAATAATAGACTGGAGTGAAAGCAGAGTGGCCTCTGCTCTGTTGGCTGCCAAACTCAAGCTCTTGTAGACTGCTGAAGGGAATGTGCTCCAGAGGTGAGGCCATACTTAAAAAGATAGCCCCTCCGTGATGCTTAGAAAGTTATGACAAGAGAAGAGACAGGGAGCATGTACAGTCTCCATTTGACTTTTCCTCCTGGAACCGTTAAATGGAAGTGTGTGCCTAGGACCTGAGGCTGTGTTGGTGGGTTTGCTTGATCCTTCTTGACACCAGTGTACACCAGGAGTCATTTTCAACACTTACCAACTGTATTTCAAAATTAAAGGCCTTTTTAAGTACAAATGATGTGTGGAGGAATGGCATAAGTGAGCATGTGCAGAAGTGAGCGTAACAAAGTGAGGCAAAAGACAGCACTGTGTCAGGCTGACCCAAAGGATCCCGTGTGGGCAGCCCATGAGTGACTCCTGGCATATCCATTAACTGCTGTCCATCTCCTGCTGCTCTTGTTCCTTCTTTAACCAAGACCATCCTGGTGTGTGTGGTGCACTATGCTGGACAGCTGTGTCCCTGCTTTATGAGGGTGGCAGGAGGACTGCATTGCTTACTCTGTCATCTCTGGTGTCTAGCCCAGGAGCCCAGTTGGAGCTGATTGCTGATGTCGGCTGAGTCTGATACTCAGATTAGTGAAAAACAAAAAAAGTGATATCTGAGTGACAGCTGAAATTCCAACTATATAAGATTCCAGAGCTAGAGACTATGTCTTCTGATCCTGTGAGAAGAGGAGACCCTGTATTTAAACGTTGAATGTTTGATTAAATATTAAGGCCCAGATTCTTCATTGCATTGCACCGGTGTTATTCCAGGATCAGTATTCTGACTGCACCTTTAAATATTAAATTTCTTCTGACAGGATGGAAGCTGATATGCAGCCTCTGACACTGGGCTCCCATGCTGTTTCTTATGTCACAAATGATGACAATTGCCAGAAACAGTGACTAGCAGCAGCAAGAGACTCTGCAATATTCACTTTAATTGCATTCTATATTTTCAGTTATAATTTACAGTTTTAAAGTGTTGAAAAATGAGCGTCCTGACATGAGTGCGCAGTATCGTGTAGCAAGCCACTGGGAACAGGGAAGTTTTTCTTTCAAGATTCAACAAAAACAGTCCCTTACTGTGTGACAGAAACAAGCTGCACCAAACCTGCCAATGATTCAGCATGTTTTTCTAAATTCAAACTGGGCTGCAGCCTAAAGTTTGCAGTAGGGATTCAAACCCTGCAGGGAAACACCAGAGGCTCAAGCCTTTCTCCCAGCATCCGTCACAGTGCCAGGTAGGAAACCAAACGAGTAGCAAAACACTCTCTGTACTAAAATAGCGTAACAAATGGCTCCAGGGCACACAGAGAGAGGCCAATACACAGCATTAATTAGCCTAAAAGTAATTAGCAAAGTATTGCTGAAAAATCATAAGTGGCACAATTGAGAGCTGGATGAGTTTTTGAACTCAGCAATATGAAAACCCCTGTGTAGTAACTGGGAATTTGATGCACATTGGGAGGTTTCAGTGACAAGCAGACCAGTTTTGACTGGAAGAGAGAAACATAGTATAAAGTATAATTTGCTGTAGAAATTAAAGGCTCTGAACAAAATATACATTTTTCCAGTAAATTCTGACCTATGCAAGACAGAGAAGAAACAGACATTACTCTTTACTAGAATTAGTCACATGAATTGCAGTGAACATTTTCTTGACTTTAGCTGTGTTTTTCTAGGTGCAAACTGTCGAAGCGAATCATTCCCTTTTCAAATGCTTTCATTATTCAAAAGTTTTAGACAAATACTTATGAGACTAGATTTCGGCATATGGATCATGCATGAATAGCCTATCCTTAGTTTTACTTCCCACATTCAATATTTAGTATGACATCCTTGAGCTACGTGATCCAATAGGAAATGAAGAACGTGTTTATCATACTTTTCTAAACACCGGAGTCTAACATGACTGAAGAGTCAAGGCATTTTTGACACTTTTATCTTTTTTTTTTTTCCCCCCCCCGTTTTGTAGAATTTGTGAAGTGTTGAAGTGATTAGGACTTCATATAAGGACTTAGGCTCCTAAATCACTTCAGAGTCATGAGAAATATATTATCTCTAAAAAGTTTGGTGTATCTGTTACCACAGATCAAGCTAGAAAGCAATAGTATGCAGGATTCTTCATCAGGGATGAGGGTTCTCCCTTTCTGTGCTCATGATGTTCTTGTCTGATGCTTTCAGCAATATCCTTTAACAGTATCAGGGTTTGCCCTCCAGCGTATAGTTATATCACCTGGCACATTGCTCCTATGTAGTTCTGGTTTTGTGACTATTTTCTTCCCCAGTATAACTGCTTGAAATGAAGATGATCTGGTTTAAATTTCTAGTTCAATTACAGTTTTCCCTCTGCAACTCTAGTGTGTCCCTTTTTTCATGATCAGTTTCTTCTCCATCAACTTTCCGAGTTTGCTTAAAAAGTAGATACCTGAGTTTTTGCAATGGGTAATTTCCTGTAAATACTGACTTGACTTTAAAATCTTGATTATTGTGGCACGTATGAGCCTTAGCTAGGTGACATCCAGGTCAGACTCTGATCAGACGTAGACTTTGTGTAAGGCTGGGAACAATTTAGCATCTCAATAAATGCGTTAGTGTAAATGGAAAGTGCAATGTGTTTATCCAAACTGTTTTTTAGGTGCTCATCCAGCCAGGGACAAATAAATAAGTTGAATATCAGCATGCAGTTAATTTAATTTAGATGAATTTTGAAATAATCACACACTTTTTTAACTGACTCAAAGGAAAAATTAACCTGGACACAGACACGGTAAGAGATCATGCACTGCTTGTAGGTGTTCTTTGAGCTGGAAAGCCAGTGTAACTTAATACATAACTCCTTCATGAGTTAGTCACATAGCTCTACTGCTGACGTAATTTAGTGCTGGCAAAGCTTTTCACATATCAAATGGTATGATGCAGGTGCACAGCACTGCTTGTGCTAAACAGGAAATTCCCTGGGCTTAAATCTTCATTAGATCTGACCTGCTTCTTCATCTGACGCTTGCTCTTTTTGTTAACCATCCTTTCACATTTCAAATAACTTCTTAAAAACTTCTCTATAATTCCAAAATTTGGCTCATTTTTTGCTTCTTGCTAAATCATTATCCAGATTCTAAACTCTGCATTTTAGAAATTCACCTTCAATTATAAACATGCAGGTACTTCTGCTGACCTGCACGAACTTGTACCCAGCTCACATTTGCTTAAGTAAGCTAAGTTACAGAAACTATCACTGACCAAAATGAAAAGAGCAAATGTAACGCCCAATTCTTTTGTATAAACTAGATTGAATCAAGAGCTAAGGGTCTTAACAAAAAAAAATAAATCTTCGTGCAACTTCCAAAGAAACACTTATTCAGTGATGTGGTAGTATATATTGTTGTGAAGTCAAATGCCAAAGGCTGTATTATTGAAGAATCCAGGAGTGGACAGTATGGGTGTATGCATACAGTTATGACATAACTTGAGTCAGAAGAAAGGCTGATGCCTTTTTCTTTCTGCTGCTGTTCAAAAGACACCTACGATGAGTCTGAAGGGCACATCTTTGTTACGGTTTCAACAGCTAGGTTATATTTTGCAATATAGTCATCCTTCAAGTTTCTGAAAGGCAACCAGTTGACTGCTTGTCTATGTGAGAAAGGTATCCATGGATAAACCAAAATGCCTGCTCCCTTTTGCTCTTCCATTTACAGTTAGAGCAGAAGGGGATGAGAGATTCTTGCTGTTGGAGGGGATTTTGTTTTTTGTAGAAACACGTATTATTGTTGGTCAGAAAATGTAAAATCTGTTTTTATTTTCACAAGCACCGAAGTTCATTATTGCTTGAGTTACTTGTCTCTTTTTTTTTTTCCATGACTAGTCCTGTATTTGTATATGCCATACTAAATCTATTATTTTTGATAGCACATTATGGCAATGTGTACTAGCAGGCATATGAATGAGGCTCATTGCTTCTGGTTTTGAGAAAAAGGTATATGAGGAGCTGGAAGCAGCTGAGCATTAAATTAATTGAAAATCAGATTCTTAATACTCTTAGGGAGTAAGTTGCTACAAAATGTTAAGATACCAAACAGAAGCTCAAGATCAGATAAACAGATTATACCTGATATACTTTATGCATTCTCAGAGATTACAAGAATAAGGAGGCAAAAAAAAATATATTTCTGGACTCAATCAAATGTAACGTGATCATTAGATTTGCAACAAAGGAGAATAAAGAGGGAGGCGAGTAGTTAATGGCTAGACAAGGCCCAGGAAATAGCGTATCATAAAATTAAAAAAAAAAAAAAAGGGAAGATCTGTACTGTTTTCTGTTTCTGTTGTGAATGTTTTCCTTTGAGAGTTATCAGACTAAACAGCAACAGTCATTCCTCAACCCTACATACATCTATGATAATTAAATGTTTCCTTACTGCCTGCTCCTTTTATATAGGATACCTTCTGCTGCAAAATACATTGATGGGATGACACATGATTCCTGCAGTGCAATTTTAAGAGACTAGTAAAAGAGGACTAGGTACAAATTGCATGTGTCAAAAGTGAAACCAGGTCGAAAATACCAGAATAATTTGGGGATAAATTTTGATGTGTTAAAAATGCCTGGGCAGCACGTAAAAGAATTTCTTGCATGAATATAAATTACATGAATGGAAATTCAGTTGTAGTGATTGTGTAGACATAAGCAGTTAGCCTGTGTCAATAGCAAACACGGCAAAAGGGCTTTAAGAAGGAGATGGTACACAAAAGTTTCAAGATGGAAACGGAGAGAAACGGTACCTAATGGAGATGCCTAATCTAAGTCCTGGAAGCGAGAGAGCTGGGTGAACGTAGCCTCCTGCCCAGCCAGCCCTGCTGCCAGTCGCTGGTATCACAAAGTGGGTCTGGGGAGCATTGGATTCAGAGTGGTTTCAGTTAATTACGTTGCTGACTCGCTTGGGATCTGCTATGTCAAATAGGTCTGGCACTTCTAGAACACCATTAGAGCCTTTTTTAGAAAAAAAAAAAAGTCAAATTATGAATCAATATGTCTTTTAACATACAATAATAGTGTATTTATGTAAAAATTAATAAAACCATCTTCTGACCCCCTAATACCAGCCACTCTTCTCAAATGGTCTTGTTGCTATAGGAGTAGTCATATACCTTCATCCAAGCAATAGAAGTGGTGATGGTCATCCAATGTTTGATGTGTCTTACTGAAAGCAGTTTTATTTACAGAATATTTTTTTTTTTCTGGGAAGCAGGAGAATTCCTCAAGGAGCAGCTGTTTCCTTTCTATGCAAAATGTGGAAAGCTACGGTGTACTCAAATGCTTTGACTTTGCATGTTATAAATGCTCAAACTATGAGATCTAAAACAATATTTAGTCTGGAATATGCTGAAAGACAGAATATTTAGATTCAAGAGCTTAATTTTTTTTCTGTGGAAAAGTAGAGGGGAACAGCTATTTATACAGTTTGTATGTAGGGTTGCACTCGGATTTGAATTTCCTTAATTATTTGTACAATGTGAATTTCCAGTTTAGACTTAATCCTAAAAACAAGTCCAACTAAATATTTTTCTATATAAATGGTATTTATTTACACATGAGATTTATCAACACTTCTGTGATAATGAGAATTTGCTATTTGCTAATTTTGAAGTAACATGATTTAAAAAATATGGGTCAGTAATTGTATCCATTCTTAAGCTTTAGGGGACGTGTTTGGGTTAAGAAAAGCCTACAATATGTTTTCCATGCAAACATGCAAGGTATCTACCTAATTCTACCACTGCTGGTCACCTGTGACCTAACAACATTTGCTGAAAAAGATACAACCGAGAAATGCAAAAATAAACAAAATACTTGGCATTTGCAAAGTTTTTTTTTTATCCTAAGACTATGAAGTGCTTTACAAAAAATGCTGAAAAGCTAGACTTTGAAGCATCTCTCCTTCAGCTGCTGAGTTGAGGTGTTTTTCCCCTTGGAAAGCTTTAGATGTATTTGTCAAATTACTGGAAATAGTGAACAGATTATGTGTTAATCTGTGCTAATTAATTTCTTTTGCCTCCACAAAATTTCCATCTCTCTATGGGCTACTGGGCTGCATTTGCAGAGTGGCTACTATCCTTAAGAAGAGGTTAGAGATATCATACTCCACAGGGTGACATTGTCCCCTAAGTGCTGTTTATGTCCTAAATACATTGACAGCAGCTGTGTTCACAACCAGGGTGGTCCAGTGCATAAGGCTTAAAGGTGGGAGTGGGGAGAGCTTGCTTCTACTCCAGAATCTGTCATTGGCTTCTTCCTGGACTGAAGTTTGTCTCCATGTCTCTTTCACTTAGCACTGTCTTCCTCTTGTAGGTGGTTTACACAGACTGTAGTAGATGTACGCTGATTAAGACCTTGGTTTGAACTCTCACAGAGCACTATCCATGACTAACAGTTTCTAATCCCTCCAGCTGTTTTGAACATTGCACCCCACTGTAGCTGATCTTGGCCTAGAATCAACTTTTTGTGTATTCATTACCATTTAAGCAGACTATAACAATGAGATGTGTCTGGATATGGCATCCTTAAAATGAATTAATAAAATTGGAGTAATACAGAGACCTGTAGCCCATCAGCATGGGTTACTGGCACTGCATAGGCACACGTACCTTTTCTTTGTTCTCTGCTCTGGTCTTGGTGGCCAAAGTTCAAAGCTTCACTCTCCTTTTTCAAGGCATTCAGCAGTCTGACCCCAGTGGTATTCAAGACCAAAAGCATCTGTCCTTTAAAGACCTGAGATGAAGATGGGGGTGGATGATTCTGCTCCTTCTGTATAACTGTCTTTTTATATTTGGAATAAGGTTCTTTCTGATCACTTGAGACACCTCAAGTGTCAAAAATACAACCTGTGATCCTGAAACCTGTAAGAATCAGAAAACCATGAGAGCAACATTTTATAGGAAACATGGAATTTGAAAAAAAGAAAGAGAAATAGAATTTCAAGTCCAGGCAAGAGTAAGAATCTCTGGATTATAGCTCCCCACCATCCACATAATCTGCCTTCGACCTATGAAGGTTAACTTTCTGAATGGTGGGTCCACTGAGCTAAGTGAAAGTATGCCCTTTACAATACACACAGGTATGTCTCTGATGTATTTAGATTAATATCGTTACAAAAAATAAACACCTTTGTTTCTCCCTTTGGAGCTAATAAACAACTATCTCTAACGCCTGTCAAGGAGACTTTCAGAAAAATTTGGAAGAATGGATTGTGTGGCTTCTTAAATTCCTTCACCATACAGTAATCTTTACTCTCTTCCTTGCAGATGGCTTGTCATCCTGTTCTCACCGTTATTGAATATAAATATGACACACTGCAGTACACTGGAGAAAGAACAAAAAATTTCCCACTAAGAAACAGTTTTTCCCTAAGAGAGATAATGATGCCTCTTCCCTTTAATTATTGATTTTACAAAGTATTGTCAGTAGTGAAACGGTTTTGAGATTGTTGTCTTTGCACAACTGTAAACAAGGTAAAAATAATTCAGATTAGACGTGGTTGTAATAGGGTCCATATACAAAAATCAAGAAATTCAAATGATGGTTCTCACAAATTACATTCACGTTCAGTGCAAAAGTGAAAACCTGAAGGATGGTGCTGGTACTACTGCCCGTACTGCTGACTGTCCAGGTTGCCTGACATTTCTTCTTAAATTAAGCTGTTTCAAATTGTTTATAAATTTGCTGAACTTGAAAATTCTTTGGGCTAAAATTTTACATGTTGAATAACTACCTGAGGCTATTTTGTTTGATTCATTTTACTAGAACGGGTTTGGATGTTTCAGAGATCATTTTCATCTTGAAGGAGAAAATACTTTATTCTTGTTAAATTGAAAAAACACCTGCTAAGTTTTCCTTTAAAAGTACGCAGTGCTCTTCAGACCATTGAATATTTTAAATTTTCTTTTCTCCAGCACAATTCTTTACCAAGATGAACAAGATTTTCCTCACTGGTCAATCTGCATCAGTTCTCCCTGCCATTGACTGAACGTCAATGCTAGCACATGGCTGGGAGTGGGGAGCCTGGGGCTGGGGTCAGGGAAGAGTGGGAGCTTGGAGCCTAGAATTAAATTGTTTTAAGTGTCTGTGGAATTGCCTCCAAAAAATTCAGAGGGAACCTAGACTAAAGTGATTCTGGGCATCCCAGCCTTCTTGGGAATTACACTAGGTTTGACTAGGATGATTACTATCAAACATAGACTTTGGTACAGATCAATTAGTTAAAACTGTAAAATATAGTAATGTTTAAGAAAACTGAGTCAAAATACAGAATAAAATTTAATCACCCTACTGTATAACCTCTTTCATGTATAGATGCAAAAGGGCTATACAGCTCCCTGCTAAATGAATCTCAAAGTGCCTTTGCAACAGGTTATTACTAATATTTTATGAAATGCTGCATAACATTTTAACAATATGTCAGTTCCTCAGCTGGCATATGTTTCTAACTTCATTGTCTTTACTTGATCTGAGATGATTTTATACCAAAAGAGCATCTATTATATTTCCTAACTATTTAGAGAGTAACAGCTTTATGATGATGATGATGATTATGATGATTATCACCACCTTATTGTCTAGAGATCCATTTCTACCAAAAGTTAGGAAGAACAAGGATGGGTGAAAAAAGTATACCTAGTGACCCTGCATATCTTGAGGTTCTTGTTCAGGAAAAAACTTAGCTCTGACAAAAGCACCGTTCCTTGAAAAGATAATGACTAACAGCATTCTCCTAGACTGTGTAGACGCTATTTTAGCAAAAGCTGGTTCATAAGGGACTAATAATGGTATAGTAACCTCCTTGCAACTTTGCAAATTCACTAAGCAGATATGGGATTAATATCCTGACATATTGTGAATGGCAATATAGGATTGGTTACGCTTTCTTAAAATATCACATAAAGTTCATTTCAAACAGTGGTTGAAGTAAATTTGAAGATTGGTCCTGCTTCAAGCAGTAAAGGACTATCAAAGGAAGGGTGCCAAAGAGTCATCTGAAAATTTCTTCATGTGGGACTAGGCTGGAGGTGGGTATCTTAGGCTAAAAGTAAGCTAATGCTCAAGGCTAGAGTTAGGATTTAGGGTGGGAAAGAAACAAAGCCTAGCATTCCAGTTGGAGTGGGACTGCAATAAAGCTGCCAAAGGAAAGGACGGGCTGCAGAAAGACTTCTCCCTGCAGAAGTTCATCGTGTGCAGTAGGGATGGGGACCTTGGGCTAAGACTCAGCCTTAGGTCACCTTGATCTAAGGTCAAGGATTATGTTTAGGACTGGGAATGGCAGAGAGACTAAGTTTATTGCATCCTTTGGAGTGGGGATGCCAAAAACATTGTCCACTGAGGACTTCTTCATGTGGCACTAGGCTGCGGCTTGACCTAAGGTTTAGTCTATGCCAATGCCTAGGATTAGGATGGTGAACTGAGGAGAGACAAAGCTTAGGGCTGCAGGTAGACTGAGGCTGTAAATGGGCCAAAAGGAGGCTGTAAATGCCAAAGGAGGGAGGAGGCAGGAGGCTGCTAAAACGTTGTCCCCTGAGAACTTCATGCAGGACTAGGTTGCGGAATTTGGGCTAAGGCTCAGCACATGTATGGGCCTAGGGCTGGGCTTGAGCAAGAGACCAAGCGTAGAGCTGTAGGTGAAGTGGGGATGTAAAGATGCTGCCAAAGAAATTGTCAGTCTTCAAGTAGACGTCTCCCTTCAGAATTTCATCATGTGCAGGAGGGCTGTGGGGCTTCCTGTATGGCTCAGCCATTGCCTAGGGTTAGGATTGGGGTTGGTAGAGAGACAGACCCTAGAGCTACAGTTGGATTGGGGCTGCAAAGGGCCTGTCAAAGAAGGAGCAAGCTGGAGAAGGATTTCTCTTGCAAGAACTTCATGTGGGACTTCATGTGGGTTTTACCAGTTAACATCTAGAGTTCCATTCCAACCTATATTATTCTATGATTATGTATTAACTCTGGGAAACAATGTGAAATGAAACACAAAAAATCTCTGTGGCTATAGTTCAAGTTTAAAAACCAGAAAATTCAGGATTATTCTCCCATGGTCTCCTCAACATGAAAGAGTCTGATGCAGCACTGCATTGGCTACTATCCAGTCTAGTTGGGAGGTAAATTGTAATTCTCCTCCTGGAATCCAGCCTTCACCGCCAGTGCCCCCGACCCCTCTTCTCCTGAGAGCTGAAGTCAGCCAAGTGGAACCACAAGCCCTGCAAGACACTGACATTCACAAACCAGTCCTCCCACCCTTTTACCTCAACATTTCCCTCTTGTTTGCTGAATTTCCTTCTTGGCCCAGACAACTCCAGGCTAGACAAGTCTTTGCTGTGGCAAACCATCTAACCCCCTTGGGCATGGAGAAGACAAAATGTATTTCCTGGCTCCAGCTTGCAAACAGATGAGTCTTCATGGTACCAGAAATTCAGCTGTTGATTCTAAACATGTGACACTTCCAGCACATATGGGAGAAACTGCCTGGGAACTGGGAATGCTGTGTTTTGAATGGCTGATCCGTCCCTTCTTGGGAAGGCCCTTTGGGAGTCAGTGGACAGGTAATTTTGTGGGCCCAATTCAAGTAGTCAGTCTGGCACATCAGGCCTACTAGACGTTGATTTGTCAGCAAGATACCTTTCTGCAAGAATCATAGAAAACATGTTCTCTCTTATAAGTTTGCAGTTCTCTCTATAAATCAAGACGTTTGTAGAGATAAGGGTCAAACCATGGAATAAAATATTTAGTAAGTACTAAGTGCTGAATTTTTAAGTGTTGCCCATTTCAAGGGCCAATTTAAACAAGCCAGAATTATGTTGAGCTGTTTACCTTCCTAACACTGCTTGCTGTAGCATAATAAATGATGGGGCTGTAAGCCAAGGAAGGCGACTGGAAGAATGTTTTGTTTAGACTGCTACAATAGCCAATTCAACATCATGGTAGGAATGCAGTAGGTTAGGAGCGAGCTGAACTGGCAGAGCTACCAGAAGAGTCATGAGTTACTGAAATGACTGAAGCGATTGAATTTATGCTTCAGATTTCCCCAAATACCCCGGTAGTATTTAAAGATTTTAGAAGCGGATGTTATTTTATAAAGGGTGAGAGGGAAGAGATTACTCTTGTCTCTATTTTACTCTTTTTTTTTTTTCCTACATTTTTTCCGCATGGGTATTTACTTCATTGTATTTCTAGTTTTACCACTAGCTAAGTGCTTTTTGAGAAGTCACTTCATTCTCCATACCACTGTTCTTCCTGTGAAACAGCAACTGTTCTTCCTTCTTTGTCTCTGGAGCCTCCAGCTCTCTAAGTCTCTAGAGAGCTTTCATTATATTTTGTTTTATTGGCAGCAGGACCAGCAACTTTAGAACTGCACAGAGAACAAAGAAAATTTAGCTTATGAAAACACTTGTGTCCAATTCAGTGAGAAACAAGCTCCAAGAAGCATTTTGCTGCAGGCCTTGGGAGGCTTGTGATTGTAGAGCTGTGATGAGAAAAGAAAAAGCACTGTCTTGCACAGAGCAGTGCACCCTTCTCCCAGAACCTGGCTACTTTTTTATTGTCGGAAGGTCATTTTCATACTCTTTTCAAGCTTTTTATTACTCCTTTGAAATTATTAATATACTGTTGACAAAACTCAGTTTTGTTCCTATTTCTGATACCCTTATATTCAGCTGTTTCTTTTCCTATCTTTTAGCTCTTCATCTGAAAGCAAGAATTTGAAAAAGAAAGTTTCGAATTATGCAAATTAAACAAGATTTGGTATAACTGTATATTAAAAAAATGTGAGTATTTGGTCATAGCTTGTAAAACACTTATCATAGTTCAAATAATCTTTGTCAAAAAGAAGGTTAGGGTGAAGAAGTTGTATCTGAAATATTGAGGCATTTTGCAGATGGGGATTTATCAAGAGGAGGAATAAGGAAA
The DNA here is from genome assembly GCF_963924245.1 of Chroicocephalus ridibundus. Classification (NCBI taxonomy): domain Eukaryota; kingdom Metazoa; phylum Chordata; class Aves; order Charadriiformes; family Laridae; genus Chroicocephalus; species Chroicocephalus ridibundus. Next base: position 10,221,294 of record NC_086288.1, read on the forward strand.
GACTTTATTCTCTCATGTTTTACTACTGATTGTTAATAAGTACAAGCTTCTCCCAAGTTATGTCTTTATATCTGTACGCATTCATCACCAATTCTATTTTAACTATTAACTGACGATATTAGGTTTAGCTAAAAAAATATAAAAAGATTGCGAATATACACAAAACAGTTTTGAAGACCAAAGTAGTTTAGGTATAATCCTTAAAAAATTTATTCTTTCTTTACTAGCATAGCACTGAGTTTCTCAGCCAAACATACTGAGGTTTTTCTGGGGAAAAAATATCAGAAGTACTTAGGACTTTCAATGAGACTGAGATTCTGAAGAAAATAAAGGCTGGATCTTTAAAGATATTGGTACTTTCCACTAATTCTTCTAAGAATGTGAGCTGAGTTAATTTTTGAAATTGAGATTTAAAGACAACCAAAAATTTTATCCATGATGTCTGAATCCTTCTTTGAACTTTTTTGGGGTCATAGCAGAGCCATAAAAGAGATAAACAATGACTTTACAAATCTCTGGTGAAAAATCCACAGTGTCGTAAAAATGAACTAATAAGTTTGTGTTGCATATTCTTACTGGTGATACTGCAGAAGAGACCAGCCCAGTGGTAATTTTACTTTTCACTTAATTTAGGATTTATTGTCAAGCTCATTTTCAATAATGCTTACAAATGGATAATAAAATAGTTATTGTGGTTAAAGATTTACTTAGAGGTTAAAAAGTTGTTTTAAAGGTATTTAAGGCTTTTTGTAAATTTTTTTAACGTCCCACTTTTGCAGCACAGTTTTGACCAGTTTATGCCTTTTCCATTTTACAGACTAACCAACCAAACACACAAACAAAAAATCACATCTCAGTTGTTTATCATATTAAACAACATCTATAAACAGTGTCAGCAACTACTGCCGTGTAATCCAGTACCTAATATAGTCACGTTAGCATTTGTTGAGTAACATAAACTTGTAATAACTTTTCTTACGATATGATTTTATGTTACTTATGTCCATGGAAACAATGGTGTCATGAGGAGTTTCACCCTTGGCTGAAAGCTTGAAATTGTAACTGATCTCTTCAATATGCCATTTTCTGTCTTTGTGAGGATATGTGTGTTGATAGATGGCTGAGAAGGTCATAGCAGCAAAATATTGGATATGCGTTTTTATAGTGCCTGAAATGTTTAAAAAATTAAACAAATTGTCATCATATTTTGAAGTATTGTTCACAAATTTGCTGTGATCTCTTCGTTGTAGCTAAACTCTAAGCTTTTTTTTTTAGTTTTGTTTTGGTTTTTGTTTTTTTTTAGAAGGCTTTCTATACTGCAGTAATCATCATCCGGCTTCCTAAAATGGTCCAGTGTTTTTCTTCTGTGCTCGTGCACTTCTACCAGAAGAGCTCTGATATTTCAGTACAAAGCTGGATTAATAAGCTGCTTTTGGAATTATCAGACAAAGCAGTACCACTGTGAGTGCTGAACAATTTGAAATCGTGAATCAAACCAGCTTGCTGTGGGCCCTTTGAAATGAACAAGCGCAGTGTTTCACCAGGTCTCCTAAGGAGTTTTTTGTATTTATCATAAATATTCATCTGTGTCTTTTCTGCCTTTTGGATTGTTTCTAAGATGCATTGTTTGAAGTGCTTTTAAAACGTGTTTAGTATGCTATTATAGGATACTCCAATTAGGTTCAGACCCTGTTGTTCTGCTGGTCTACAAGCCCATTGGAGGAGTGGGAGCCATTGTAAAGAAGAGCTCACAGTTTAAATAGGTAAGGTAGAATAAGAAGAAAACCCCCGTGGCTAAATGGGGACAGTGATTTGGTCGAGCTCCAGCAGACACAGCTGGGAATATAACTCAGACCAGTACATGCTCTGATATAAGCCCATGTGTTTCTGAATAAGAATCTGAAATTAAGGAAGAAAAACACAGTTCTGTGAGATAAGACTTAAATTAGTCTATTAGTTTGAGAGGAGATATATGGCTACTTACATTGAGGCTATTCCTCTTTGTTTAAACACTTCGTAGTATTACATCAGGCCATTTTTTGCAACAGTGCAATGGCATAACATCATGCGCAAAGCAGTTCTGTTCTTCCTTTAATGTTTGTTCAAGTACTTAGCTTTTTATTTAGCTTAGCACATGGTAGATTAACTTGTATCTAACCCTAGTCTTGCTCTTATTTTGAAAACCATCGACTGGGTAGTATTTTTTGAACATCACATAAGACTCAGGTAACAGTCATGTTTCTCTCTTTTATTTCTTAAATGTGTCCTATTTCAATACACGATGTGATGTTTTACTTGATTTTGAGAGGCAAAAAGTTCAGTTGGTGGAGGTTAATACTTTCTCAAAGCCTGAAGTCATGATATGTGTTTGGTGCCTGTTAAAAACACTTGGCTAACAACATTTTTTTTGTGGAAAAAGTAAGGAGCATCCCCACATGGATTAGATTAATATCTTTGCTACTTTGAGGGGCCTTTGAGAAATTTAAATTTGGTCACACGTGTAGTACTTGTATACAATGGAAAGAAAACACCGTAGCCCTGGGTTTTTTTTAGCTAGTGGATTCATATCACTTAGGAATACTTCATCCTAGAATAGCCTTCTCCCTGTGGGCTGCAGCTGAACTGAAATTGGCAGGGGCTGCTTCAGCTTGGTAAGGTAACTTCACCCCACCAATGAATTTAAAACACATGTGACAAGCCGCACCTTTCTAACTGAGAGCTGGAATCTGGGCCAAAGTGTGCGGAAAGAATTTTCATACGGTGAAGGTCTCTCAATTTGTACGTGTCAATAGGTAACGTTCATTTATGTCCTACAAGCTAGCACACCAAAGTGGACTCATAGGAGGTGAGGCATCTGGAGTCTTACTTGGCAAGAGCAGAAGTATTTTAACTCCAAAAGAAAGAGCAAATGTTGTGCAAGATCTTTACACAATATTGATGATTCTGAGTTTGCAGTCTAAGATAGAAACCCAATCCAAATAGCATATTGAACTCTGATCCTGCTGTTGGTTCATACTCTATCAGAAAAAAGTAGAACTGGGACAAGTCAGACACAAATATGGACTTTATTTCAGAACCCAGAAAATGGAACAGGGAAGGCATTGTTCGGGAAGCAGGCATAGTTTACACAGAGGACAAACGTGTTTGTGTTTCTTATACTGAATTAATTATTTCTTAGGTAAAGAATGTCTTTCTTATGGCCAAGATATAGTAGACGTGGAAATTTTTGCTATTTGAGTGCCAATTGCTGAGGATGACTATAACCTGTTTAAAATTGCACATCTAACTTACGATAAATGGTCTCTTTGTTCCCATAAATCCATGCAGTTTGTTCATTTTGTACATCTTATTCCCCTATTTTTCATTATCTTGTGGTTTTCCCATTTACCACCCATGACTTCTGCAATTCAACGATTTTTAGCATGTCAGGTTAATATAAATCATTTGTAGAGTTTTTAATTGATTCCTGCTTCTAGTGCAGCTGATTTTAAGCTGTGCTTACGTACTTTTGGTTTCCCTGAGTATTAATGTATGGCTGTCCTAAACACAGCTGTGACAACCATGATCTTGCAGAAGAGTAACACCTTTACCCTTCCTCATTAAAATCTTCAGTTTGGCTTAACTTCATAAGATGTTTGAAGGTAAGATATCTTTCACTTTTGTGTGTCTTCTGGTTTTGAACTTCAGTTTGCTGAAGAGGACTTTCATTTTAAATGAAAGAGGATGTTCCTGGGTACGTATTTGATTTCAAGAGCTGTAGTGTTTGGGGGAGGAATTTTATAAATCTTGATGGAAACTTGGGAGTTGGCAGCTTTGATTACAGGCAAAAAGTATTTCTGAAAGACTCTCTGAAGTAAAGAACCAAATGCTGGTTAGTTGCGTCTCCACTCCCTCTACTTTTCTTTTGCTTTTCTCAGATTGTCTAGACACTTAACTGGCAGGAACATTCATGAGACAAATAAACTGTAAATTCAGTAAATTATTGAGGAAAACAAATTTGGAATTCGTCAGTAACGAGTATTTCTAGGAGAAACCTGACTGTAAGTTAGTCACTTAATAAGTAAATCATAACACTACCATATGGTTTGCATACAATCTAACTAATGTAGCACAAATTTGAAAGCCTCTTATTTAGTTGTTGATAAATTATAAATCAAGAGCTGGTAGACATCATTGTGAAAGTAATTGTTATAGAATTAAGAAAATCAATAATGGTTTATGCTGCTCACAGGACAAAAAGCTGCATTTGTTGAATCAATTACTATATGGCATTTGCTATTCTCTAGTATGAAAGTATTTTAAAAAACAAATGCTTAATACCACAAAAAGATCTATGTCCAAATGCTTAATACCACAAAAAGATCTATGTCCAATCGACAGGTTTATTTCATTAACATTAACAAAGCTGGAAAGATGCATAAGCTAGAGCTGATTTATATATTCATGGGGGTGTTTTGCGTTGAATCCCAATATCAATTGGATAATAGAAAGCAGAGTTCTCTGTGCTACCCCAGGGATGTCAGGGTTTTCTTTCACAACAGCCATGAGCATGGACACTCTGGCACTTTTTATTCCCTCTTCTTATTTGCATCCTACCTGCTGGTCCAGACCCCAGAACTAACTTGTTTGTCTGCTTTTCTACCACCCACTCACATTGTTCTTTGACTATAGTGGTTCTTCCTTTGGTTTTAAGCTTTTCGATATTGACTAGAAATTGATTCATTATTGATTTCAAATAACCTTGCTTTTACAGTATGTATGCACCTTGACAAAGGAGAAAGCAGGATTCAGTGCAGGAACAAAGGTGGAGTAAATCAGAAGGTCTTTGTGGGATGGGGTACAAATACTGAAGATTGTGAGTCTTCATGAATATGCAATCTCATGAAGCACATTAAATTACACCAAACATTACCAAATGGGAGAACACAATACTACGCGTTTTTTGTTTGCCCTGATGTAAGAATGATGTAAAAATGATTTGATATCGCTCTGATGAATAAAAAAAAAGAAAAGAAACAGGAGAAGCTGGTGTAACATGACTCCTTCCATATGGTGGAGTCATGGTTAGCAAATTATATTTCCATATAATATTATGTGATTTTTACTTTTGAAATTTCTGTTAAAATCCAGCTGCATTATCAGTTTGTCATGAACATTGAAGTCATTCTAACTGAGTGATATATCTGCTTATAAGTTTCTGAGATGATAGATTTTTGCCTGACACTTTCTATGCCTGGCCTCAGCTACAATGTCCAGTCTTCAGCAAAATTTAAGCAAATTATGCTCAGCTGTTTTGTAGTTACAGTGAGGCAAAGTTATAGGCTTCGTGTACTCCAAGTGACACTTCTGTGCTTTCGTAACTCACACAGCTGTTGTTATAAATCTTGAAGTAGGATTGTTTCATCGTTCTCAAACTGGAGAGAAAAACAAGCTGAAATTCAGAAATATGGGTTCGTTATTTTAAAAGTTGACATTTGCAAATGCACAATAGAATGTCCTTTTTTTTTCTGGTTAACAGAATAACTTAACATCTTATGCATCAAAAAATAGCATATTAATTAATACCATCTGAGGTATAAAGACAAATTCAAGTAGAGATTTATCAAGACTTTAATTCAACATTTTTAAACTGTGTAGTTTAACTTGGGGTATGTTAATTGAAAATGTGTTATTCAAAGGACAGTTTATAATTTCATTTTATATTTTTTTAAAAGCAAATATCTTAAATATGAGAACTCAAGAAAACAAGATGCAATAAAGGGGATTAACTCAGTGACGCTCAAGTCCAGTGTACATATTCTTATTCAGAAATAAAATAGCTTTGTTCAGTTTATCATAATTACCTTCCACAATTAATTAGGATAAACACATATGTGCAGGGCAGTTTAATGTGATTCTACTAATCCATTTTACAATTTTATTGACGTTATTTTCCAGAATATAGATATAGAAAAATATCTTCATTTGCAAGACAGTAGATAACTATATGGAGAAATGAACCTTTTTTGCACTTTCATTGTTTTGTCTATGTGGTAACACGAAGTTGAATTGGTCTCTCTACTTCTGAGCATAGCCCTATCGCTTTTCTTGGTAGTGTGAATCTTACCAGTGTCAGCAGAGGAAAATGTTTCTAAACCTACAAAAATCAGAAAAGAGCCCAAGTACATACTTTACCAAAAAAAAGTGTCTTGTACTTCATTATACATAGAATTTACATTGCTTATGTGTCCTTAGGTTTTATTGCTCAAATAGTTTAGGAGCACTGAAATATTTTGTGTGATTTTCTATTTTTCTTAAAAGTTAGAGAACATAGTTTTTAAAACTACTGTTTTTACAAGATAGAACCAACAGATGAAAACCCTGGAGTCAGGATTGTCTATCAGTAAAGGTTGCTGTCATCTACCACTATATAGATATATAAATATTTTATATATCCACTTTCACTAAAAAATGTGTGCCTTAGCTACTTTTAGATACTTAATAATAACATGAAATTTGGCAATATTAATTTTCCATTTTTCCATCTAGAAAGGAATCACTATAATATTTGGAATTCCCCTTGAGTCCATGGTTTGACACTTTGCTTGGCTTTAATGTTTTGTTAAGGGTACCTTATTTAATATTGCTATTATTATGTAGATTTATGCTGCCTTAAACCTCAAAACAAGTGAAGTTGTTAATCAAATAGCTATTTAAAGGGAAATAAATTTGCTCCATTAGTTTAGAATCTGTGCTTTACGATGTAATCCAATTAAGGAACACCTCACTGGGCACGGGCAACGGCGTGATGCTATCTAGCTGGAATTCTCAATCATACTTACCATCATCACGTAACGCTAAGGAACTTAGCTTCAAGCCAAAAGTTTCAGCCCGGCAGCATTATATAAATGAAGCAAAGACCCGTAATAGCATCTCTCCAGACCTCTTTTAAAATGGATTGTATTTTGGACTATTTTTCTTTCATAAAAATGTTTTACAATAATTTTGCTTTCATATCTGCTGTGGCACTCTGTAAGCATACCCATGGTACATGTCATTCTTCTGTTGTGAAAAATTAAAATCTAAGATAGATAAGGTGATGTATAAGAAGTGTATTTTTCCTTTTAAGTTGTTTACCACTATTACGAGGGAAGACAATATCATTATGGAGACAGCTGCAGGGAATGCTGACATCAAGGATGGCATTTATCATTGTCTTATGTTTGGGAATACTCTGGGTAAAAAAAGAGCTGTTAGATACTTCTCTAATGAGAAAGCAAGCAGCAGTGAGACTGGCTGAAGCGATACTTACAGTTCTCGAGAAAATTTGAGAGGTACATTAAAAAAACAAGTCCAGAGTTTACCCAGGTTCCAGGGCTGGTTCTGCATGGGAACCGAGGGGGCTGGGAGTTGGAGGTTTCACCAGACCCGAGGAAGACAGCCTTGACTTTGTTCATCTAGTATGCATGGCATATTGCTACGGTGTAACTTTGTGACTTTTAATGACTCCGAAACCACCTCATCGCTTGTGGAAGGAATATGCTGGAGTTTGCCTTCACTCAGCTTGACAAGGTGATGGGAGGGATAGATCCCCCTCACATGAAAACACCTGTCAGGTGTATCAAATTTGGCAAGACAAGCACCAATGTCACCTTGAGAAAAATGTAACTCAGATGACATTCGATGCGTATGCCTACACTACATGCTATAACACAGCCTAATTTCATGTGATATATGCAAATACAATCTATTTTGCCTTTTTCCATTTCCGTGGTGCTCTCTCAGAGCTGCATCTTGGCTGATTAAAAGCAACGTGCAGTTTCTTCTGAGCTCTTGGTTTAAATAAGCAATGAAGGTGAATTCTGTGTGTGGTGTTATACAACTTCTTCTGAATGTTGCCTGTTTAAGTAGGTAACTGGAGAATTCTCTGATATGTTGTTCAGGTTAGTTAAAAAACACCAACACAATAAGAACCCTGAATGCTGTCAGACAACAGTTTTTGTGATGTTTTAGGATTTGGTTTATATTCTCCCAGTCAGCCAGCCAGCCTTGATTCAAAGCATTATAATTAAATATGAATGGATTATCGGTCCTTGTAAGCACAATGTAACAACTGAACCCCTGGTGTCTACTACTTCTTTGGTAGTATCCCAGTAAAGATCGTGGTGCTTTTATGTTAAATCTGATTCTGTTAAAAGGATCATGGTAAAAGGATTCTGTTAAAAGGATACATGAAAGCTGAACTAACCAGTGCTAATAGCGACACCCTTCACTGGTGCAACAGAACTTAAATAAGATTGATCCTTTATCCAACCCTATTGCACTCCTGCTTAGAATTTCCTAAAAAAAGTGGATGCAAAATTCACTCGTTTAAGAAATAAATGGGGTGTACAAAATAGGTACAGCTCAAAACTATGACCTTCCTGAGCAGTGAAGTCAAAATGCAGTCTTTGCTTCATTTTACAGTGCTAATTTTAGTTGAAATATTTTTGCCACTTTAATTATTTTTTTCTGCTGGGGGAGTAATCTATTTGTCGTTAAAATTGTCTGTTTATTTTTCATGTTACCACCACTTGTTTCTTTATGTTGGGATTTTAAGTCAAAATCTATATTAATAGAGACGTGCTGACCACTTGTAGCCCTCGTTGAAAGAAACTGCATTGGCACGTGCTTGATATCTGCCCGATACCTATCTCAGTTTGAACAAGAAAGAGGTGAGCAGCTACTGGGGTTCATGGGTTAAATCTCTTGGAAAGAAAAGCATGGCAAAGTTGCCAGTTTTACAGGGCCTAAACTGTTTCTCATGCTTCCCTTCATCTGACTCTTGTAGACTGAGCATATCTGTCAAATGCTGCTCTTGGCCTCGTGTCTGAGAAATCTTCTGCTTCTGACGTATTTTCCTAAGGGAGTTGCAACTGTTAGTGCTTATGCTTTGGCAGCCTATGATCAAGAATATTTTAATTGCCTCCTAACAGCTTGAAAATGTGACTAGAGATGCCCCTTGTCTTTGCTTGACCTCCTTCTTCTGGAAGACAGTCTGAGCATTCTTGAGGTGTACTGCAAGTGACTCCCATGGTACTGCAAAGCTCTATATTTTGCTCAGTTGCTAAAGGCTGTACAAAGATGAATTAGAGTATAGAAATTCCCATTTGCAGCTGCTATTGAGAAGTAAAAATTAAAAGAAGAGTTCTGCTCTTCTTTAATACTGCTGTATTAGTTTGAGTCTGGGCAGGGAAGTAGTGCATAGTAAGCCGAGCGCAAGCAACCCTGTCAGAACTTGCTGTCTGGACATTTGTACACAGTGATTATACAAATTAGATTACTACAGCCATTCAGAGACTGGAAGTTTTTACTTTGTGGGAGAAAAACTACAATGTATTTAGAATGACTGTGACAATTCTCATCCTTGCCTAGTAAACCTTAATTTGAAAGTCACCATCAACATAGCCATTTACCTGCTGTGGTTGCACGTCAAGAAATTCCAACAGGAGAAGTCATTATAATTGGCAGCCAGTTTATTAGTTTAGGGGGTTTTAGGGATTAGGTGTTTATTTAATAAGGGTGTTATGAGAAGGTTCTATGGTAAGGGATGCTCTTTTGTCATCTAGGAAAGATTTCAAAAGCTACAGCCTGCACCAGGGGTGAAAAGGTATTTATTACATGGCTGCTGTCTAGCCAAACTTGAAAACGAGACATATTTGCTCACAGGACTGGAGTTTATCATGCAGAAAGAGTAATTAAATTTGAATTGTGTCAGCCAAATACCTTAAAATGAAGAGAAGTCAATGAATGTTGCTCAGAGGAGAAAGAAGGAAATGATTAGTTATAATTATACTCAGTGTCCAAGACAAATGTTTCACACCCCTCAAATCTGTTGCAAAGGGAGGAAAAAAAACCTAAACAAAGTACCTTCAATATTTCTCTTGTTTAAAATTTCTTCAGTTCATGATTCACTATGGGAATTAGAGGAAAACAGATATTACTGTACTATAGTACAGTACTATTCTAAGGATTGATGGATGGACTGTTTGGTGGACGAGGAATTGGTTGGATGGTAATATCCACAGGGTAGTGGTCAACGGCTCAACGTCCAGGTGCAGATCAGTGATGAGTCGTGTCCCTCAGGGGTCCGTGTTGGGGTCAGTACTGTTTAGTATCTTCATCAGTGACATAGTGGGATTGAGTGCACTCTCAGCAAGTTTACAGATGATACCAAGCTGAGTGGTGCAGTTGACACACCTGAGGGAGGGGATGCCATCCAGGGGGACCTGGGCAAGCTCAAGAAATGGGCCCATGTGAACTTCATGATGTTCAACAAGGCCAAGTGCAAGTCCTCCACCTTGGTCGGGGCAACCCCTGGTATCAATACAGGCTGGTGGATGAAGGGGTTGAGAGCAGCCCTGCCAAGAAGGACTTGAGGGTACTGGTGGATGAAAAGCTGGACATGAGACAACAGCATGCACTCACAGCCCAGAAAGACTTTTTAGCAGGGCCTCTTGCGATAGGACAAGGGGTAATGGCTTTAAACTAAAAGAGGGCAGATTTAGACTAGATAGAAAGAAGAATTTTTTTACAATGAGGAAGGGAAAACACTGGCACAGAGAGGTGATAGATGCCCCATCCCTGTAAACATTCCAGGTCAGGTTGGACAGGGCTCTGAGCAACCTGATCTAGTTGAAGATGTCCCTGCTCATTGCAGGGGGGTTGGACTAGATGACCTTAAAAGATCCCTTCCAACCCAATCTATTCTATGATTCTGTGATTCTAAGTGCCCTCAGTAACTGAATGCAACCAATGAGGCTCAGGTAAAAATGCACTTAGAACAAACTTGCCCATTTTATTTTAATTTAGAAACTGTTTTAGCAATAGGAGATCAGAAAAGATTTGCATTGAAACCTTGGCTTGCGGTTAATCTGGAAGTGCTTGAATGAACCATTTGTACAATGTCACACAATACAAACCAAGCTGGTCCTTTGAGAAAAACTTGAGAAAAACTCCTCTGAGAAAACAAAAGATAAGATTCTTGTTATTGTTTAAAGTTGTTATAGGTGAAGCTGGCAGAGGTTGCTGTCATTAAAGGTATGGGACCTTTTTTATTGTAGCATATAACTTGAAAAAATTGGACCTGAATTCTCCATGGCTAGCATCAGCCTTAGGCTGATTTTTTTCTTTTTTTTTTTGGAAAGTTTCAGTAGGCAAATAACAAATTCAAGGCAAAACTTATCGTTTAACCAATGGTTAAGAAAATAATCTTATAACCATCTTTTTGAGAAGCTGGAGAGCCTGGGGTCCAGAATCTGCTTAAATCTGGCTGTATCACAAGCCTCTGAAAATTTGCTATTGTACAGTCTCTGAGGGAGTTTGGCAGCAATAGTCCCTGAAGACTCCATCTGTGCTGGCCATTCGCTAGAGCCCAGGGTGTCTGGGCTGAACAGGAGTTTTCCTTATGTTTGACCTCCAAATCTACTTGTGGCTCCTGTGGTTTATCTTTTCTCCCTTCCTAGCATCTTTGTGGCTCTATTTTATTTGTACTGGACCAAGCAGCACTGATGGATTAGTGCTTGGTTGAGTTTGAAGGTAAGGTGTCACAACAGAGCAAATGGATGGAAGAGCACAATAGGAAGGGGACAATTAGAGCATGAATGAAGGAACAGATTTTTAAGTCACTGATGTACATAAGGAGAAGGTAAAGGCACTCTTGTCAGTCAGTTGGCCTTTCAGCCCTACAGACAAGGCACTATATTGAGCCCCACATTAAAGAGATTGCTGTACTTTAAACGAATGCTTGACTAGATAAAACAAGCAGCTAGTAGACCTGTGGGACTCCTTGCCAAAAGATGTGTGCCTTTTACTTCCACAACACGGATTTTAAGGGAGACCGAACAGGTACTTGGAAAAGATATCTGTTGGGGTAATTGAGAAGGCAAATCACAGAAAGCTCAGAAAATGCCCTAAACTGCTTCTGCTTGGAGGCTGAGAGATTGTACTGGGTGAGGTGGACTCTTGATCTAAAATAGTATGTCCATTCCTATATTCTAAGATGTCACAGATGGCATTTTTTGGAGCCCAGGATCCTTTTTATCTTGCACAGTGTTAAGGTTCAGGGGCTTTAGGAGGGAGGGGAGAGTTTTCTCAAGCTGCAGACAGAGCTCAGCTGTGATATTTAACAGATATTTAAAGTTCTTCCAGGGACCTGTTTGCTGGCTCTCAGGTCACAGTCCTGTAAAGTCTGGCATCTCTCGGTTGCACGCTTACGTTTGCTGAGTGCAACTGGTTGGATTACTTATTTATTCCACTAGATAAACTTCCATATGGCACATAAATTGCCCTATGTCATGTTGTCTCAATTTATGCCAGCAAAAGATGTAGTAATTTTTTAATTTTATAAGGTGAGTTTTCTCTCTGAAAATTAAAGTGTTTTTCCAGCCGTTTCACAGGCTTAGAACAGAAAATCTGTGTCTTGTTTAGAAATGATTAGTTGCAAATAAATTGAAAAATGGCACAATTTGCAGATTTGTTTTGTAAAAAGACTGTTGTAATTTGATACTAGATGGGAATGCTAATAGTTTAGGAAATAATTTGTATTTACTCTGTATTTTTTGTAATACTGAATACTGTTTCACTTTTAAATAATCTTTATATTTTGGCATGTTTCACTTCTTGGAGTTGTGGAATGAGGGAGAAAGAGATCAACTGTAGGAAAACAGTAGAAGATTGTCCCTCCAGCTCCCTTTTTCCCTGTAAAGAAAAAGGCAGGCAGGCAAAGAACTGACCTGGTGCTTCATATTGTGAATGATGGTACAGGGAAGAAGCAGTTGTAATAGTTAACCCAGTCACAAGCAGATTGCTAACCGTCCCATTTTCAATAAAGCTTTTACTTTCAAGGATGTAAAAGAAGGACAGAAGGTGTCCTGATCAGGGAATCTGAGTACTTTTGCTCACCCTGAGTAAAATCACTAACATAAAAATTGCTTTCCTAATCGTTACATCACTCTGGCCAAAAATCAATTAGACTTACCAGAGATTCTGGTGAAACTTTTCTCTCATGACTACGACAGGTGTTCTGTATACTAGTTATCTCCAAAAATTAGGCCTCCAAAAATTTTGCCTAAGGATAAAGCATAATTTAACCAGACTAATAGTAACTCTTAATTAAGATGTATGTTAAAGACTTAAGAAAGGAGTACCTGAAAGTAAATATGGTAATAAATTCTGTTTAGGGCTTGGCATTATTCAGTCTGAAGAGAAAAAAAAAAAGTTACAAATTTCCATATCTCTTTCTAAATTATTAATTCCCTTATGTCATTTGTAAAATTAATTTTTTTCCAGTCTTAGCTTAGATCTCAACTATTTGATGACATGTCTGCACTTTAGAATGATATTTGATTTGAAATTGTTATGATCGATTTTGGAATTGTTATGAAGGGAGAAATTATAAGAGACATGTTCAATTCAACTTCTATTCATTTTTCTGAGCCAAAATTTAAAACAGGAGGTAGTCCAAAAATATGTTTTACTCTGGATTCTTTTTATTATATCATGGCTATAAACTACAGATGAACCAGAATTCACAGTGAATGGCGTGAAAAAACATTCACAAGTTTAGTTATTTTCTCCACTTTAACTAATTTAGATTAAGCCTGAGAAATTAATTCCTCAGAGGTAACTGTTCATGTAATTTTTATTCAAAATATTCAAGCTAGTGCAATTTCCACTGAAGCAGTGTTTTACAGCTTTTATTTATTTAAAAGCTATTTAAGTATATAAAGGTGTGTTAAAGATAATCCACTAGCCAGACTCTAAGGTCTCCAAGCAAAGGGTTTCCTAGATGGTAATTCCTTGATCTTCCCCTGGTCCCCCTTTTTTTTTCTCCACAGAGAAACGTTTAATTTACCACCAGATTCTTATTTAAGCTACTGCGTTCCCCCTGCCTCAGCTGAAGGTACTGCCTGGGAGGTGATTGCTGACACCTGGGCTCAGGATGCATTATAGGAGAAGCACTTCTTTTTTTCTCCCTCCTGGAGGGACTGAAGTGGCAGGGTACGTGCTCTTCCTTCAGCCATCTGATTTTTCTCCGTGGTATGTAATTTACATTTAGAAATATCTTTGATAATCTAGTAAATCTAATAAGGTTACCCAGGAGCATGTTTCTTCCTCCTCAGATATCTTTCGGTTTTGTTATTGTTGTGTTTTTGTTATATTCATGGAAATTTGGATTTAATTCCTCAATTGCTTGGTCTTTTCAGCCTGTGTTTCTTTTGGTAGGCAGCCTATTAAAAGGGAAAGCATAGAAGTTTTACTGAGTATAAAATGGTCTGTTCAAGACTCACCATCTTGTTGCCCTCTAGGAAAAAAAAAGAATGCCTCTTTGTGATTTATGCATTTTGGATGATTTTACTGCTGACTCGTTTAAGAGTGTCCTTGAAATTAGAGGTAGGGAAGCTTCCTGGATGCCAGAAAGTAAAGGGATAATGTTCTGTGCTCTAAATAATGGCAATCTTCTGCTTGGACTTGAGAGGCTAGAAGAAATCAGGATTAGATCTCATTTTCGATAGTTGCCTGTTGGGGTACGACATCCTTTCTGACTTCCAATTTTCAACTGAAAAGGAGAAAAGGCTATATGGTCTAAGAGAGAAAGGGAATAGTATTAGAACACTAAATTTGGAGTGAGTTTTCTTTAAAGCCTTGCAAAACAAACCTAACTTTCTTGTGTGTTGCAAGTAGAGGAACACATTGTTGTTGGATGATGATTGAGAGATTTGTGCAAGTAGTGCTTCTGCATCTAATTTTCCATCAGAAGCATGCAGGTGTGTTGTATTAATCGGTAGCACAGGTGCATTGAGGACAAATCAATTAGCCCTTACAGTGCTAGTTTTCATGTATATTGGGTATGGGGTTTGTGCATGCAAATGGAAATACCCATATGTTTTTCATATGTCAACTCTGGCCTTCATCATCTTACAAGTATGTTTCAAAATGTTGCTAAACTTCATGCAATTTGAAAGAACAAAGCATTAAGGACAATAATTTTATGCTTTTGTACAGTATAAACAAAAAACCCCAGAACTTTCCAGGCAAGGGAAGGGAGTGTGTCAAATTAATCTATAAAAGTCAGACAAAAGGACTTTGCTTGGAAAAGAAACGCGGAGTGGTTTTAATTAACACTTTGCTTCAGGTCATGCCATGTTCTTTCAATTAGGACTTTGGTGTAAGAAAGACTGTCTCTTCTTAAATGTCTTTACTCCTTTAAAGGGAAAGACTTGGTCATTTTCCACAGATGGGGGAACGGGATATTTTCAGTTGTCTTCAGTATGGGGGAGTTTGAATTGTGATTCTCTCTCAATTCTGAGTTTAATTGGGAATGGTCAGGATCAAGCAAATTTAAGTGCCGTTCTTAAACTCTTCATTTTTTTTTCAGTTCAGCTCTCTTTTTGTTTTATTCAGAATATTTTTCCATTGCAAAACTCTGGCATAAATAATTTCCCTGATGCTTTAATCACTGCTTTTCTTTAAGGTTAATAGTTTGTCTCCAGTTGCTGGAATGGGAATAGTTTTCTGTGTGTTGTCTTTCAGTGTATGTCTTAAAGTACCTGGACCTTAGAGTTTTAGAGTTTGCAAACACATTGCTCCTTTCTCCTTATAACAACTTTTTTAAAACAATAATGTGTTTCCTCAACATATGCGTGTGCTCTACAGTGGGACCTTTTTGTTTTCTAACCTTCTAGTTCTGGGTGGAATGAAGTACTGAAGCAAACAGGAAGGTTTGCTGAGAAACTCCACGAGAGTTCCATGACAATTTCCCCTTAGGTCCAAGCTATAGCCCGCTTCTGGCTGATACATGCCGAATGAATGCCATAGTTCCTATTTTGCCTGCTAAAACCAAAGTAAAACAAGTAAGAAGAATAAACTAGCGTATCTGCATATCTAAAGAGTGCAAAAGAACTGTAGAAATCTTATTCATTAACATTTCCTATGTCCTCCACAAGCATGGGGTCATACAAATATCAATCTAGGTCTTTATTTATGTACAAAATATATTAAATAGTTAGTCATGCATTCCTTAGCGCTGAATTTTGTACTAGTGGAATAGTAGTGTTGTTACTAAAATGATATTATAGACTGTAGATTAGCAGCAGTGGGGGGGGGAATTTTATTTTTTTTAAAATACTACTTAGTTTCTAATCCCAGCCCTCAAAAGTCTGGAAATTCCAGATTCAGAACTGCCCTTGCTATCTCAATTTGCCACATTGTGCATCTATCTTACTCTTCTTGTAAGACAAACATCTTGTAGAGAAAATTTGTGAGTAGTCCTCTAATCAGATAGTATCATAACATATTTGTATAAGGACATAATACGTAATTGTAAACCTACTTTTGCCCAGCTTCTGGCTTAACCTTATAGACAGTGAAAATTATATTTAGAAATTGTCTTTGAGCTGCTAGGTATTTTAGAAAAGGAGAAAAAAAATAAAAATTCTTTGGCATGCTGCAGCTGCCCAAGCAGTGGCGTGAGTCCAGCTCCTTCCCATAGTTAGGGCCATCTTTTTCTTTTGAGATGTTACCAGTATCTTTCTGAGGAATGCATGTGGCAGGGGAGATTGTTGTTTTACACACATCATTCATCTTCAAAACTGGTGCCTTCTGCTATTCCTTTGCAAGCAATTTCAAATGCTTAAGGAAAATAATATTGGACCTTCTCAAGCAAAGGTCAGAGGAAGCTTTTAAGACTGAAAGATTTAGCCTAAATATAGGGCTTGCTATGAGATCCCAAAATAAGTGAAACAAGAAAATAGCCTCAGTAGTCTTATAAATGTACCATTGAATGCATTGGTTTGAGCTTTGGTGCTGGGTATGAAGTTTGCTGAATATTTTAACTTATTAACAAAGGAAAGTGGAAAAGGTTCTGGTGGAAAAGATATATATGAGAATATAAACAATGTTAGCTCTTGTGGCCTATTAGATTCAGTTGTCAGAGCCTGATGTAATTTAATAGGCATGTCATAATACTTTATACTGTTATATTTACAGACCAATGTACTTATGGCGAAGTAGTTTGGTGTTTGTTTGTTTGCTTTTTTTTTAAAAATACTGCCTAGAGGTGCCTGTGTTATTCACAGTAATATGAACAGAAATTGTTAGTGCCTACTTAATGGTTGTGGGCTCCCTGACAAAGCCTGCTGTCTTATGCATTTCCTTCAGCTATGTTTATTGTATTTAAATAGCAATGGGCACAACTAGTACCTTGTTGCTCTCTGAATATTTACCCATTTACAGGTGTTTGCCATCTAGGTTGGATCCTATTTAATTTTTCCTTGTCAACTATAGAATGCTGTAATTAATTGCAAATGAGATTGAGATATGAAATCAATTTGTTGGAAGTATTTTATACTTTCTAGCTGTTAGGAAATGCAATATATTATTGGTGTCATGTCTCAGCTCCTGGGCTGAGGCAAGCATATTGAATTAATTCCAAGAATGAAGATGATTGCTAACAATGCACAGTGTTAATGGTTTCAAATCTCTAAATATCTGCTTCCAGTCTGCATGCCCCTTCCCATCTGTTTCGTGCCCGAGTCAGCTGGTTTGACTGTGCTGTAGGAGATATCATTAAGTATACAAAGCTTTGGTGTACTGTGTGTGCTTTACTAAACAGGCTGGATACATCTGAGTCAATGTGTCTGTCTATGTAAGAGAACCTATTGGGATCCCTTTAACTTCTCTCTTAAGAAGCACCTGGAGGGTGACAATTGCATTTGGGTCTCTTAGGTTAACGTGACTGGAAAAAGGAGGTTGAAGACAGAAGGATGTGGTTAACCACAGACCCAAACACATGTAGTGGAACTGCAGGGGCCCATCAGGAGAGGGTGAAAAGAGCTGCCAAGGGGGTGCGTTTCTGGTGTACTGCAATAGCTTCAAGATCCAGCCTGAAGGGTGGTAGGCTGCAGAGTTTAACCTGTTGGAAAGAGGTCAGATCAGGCCCGTCACTGAGAACTAGTACTCTCAAGAGAGCTGAGGAGAGATGGCAAGCACAGCTTGACCCAAACAAATCGCAGTCCCAGCACTGGGAGAGCTTTGGCCTCCAGGGAAGCTAACCCCTGGAGATGCTGGCATTGCATAAAACCACTTTGACCCAAACTCAGCACAGAGAATCTGCACAGCTCTGACTGAAACAGTCTTTTGTTGTAATGAAAAGAAAGCTGCAGAAGGCATGGTAAATGATGAATATTTTCCTTTTATTTGGAGCCCAAAATTGGCTTGCTAGTGTTACACAAAGAACACTCTGCACTCAAAGTCCATTTGAAATTTAGTCAAACATTGCAGCAAATGATGTAACTTGCTGCTGGGAGCTTCTCCAGACCTCTACTGTTTTATTTGTTTATTAGTAAGGCTAGTTTCACAGTGCAACTTCTTTTTTCTCCTTTTCTTTTCTTTCATTTCTTTCTTTCTTTTTTTTTTTTAATTTACAGACTCTATGTTTGCACTTCTCAAATATTTTCTACTTAGGGTTTTGCTTAAAGCAATTCTGATCAAATGATTGGTTTACTTAATATCCTTAAATCATGGATTTGGATCTTTTTGACATGTAATAATTTTCCATGTTCGTTAAAACCACAGCTCTTCAGCTTTAATAATTGCTTCCAGGCTCTTTAGAAATAAATAAACGCTGGACTCCTCCATTTGACGCATTGCTGTATCCTTTATCGTGAGCTGTAATCCTTACAATTCTTTCTAGTCTTCTGCTTTTATCATTCTAAATACTTTTCGATCTCAAGTTTTATGACACAGTAAATCATCTCAAGAGTGCACAACTGAACTTTGACCTTATGAAGGCATTCAGTCAGATCTGTTTACAAAGATGTTTAGGATCATTTATGGCTTTTGAAAACAATTAGGGAACTATGTATTTTTTTCTTCAAGTTACATATAAACACTTGTATGCATACGCCTGTTTCTCTGTGTGTAAGAAATATGCTTAGTGGTTCTATGGGAGAAAAGGTTAGATGCATTAGAAACACCGCAGAAAACCTGTTCCAAATTTCTCTTTTGTTGCTGCAGTTTTCTACAATAACACTTAGAGGCTTTTGCTGAACCAAAATCACAGGTCACGTTAACTTGAATTTAGAGACAGCTTTAACTGGTTCTTCTCTCTAGCAGCTACTTCAGCATGTCTCGCTTAACCAAAAGGACTCCAAAAGGGACACTCCATGGCCTATTTGTCTTTTCAGGAAATCTTGTGCTGTAGGGGAAAAAAAACCAAAACAAGCAACCAAAAACACATCTTCAAGTTCTAGCTTTTCTTGAATGCTGTGTGAATATGAAAATTAGTCAAGCCTTAAGTCACTCCTGGTCATGTTTTGTTTGTGTACAAGCTGGTCCCAGCAGCCAAACCTACATAAATAAACTGTTGCAAGAACCTTGTCTGCCGTGCTGAGTCTCACAGCTTCAGAGATTTTCCAGAGCTTTGCTGATGACTTTTCAGCCTCCCTATATCTCTTGAAGACACCAAACAAGAGATACTGGGGCTGTAGCAAGCAAATGTGGAGATAAGCCAAGGATTGTATTGTGGGGATACAGTATTTTGCAATGTGTCTGAGATCTGCAAGTTGTTAGCATCCCTGTAGATCCCCTTGAGCACAATAGAATATAGTCTAAATGTGATACGCTGTCTTTTTCTCCAAGCGTCCTAGATTCCATGACTCCTATGACAGCTACAGAAATATTTGCGGTGCGGAGGATTTTCAGGAATATCTTTATCTTCAATTTCCATTTGAGTTTAGGTTTTAATGTCTAAGATGCTCTTATCAGAAAAGATGTACTTGGTTTGGTGGGGTTTTTTTATTCATCTGGTGAGAATTTTACAAAATCCACCTGGAACTCAATTAGATGTCTCAAGTGTAGAAAGTTGAGTTGACCCATGGAAGAAGTATATTCATAGGTATATAATCATGCAAAAGATGAGTTGTGCCTGAAAATGTTGGCTCCCACATGCAAGGAAGCCTTGTCTTCATTGTAATGCCTTGTAGTTTTTACAGTAGTTGAGCTACTGCTAGA
Source organism: Chroicocephalus ridibundus (assembly GCF_963924245.1). Taxonomy (NCBI): domain Eukaryota; kingdom Metazoa; phylum Chordata; class Aves; order Charadriiformes; family Laridae; genus Chroicocephalus; species Chroicocephalus ridibundus. The sequence goes on from NC_086288.1 coordinate 10,241,325, forward strand.
ATAGATCAGATCAGATCCCAGGGTGGGATCCTTGCAGCTGACTAATAGAAGTGGCTTGTGACCACTGGGAAGACCTGGATCGTGAATATGAAGTATTTTTACTACAGATGTCTCCTGGTAGTGTGAGAACATAGCACCTGTATGTTTCTATATGCATGTCTGTGAGTGCATATGCTCTTCCTTTTGTCTGAAAAGGACTGGTTCATATTAATGCTATTTTGTTGCAACTGTTGTCGCAAAAAAGTGACTTTTCATGCTGGGCTGTAACAGCAATAGTAGACCATGCAAAACAGGAGAGGCATCCCTGTTCCGCTAAGCGTGGTGACAACTTGACTAGAACAGTGCGTCAGGTTTGGGGGTTTCATCTCAACTAGAAGTGGGCCCATGAGAGGGGTTCCAGCTGAGGGCAACAAAAATGATCGCGAGTCTAAAAACCATGAGCTACCAAAAAAAGGTCAAAGGAGTCAAAACTGCTTAGTCTAGAGGATACTGGGATCACCAATGTAGTTGTTGTCTATTAAAAGGCTACTGCAAGGAGAAAAGGTGACTTTTTGCCACGTTTGTGTGGTGTAGGAGGACAATAAGTCCTATGGGCTGAAACTGCAGCAAAGATGACTTGGATTAGACTTCAGGAAACCTAACAGGATGGTGAAGTACCGGAGCAGGCAGACCTGCAGACTGTCTCTCATGGGAGGCCTTCGAGAACAGATTGTGTCATTCCAGACCAACAGCTGCTTAGGTATAACCGATGTTACCTCATGGCAAAGAAACAGTACAGATGACTTTTTAGAGGCCCTTTTCAATCCTATGGTTTCTCTGAGGACCCTATTTTATTAAATGGAAGGTAGTTTTCCAGCATGACACAGATTGAACACTGGCCCTTATGGTTTGCACATTTGGTGTGTTTTTAGAGCGTCGAGCTTTACAGGAAAATGCAGCTGCCTATTGACCAGCAGTTGGCACTAGCTTCTTCCCGGCTTGCCAGCAAAATGCTGCTGACCAAAGGGAACAGGAGGTTCTTTTAATTCCCCGCTTGTGTGCAGCCATAACACTCCAGGCTTCAAAGGGGAAGGAAGCTTGAGTGCTCCGTGTTCAGATATTAAATATTGCTGTCTAATAAAAATTGACTGGAAACACGCTTCAGAGTGTCCAAACTCTTCTGTTGGAAGTAGTGGTTATCAAGCCATCAGTTTGATGCTTGCCCAGTTAATATAGGCCTACTTTAGCTTATCTGAATTTAAGTCTTTTCAGAGAATGTTTCTCTCTCGACCTTTTTAGTATTACTGCTTTTTTTCTTCCCAAATAAGGAAGATTTAACCACAGTGTCTGCCTGCCAAACTTTAGCTTTTTGGAGCTGCAAATATGAAGCAGGATGCTATCTGTTTTTATGAGGTTTTTCTGTTATTTCTATAATCCTCAGCTAGCCAAGAACCCCTCATTTATCCTCCTGTTCTAATCCTGCTGTGTAAACAAAAGCCAGACGCAGGCTTGATTCCAACTCAGCTAAAAGTTGAAGCAACTTAATGTATAAACGTAACTTATAGATGGACCTATTTTTTAGAAACATGTATCTTTAAAGAAATTGTGTTACTGCCCTCCACTGTTTGAGGAACACCTGAAGAAATGTTACTTTCTCAAATATATTTTAATTTGTTTTACAGGGGGACCTAGAGGCCTCAATTAAGAATTAGGGTTTTGTTATGCCAGATGTTGAGCAGTGCCTATGCTGAAGAATTTGTTTACTTTAAAAGCAGATGAGGCGTTGTCTAAGAAACATGGAGGATGATAGTGAAAATAATATGAAAATGTACATAAAGGCTTATTTGAAATGGAGTGAAGTCATATTTGTAGAAGCTGTAAGATTAAAAAAAAAAAAAACAAAACCAAAAAACAAACACATAAAAAGGACATGACATTACTAAACCTCTGATTTGCTTGTTGTGGCCTACTCTAGTACAAGAGATACTAGAATAAAATCTCTTCTTTTACTAGAGTAAATCTAGTTCTCTTACTAGAGTAAATCTTTTCAAGTGAAGACCTCTGTGTACTGTTCTAAAGGCTGATACTTTCCCTAATTTATCAGCTTGTTTAAATGTAGGGCTTTTAAAAATATGTTTAATGACTCCATGGTGCAAATTATAAAGCCTTTAGTTTCCTCAAGAGTTTTTTGTAAAACTCAACAACAAAAAAAAAAAAAAAAAAAAAGAATCCTTGGTTCTTCCTCAGACCCTGAAATGTTGCAGATACTAGGATGAAAATCTGACCAAGTCAGAGGTAAAACTTCCATTAACTTAATGAGGGATTTTGCTCCATCAATATTCAAAAATACGAAAGTTACACTGAGATTTCTGATCTTATTTAGGAAAATAAGGCCTTCCTTTTTGCAATGGACCTATCTGTGAAGTACCAAGAGAATTTCTAACAAAGCCTGCAGTGCAGGAAGTTATTGCTTACCTGTTGTAAATTAGATTTGATTACAAATTATATCAGAACATGAGACAATTATTCTTATGTCTTGATTACATATTGATAGTGCACCGTTGTGGTTTCCCCTCTTCCTTGAGTGAATTTAAAGTAACATTTAATATAGTAGAAGGGTAGAGTTGGTTTTGTTTTGCTTTAATCTACAAGTGATGTTCATACTGATTTAAAGCAAAGCACCTTGTTGCCATAAATTTGTAAATGAGCAGTAGGTATAGCCTCATAAAACTAAACAGAAAGGTTGTATGAAAAACGTAAACCAATATGGTACTAGAAGTAGCATCCTGGAAAAAGGTCATAAAAGTAACAGAAAATTATAAATGAGGTTGATTCTTATATAGAATAAACAAACTTTAAAATAAACAGCATCTTAATTCTTTCAAATCAAGCCAGATGGAACACCACATGAACAGTGGAAATAAGCATCTAATCTTTTTAAATTACCCAAAATCAATGGAAATACTCAACATGTGAGAAACTTGAGACATTTTGTGACATAATATTTGTCAGTGATCAGTAAACCCATTTAGTACTTTGTCTTTTGATGAGGTTCCAGAAGCTGCACAATTTCAATAGTCCCTGAAATCTTAGGGACAAATATTTTCATTGGATCCGTCTTCTGCTCTTCAGTAAGACTTTAAATGAATAACAGTTCAGACTTAAATACATTTATTTGCTGACTTTTCTTCTTAAAAGCAAAGAAACTAATCTTTGGCTGAAGTTAAGCCTGTAACTTTGTAACAACATTAAGGCTATGTCAGTTAATGCCAGCAAGGGATTTCAAAATCTGTGGATGTTAAAACGTCTAACAAATATAAAAATTGTTTTAAAACATTGTCAAACAAGAATGGTAGACAGAAATCCACAGAAGAACAAAAACTAGTCTGTAGACAGTTTGCTACCAAGCTACTTGTGTTCAGAAATCAGCAGGTAATACACAAATTCTACCTTAATACATGAACAAAAAAAAAATAACAACAAAAAAACCCCAAAGAAACATTATAAAAGGAAAAGAAGCTGGGTACATAAAGCCACTGGCTAAATCGTTAGTAAAAGAACTTGGCTTTTAAGAGCTGGACTAATTGCATACATTCCTCAAGCAAAATGGAACCTGACTGTGAAAATGTGAAGATTAACAAAAATCAGGACAAAATGAATCCAAAATATCAATAAACCTATTAAGAGCCATGTGAGAAACCGATCAATAGGGCAGGCAGTAGGGCACAGCTGCTGAACAGTCCACTTTAATACCATCAATAGCCCATAGGGAAAACTCAGCCTGTTGGTTTGGGAGCATGAAAGAAAAAGATTAACTGTAACAGGGGAAAAAAAAAACAAAACAAAAAACCAAACCCGAAACAAAGTAAATTATAAATTCATTGCTTTCAGGGGAAAGCATACTACTTGCAAGAATTTAATTTATTTCTGATTTAAGAGAAGTATCTGGTGCTGATTTAAGAGATATGTTTATCATCTGCACCAAAATTGAGAAGGGAATGATGGTAACGTTAAGGTAGACTGTTCAGAAGTCAAATGTCTGAGTTCTGGTCCTCTTCAGTTTTGGTGGCAAAAATGCAAAAACTGCAGTCAAAGAAGAAGCGAATCAACACTCAGCTCTGCAGAGCTTCTTACCCCTTTTCTTAAAATGCAACTGTCATGCAGCAACATCGTTGGTTTCTTTGCTAAGTCACTCTTAGCAAATTCCAAGGGGTCAGAATGCAGAGCTGTGAATTTATTTTAAAACCTTTGCAGAAATATTTGTGGAGGCAAACACACTGATGGAGCTGGGGGTTCTTGTCAAATAGCATTAAAGTTGATAACAAATGGACTTTATAAACACGGTGTGTTTCAAATGAGCCTCTATCTGGATAGTTTCTGACACTGCGCAGAGGCTTTGCTCCAGAAGTGTCCTCCTTGTAGCTCCGTAGGAGCACAACCCAAACCTTGTCCCTGCCTGTGAGCAGCTACACCTTACAGAATGCTTACAGTGATTCTGTGTTTGTAACGGTGCAGCTCACCACTGCCTCTCCCCCCTGCAAGTGAGCTTTAAAAGCCACGGACAAGCTTGGATATATATGGATTGCATCTCAAAAAGATCATTGTACCTTATTGCATCCCTACAGTTGTCACAGAACAGTCGTGTATGGCAAAACTGTAAATGGCTATTGCACATGGACTATAGCTTATAATTTTACTCAAGTAGTAGTGGTTTGAAGAGGTCCTTCACTTGATGGCTGCCATAGGCTTTGGATTTCTGGGATATGCCTTTCTCTGTTGTGAGTTCTATTAATGCTGGAGCTACAGCGTTACTTTTCCAAGATGCAAAGCCCTACCTGTGCAAACTGTAGATTTAGGAGTAGCTGCCATACATCCTTGCAGCTTTCTTTAGTACTATGTTGAAGGTCTTCCAACATCTGTTTTCAGCCTCAGTAATTAACTGCTCTGATACAGTATGCTGTAATGTGCTTGAATTCCCATACCTGGGCCACTGAGCAGAAGCCAAAGTCATCTTTCTGATGAAACAGAGTGCAAAACCAAGTCTGCTTCATTGCTGTATTCATTCAAGTCAAGTAGTGAGGGGTCAACTTCCTCAAAATCTGATTAGTCCTCTATAATAAGGAGATGAACAGTCTACGGTTTGCAGTGAGTTCATCTTTGCTCTTTCATCTGTTAGAAATGCTGTTTATTTTACTTCTGTACCTCTGCTGCTTACTCCCACACCCTTCAACTATAGCTGCTTGTTTTGTCTTGGATACCCTTGGCCATATTGGCATGTGATTCCTAGGCCTGGGATATTGGGTTTTGACATAACATAGCTCTGCTGTCGCCTTGGGCAAAATCCTGTGCTTGATGATTTGGGTAATGTAACTTTGCTATCATAAAACTTTAAATTTGTTTTTATCGGTGACCTTTTTCCCCTCTTGCTGAAGAAATGCTTGGGACAGACCTACTTGCATCACCTCTGCAATGTGCCAATTACTGTAAGTGTGCTCTGCTCTTGTCTTGGCATTATTCTAACCTGAAACTCACCTGAGTTTCATGAATTATGTGTTTAATGCTGGATGAAAGTGTAACAACAGCATTATCATCATCAAAGTGCTGTCTCCCAGGTCAGTGGTTGATTCCTAGACATAGGCTTTCTCTCTTTCTCTTTTTTGTTTTCCTTGCCTTTAAACTCCAGCATAATGATTCTTTTTACTTGACTGTAATGTGTAACCACATATAGGGTTTCATTTTCAGCCTGAGTTCAGTATTATTTTTTTTTATTCTCCATCACTTTGATGTCTGTCTCTGATACTTTGATAGCTCCTCAGCAATTGTATGTCAGTGGAGGGAGGGTTATGTTTTCCCCATAATACTTAGGAATTGACTGCTGCATCTCTGGTTGGCACCTGGGTACGAGCCTTTCTGCTAGGCTCTTTCTGTTAGGAGAAATCCCCAAGTTCTTTGGTCTCTCCTTTATTTCCCAATGTTTAGAAGCTACTTATTGCAAATATAGTTTCTCAGAATTCTCTTTTTTTTTTTCTTTTTTTTTAATAATCTACTGTATGTGTTATGTTAAAACCTGAATTGTGGCAGAGGCAAAGGTCTCCGAAGTTTTGGAAGCAGAATCTGGAGGGACAAGGTTTCAGGTCAGTTCATACCTTTTCAGTTTTTAGCAAAATTGATTTTACTTTAATAAATGTGAAATACGATTAATTTCAAGCTCCATGAATATCAGAACAAAGCACTCTGAAAATTAATCTAGGTCATCAAAAATAGGATTTTATTTAGAGTTATTAACTTTTTTGAAAGATTCAAGTCAAATACAACTTACTGACCAAATATGATTTGAAATTTTCTGGTAGCCCTTACTTCTAACCACCAGAAGAAAGAACTGCAGCTATTTTTTAGCTTGTATCCTAGTTCCTATTGTTGATTTTTTTTTTATTTTATTTTTTTTCATTCAAGATACTGACCTTGGTAATAAGATGTCAACAGCTGACAAGTCTAGAGGTAGGAATGTTTCTGAGTGCAAATTGCCCTGGACTTCCAGATCATACCCCAGTTATGCTTTTGTGTCAGTGCTTACAGCTTTACAGAAAATGGATTTCCTTGGATATCTTAAGGTGCTTTTGTTTCAAATGACTTTGTGTTTCAGTAACTAATTGTGCAGAATTTACTTCCCTAGATAGCTTTTCTGTAGAGAAAACTAGTGTCTCTGCCTTGTTTTTTTTTTCTTTTAAGTTTGGTTTCCAGGGTTCTCTGTTCTGATAAAGTTTGTTTCCCACAACTTGGAAGCTGTAAGTCCCACAGGACTTTATAGCAACATCAGGAAAAGCATGAACTCAATTTCTTGTTACTGAAGTACCACAGCGAGATCTATGTGTCTCGGCTCCCTCAAACCAATTCATTATTTAATTCACAGTAATTTTTAACCTCCCTCCCATGTCACTATTTTCCTGAGATTACCTAGATTTATGCGGGGCTCTAACGTTAATACTATGTGCAAGACCAACTAAAGGTTAAAGCGTTTTTGTGCTGACAGGACACCCAATGTGTCAAACGGCAGCTTTGGTTGTTCTGATATACAGCCTGCTGGTGAAAGCTGCTAAACATAGTTGGGCTTATCGCAGCCCTGGCGAAGGGGGGAGTGTGGCATTCCTGTGACAGGAAGCCGGCACCGGGCACTTCAGACGTGCCATTCCTCATTCTCTTTTGCAGGGCTTGAGCCGGCGTTTAGTCTTTATCATCTAAAATCAATTCTGAAAAAGCATCTGCCGTGCAAAACCCTTGCAATTGTTTGGCCCGATAGCTGCCGAATTTATCGTGCGCTAATCAGGTACATCATGACACTTTGCAGGGAAAGAAGCGAAACAGGGCTAGAATAATGCAGACAGTTCATAGAATGAGTTTGCGTGAAGTTGGACGGCTCTGGCACTGTGTGTCACCGTGACCTGTTTTCACTTGGGGAAGCCAAAATTAACCTTGAAACAGAAGGTCCTGCCGCACATTAAAAACAACAACAAACCCGGGGGGAGCCAAAAGCCTTGAAAGATGATAATTGTCTCCATTTCCTATTTAAATCAAAAAGGGATTTCAAGGCAATTAAGATCATAACAGAATCGGGGCCCTGTGGATTGATAAAGATTCTGAATGCCAAACCAAAACTGGTGTGTTCGTGTATCTTTTTTTTTTTAATTCTCTTTTTTAAGCTTTAGGAGCCTTGGGCACACAAGGCGTCAGTTTTACATCTTTGTTTCAATTCGTTTAGTGCTGAATTTGCGCTTTCTAAAGCCACAGACGGTGTAAATAGCAATGGCCGTTGCTGCCTGGGGCAGGTGCTGAGGCCCGGCAAGGGGCAGGAAACACACAGCCCGAGTGGTTCAAGCGCAAATGCCACTTAAAAAGTGTGCTGTGTGACTTGGGGTAGGGCAGTGTTACGTGGTTTTGTAGGGCAGCGGAGTAAGCGCAGGCTTGTGACAGTGGTTTCACTAATAGGTTTGAACAAAACCTATGCAAGTCACACCTGACCTCCTTCAATTTTAATCTTGAATCTTAATGGCAAGGAAATATTATCTCATGAGATAAATATAAATATTTTTTTTAGGGTGCTTCCTGCTTTTACTGGGATTATAAATAGCACAAGGGCAACCTAGATGAAAAGCAGAAACATGCATGTTTTGAACACTTGCTCACTGACAGCAACACATCTCACTGCAAATACTATTTCCAAAAAATTAATTGACCAGCTTTACTTGTGGTACTTCTCATACGTTTCTGCTGGAAGCCAGACAGTTAACTTTAATAAGCCTCTAATTATTATTTTTATTACTGGGGATTTTTATCTGATAAACTGAAATTTTCCTGGGTTTCTTCTAGATGTACTTTGTACTTCAGGGATAAAAATGTGGAAAAAGCTCTCTCTATTACAGCCACCTCATTCTCCTGAGAGAATCCATACTTCAGACAAAGAGGCCATAGATTCACATATGAGAAAAGAGAAAACCAGAGGATTAATCGATATCTAAATTTGACTTGACTCTGTTCAGCTTCTCAGCATTGAACTGCTGTGAGGAGGTGAATATCCTCTCCTGGGAAAGGGACTTGGCTGCCTCTCATGCAGCCACAGGAGAGATCCTGGTGCCAGCTACGGAGGTCACTGCTCATTTGCCCTCTGGCTTGAAATGGAAAAAAGGAAACATAGCCAGAGAAGAAGAAGAAAGAAGTGCAATGGAGAGGAGGCAGTGTAAGGCCAAAGGCAAAAATGTGGGTTGTTATGGGTATACTGGAGAGGAAACGGCTAGAAAAGAAAAGAAATCTGACAAATAGGGAAATGGACTAAGCGTCCTGGGGCAGCATCAATGGTCCTGGCAAGCAGGATGTTGACAAGCCACCCTTGGACAGGAAAAAATCAGAAGGGGCACAGAGTGCGGAAAGGAAGGGAACACAAGGGCAATGGAAATCTTGTCCTTCAATGATTGCCCATCTATTGTATCGCAATGCAAACAGCATTGCCAGAGAGAGAATATAGTGCTGTTTCTGGGTCTCTCAATACGATATGGTGTGCTTAGGCTGTTAGAGCCCTAGGAAGAGAAGCTAAGTTGAAACTAAGTGGCAAAAAGTTTGTTGTTTTTTGGGCGAGAGTTTAAAAAAAAAAAAAGAGAGAGAGTAGCCTAAATGTGTGTTTAGTATTTAATGAATCTCAAGAAATTGTTGTTGCAGTAAGATTGTGGAATGCTGTGTGCTCATGGAAAGCCATTAATATATATCTTGTTGCCTAGCTTTGAGACCGGAGGAAAACCGGGTTCCTCTGAGGAGCAAAGAAGTGGATTAGAAAGAAGTCAGAGAGGAGAAACAATTGAAAGTGGCGCGAGATGGGCAAGTGAATATTTGGGTGCTTGAGGGACTTGACCAAATACCACTGTCAAGTTCTGTCATATCAGATCAACCTTTGACACTCTTACTCTGAAGCCTAGCTCCCTGCTATTGTCTGCCCACGTCCAGCTCCTGAAGTCCTCTGGGTGGGCAGGTTTTATAGGCATCAGCTCTTTGGACAAACTAAGCTTATTAGAATGGGCAGGATATCTGCTTTGGGATGCTTTGGACTGCACGTTAGCAGTGTCTGTTCCTTCTGTTGACTCCAAAAGGAATCCAGTTGACCAGCTTGGGTGCAAACTTCTTACGCTGTAGGTATCTCAAGATATGCTCATATGTCCCAAGCCCCATCCATAGCATATTTGACTGTACTCAAACGTTCTGGCATGCAGCCAAAGCACTATGTATGTTTAGCAATATCCACAGGTACCTCATAAAAATGCATTTGTATAACCAGGAGTGGCTACAACAAAAAGGGTGGATGTGGGGGGTAACTTGCACACTTTTTAGTCAGCTTTTGATGACTGTTGGTAAAGTGTCTTCCCGTGGCATAAAAATTAAAAATGAACAACTTCTAGCTAACATTCAGGGACTACTTTTCACTGAAATTAAACCTCTAGAGTGATTTCAGGTTTGAGTGGGGTGCTTTTGAGGGGTTTATTCTAGCTTTCTGTTTGGGTTGTCATCTCCTCTGCCCCTCTCCTGAGCAAGGAAAGAGTTGTAGATGGAAGTAATAACTTTTTTTTAAACTGTGTGGCAGGACTGGGCAATTGAGGAAAAAGACAAGGTGTAGAATATGCTGTTCTGAAATGAAAGCAATGAAACTGAGGGATAAACAACTATTGTCAGACCGAGTTCTTTAGCAGAAATACTGACAAGTGGCTACTGGTGATTGTTTTTCCTGTGTTTGGTTTTTTTTTTTAATAATCCTGGCAGTTCTGACAATGTGGCTGTACTGTGAACCAGGTCAGGGAACAGAACTCATTTTAAAGAAAGATTTATGGGGGAGTGGGAGGAGGAACTGTTATATGTTGTTATCAAGCCAGGTCAGCTCTCCAAACTGGCCAAATGGCCACCCAAATAGCTGTGCAATGGTGATTGGTGGTTTTGGGAGACAGCTGGGAGAAGGAAGTGGGATGGATGGGGCAGGAGCCTCTTCAGCTGATACTGCTGGCCAGAGAATGTCTTGTGAAACTCAAACTCAACTCAAACGCGTTTCTTTAGCGGCAAGAGTGCCTTAAAAAGTACTTGACCCCATCTCATTCCCAGGTATTCTTCCTGCCCGCAGACTGTCCCTGGCATTGTACCAACCATGTTTGTATAGCCACACGCTAAGCAGGTGCAAACTGATTGAAAAATGCTCTTTCTGTAAAAATGAAATCAAGTGATTTCTAGGCAATGGAGAGAAATAGGAACTTATCTGCGCCAGAGCTCACACAGACACATCTGTACTAGAGACAGGTAAAAACTGATAAGCTGAACTCTACCTACCACATCCGTCGCGCAGCGTGGAGGGTCATGCATGCACTATGAATGTACCCAGGGGGATAGAGAAGGAAGAACTACAGAAGCAGTAGAAACAGAGGTTTACCATCTTATAGAAATCTCTCGAAATAGGTCAGTCAGTCCTTGCTATGTAAGTATCAGAAAGATGATCTTTGAGAGAGCCCTAAAGGTAAGAGCACGGACACGTTTCTTTCCCCTCTGGTGTAGACAAAAGCTAGTGGCAATATTGACAACAGAAGTGTTACGTAGCGAGGATGGCTCAAGAACTTGCTTTCTGTAGCTATTTGTCACTGCAGCAGACCTTGGAAAATGATTGCATAACATTAACCTTCAGGGTGAAAAATCAGTGAGACTAGACTATGTATTTTGAAATGCAATGTGACTGTGCCTTTAAAAATTGGATGTGTTTCTTAAACCAGTAATCATAATTAAAAAGATGAGGGAATTTTCATCTCTGCTCCTGTGCGCTGGCTTATGTTAATGATTATAAAACATTTGAAATATACCAAAACTATGTATAAAGAGATTGCCCTTTGGAGAAAAAAAGCTAAAAATCTGTGAAGGATTGAAACTTATACAATTCTCCAAGCCTACAGCTGCAGACCTCTCTGAATATCGGCTGTGATGTGCTGTTTACTTAGTGCATTTTATTGCTAACCACCTGTTGTGTTGTGGGAAAAAAAAAAAAAGACCTCCGTAAACTTAGACCACTATCAGCCCAGCAAATGGACAAATATCAGCCGTGTGAATGGGTGGGAATGCAGCTTATATGGCAAGCTGCCTTGTGATTGTAAGTCCTTGATGCTTTGTGGCTGTGGGGTGACGGAAGGCACTGCCTCTAACTAGAAAGCAAGCGCTCTGCGTAGCTTACTAACTTGACTGTAAAAAGATGCCATTTGCTCTTTAGTGTCCCTAAGGCTCACTGCGTGATCTCAAGAAGCCAACGGACTTTGTGTCCTGCTCCGGTTTTTCTGTCTTGTGAGGAAGTCTACTGATTCCTCCTAATTACAAAAGAGATGGATTTATTTTTTTTTCCCCATTTCTCAAGCTGTAGTAGACTCTGAAAATGAGTAAGCATGGTAGATGTTTCTATGGGGGCTCCAAAACCACAACAAGGCTCTGAGCTGTCTTTATGAATACACAGCTAAAATGCTCAACCTGAAACATATTTTGCCTTCCAGACTGCTTAGAGTTGTTTTTCTTGGCCATTCCCAACTTTCTATACCTGCATAGGTCCAGACTGCATTTGATCGTTATATTTTTGATCAAGATAACATAAGAACATGAGTTCCAATTGCTTTTCCTTAAATAGACTTCTACTGAACTTAAACTCGTAAAGTACTGAAGTGTTGAGGTGGGAGGTAACCAGACTGCTTACTGGTGCAGAGGAAGACGCTCTGTACTCTGAGCTAACAAAAAATGATGTGGATAAGGTTAGGGCAGTATTGAGCCCTAACAAACAGGTCCTAGGGGCAGGATAAGATTACATGAACTTGTAGCAAGCTCATGTCTGTCTGCAAAATATTATGTTTCCAGAGATGGGAGCAGGAACAAAAACCACAAAGTTTTTCTTCTGAAATATGGTTGTGAACTTTAGAAGTAACACACTGGTAATGTTTTAATACAGCCCTATGGCATTCTTTCATGTCTTGAAAGATTTTTATTTGCTAGCAGCTAAATCTAGATTCTGCTGTCTGTTCAGACTTACCTGATTAATGGAACTAATCCTGCCAAACTACGTGTTTTCATGCAATATACTTTAAATATCCAAAACTATAAATTGAGTACAAGTGTCCACAAAAAAATTCTGTGAGGATTCTCTATCAACATCTTTCCCTCAGGCGTACCCTGATATTCATTCAGCATTAGCTTGAGGATAGATTAGAAAGGGTTGGACTATATCTTCTGTGGCTCTTTTGTTTGTGTGGGGTTGTTTTGGTTGGGTTGTTTTGGTGTGTTTTTGTGGGTTTCCCCGCCCTGTATTAGATCAATGGTTGGCAAATGTGCGTGGTAGGATATTGAATATTTATTTATCTGTGTTCCACTTCTCCATTTTTCTCTAAATCTGCTTAGGAGAAGTCAATAGTATTTCTCTAGAGCCTATCAACTGCTCATTTTTATTTTTTTGGGGAGGGGTGTGTGTGTTTGCCTATTACCATAAGTCAACAGATACCTGGCAAAACGTGTAACGTTTGGGGGAGTAAAATCCTGCAATGATGTTTTTAAAAGCTTTCTCAATGTTCACACTCTTGTGTAGTTTCTACTAGTCCATAATTGGCATCATATTGCTTAACTCATGCTTGAGGTAGTTGTGTTTTGGTTTTTGTTTTGTTTTTTTAATTAAAAAAAAAAACAACAAAAAAACACAACAAAAAAAGTCCCAAACAAACAAACAAAACAAACTCTTTGCTCTTCTGTATTCTCATTAAGGCTTTCTTTTGGGAGGGGTTAGGAGGGACCAACTGAGTTGTGTCAGCACTTTCATTTTGGCATTCTTAGAAGACGACCTGACTGTACAGTAAAGAGTAAAATTTTGTTATGTATTTTCAATACTTGAAATACTCCAAATACCAAGTTAACAAGAAAACACCCACACATGTTCCCTGGTTGATACTAAAAGGCCAAAATTATGCTCTAGTGTAATATTTCAATGGGTAATCTAAGCACTATTAAGAAAGAACAGCTTTACAAATTAAAAGACTGTTTGAATGTGTCTGTTCTTTCATATTGAAAAACTTGAGATACCTATTAAGAGTTTATACTTGAATTAAAGTGAGGTGAAGTTGGAGTATGGATTGTTTTAGCTGGAAGAGGAAGTAAAATGGGGTGTGTGAATGAATTAGTAATAGCATTGGAGTAAACTGGTTGCAATAAAGCACGTAGATGTTTTTCTCTGCATATTTCTCTGGGTTTCGTGTTTCCAAATGTCAGCATGCAATCTGAATGCAGATATTACAAAATAAATGTTGTGGGTTCCCTCACCCCTGGGGAATCTTGCATCTTTTAATGTCATGTCATGAATTACAGGTGATCCTTTCAGTCATAAATTCTGAATTCCAATAACCGTAAACCCTAGAAAAACTCTTGCTACTTACAGCCATAGTATTGTCTCGTAGGGAATAAGAGCAAAGCCTGAATCTTGAACCTTCCAACGGTCAGTTTCAGTCTTTGCTGTTCAAGTTTGACTGGTTGCAGATGATCTTTAGTTCAGCTAGAAGAGGATGTTACACAGTCTGAATGACTTATGCAAGGGATTGTTGGAAAGCAGTAGTTCACGGGAGATCAGACTCTTGATCCCAGCCATGACTGCAAGAAAAATGTGACTTAAAGGTGAGGAATGAGATCGCCAAAGAATACTCAGAAGCAGTATCAATGAAAGGTGGAATTTGGCCTAGAGAGGTGGTACAAAATCAGAGGAGAATTTTGACAGAATCACATAGTCAAGATTAATACTTATGTGAATGTTTGTGGGTTTTTCTCTTGCATAGTGGTAAGAATAGAGTACACCCTGCTATGAATAGCTCTGTTACATCTTATAAATATCTCCAGAGATGAAACAATGAAGAAAAGAGAATCTGTTCTGAAAGCTTAAAATCTTAAAAGTCTGAAAATGGGTAGAACAGGAGAGCTGTTCAGATACAATGGCCTTATTCATGGTAGAAACCTCATAATAACCTTGGCAGTTTTAGGGCAAAATTTTCTATATGGTTGACTTTGGCACCAGTTTTCTGATTTTTGGCATTCCTAAAGTAGTTTAAAATATCACATTGAATTGAAAACAGAGTTTGCTCTTAGTTGTGGAGATTTCCACTGTATACATCTATACCAATTATTCAAAGATGAGAAATGATTTCATGATTTTTGAAGGACGTATTTAATTGCTGCTTCCAGTCAGGAAAGACGGATCTCCAGTGTACTTCCAGTGTTTCTGTTTCAAAAAGGCTATGAGTAGATGCAAATTGAGATTGCTGTGTTCTTTTCTACCTTGCTCAGAAAGGTGCAGCTTTTTTTGGATAAGGATATTAAATATTGAAGATTGAGTGGATTTTATAACCCTCAAAACAGTAAATATTTTTTTCCTGGCAAAGGTGCCAAAATTGTCAAAAGAATATCTCTGCTAATGTTAGAGGATGTTTCCCCTACTGCGCCAGTGAAACCAGGATTCCACAACTCTTCACTATCTCAGTAACAACATACTCCACTCAGAATCCCAAATTCTTTGCTTTTAGTTTGAGCGCTATTTTTTTTTTTTTAAGCTGTGCTTGTATGCAGTGACATAGATGCAGTGTCTCCTTGCTGTATACCTGCTCACTGCCTCCCCGAAGGCTTATTCCCTGTGCATGTTTACCAATGTTAATGTGAGTTCAGGTGTGATGGAATGTATTTCCGGTATTCCTCATCCCAGCATAGGATGTGCTGTCTTACATTTATCCTCTTTACGCTGGGAAAGAATCCTTTCCATGGAAGAATCTCTCTTTAAAAAATCCAAAACAAAAGAAAAAACCAAACCGAACGAACAACACTGCTGTGGATTCACTGAAGCTTACTTTGAACTTAGAAGTCAAGAGCACGCAAATCCTGAAGTCTTAATGAAACATTCGAAGTATTTGCCCAACTCAAACATGTAAGCTAAATCTTTTTGCTTCACAAGGACACTCCCTTGCTTAAAGTTAGGTACGGGTCTTTAAGTATTCTTGCTGGGTTTTGTCTCTTGTAAACCATGTTCCAGCTGCTGTCCCTTATTTATGAGTACAGATAGCTCAGTAACATTCTTTTTCCTTTAGCAGAATACTTAAGAGAGCCAAATGAACTGTTTTTAAATCCTGCTGGTTAAAGAAGGCTTTAAACTAGAATGTGATTTTTTTCAGAGATAAGGTAGCATCATCTTTATCTGACCTGGCTAGACATGAACATCAAAGCTCCATAAAGGTAAGGAATGTGATACTCCGATTATGCTAAGAGAATGCTTGCAATAAACCAAATTATTCAGTGCAGTCACTCCATCAAGCGGATACGAGGTATCTCTGTTAACAAATCCACTGCAGTGCATAACATCCTACGGGTTCTCATATACTATGGCATATGCTGGTATTACTGTTATACGATAACCAGTGAAAATTGCCATCTTTTTTCGTTAACTGGAAAGAAAGCAAATTAAGTTAGTTCTATCTGCTTTGCACTGGTGTTTCTGTTTTGGAATGCATTTAGGTTTTTTTCTTCATACTTTCAGAAGAAACACTTTTATGTGTTCTGGAATCATAGAATGGTTTGGGTTGGAAAGGACCTTAAAGATCATCTAGTTCCAACCCCCCTGCCATGGGCAGGGACACCTTCCCCTCTACTCTGCCCTGGTGAGGCCGCACCTGGAGTACTGTGTCCAGTTCTGGGCTCCCGGTTCAAGAAGGACAGGGAACTGCTGGAGAGGGTACAGCAGAGAGCAACCAAGATGATTAGGAGACTGGAACACCTTTTTTATGAAGAAAGGCTGAGGGATTTGGGTCTCTTCAGTTTGGAAAAAAGACAGCTGAGAGGGGACCTTATCAACACTTATAAATACTTAAAGGATGGGTGTCAGGAGGATGGGGCCAGGCTCTTTTCAGTGGTGCCCGGTGACAGGGCGAGAGGTAATGGGCACAAACTTGAGCATAGGAAGTTCCACCTAAACATGAGGAGGAACTTCTTTACTTTGAGGGTGGCAGAGCCCTGGAACAGGCTGCCCAGAGAGGTGGTGGAGTCTCCAACTCTGGAGACATTCAAAACCAGCCTGGACATGTTCCTGTGCAACCTGCTCTGGGTGACCCTGTTCTGGCAGGGGGGTTGGACTAGGTGATCTCCAGAGGTCCCTTCCAACCCTATGATTCTATGATTCTACTAGACCAAGAGGCTCTTACTGCTGTCTTTACCTACCTAATGAAAAGTTATAGGGAAGGCAGATCCAGGCTCTTCCTGGTGTTCACAGTCAAAGACCAAGAGGAATTCACATGTCACATCAAGAAAAATTCTGATTGTGCTCTCTTTTTCATTATAAATATAGCAGTCCTTATTGTCAAATGAGTCCCACCACCACTTTGCTTCCAGAAGGGTTTATCTCTGTGCCCTGTAACTATACAGAATTTGTAGTGTAGAAGTTATAAATCCATGCTTGAATGTCCCAGTTTAACTGTTGCATATCAGGAAGAAAAATCTAAGTCTGCTTCTTAGTCTAAGCTGTGTGAATAACACCAGGGAGGGGGGAAACATGTCTAAAGAAAACCATGCAGTTAAATCCTGAATGTCCTGTGCGTGACTGATTAATTTTAAAGTTGTTTTCATCACCCTGAAAAGTGGCCTGTGCTTTTCTGGCGTGAAGAGGGAAAACAGCTCAAATTGAAAAGATAAGTAAGTTGTTACATGGTCAGTGTGGGGACTGTGGATTTGACTCTGAACATAAACAAGCTTTTTCCTCATCGCTTAGTGCTCTAAGGCCAGTGTAGCTGTTCTAAATAGGAACCATGTGTACAAGGTTAAGGAGGCAGCTTCTAATCTGACAGACTGATTTGTAGGTATGTGATGTTGTCTGATGTCAGCCAAAGTTGCATATCTGTATTGCAGGGTGAGGATGGTTGGATTTTGTTTTTCTCCCCTTTCTCTGGGTCTGAGAAAGCAGCTTGAGCTTGCTGCACAAAATTATGTGTTTGAGGAACAAAAGGGTTCTTTTTGCCACTCCACCTATGTGCCAATACTTGGAAAAATCTTGGTATACTCTTTGCCTTATGCTAGCAATAGACTTCTGTGAGGTTCTTTGGCATCAAGAAAGTTAGGGATGTCAGTTTTGGCTCAGTGCTTAGAAGATAAATTCCTGAAGTTGCATAGCTAGGCTTCCCTTTGTGTTTGCCTTGATTAATAGGCTATACATAGCATAAAACAGAGCGACTAACCAGTGCAAGTAGATCTGAAACGTGTAAAACTTGATTCCTGTAAGCACCTTAAACTTCAAAAATTCTTCTAAATAAGAACCAAAATGGGCGAGTCAGTTGGTGACTCACAGATTTAAGCACTGCTGCTTTTAAGGGGGGGGATCATCAGGGCACTCCTTCACCTAAGGGAAAAAATATGAGCGTGGTTATTCCTCATTGTATTTTAAGGACATTAAACACAATACAACTGACTCCTAGTTGAAGTATAATCTTAAAGTATTTATTTTCACTGGCACTCAACTCATTTTGATTGCCAACTGTGGAAGGTTGATAGATTTGCCTGCAAAGTTTATAGCCAGCTGCTTGAAAGGAAAAGAGTTTTTAAAGTCTTAACAATACTAATGGGGATTCACTCCTCAGCTCCGAGAGAAGAAAATGTCAACAGTGGCAGAAAGCGTTATTGTGGAACTGCAGTTTTCCCAGGCAGAATTTCTAGAAAGATAATGGCCTTAACTCATAAGGTAACCAATGAGAATTACTAGTAGTGCTCTACTGCACAAATGCCATGTTACAGTTTTATCATTCTACTTGCTACAAAAAGGCAGGTTAAGGGACAGAGTCCCCAAAGTTTGAGTTTGCACAACTGTGTATGTGATATTATCCTGAATTTGCATGTGTACCTAAGGTACAAGTAGGTTATCAGGTTACTAGTGGCCACTTGGATGTCTAACTGTACCACAGATAACCTGAAAAACCAAAAGTTAGAACTTGGGCTCCCCAAATCAAAGGGTTTTTAGTACACATTTTGAACGTGGAGGTCTCTAATAGGCATATTTAAATGGCTATACTTGTGTAGTAGTGTGGGGGGAACCATTCTCAGAAAAACTTAGTTGACTGTTTATTAAAGTTACAGTTGTCTCTGAAATCATGAATGGGTTAGCAGCATTAATGATATCCCTCAAGAAAATATTAGCATTTCTAGTAAAAAGATGACAGGTTATTTACCCCAAAAGTAAAACACAGAGGTTTAAAAAGACCAACTAGATCCCCACACTCTAAAGGCTCATTTCCTTTTCTTAGTAAAAAGTATTGTCAGAGGCCCAATTAGATGGAAGTGATACATTAACACTCAGAGAGCTATGAGTTATCCGAACACTTCTTACTTTCAGCAGTGTTTGCTGCACTCATTGGTTGTTTATATTGTGATAAGGCCTAGAGACAACGTGCATTAGACACATGGAAGTATGTCCCCGCCTTTAGGATTAGGAAGGAATGAGAAATAGCAGATGTCCAAGACAAATATATGTGTCAGAATACAGAATATTGTCAGAATAAGAAAAATACTGTGATATACAGCATCTTACTGTGTCAGGCTGAAACGCTACAGCTCGTCCCTTGCGATGTAATGGTTTCAGTTAATTGTGTCCCGAATGGAAGCTACCAGATGGGATTTGAAACAAAACATAGGCAACTTTGCAGCATTGGCTCCAGTAAGAGTGCCATGAGAGAAGACGTGAGCGTGCTGCTTGGATGAATGTAGAATTTTGTGAACACTGGTGACAAGCCTGTCAGGTGTCACAGCACAAGTCACCACCTGGGTCTTAAAGGATATTTACCTTGTGTAGAACAGGTCTAGACTGCCTGTAAGAATGGATATCCACCAGGATAAACTAAACTGACTTCTAAAAAATATTTTATTAATAACAATTTATACCCACTTCAAAAAGATGTACCCGGCATACAGTTTATCTTCACAGCCTAGTTCAGTACAGATAGGGTCATAATTCTTGTTCTCCTTGGGAAACAGAAAAATGATGAGAAGACAAGAGAAAAAAAAGAGAAAAATGCAAAAGCATCATTAATACCTACACAGCAAGATGAAGGAAAAATGTTCTCTTGGTAACTGGAGTTTTTGTGTGTTCGGAGGGGAGGGGCTTTCTTTGCTTCTTGCTGGAGTTAACAGATCTTTTCCTCTTGTAGTTATGCGAACTGTCTATAAATGTTACTTTCAAAGGCTTTTTTCTTTTTTTTTTTTAAATTCGGGTTTTGTTCTGTTTAAATAGGCTACCGGCATGATCCTCTCTGTCCTTTTAATATACCCACTGGTGATATTGAACAAAGGAAGAACATTCTGTATCTATACCCCTAAAAAGGAGTGCCAAAAATGAAAAGCAAGCTGAAAAGAGAAATAAATCCTAGTCTCCAACGTTTCCTCTTCAGTGAGACCAAGATATGTGAATTGAGTTATCAAACTGCTGAGACAGGCATATGTTATGCATTATGTCCTGCAGGATATACTGCAGATTGAAATACAGAATAGGTTTGCTTGGGATTTTTTGCTTTGTTTGAACAGTTGATGTGTGTTGTTTATTCCTTTTGCACGTCTTCAGATAAACATCTCTCTACAGGTATGGTTCTCTCTGCTTAGGAAGACTTGATTTATGCTGCCTTTCTTTTCGCCATTATGTTGAAATTGGAATAGGACTATGGGCAAAATAGCAAACTGAAAATGGCAGGAGTAGAACACACATATATTTAATGCAGTGGTCTTTCCCTGTGGGCTTTCTGATTAAGGTAGGTGGCCTAATAGATTCAATATGACTGGACAGCCTGCATGAAATGCATCCTTAACTGTGTGGCAAAAGCAAGACTGCAGTTTAGTCTCATCCTCTTAGGGGAAAAAAAAAAAAAAAAAAAAAAAAAAAGAAGAGGGAGAGAGCGCGAGCATGGTGATATGCTACTACCTTTACTCATTTCTCTGGTTAGGTTTCTTTTCAGAAACAGTCTTTCACTTGTTAAAGTAAATAAGAGTCTTTGATAGCAGATGTGATGGGAGGTAAGATCAGCTACAAACTGGACTGAATCTAGGATGGCCAGAGGGAGAACTGAGGATTCTCCTTGCTCATCAGGTTAAGGTCACCATTATAGGCACTGTGGTGTGATGCCTGCCTAACATCCACACCAGAAAGAGTGCAAGACTAAGGTGCACTGCATGCCTGCTATACTCTGTGTCTCATCTTCAAATGCAGTTTCTAGAAAGTGGGTTGGAACCCCCGTGGCCAAAAGGCAACGCTGGCTTTGCATTTCCAACTTTTTGGGGGAAAATTTCTCAGTGCTTGTCTGTTCTCTGTGTGATGATCTGGCCCCTCACGAGATTAATGTGATCGTGTTGATGTATATTTTAGTTGTCTTCTGTGCACAATGAGTGGTGCAGGACCTTTGGGGATTTAAGTGCTGTTCTGCCTGATCTCTGCATCTGATCGCTTCTGGACACATACAGAAAGCGCTTGCATGGCACCCTAGGAGCTCCCAGGTCAAAGAGGACAAGTGCGTAGTCAGCACAGAACAGCCCTGAGCAGGGGAATGGAGTCTGGTGTCCAGCATTTGCCTAAGTTCTATGTCTCGGCGCTATCTGTTGTATCCATGATCCTTGTTAGCAGCAATACTTAGAAAGATTTTTATCCACTGCAGTTGCCTGCTGCGTGCACTAAACTTATTTTGTTGGATATTACTGGGATTGTACATCATGCCTATGCAATGATTGCCACCTCAGCAGGGGATGTCTGGAGTAAACAAAGGTTGAGTTTGGTCCTAAGTATACAGCGCAAACTATTCAGGTAAATTGCTTGTGTATGTTATGAATTTATTAGCTTACCCAATGGTATTAACTGACTATAATGCAGTTAGATTTTTCATGTCTAATAACTGTCAAGTGATTAAGTGGTTTTCACTAGCATAATTGCTCAGCTTTTTACATTTGTGTCAGAGAACCTCAAACCACTTTGAGACAGCTTACATGGTAGCTCAACCTTTCACGTAAATGGCTTATTCCCTTTTCCCACCTCTCCAATATACTGTTAAATGAGAATATTTTATTGCAATTGCTCTATGTGCTTGCTTGCTCTGATTCTCTCCATCAATATCTTTAATTTTTGAAATGCTGCAATTATATGCATTTTCTCTGTGATAAAGCTGAAGAAGTGAGCCTCAAGGAACTCAGAAAATCAGTTTTTATTCCTGTAGAGTTGAAAGCTGCCCTACTGTTTTCTTAAAGCTAAATGTACCTATTCATATAAATAATGTTAGGGATTGAGTGAGGGGAACAGTGTACAATTTCTATTTTACATATTTTATTTCATTTTCTATAACTACCATAAGGCTTTCTGTTGGCATAAACAATACATTTGCTTCAAATCGTTGTTTTCAAAGTCTAAGCTGTAAATTATTTATGATTATTATTCCTGGTAATATAGGTATGCAATCACATGGGATGCTCCATCAGGAGCACGATACTAAAATGTGACCAGATTATGCAATATGTAAATCATGGTAATATAGGTAAATAATGCAAATAGGTAAAGTGAGGATTACAGTATAAATAAGTGATGACATCACAGTGTACTTCAGTGTTATTTGTCAATATTAAACAACTAAACTGAAAGATGTTTGTAAGGAATAGTCAAAGGTAAGTATTGTAGTGACACATTTAATCTGTCCAAGGTATAGGCCATCCCCAGAGTATTTGAGTATGTTTCATGGAGTTTTGCATCCTGTCTGCAGACTAGCCTGAGAGAGACATAAGCTTTTTGTGACACACGCTTGAATAATCAATTCGATAGTGGCTGTACGAGAGGGTATGGTGCCGATCCGTGCCTTTGTGTTGAAGATTAGTGTTGAAACTAGAATGCAGAACAATTATTGCACTATACTATACATAGTCAATGAAAGACGAGCACTTTCAGAAACATTGCAAACCGGGATAAAGCGTGAATGGATGGAAAGAAATGTGGTGTTAGAAATAATACTGTAGAAGGCGGTAACGTGTATTAGGGAATGTCACATAACTCCATCGAAGTCAGAGCCCGTTAGACCCCTGCCCTGGTTTGAGATAAATCTCTTTACCTACCTATCTCTCCTCTCTTTGGAGACAGAGTTGGGGGAGAGCATCTGTTGCGCGCTTCAGTGGTCAGTTTGGCCCAAACCATGGCAACCCTTAAATCACTTCCTCAGTAGAAATGTTTTTGCCTCTGATGTCCACCACTTGGAGCTAACAGTTCACAGTAAACGTGCCACGTGCAGTCCTATAACCTCCTGCTGACATAAATGAAAATGCTCCCTTTGAGGAAAAAAATAAATGCCAAAGCATGCCCTCACTTACTGAACATTTCATGGAAAGATGCTGTTGAAAGGAAAATTGAAAAATGAAATAAAGAAATAAAAACATTTCTGGGTGAATTTTTAGCTATGTGGCTTGAAATTTGGCAACCATTTGGAAAATATACCATATGGGACCTTAGAGGGGTTGCTCACAGAGGTAAAAATATTAATGTAGTGGTTGGGCTCTCACCCCGGAAAAGAAGCACGTGTTGCTTTTTGCTGTGCATTCATAGAAGGGAAAGCGAAAAGGCATAAGGCTGAGGAAGAGAGAGCACCACTAGCGTGCAGAGCATGGCTGACTGAGATTTGGGCACGTCAGTTCAGGGCAGGTTGAGCTGCAGTCTCTCTGCAGCTGGGTGATTGCCTTCACAGGCATTCCCTAACGTTGCCAGCGAGCACCCACCCGCCGCTGTTCCACTGAAATCCTGGCAAGAACGCAGGCCTCCATTTTAGACAGTGTTTTTCTAGCAGCAGAAGTTAGTAGGGCACGTTCTCGTCTTGGCTTACACTGGAAACGATGACGGCTGCAATCTGCGTAACGTTACTGCTACTATTTATTCTTACGTTAAAAAACAGAAAAGTGAATGCCCACTAATGCAACTGTTTACAGCTCTGCCACAGGCTATAATTAGGTCTGAAAGGGCAAATGGGAGTGATACCTTCTAAATGTGGAGGTATAAGATGGAAAACATGTTGCTGACCTTACCTTTTGGTTTGTTCTTGCTTTAAGGAGAGATGTGTCAGGTTCCCTTTCAGCGTATGCATTTCTAAGCAAGAATAGGTACATTTATTTTGTTACCAGTGAGGATATAATTTGCATATTGAAAATTTCAGCCTAAATCTATCTAGCAATTTACTAGCTGAGCTTTTTATAGTCTATAAAGGGACCTCATTAAATAATGTTTGGCTAATTCAGGAATTCTATATTTTGAACAAACAGGGCCCATGCTTCATAGCTCCTGACAAAGGTTCCTTAGCAGAGGCACCCAGCTACAGGCGTCTCATCAAGACCGTCCTCCCCCTGCCCCTAAACACACCAGAGTGCGTTCACGGGATCATTTCAAAGTGCAATCGGGAATAAAGTAACATTTGTCAAAAGAACAAAACCATGTTTTGTTACATACTAGTCTGTTGGTTTTTTCCTAATGTATCTGCTCACTTAAGGGTTGATTTACAGAATTTCTGCGGCTCACAATCGGACTTAAAATCTCTACGTCCAGTTAGTTCTCTGAAGCAATATATCATTCAGAGTGCTTTAGAAAGGAGACATCTGGTTTTAATCTTAAAAATCAATGGCCTAATATGGCCCAGGGCTTTCAAACATTAATTTTCAATAGGTTCCTTTTTTTTTCCCCCCTTCATATCTGTTGTTAAGTGATAGACCTTTTCTGCCACAAAGCATGCATAAATTAAAATGCACGAGTAGAAATATGCTTGTACTGTATGATGTGCACATTAGTGTTTTTTGGAAACAAGACATCCTTTCGCTCGAGTCAAACTTGCAAGTCTTGCCCCTTGGCATGAGCCCCTCCAATTCTCAGAGGGCATAAAGCTGGGTTTGGTTTTTTAATTTATTTTTTTTTCAAGTAAGCCATAATAAAATTGATACCATGTGATGTAAAGACTTTTCAGCATGTTAAATATACTTATTTCTTTCAAGCTGAGAAGGATTGAGGTCAACATTTGTTTCAGATTTCCATCAATACCATCATTGCTGTGTAATAGCTGAAATGGTTCCATCCATCCCGTTATGGAGTTACTTTATTTCTTGACAAGAAGACATTAAGTGCAAAGCAAATTGGGGGTAGGGAGAATCAAAACTGTGTGAATTGTTTAACCTTCCACCACAGTTCAACAAAATTTAAAAAAAACCCAACAAACAAAACCAAAAAACCTTTGGCAAACTGCCTAGATTTTGTAAGGCTACTCATGCTTTGTAAGCCCCCAAAGATCACAGTGTTTCTGGCTCAAGGCTGAAACCACATTGAGCCAAAGCTGAAGAAAACTCTTCAACCGTGCTGAGTAAACAGTTCAAGGAACAGCTATTGGTCATGATGCTTTTAAATATTCTGTGTGAACTGGCTGCCACATCTCAGACAAAGATGAGCAGTAATCATAAATGCATTGTTTGACTTCAAACATGTCTAGATATCATGGTGGTGGTCAGCGGTAGGCAGAATATGGTGTCTGTTATTTCTGTCGAAACTGTGCACTGGAAAAAGGAGCAAAATGATGAATCCACTAACTGCACAGTGATATTCCTTAAAACTCAGCTACATAAATCATCATGAAAAAATTGAAGCAAAAGCTTTTCCCTATAACAAGATTTCTGATTCTAACACTGTAGAACATGAGTTCCTTCTTGGAGCCTAGAAGATGTCATGGCCCAAAGCAAAATACTTCGTTCTGAAAAATGGTCCAGTGATTTTGAACTACTGATGAATTCAATTTTTTTTGTTTTGTTTTGTTCCCACCCGGCCCCCCCTCATTATCCTGTCTCTGAATGGCTAGGTCACAGTCAGCACCAGAGTTTCTTAGAGTAATTTCCAGAAAAGCTGAGTCAAGGCTTTTGAGCGCAAATAAAATCTTTAATTACAACAACCAGTATCACTTGGGGGAAAAAAAAAGTTATTGGAGAAAGGGTTTCAGTGCCCAAAGCTTTTTCCAAACTGTATTAATTTCACTACTGCAAAGATACTATTCTTCTGGCCATCACAGCTGTAATGGTACTTGTATTTTAGATGATTCATCTCTAAACAAAAAAAAAAAAAAAATCGTGCAATATTTAGTGCTTGAGGACAACCAAGGGCAATGAAGACTGCTCAATATCTGATCTTCAGAGGAGCGTTCTGATATTTGTGCAATGAATTTACATAGTATGTAGTAGCATAAGTAACTGCAAGCTTTTAACTGGCTGCTATTTTTCCTATTGAGGAAGAAATTTGACTCCTTACAAGAGCAGGAGTCGCTAGTTCCTTCCTTTTAAATGAAACCTGAAATTAGTCCATCATACTTAAATATCTATCCTTGGAGTATAGTCCACATTTAGTAGCATCCCTATCCTGGCTTTACTTTCAGTATGGTAATTTTATAAATTGATTGATCCTCTGTGCTCTGGAAATCACTGGAAATCTCTAACAATCTCTCTTTAATTAGAAATACACTACCTTTTCCACATGAGAAGGACGTAATGTCATATTAAAATCAAGAAGCGTGGGGATTTGTTAACTTTTTGAACTTCAAAAAAGTTCATGTTTAGTTCACATTTCAGGATAATATTTGAGATGGCTTGTGTTCAACTCAATCTCTTATGAAACTGGAATGTTAGGGACCCATTCCTTTATATTTTGCACAGGGAATACAAAGTCCTAACACTGCTATGAGGGCAGGCTGAGAGAGTTGGGGTTGTTCAGCCTGGAGAAGAGAAGGCTCCAGGGAAACCTTTACTGCAGCCTTTCAGTACTTGAAGGGGGCCTACAGGAAAGATGGGGACAAGCTTTTTAGCAGGGCCTGTTGTGACAGGACAAAGCGTAATGGTTTTAAACTAAAAGAGAGTAGATTTAGACTAGACAGAAGGAAGAATTTTGTTGCGATGAGGATGGTGAGATGCTGGAAAAGGTTGCCCAGAGAGGTGGTAGATGTGCCATCCCTGGAAACATTCCAGGTCGGGTTGGACAGGGCTCTGAGCAACCTGGTCTATGAAGATGTCCCTGCTCATTGCAGGGGCCTTGGACTAGATGATCTTTAAAGGTCCCTTCCAACCCAAACCATTCTGTGATATTTGAGGCAAATAGTATGAACGTTAAAGGGGATGTTCAATCAGTCACATTTGAGCGAAGACAGAAAACACTAATTAAATGAATATTAAGAAGCTTACAAAACTTTGAGTTTTACTCATCACATGGAAAGTATGCTGATAATATATATAACAAAGTGAGGTATTTCATGGTGTAATGTCTACATATGTTGGTACCAGAAGTATTTGGTCTTCAGACCGGCTCAGCAAAATGCTCCTGAATCCTGCTGCCATAACACTGTAACGCATACCTTGTCATGTGCTGTACTTACAATCCACGTCACGGGACAAATATTTGTTATTAACAAAAGTTTCACACATGAGTTTCACCATCCATTTTCTGGTCAACTCCAATTTAACAAAAATTTTATATTTTGCTTGCAGGCTAGAAAGCTAAGTTTGTGTCCATGTTTTCTGTTTTAGCTGTCATAGTCCAAAATGAACATTTTATTTTAAAAAGAACCTGGAAAAATTAACTCAGAAAGGGAAATTCAATTTATTCTGATGTTCTAAAAAAATAAGTCTAATAAAAATAGTTTATTTATACTGTGCAATAAGCATAATGTAGTCTTCAATTTCATAGCAAATAGCGGAAGATGAACTTAAAAAAATGCCTTGTTTTTATAGTAATTATTATGGTGGTCATGTAAACATCAAAGTTCTCTGCTAGATTTAACTTTTCAGCGGACTGCAGTCCAAGATAGTTTCCCTGGATAAGCTCCATATCTGTTGTGACTGCAGGGAATAATTCTGACACCCAATGGCATTATAGGAAAATAAGTGCATGAAAACTGGGCATACGTGAAATATGTTGTCAGAGATGTGCTGGATCAGTCACTTTTACATATTTTTCACTGTTAGGTAAAATATTTTTTTCTATCAACAAATATCGGAGTGCCTCAATGTCATGTGTAAGTAGTGACAAAACTGAAATTTAGAGCGTGCAACCTTTTCTGTCTTAAGTGGTGTGGATTAAAATTACTGATACATGTGCTCAGAAGACACATACTGTTTACAAGGATATATCAGTAAGTTTTGATTACTAGTGATATAACATATGTATGTAGTTAAAGTTCAGGGCAGGTAAGGTAATTAATTTGTGGGTGTTAATGTAACTGATGGACTCTGGAAGGCCTTTTAAACTCACTCTGTCCTCATTCCCATAACAACCTCCGACACTTTCTAAGATTTTCTGCTTTTGGGCTAAAGCTTCTCATGTTTCATTTGAACTCTGTTTGATTTTTGGATGGAGAAAATGGAGCAAAGGGAATGTAAATGCGTTAACATGTTTATGTTCCTCCCACGCACCCCTTCTTTTTAATGCATGTGTAGGAGGAATGAAGAAAAAGCCATAATTTCCTTTACTTGCTACAGCTTTCATTTCCTTTCCCAATGTGGAGGCAGAGACTGCAAGAAATAAAAAATATTATGCGTCATTTGTTGGGATTTTATGTTAAAGTTTTAGGGTTTGAGCTTTTTTTCCCAGAAAACAAGGTATGAAATATTGCCTCTGTAGGAAACACACATCTAAATCAATTCTTCCTCAGTCATCAAAGTCTCAGGCAAGAATGTGTGTGTAACACTAGGAACATACTTAAACATTTTCCTGAAAACTTGTTGAATTGCAGGTTATATGAATTTTGATATAAACCTCATGCTGTGTTTGGTCAGGCAGGCAGCCAATTTTATTTTATTAAGACCCTCCAGTCACCTACAGATATAGCGAAAAATAAAGGGAGTATTTACTGAAATACAGGCTAGGAGTAGACCTCATGAGATCACAGTCAAGGCAGGCTGTGCTGTACCTGCATCAATCCTGACAACACTTCTCTCGTCTGTTCTTGAAGACTTCTCATGTCAGAAACTCTACAAATTTTTAGGTAATCTGTTCCAGAGCTTCACTAATCATACTATTAACAAGGAAGTGTTTTTTGTTTTTTTTTTTTTCTTTTTTGTATGCCTGTGTAATTCCACTATTTCTTTTCAGTCTGCCATGGGCACAGTGAACAAATAAATCTTTTTCTTCATCGCAGCAGCTTGTCTGTGGTTGAAGATTGTTATCTTGTCCTTGCTAAAACCCACACTCAATATTCAAAGATTTTTCCAGGCGCTATTTTCAGCAGTTTCCAGAGTTGTACAGTCTCCTCTTAACTTCTATCTTTGATCCTTCAGGAAGGATGATGGCCTTCTTCCAAACAAGTAAATGCAGGAAATGGATCAAAAAGTACTTTCAATATGAGAACAGAGCAATCTAAGAAGACATCTGCCATACAAACTGTTAGGTATGCCAGCCAGCCAGCTGGCAGCCAGTTATGCCAGGGAATGAATTCCAGGTCCTAACCCTAGGATTAGATGCCAGCTGACCACTGAGGAGACTTAAGAGAGCAAAAATAAGTTCTATGTAACCAATGACAGTTAAACAGAATTAAATCGTATGCAAAATCTTGTAAAGCTTCATCAATTACGGCTACTTATTTTAGAAAATAAATAAACCATATAATAGAAAAATTAGGCTGAGCATGTTTTTTCCATGTAGTAAAGGGGACTCAAAACATGTGAACTAATGCTGGGCCCTGAAATTTTTGGCAAAACTCTCTTAGCAGGCAAGGGCATGTGCATGCAAGCATGCTGTAGCTAAAATGGCTACCTCCAGTTGCTATTGTATGACTTTTTAGTACATAATCTTAAATCCTTCAAGATAGTAAGTGTTCTCTTACTGATCTGGCAAGATACTGAAGCGTATGCGTAATTTCAACCTTGTGCCTAGTCCAGCTGAAGTCAGTAGAACTATTTATGGTCTAGATACTGTTCGGCTTTGTTTTGTTTAAAAAAAGCAAACAACCAACAACAACAAAAAAAACCACCACTGCAACAGAAAAAAAACCAAACCAAACAGAAAAGCCTAGCAGGTTTCTTCTTAGGAAGAAAAAATGATAAAAAAGCCACTAACCTTTTTTTTTTTAATACAATTCCATATCTTCTTTATAGAGAAAGATAAGTTTTTTGGAAAATTGCTCTTACTTTCAAGTCTCATTCTTAACAGCCTTCAATGCAAAAAACAGTCTTTCCTCCAGTAGTCGGTTACCAGTGCTGTATGGGTAGTCTTTTCAAACTCTTCTTCCTCTTGGTCTTTCTTATTTCTGCCTATTTCTGACTCTGCCACATGTCCAATCAGTAAACCCAGCTTCTAGTTTTCTATTCAGTCACAAGGGAAAAACAATACAGATCATATCACTCGCCTCTTACCTAAACCTTGCCAGCCTGGTCTGTGAGCACTACCTCTGTTGTTTC
Source organism: Chroicocephalus ridibundus (assembly GCF_963924245.1). Lineage (NCBI taxonomy): Eukaryota > Metazoa > Chordata > Aves > Charadriiformes > Laridae > Chroicocephalus > Chroicocephalus ridibundus. The sequence continues at coordinate 10,271,310 of NC_086288.1, forward strand.
CATTATCTTTAACCCATTGTGTGTATTTAGACATCAAATAAAATATTTTTAAATATGCAGATCTGGAAAACGTGCATCTGAGAGTTTTAAAAACAATGCCTGATGAGCCAGCTGCTAGCAATTGCTTTTCAGCTATGGCATGGTATCAACAGGCTGGAAGAGATTGTGTTGTTCCAATGTTCACCCTGGTGTTTGAGAACCATGTGAGGAAAACATGACCACAAATTAATAAACTATTATGCAAAAAAAGTAGTGAAGGTCAACAGCCATCAATGCAGGGGAAATCAATCCCATCAAAACTAACTTTGTCTTTTTCCCTGGTGAGATTGTAAGTTGAGAGAAGGTAACATTGCTTGCAATGTTTGTCAACATTCAGTTGACAACAGTAGGCTAGTAACAAGGATGCTAGGGCTGACGAAAGAAAGATGTTTAAACATATCCCAAACTAGCTTCAACCACCATGCACCGTGGTTCTATTAGTAGAACTGTGGATGTGATGCAGACCAGCTGTAAGGCCCTCTACAGAGAAAGCTTGAATTTGTCATTGCTAGAGCTCAGACATATCCAGTGTTGGTGGATAAAGGAAAAGCAACTGACGTCATCTACCTGGCCTTGTGCAAAGCATTTGATACTGTCCCGCACAACATCCTTGTCTCTAAATTGGAGAGACGTGGATTTGCAGGGTGGACCACTAGATGGATAAGGCATTGGCTGAACAGCCACACTCAAAGAATTGCAGTCAATGGCTCAATGTCCAAGTGATGAGTGGTGATCCTCAGGGGTCAGTATTGGGACCGGCACTGTTTAACATTTTAACACCAGTCCTTGAGTCATCACTTGATCTTGGCTGTTTTGTCCTGCCTTCATGCTCCTTTCAGAGTATTGAAAAATACCCACAGAAAACTGTCTTAGCCTTCCCTTGCTTGCACGTATTCTTCATCTGACATTGTCACTTTATTTTCCATTATCCCCCCGCCCATGTTTTTCCCTTAGAGTGGTTAGGGATTTTTGTTTCAGTTCATCGTTGCTTTCATTATTACAAACTTTTTTTTCGATTTCCAACTTTGCATCTTTTTTTTTTGGTAACTTGTGTCTGTCTGTTCTTGTGCCACTCTATTCCTTTAGCACATGTAGTTCTTCTCTGTTCCTATAACTTACTAGAATTTATGTTCTGTCATCCAGGTTCCATTTTATTAGGATAAACAAATTATTTGCATCTCCCTCATTATGCTCACGTTGGTAGTATGGATGAAGTGGGATTATTAGGTCAGTGATCAAAGACTGACTTGTGCAGAAACACTCCATTGCCACATAACAACACTATTTCTAAAACGAAGCACCAAATGCATCTTGGGGTGTTCCACACTTTGAAATCCAGTGTGTTCATTGACAATATAACTGGCAGGCAGCTTGATGCTAGGGGAAAAAATATCCTTGACTACATAATAAATTTGTACAACACACTTGACTTCCGTGGAGCTATATTGATTCATGCTCTCTGAGAATTTATTGGAGAGGAATAAAGCATCAGTTTACAAAAAAAATAAATTGGCCTTCAAAATGGGCAATTTTGAAGCCAATGGTAAATTCTTGCAGCTGCTAAGAAGTTCCTCCTATTGTGGGAGGAATAGTGAAAGAAGTGGTATTTTTAATTAGACTACCTTTTCTTTCTCCATAGATTCTTATGCTCATCGGGGGAAAATTAACGTTTTCATTTCCAGGAATTCTTGTTTCAGACTTCTCTCATGTATTTGGAGCTATTCTTAGACCACCAGAAGTCAGAAACACAGCAGCCCAATTCAAGTCTTTCAATATTTAAGTAAAATTATTTTTTGGAAGTGTATTATCTAGGACCCTAACTGATTAGACAGCTAGAGGAAGGAACAGTTTCCATAACAGAATGCTAGAAAAAACTGTGAAGTAAAAAATTAATTCTTGCAGTAGACAACATTAAACCTGCCGCATTCAATAGTAAGTGAGCCCAGCTGGAGAAGGAATTCTTACTGTGAATTTAATTCCATTGGCCACGTGGTCATCCATTAAGCTGCTGTTGGCCATTGCTTCTTCATACATGAGCCCTTTCTTGGTAATGTCCATGTTCACTGGCACTGTGTCTGTTCCCATGTGTATGTTGAAAACTTACATGAATCTGTGAAAGTATGGGATCTTTATACATGGGGGTGTAAATCCTAGGATAAACTGTGGTATTGAAGGAGTATTATTGACTGCAAAGGAAAACATAGCTGGCTAAAATGAAACTATTTCTGTAATTTAAATAAAAATAAGTCTTATGCCCTCCTTTTCCTCTTTACTGAGATGTATATACAGCCTCATAAAGCACGTGAGACAAAGTTTCAGTTCAATCAGAAGTCTCCACTGCAATCTGTAGGAACTATGTTGTTTTACTCTAAATAAAAATAAAAATGTTTATTTAACCTCAAAAATATCAAGAACATCAACTCATGACTTGTCTGTTTTTACTGGAGATTCCTCTGGATGACTGGAAAAAGTTGTTCTGAGTTAAAAAAAGAATAGCATGTAGAGAAAGCCAAACTCATGCCAGAGGACAGTTTAAAACTGTTGAGGACGGATGTTTAGTGTGTTCTCTGGGTCAATTTGGGGAAAAATATGCTGCTGTGACCCACTCAGAAATTCTGTTGACAGTGACAGTTACCTACTTTGTTTCTGGATAAATAGGAATGCATCATATTGGTTAACAGTAATAGTGGTATTTAAAATTTGTCTATTTAGTCATGATGATTAACCTGTGGGCAATCAGAAATTAAAAAAAGAAGGAGGGAAAAAAAAAAAAGAAAGAAAAAATTCCCTGGAAGCTGGGTCTCATTAAACCAGATGAAAGAAAATCAAGGCACACTTAAAAGTTTTTCACATGGACGGGCGAAGCCCTGTGAGAACTTTCAAAATAATTCCCTTTAAGGTTGCTTTCTTAGGCCCTGCTCTAACATGGATTGGACTGGAAGTAAGAGGTGTGAGTGAGGAATATGACTTGAACAGAGCACACCCTGGGGGTATTCCACAAAGGGCCCTATACTTCAATCACATACTGAAATGGGGAATTTTCAGCCTCCAGAGCAGCATAGATTTAGGAAAGTGCAAAGTGTGCTGCCTTCTAGGACAACAAGTGTTGTAATGTCCCTATAAGTTCACCATCATACCCTGTACCTTTCTTTTAAAAAGCGTCAGGTGTTTCTGGATTCCATTGAATCTTCTATGAATGATATGAAGGTGGTAAATCATCAAATAAGTGATGGCAGAGTAACTTCAGCATTATAGAACTAGGAAGAAGTCAGTAAGATATTTGTGTGAAAAAAGAGATGAAACCATTCTCATTATAGTTGGCAGTACACACAAGGGAGACAGAAGGGTCTGTAGGTGGAGGTTTCAGGTTTTTTAGCAGCACAAAGGACAATTGGCTTGAGTTCCTCAAGAGGCACCCTGTAGAGTGCCAAAAATATATTTGGCTGAAGTTGCAGCAGCTGCAGAACACTGTTCAGTTGTCATGGATTTTACAGAGGCTGGGAAATGAGACTTAGAACCAACAAAGTTGAGGGCCCTCAGAACGGCTGTTCTGCTCCCAACAGATGTGCCGGGGATCACAGCTGTTGGGAGTCAGGGAATGTGCTGGAGCTGAGTAGTTCAATGCGTGAGCTGAGAGCAGAGCTGATAAAGTGATTCTGTCTGGCCTGTGGTGTAGATTATGCAAGTGCTTAATAGGCAAATGGGGAAACTGCCTCCCTGTATGGGTTCTGCATGTGGAAGCAGTGTATGGTGCTCGTCGGGGATGTCCTGAGGTAATTCTCTCATGTTCAGTAACTATCTGGTATGTGGCCTGCAAATTACCATCTTCTCCGCAGAGGAAGAAGGTGCCTAGAAAGCAGCACCTGGCTTAAAATCAGACTGGAAACATTAATCACATCAGTATTTAAAAATCCAGAAATAATAATAATAATGCCTTGTTGACGGGGAAATAGCGGCTCTAATACCTGGAGAGCCATCTGTGAATTACTGTTAACACCAGAAAGCACATGTTAAAAGAAAAGCCACAACTTAATTATCGAGAGAATGTGTATAGAGATATGTGCACATACCCATAGTCAGAAGTGCCGAGACTGGCATGCTGGCCTGGGGAGAGAAGGAAGAATCCCCGGTATCATCGCTAGCTTCTGGCCCATCTCCCCTCTCAGGCCTGAGATCCACCAGCCTCTAACTTATAGGTAGCTGTAGAGTACTGATCCTCCAGGATAGCATCAGCTATTCTGAATCCTACCACTATGTCCTGAAAGATTCTGTCTTTACAAAACTTTTCCTGACATTAGTCTTCCCATGCCTGTTTGAAACTACTTTCTTACTAACAGTTCTTGGAAGGCGCAGGCAGAATTAATGCAGAAAAGACCTAAATGTTTTCTGCCTGACCTTCTGTCAATGTGGATATGCATCTACTGTAATTACACCTTCTAGACCAAATCTGCATCTGATCAAAACCCATAATGGAAACAGAGGTGCAGTCATATCCCAAAGTAACGGGTATCAAATTGACCTGGGGGAAGGAAACATTGCGGGCAAGAAGTTTCTTATTGTTGACACAAATTTGACAGCTTGCACAACAGTGGAAGAAACTAGCAGAACCCAAACACACACCAAATAACCAATGCAGCTAATCCCCCGTGATAAAATGTATCATTTAACGATCTACTTAAGCTGCAAATTTTCCTTAGCCTGAAAAATCCTGAATCTCCTGTAGGATGGTGCTGTATAACCTAAATATCTTGCTTGCTAAAAACCATCAGTTCTGTCTTTAGGGCTGTCTACATTGACTTAACCAGAAGTTCTTTTAGTTTTCCGTAGAGGAATGGCTCTTTGATGAATATGTCATCTTCAAACTGAGGCAAAGCACTTTCCAGACTATTGTTGACTCCTGCAGTATGGACTGCCTGCTTAAATATCTTCTACTGGAGGCAAGGAAATACAGACTTTGCATTAGACTAAAGGACCCAAGGAGACTTGTCGACTTATTGATTTTACAATATCGGGTGTAGTTACCGCATTTGTTCTTTAATTTGGCACTCCAGATATCAGCCACTACCAAGAAGAGAAATAACTGTAAGAGGCTGATATTTATAGTGATACTCTGCTCTGTCCAAACAACAGCCTCCTTTATCACGAAACACTGACCTCTGCAAAAGCAGTTGACTCGTTGCTACTGTCTGAAATAGCAGCTTCCATTGAACACACCGCTCCAATTGCTATAGACAAACCGTACTGAGATGAGGCAGGAGGGAAGGCCATAAGTGAAGGAAGACCCTTCTTTGTCCACGTAGTCACTGTGACACGGGGATGCCCTTTGAAAACCCTGGGAAGAGCTTCCTGCTGACACTAACAGTGCAAAGTAGCTTTCCCACCGGGTGACATTTGAATACCCAGAAGCATTCGCAACTGCAGGAACACTGCGGATTTCCCTTGACTCGCTTAAACTCTAAGAAAAACAGCTTGAAAGTGATTAATTTGTGTAACCTGAGAATATAGTTTTAAAAGGGTAAGGCAGCTCAGAGCTGTGTATTCTTACTCACTCTCACCTGTGCTTAGTACAGAGTGTCTGATTTATACACCAAAGTGTATAAATAGACGCCTGTTATCGGAAAGCGTGGCAAACACTCCAGTCATATCAGTACTGGTGTGGCTTACTCCTTAGCACGCTAGCTCAACTTGTTTTTATTATTAAACAGACATCGTCCTTCACTGTTTCGTTAGCAGTGTTGCACAGCTCTCCTCTAAGGGACCATCTACGCATTTTCATAGAAGTTTTATAGCCTTAATTCAGAGCTGGTGATAAATAAAGCTGTTCCCAAACTTAGACATACCGAGAGCCAAGAATCACAGTTTATCAAATCTCCAAAATAAATAAAGCATGTGTCCAACTTGCCTATCCATTGGCAAAGGGATGCCATGAACACTGGTGTCTGATTGTTGATAAGAGAATGTGGACATTGTGAAGTGTTGACTGATACCAGCACTCAAGGGAATGGAAAAGAGAAAGTTGTGTAAGATGCAAAAATGTATCAGCTGATATCCCAGTAGGACTTCTTTTTTTTCTGGTTCTGTGAAGATATCCTTCTGACAGATTGCAGAGAAGAATAACTCTCAAACTTATGGCAAAATGAGTTTTAGGAGTTTTATTCTAGTAGTTTTGTGGAGTTGCCGTGAGCAAAGCTTTTGTAAAGTGCACGCCAGGTCTGGTTCCCTTGGCTTTTATTTTTGTGGTTATGGATACTTTTCACCTTCAAAAAAGTATACCCTTGTTATCTTAATTAGGCCATCTAAGAGCTGATGTAACAGAATTGATAGATACTGTGCTCTTTGGCTTGTTCTTTACTCTGTTCCTCATCCATAAATGAGGGTAGTTGCATTCAAAAGGGAGGATTTTTCCTTCTTGGGTTTTTTTGTTTTGTTTTGATTACCTTTGAATACAGCTCAAGGCTTCTCTTTTCTTCTTACTTCTTCCTCTCTAAGAATTGTACTTCTTGTACGCATAGAATATGTCAGCTACTCATTCTGTTGCTAGTAAATCAGCCAGGATCATTTCCAGTAACAGAGGCCATGTGCCATGATGCACTAGCACTGGTATCCCACAATTATAAATAGATTCTTGCATGGACTTCAGAAGGGTAAGTAGATATTCAAGATTACTGCAGTCATATAGGAGAAGAATAACAACTCTAAAAACTAATGCCAGGACCCAGCGTTTGGTTATTCAGAGGGCTGTTTTTTCTCTCAAAGGGCTTGGCTTGTGTAACTCTTCAAACATTTCTTAATTTATTTTTTTTTTAGTTTTATTTTATTTGTTTTCCTCTGGCACATGGACGAACTGCTGCTACCCAGTATGCGCTTTAGTGGTATTACTAGTTTTCAGGAGGAAAAGGAAAAGTTTCACTGTTACGGTTATTTCTGGTTTTCACGTGGCTGTGCTCTTTTCACAGCTTCTGTCCCCACGTATGCACAGCTCTGTGATGTGTGTATAAGAAGCCTCCCCGTATTCTGCGTAAAAGAAACCTGCTAGTTGAGTCGAGTAAGAATCTTTTCAGTCAGAGGGACTCAGCAAGTATTTGAAAATATTTCGTCTGGGCCTTCTTGAGTGCAAGAGTTTTTGGCTGTATATAAAGAACATGGGTACTGCTTTTAAGAAATGCAGTCGTAGAGTCAGAAAATGGTACTACTTGCTGTGATGTAGATGCTAAGCCTGACCAAATGGAGTTAGTTGTGCATAGGCCTTGCAATATGTTTTACATCGGATTTTTTTTTTTATTTTTCCCAAATACATTTTACATAGTTTTCTGAAACTCCTCCTCCTCCCTCCCTGCCATCTTGCAAGACAGAGCAAGCCAGGTGTGCGTCTGTAAAAATCTCAGAGTTTTTCTGACTTGGGGATTTAACAGCCAACTTCTAGTGAATCTTGATGTGGCGCTTTAAACCCTCTCCCTAACCTGCAGCTCTCTGCGCTGCCTCTCTGCTGGATGTGTCTGCCTCTGAAGCGCTTGAGCCTCAGCCATTGTAAGACAAATCCCAGTATTTCAGCTTTAAACACTGATGAAATAGTGTGTGCCCCCTTCTCATAAATCAAATTTGTCAGTAATAGGTTTGGAAAGATGTAACCAGGGCTAGTAGGGTAGGGCTTAAAACCACCACAGCCATATTTGCTTTTTACTAAAACCTGTGACAGTATAAGCCTCCTGAACTTTGTTCTGCAACAAAACCGAAAAGAAGCAGAAGCCTCACTGGCTGTATGGATGACAAATAAACACAGGGCTTGTGTACTCACAAAAGAGGAGTTTGGTTTCGGCTAAAGAAAATTGCCGTGTCACACTTCCCAAGGGCTTGATCTCACGTCTTAATGGATGCATTACATTGAACAAATCCTTAAAAGGTTCTTGGCCTGTACACACTATTTCCTATTTTTCAAGGATACTTCAAGGAAGACTACATTTTAGTGAAACGTTGTTTCTTTTTAGAAATTTTGGGTTGATTTGTATGAATGTAATGAAACATCCAGGCTGCAAAATAGAACATATTTAATTTGATCTCCCTATGTAGCCAATGTAAATTTTGGAGGGCTACAACACAAAGTGACAGCGTTATACCTGTGTGTTTGCTCAGCACTCCCACTTGTAAGGCTCTGCTTTCAACTCATTATTACTTGTTAGATTTTAACCATTTGGTCTTGGCATTTTCATGACACGTTTCCCCAGCAAGTGTCAGTATTGGGCTGAATCAAGCTTTCCAGAAATGGCAAAAATGATTCAGCTCTCTAAGATAGGAAGGGGAAAAATATATTTTGCCTGTGTCCAGAAAATACTTCGTAGCCTCTTCAGCAAGCAGTTCTTGATTTCAGGAAAAAAAAAAAAATAATTAAATAATTAATTGGATACAGGAGTTGTGGTGTGAAGGATTTCCCTTATTTCTGATTTGAGGGGGGGAAAAAAAAGTATGCTGACTAGTGACTTATGAGCATTTGTCATCTTGAATTGGGATCTTACGGGCAAAACAGAGGATGCTTTGAAATCGAACGTCTGTGTGTCCATCCCCATCTCCCCTGGGGTACCTGGGGCCACTCGTTTATCTAAAATGCTTTTCAGTGGCATCCTCAGAGCACGCATCATAGCCTCCATAAGAAAGGGAGCCTTCTCTGGGGCCGAGGGAGCGTTTGCCGGTCCCGGCGGTGGGGATGGGGGCCGCCGGCAGCCGGAGCGTTCCCTTCCCGCTGTGTGGCGGCGCCCCCGTCCCCCACTAGATGGCGCCCTTGCTCCGCGCCGCCTCCGCCGGGGGCAGGCGGGCGGTCAGCGGAGCACGGAGCTCCCACCCCCGGGCAACCCCCGGCCTCCTGGGGGCGAGCAAGGAGCCGCTCGATGGCCGCGCACGTGGAAGCAATTCGCGGGCCGAATTTCCAGGGAGGGAGGCCTTTCAGAGCGCACCCGCGGAACTAAGGTCACACGCAGGCTGCTGGAGCCTCCGACAAAAATACCGACACCACCCCCCCCCCCCCGCCATGCAGGGTGTCACCAAGTGGAAGTTGTTCCCAGAAGCGTTGTTGCAGCTGGTTTTATCTGGAACTGGAGTGGTTTGGAGGGAGAGCTCCCGCCTGTGGACAAAGCCTCTCCAGTCTGTGCCCTCCGCTGAGCTCACTATGTCTGAAGACCACAAATGGAAATCATGCACTTGATTCTCCTCTTACCGGAATGAAGTATGATGATTTCAATGCGGGGAAAATTAGTCATTACTGTTTAACGAGGTTAATCTTGCATTTCTTGTTAGTCCAGCCCAAATCTTTGACAGAACTTTGTGCTGCCACCACCTCTAAAGTAACATGTCAGGTTACGGTTCCCAAACTGGTACAAAATGGGTTATACTTCGATTCAGCTTTTTGAGGGTTTGTCTCTTCCCTATAAGTGCTTGAAAACTACATAGATTAGTTTATCTATAACATATTGCGTTCAAAAATCTGGATTGACAAAGCGTTATTAAGGCTGCAAAATCAAGCACACATGTTAATTTAACATTGCCTGTGCATCCTGTGCTTTCTCCTTCCTACAGAAGTAGAAATAGTGTTTATGTATACAAACGCACACCGCCTTATTTTTGCCATGTAAGCATGTTCTTTCTTCTTCAGCTGGGATGGTCTTTACTTCATCAGCATTCAATGCTCCGTTTTATCTTCATTGAAAAAGATGAGATACTATATTCATATTCTGTGATGATGACTGAATTAGTAATTTCTTTGTGGATACTTTTGCAATACTTTAGAATAGCCACATAAAATCAAGCAGTGTTACTGGGCAACCTGGGCAGTGTTGTGAGATGAAGTTTAACATTGCCAAACTGATATTAATTTTGGTGGTCACAGTGAGATGTCTCAAAAATGCTTTTCGAAGCACTCTGCATTTTTATACCCTATTAGGTATTCATTATACTACATTAAACTTTGGCTGAAACTGTGAGTACTCCGCAAACTTGGCCAGATGTTTCACATGGGACATGTAAGAAGTGAGAGAATTAGTGATCGTCGCGTTAGTTAAGGTTTCCATTTGGAGTCCTGCCTTGTGTTATGTACAGAGGCAGACACAGGATCTCATTCTTCAGGTAGCATTCAACCGTCTTGGCCCTAAGAATACACTTTTTTTTTCTCCATACAGTGATCTCCTTAATCTGCCATCCATCTTCTGCGTTATTTAAAAAAACAAGCACCAATAGCGAAAACAACAGAAAAAGAAATGAGACAAAATTATAAGGACCATAGCGGTCTTGGCTGTGCAGCTGTGATCACTGTAGAGAAATGTACATCACAAGGAGTACGCACGGAAGAGAGCACATTATGACGGAACAGGGATTTGTAATTTTGTTACTGCTTATCTTATGAATTTCTTTACTCGCAAGCATAATATTCTTTTTAATATTTTGTGTAATTCCCTAGGTTTTTACCAAAGCTAACTGAAAACACCAAACTAGATTTTTTTGAATCATAACAACACCCACAGGGGTCATCAGCAAGATGGCAATCTTTGGATACATCTGACAACTGTCTGCTACCTGAGCTGACTGTGTCACCGACGGCAGTAGCAGAGAGTTGGCTTTTATACTGACTGTCAGTCGAAAGGAAGAAAGGGTGTGCATCCTGTCCAGTCCCTGACCTCTTGCTGGGAGTCGAGAAATTTTCCCATGCCATCCAAATCCCTGGGAAGAAAGTCTTGGCCGATTGACCGGCTCCTCAAAGACCGAACCTTTCTGTCCTTGTGTGACTATTCCTCATTTCCCTGCTTTAGTCTTCCACCTCATCCTCCTCCCTGCCACTCCATTTGGTCCCAATATTCTTCTTCCTTGAATCCTTCATCTCCTTTCTTTGTTGTTCGTAGCTGCCTCAGCACTCTCTCCAATTCCCTGGCTCCCCCCTGGTTCAGTTCTCTCTGGTTTGCTGTCTTCTGAGCCCAGCACTCTCCAGGGTTAGATTAGATGAGCTGGTATCACTTCAAAACCGACGAGTCTCCTGTTACCTCCTGATTACTCCTGATGGCAGGCTCTTACCTGCCCCTCTGCTCGCAGTTTTCATTTTCTCCACTTCCCGTACCAGCTTCCCTCATCACGTCCTGCATAACAGGGTCCATTCGAAGTCGTGGAGCCCTTGGCCATAGGGTATTTTCCTGAACATAACCTCCCTGCAAACCGAGTTATTGTCCTGCCTGTATTTAAGTTAGGTTGGTTTTATCTTCAGATCTGATGAACTTTACCTGCTTTCTTCCAGTGTACTCTCAGGAAAGAAGTTCTCGGAGAAGGTCCCTACATAGCTGTTGAATGAGAAGGGAGTGCAGTCGAGGACTGTCTTACGTTCCGCTTCAAAATTTATAGTTAAATCATCTTGGTTGTATTATAAGGAGGCAGAAAGTGGACAGCCTGTCTTCCAGCTCATTCACTTCAGTGCTAGATGTCACAGAATCACGGGGTTTAAGTCCAGAGGGGATAATCAAATCATCTTCTTTGAACTCTCACATGCTGCGAGCCCTTATTTCACTCCCTTAATATATATTGGATCTGATAAATTGAATTTTGACACTGAGATGATCACGGCTCCTTAAACAAGGATTGGAAAGCCTGAGGAAAAACACACACGCACGCACACTCAGATGGGAAACAACGTGAATTACTGCCTTTGTCAATATGATGGTGTGTTTCTGAGAGCTGACATGATGGCAGTGTGTAATACAATTATAAACTGAATAAACAGGTGATGTTATAGTATGTATATGACACTTGCTGTCACATTTCTTGCTGCAGTACTTTCTTTTGCACTATTTTCTTCCAGTCCATTGAGACGTAAGATATGAAAATTCTACTACTACTTTGAGTAGTTACACAGTTTTCTTTTTTATACCAGCAGAAATGAGGAGTAAACTTAATTCTCGTTACGCTGAATTTTATTTGATCCTCTCCTAAACAGAGTTGAGTGCCATTTAAATACTCCATTATAAACCTACAGATATTACCTGAAAATGCATAAAAGCTAAGGATTGTGATTTGGCTAAACTTGAGTTACTCATTGTTTGTTGACTTAAATCAACAATGAGAATATGGGTATTTTACGTGGAAAAGCCTTACAATAGTTAGACACTGAAGAGTGGAGTAAGTTAATCTAAGAAGGCCTGATTTATATGGTTTTATGCATCGTGCCCAGACAGTCTAACTGATTTCCAGAATTTATTTTCTCTTAAAGCTTATCGTGTTTAGTTTAGAAACAATTTCACTAATGCTAAGTGCACTAGCACACACTGTTATCAGTTCAGGAGCTGTGCTGTTCAAGTATTTTGTCTTTGAAATATCCTAATGTTTATGAACTCTTTCAGTAAATTCTATTTTAAAAAAATCATCTTCAGAAACAACTTCCAAAATAAGGAAGAAACACACAGAAGTTTGCTAGCTTTGTAAAAATAACAAAAATTACTTCAAAAATCTAAACAGGCCCAGTGTTTTGGATGTATAGAGGAAGGTGATGGCTGTGTTTGAGTTAGTATTATTATTTCTCTTCTTTTGAAAGAGCACCTGGAGACCCCATTTGTGACCAGCTCCCTACTGTGTATTGCACATACACATAATAGCCTCTGGTATGCAGGAGGTCAGACGAGAAGGTGTTCTAGTCCCGTCTGGCCTTAGTCTATGAATAATAGAAGACATTTGCTGCCCAATGTTTACAATGAAAATAGACTTGGCAGATGGTAAGGAAACATGGAGATACTCTGAATTCCCACTTTATAGCTGGATAACTGAGAAACTGAGAGGCAACTTGCCCGGGGTCACAGAGAAAGTTGAGTTAGTACCAAGAATTAGATTGAGCACCAAATAAATGGCTTGGCCACAAGCCTGGCCTTTCTTTTGCAATCTCTAGCAGTTAACAGAGTGATCGGTGCAGAGGCTGGATACTATTGCTAGCTCCTCTTTAGTTCCTTTTGGGAAAGGAATACTGCTATGAAGCAATCTTCGCAATCTTCACTTGAAAAGGATGTACCGAGACCCAGCCGTTGGACTGACTGTAAAAGTTCTGGAGCAGGACTTTGCAGTTCCTTCTCAGCATGCTTAATGAGGACAGGAAATAATCTCATGCTGAGCAACTATTTTCACTGCAAAGAAGATGGAGTCATAAGCGCATTTAGCAAGCCAAATAAGCGAACTTTAGCAGGATGTTTTAGGTGTAAATTCATGTCGGGGACTTAACGGTTCACCTAGGTGCCTGCCCTTTGGACCACCTGTGTCCAAATTTTAAATCTTCACAAGTTGCTACTCAGATGGACACTGGACTTTCCCAGTTTCTACGTCTGCCTGCATTCATTTACATTAGAAGCCCTAGACTTCTAAAACTGATTCGGATTATGATCTGAACTGCCTCAAATGAGACAGTACTGGAAAGGCACATCTCTAAGGATTCTCACTGTTCATAAAGTCGGGGTTTCCCTGCCTGTCCCAGATCCTGTGCTCTGCCTTCTGTTGTTCTTAGAGCAGGCTCTGCAAAATACATGACAGAGGGAAGCAAATGCTGCTTTCTGTTCAGCTGCTCAGTGGTTGCAATATTTGCCCAGGAAAGCTGGAGTTTGGTCTGACTAAATGGGTTTAGAGCTGTGTCCCAGAAGAATGCTCTAGTCACTAAGCTATAGCTGTCTGGCTTGAGGCCATGCTCGCTTCCCTTTATTTGCCACAAAATACAGTGGGTTTCCTGCTTATTATGCTGGACTTTTTTTGAATCTCATTCCTCCACGTACCAGCATAAGGAACACGGCAGCATTTCACAGGGATGACCAAGTGCCCCAGTACCTGCAGTCGCAATGGCTTGCTCCCTATTGCTAAACTCCTATCAGTAGCTTAACCTGCCCGAATTCAAAACTGTCTAACTGAAAACTAGTGACCTCACTTTTGCTGATTTTTACAAAGTTTCCTTCCTGAGCGGTGGAGAGAAACCGGTGAGCGCTCTTAAAGATTTTCAAAGCGTAAGAGAGAGCACAGAGGGGAGCGCTGATTTCCCACTGGCTTGTGCAGAGAATTTCCCGTGCCTCGGGTTCCAAAATGTTAACTGGAAACAATACACCCCTACACGAGGGAAAGCACAAAAGAGGAATATTTGTTATTCTTCTACACATATGCAAATCTAGAAAAATCATCTGGAGAGATGAATGCTGTTGTAATAGCTGTGCTAACCCCAAATGTTTTCAGGTATTTCGCATTCTGTTCCTGCTGCAGAGGAAGAGAGCTGCTGCTTTTTTCTCATTTCAAATCCTAATCTTATGTCATGCAAGTCTAATTCACGCTTTACAGCAAAGATTTCTGATGTAGTGAGAAGTGAAAATGACAGTGAAATTTCCCAATATTTCCTCATTTGCTTTGCCTGGACCTAATTGCATCTGTTACTGCCTGAGTTGTATGCAGTCTCTAAAGCTGCTTTTCCTCCTGTGTACTTGTGATCTTTTTAACATTTATTTCTCAAATCCCTGCAAATTCTGGAAAAAGGACAAGAGCTGAGATGCAGTTAGCAAAAGGTGCCTTAAAGATGAAATATGGTGTTGAAATTCTGCATGTCCCAGACCACAGAAGTAACCAGGGAAAAAACTTCTTTCACAGTTTCTCTTAAAATGCATGTTCTCACATTCAAACCAAAGTAAAATCTCTTCGTATCACAGTAGCAGTGGAGCCAGAGTAGAAACTCAAATAAGCGAATGCCCCAATTTGCAATTTTGACTAATCTCGGTTTGGATTTTTTTTTTTTCTGCTTTGCTCTCAGCTGACATGCAGGACTTCTTTGCAAAGCTGAAGCAAAATCAGTGCTTCTTGTTCGATAAAGATGTGAAGAGTTGTTTTGCACAAGAAAAAAAAAAAGGCTTTACTTTCTCAGCCTGCGCACTCAACAGATGCTGGTCTTAATGGGTAACATATTTTGGGATTTATTATTTGTAAAGAAAATATTAATACCGAAAAAAAAATTAAAATCCATGTGGAAATCCCCTTTCATTTTTCACGCAGTCAGAGGTGACTAAGCATTGTACTAAGCTACTTGTCATTTGATTCAAAGCGTGTTTTCCTATTTGCTTCAGTGGAAGCATGCACATAGAGGTTGCATAGATGTTATCATGGAGATTTGCATGTATAACTGATTTCATTCTACATTAAGGATGTAAATAAAACCAAGAATAATTTGAAGAATACAAAGATATAGCTGCAGTATGTACAGGTTTACATATATTCATATATATTTGACACATTGACTCCTGCTTAAGACACAAGTGAGTCAACCATTGCGAAGCCGGCAAGGGCTTGGAGCAGTGATTTAAGGTGCACATACTGTTGTTCTTGACTCCTGTGGAAAGCCTTTGGGAAAATATTGTACATAATTCAACTGACTCGTGTAGTTTCAGTTGGACCTAGTTAGTCTGTGTGCCTGGATGCTAAAGAAATGTGGGGGGAAGATTTGCATTCAATTAACCTTAATGCATTAAAAAAAAAAAAACAAAAAACAACAAGCAAAACCAAACACTTCTTCATCCAAATAATGCTTAACTTATTTGGGCTACATATTTTTGCTTTCAAAAACTGGTATACAATTCAGCACCAGACGGTTTGAGGGGTGTTAATGATTTTCAAGATTGTGTGATATTGAGGTTTTCAAGATTGTCTGGTTGTTCTTAAACTGTTGGGAAAAAAAAAAGCACAGAAACATTATTGAGCATGTATTCCATTTCTAGGAGAGGGGGAAAAAAAGAGGAAATCTATTATTTAAGAAAGAAATACAGCCAGTGTGATAAAAGTGCCTTCCCACGTCTTCTGGCCAGGTGCTACGTGCATATAAATGTTTCACGTTAAGCTTTAAGATCAAGGAATAGTCTGTGGGGAACCTTGTTTCCTGGAGATCTGCTTGCTGGAGTAGCTCCCAAGTACTGACTTCCCATTTTTTATTTGGTTATTAAGGATGAAAGGCTACATCATTTTCTGGAATAGCAGTTCCTTGCATGCCATTATCTTTGTCCACAGCTATGAAATGTGCATTTCCATAGGTTCTTGTGGATCCTTAGCCTAACTCAGCTTAGCCACTATCGCTGCTGCTTGATGTATGTTTAATTCAAAGGATCACCTTTATATCGTGTTGTAGAGTGAACAAAAGATATATGATTTCATTAGTTGAGAAACTGTCGTTTTAGATACAGCTCAGTATAATGGGTCTCCAGCCTATGTAATGCAGGGCGCTCTCTGTTACTACTCAAAAGGAAACTTTGAAAGTCTAATTTTCTGACATAATTCACTCTGGGCACTGTGTGTATGTATACGCAGCCTTACACGTGCAAATCACTAGTATGAACGTTTGCACACTATCAAATGTGTACAGAACCAGTAGAAAAAAACGCGATTGAAATCCATTTGTACTCAGTTTGCATGTGCAAATCATCCATAGGGCTAGAAATTCCAGCACTTACCTTATTTATCACAGCTACCCTGCATAAATATCCCTTCCAAAAAGTCAAAGGCTTATTTTTAAAAAGACAGGCACAATGAGCACAGATGTTTAAAATATCCATATACCAAGCTTAGCAAATAATGTTTTGGCTTGGAAAAAATCCTGTTTTAACTACTGTATTTTGTTATTAGCTATTTTTCATATTTTTGGTAAATGCTATTAACAGGAATGTTTGTGAAGTTCAAATAAAGCACTTTCATTAACCTTTTCTTTTTAAAAAAAGTAATAAACAATTTAAGCTAAACAATTCTTGCAAAATATTGTTACCAATACAAATGACAGAAGTTTTGCTCAGTCAGATGTAACAGATCACTGTAAGATGGTAAATGGTAATAGCCTTTATACAGAGGTATCGAGGAAAGCACAATAAATGCAGTAATTTAGAATAAAACAAAGCCCTGCAAAACTGAACGAAACCTGGTAATTCACCAAGGGTAAGAGTAAGTATAGGGTGGTTTTTTTTCTTTTCTTAGGGATGAAGGATCCAACCTATAGATCTTTCTCTTCCTCTGACCTGCCTGCTTCCGTCTCATTGTTTAATGTGTTTGAAGGTACTTCTGATTCATCGGGAGGCCTGAAAACAGGTGTCACGGAGTTGCTTGGCAAAAAGCTAACAATGGCAATCTACTGTCTGGAGAGTTTATGCTCGTGCATTTTCTCTAACATGACACTCATATCAAATATAAACTTAACAAGGACTGATCTATATTCTGTACTCTTCAGATGTTGTTATGGAATCTATTTCGAGCTGACTCTAGGGAAGAGTAATTGTGTTGCTCAAAACCAGCCACGTGGTTCATATGGGGTAGAAAAAGAAAACATGTATTTGCCTATACCTGAGTTTTGTTTGTGGGACCCAGAAGCCTATATATATATAAGTATATCTCTGAGTACATCTGTATATAAAACTCTTACTTCTAACTCTTCTGAGACAGACATACAGGCATATAAATGCTATGATCTTTCTCTGAGAGATACAAACTGATTTCTAATACACGTACCCTTTTAAACACCAAGAACATGTTAAGGAAAGAAAGGAACATTCATTTTTAAGTAAACATAAATGGTAAAGCAGAAATAATAATTCTAAATATTTTCTATTTTTACATTAAATTCACTGTAGCTCTGATGCCCTCTCTCTTGTTTGCTGTCTCCAAAACTCCCGTGACTGTGTTTTTTCAGTAGCTACCTAGAAAGGATAATTCAGCTTTCTAAAAATGGAAGACAACCTTTCATTCTGTATAAATATGATTAAGAGGAATTTCCACGTGGCTGTATGAAGGCAAAAGGAAGAAAAGCAAGCAAGCGCAACTCTTTATCGTCTTCACAACAAAACGAGACTATAAACCACAAGGCTTTGCTATTTTCTTATCTAGTAGTGGTGTGTATCATTTTTGAATGCTTTTGTGAGACTTTCTTTAAAAAGTTTTACATCAGATAAAAATTTCTTTTTAGAACTTGGTCTTCCTTTACCTTTAACATAATGCAATATGTATGGAGAAAACATCACCGACTTTTAAAGCAAAATAACTGGTTTTGTTTAAGTTGCTGCTTAAAAAAGTAATGTCTCAAAGTTTGATTCCTGATTTCTGTGCCAAGAAATCTAAGCCTTAGCCAGCTAAAATGTACTGACTATAACCTGCTTTACCAAACCTGTTCTGTTTCTCTGTCCACTATTATTTATGCCACTTTCATGGAAAAGAAAATGGGCTCCACTAAGGAATTGCCTTAAGATGGAAACGATAGGAAGGACTTCCAAGTAGTAGAAGATAAGGACGTGATTTCAATTAATTTAGTTTAGAGGATAAACACAGATAAAAGCACAGTAAGCAGGAGACTAATATCCTTGGCAGAGGAAGGCGACAGAGAATCTGCATGGCCCATTGCCCCAGCAGCTCTTCAGTGCAATAGGTATTCAAGTTTGCATACTGTTTTTTAGAATAGTTCAGTTAGTAAGAGTTTCTGAAAATAGTCTAGGAGTAAGAGTTCAAAGAATGAAGACCTTTTCTCACAGATTTCTCAAACTTGGAAGTAACCATAGTCCATCTGACATGAACGGAAATGAACGCTGTTACGCTTATGCTCCTAATTTGGCAACACATCTGCGTATTTCCCTACATCTAAGGATGTGTATATTGAGGAATACATATAAGCTTGTGAATACCTTCATTGAGAAGAACGATGCATCCGAAGAGTTGTGTTATCAAAGGAACTTGAGTTGGAGTCACTGTTAGCCTCTGCTTTCATGTATCTTGTTGGCTTTATGTGGAAAGTCAGGGTGTTAGAAAAGCTCCCAGTAATAAACATTGTCCTAGCTTTCCTGTAGAGCATGGGGGTACAGTTTCTGAGATTCTCCTGAGAATTTTAACGAAAAATATCTTTTTGGGGGATCTAAGATACCACGTTGTACTTTGCTCTCTGCCTCTGACATGTTATTTTGACGCAGTAAATGTTTTGTTTACTTCAATGCTGGGTTAAGTGTTTCATGGCCTGACATGAACTGAGTACCTGGTGGGCAATTCTGAGCCAGCCTTCCCTACTATGGCTGTCTATGGTTACAGGGTGGTTGGACTGGCGACCAGTGTGAAGGCCTATGTCCTTATGTTATGCCTTTATATTTTTCCTTCCCTCCACATGTATTCTCTTTCTAATTTCCTAGGTTTCTTCTGTTGGGTTTTTTTTTTTTTCAGGAAGCTTTTCTATTCACTGTGGATATTTCATATTTTCCTTTTTTTCTCAGGTTTCTGTTAATCTTAATAGATGCAAAAAAGGGAGAGTAAATATTTTTATTTCTAGTACTTCCTTTTTATTACTAAACTGCTCTCCTCTTTTTTTTTATTTCTAATCCTTTACTATTGGTTACATCTTCTTTTCTCTCTGTCTGATATTCTATCATCTAACCTTTATTTTCCTTTTCTACTTCTCCTCTTTATTAATTTACCTTTAATTGTTCCCATAGTACGGTTGGGGTTTTTTTTTTCTTCCTCCAAAATATGGAATAGTTCTATTTTTCTTTTTCTGATTCATTCAAACCTGAAAAAATAATATTTTTTTATTTTTATTTTTTAGGCTCAGTAATCCTTGTTCGCTCTCAGGATTATAGAGGCATGAGGTGGAGCCATGTACTTCTGAGAAAGGCTTTATAGTTGCTGGCATCTGCCCACTCTGAGGAAGAAGGACCTGCACTTAAAAAAAATTTACTAATAATAATAACATGCAAAGTGAAGAACCCCTTGAGAGCTGAAAAACCACCCTTCCCTGACATGAAAAACACGTCATTTACCCCGTTTCTAACAGATGGCAATTGCTGTAAGGTAAGCCTTGCTTCTGATAATGTAAGTGGTTTGGTCTGTTTGTAACTATGAATTTCAAAGCTGTGTACCGAAAGGGAAAGTGAAGTTTTAAAAGCAGCGTGCCTGCTTAGAAAGTCTACTCTGACATACACGGGGCTTAGCTTCAGTCTGATACGTCTTCATGCTTTCCCTGCAAATCGAAGTGCTTGGTCATTAACACAGCGAGTCACAGTAATGTGTTATGATCTGATCTGGCATTTATAAGGAAATAGAGTGCCTGGCCTTGGGTACCTCTCCTGCAGGTCATCTGTCCTAGTGATAAAGAGAGTGCTTGCTCCCAAGAGAAAGCAAAGCCACCCATTATGTCAGCTCACACCCTGGAAAAGGCTACTGATTTCAGTGCATCTACTTGTGATGTGCTCTCTAAACGGGGTCAGTGTTATAACTGGGAGGAGGGAGCAGTTTCAGCCGTGAGTGAGCGCTCAGAGAAACGGTATAACTGACTCTGTCAAAGAGGAATATAAAATGTAGACAAGCTGGCTTGTTTTATATTCACTTTAAAAAAAAATACATATATAATGATTTGTTTTTTGGATCATTGATTTATATGTCAGACACATGAAAAGCAAAATCCCTATGATGCCTTTATCATTATTCTGACAAGGATTGCTTTTAAGTTAAAGACTGATAAAGAATGCCAACTTTTGACATTACTAGAACAGCCCTATCAGCTTTAGTTTTCTTTTGTTTTCTTGTTGTCAAAGAAAGGCCATTAGAGATGAATTATGATCTCAAACCGGTTAATCTAGTGACGTGCATGTTTTTTCCCATAAATTGCCATAGCCAGTTTATAAAGCATTATATAATGTCATTGAGGAGCAAGCTACAGAACGTGGAAATTGCAAACGTCGAACATCATCGGTCTTTAAGCCAGAGGTTCTCAAACCGCTGGAAGACGACGGGTGAGTTGTCCACAGCTGAACATATTGTACAGCTGGACAGTGTCATATTGCACAGTTAAATGTATGAACCCATTTATTCCGTCTGACTGTACTTTTGTGTGCACAGTTTTCTTAGCATGCTGCAGACCGCTAGAGTGTGCTCAATTATAAGTTTGATAGGAAGCACACATAGTGGTGCACAGGGAGCGTTCAAGGTTGCTGAAAGTTTATTTTTTCCACTAAATTAGGGAGCTAGTGCTCTTGTCATTATAGATCAAAGTTAATTGACCTCATACCATTAGCATCAGTATAGTTACAGCACAGAGTCTATACAGAAAACTGGAGAATTTAAAGCTGGAAAGTTTCATTTTGACTGGTCTGTGTGTGTACGCCGCAGTTTCACACTTCAAGTGAGGTGTAG
The DNA here is from genome assembly GCF_963924245.1 of Chroicocephalus ridibundus. Lineage (NCBI taxonomy): Eukaryota > Metazoa > Chordata > Aves > Charadriiformes > Laridae > Chroicocephalus > Chroicocephalus ridibundus. The sequence goes on from NC_086288.1 coordinate 10,292,511, forward strand.
CTGTGCAGATTATGAAGATTTCACACGAAAGTTTTGTTGCCTCGGATCACACTTGGGCTCAAATATATACTGTTTCAAAGCAGTCTTTACTGTTCTCCCTCTTTCTTTTCTCTCTTTTTCTTCTTTCTACCAATTTGCAAGTTTGATGAGCGTTCAGCCACAGTGTTTTCTATAAAACATAATTGACAGCTAATAATAATTTGTACCTCTTTAGCCTGGCATAGTCGATGTTTTCAAAGCCTTCATAAGCATTAGCTGAACCAAGCATCCCCCAATCAAGTAGGCCAGTATTATTCATATATTTTGACAGGTAAACTAAACTAGAAAACAAAATCAGATAGTTTCCTTGCAACCACAAGATTGTTTGTGCAAAAGCCAGGGCGAGAACGTGTATCTTGTGACATTTATTCCTATGCTCAACTATGCAATGTGGTTTTTTTACAAATACATATATGATTATCATTATGATTAAAGCATTATGATTAACATTCTTTTGGGAATAGATAATAGGACTTCTTTACGTTTATACTAGAAGCTTTCAAGTGTAGTATATCATCCTGAGTATGTTATAATAGGACTGACAAAAACAGAGAGTACACTAAAAAAAAATCCTCCCTGCAGCTCAGCTGGATGTTAGCACAGATATACAAGGCAATATGCGAAGTGAAAGAGAGAAACAAAGAATCGGAGAGAGAGGTGAGAAGATGCTGATGAAATCAGCAGAAAATATAGAGAATGACAGAAAAAAAAGAAGGAAGAATAAATAGGGGAAAAAAGAAGAATCAGGCTGGATTTATTCATACCGAGGACTGAACTGTATATTATAGATGCTATGCACAGGATGTAATAATTAGACATTATTTAGTAAAACAAGCATATAGAACCTAGAATCATACAAGTATGGAATAGAAATAAAAATTGTGTTTCCTGTCCCAGTATGTAAAGACTCTGCTTGTCAGTCTTGTCTGTTTTTAATGCATGATGCTAAGGGAATAGAAATATTCTGCGTGTTTCACTATTGTGATGTGATAATGTCATATATCAGTGTGTATCATACCATATTGTATCATATACCTGTGTGTTATCAGTGAATAGAAAATATTTGGAGATAAATTCTTAATTTACCGGTGAATAGCAACATCTCTGTAGAAGAACAGAGCCCCAAAATAACAATACCATCCAGAGAGTTATTGTAAATTAAATCACCTTTTTTTTTTCTTGTAGTGTATGTATTTGCAGTATCCTCTTTCAAGAGTTTGGTATCACAGAATAACTGTTAGTGTTTAGTCACTTTCTGCACCAGTGATTCCATCTGCTGGGGATTCAATTGATTTTTCACATCTCAGCATAAGAAGGCCCAGACTGTGCCCTATTGCCTGTGAGCGTGTGGTGGCACCGGCAGTAAGGGATGTCAAGGCAAATGCTTTTAGGACAAGAGCAACGATGCTGGAAATACCACAGACAGCTTTAAGGTTTCATGGAACTGCAGACATTTTCTTATCTGAGCAGTTAAAAATGTGGATTTCATATGGCAAGAGGCTTTGTCCTGTAGGATGTTGCCGCCTTATTAATGTTTAAAAATCAAAAAGGTGCGCTACTGTTCCTTAGTTTGAAGCAACATTTATTTCCTTTTACATTTGGATTTAATCCTCAACTCTTTAAGCATGAAATTAATTTATATTATTTTCCAAATCCTATTAAAAGATACTCCTGGGAAGTATCTCTCTCCTGGGAAGAGTAGAAGGTTAGGGATAGATGTGGGAGCCAGGAGATTAGTGCTATGTTGGCTGAGATTTTACCTTCTTAATGTATTGTGCTACCAGGCACAGTATATTTGTATTAATTGCATTTAATTGCTGTCAGAGCACTTAAAGCTTCTGAACAGACTGAGAAGAAGAATAGATTCTCCCTGGCCCCTCGCTCCTCTCTTTTGCACCTAAATGAAATGGTAATAGACAGAGGCCGATGGGACTGTAGTGGCCAAATAGGTACGTAGAGAAGCATGGTCATGGAGGATGAGGGCCCGTTGCAAGGACTGGGGGTGGATTACTGTTTGGCTTTCCCTTAACGGTAGATGTAATCCCTATGCTGCACACGTGATAAAGTATAATGTTTGCAAACATTACTTGCTTTTATATGGCGTTCCCATAAAATCAACCCTCATTTCTGTTCAGTTCATTTGAAGCTCCTGAGAACCTGACTTGGCCCTTTGGAGAAGGGAAATTCAGGCCTTTTGACCTAAATCCTGAGAAAGCGGGGTGTGATGCTTTTACGAAGGTATGACAGTGTTTGACCTGTGTGATGGATGTAGGAATTATGTTTCTTTCCTCAAATGAGGGACTCCAGTTAATGTACAGGAAAGAGCTTCCTAAGTTGATGGCAGACATGACCGGTAAAAAAAAGCTCTAAACTAGGAAACTGGGGAAGAATGGGGAAGTAGCATTAACTGTTTAAGCCTTCTACAGGCAGTATAAGGGAAAGAGGCATAGTTGCAGTAGGATGAAATGAAGAAAGAAGTGATGATTATCAGTGGCAAATGAAAGGGTACATCAAGTACACTGGAACTGGCTGTTCCTCCTACTGCTGGAAGCCTGAACAATAGGATGAAGGAATTAAAACTCTTCGTACTGGATACAAACCCAAAACTTGCAGTAGTGATAGAACTATGGCAGCCATGACATACTCTGGATTAAAGAATTGAAAATTGATTAGGAAAGTGAGAAATATACGCCTAGGCAGTGAGACAGGATTGTCTGTTAGTGAAATAAAAAATGGGGCCACCGGGAAGAGGGATGTTGAGAAATATCTAAGGTTCGGAACTGGATAGTGATATCCATTTTGTGAGGTGGGGCAGAAACTAGTAATGGAATTTATGTGATCATGAGAGATTTTCTCTTTCCCAGACTAAGACACAAAAAAATGTCTATTGAAAAACTGGACATTTGAACACTGCGACTTCACAAATTTATTTTCCAATAAAGTCAGGTCTCAGATATTCTTGAAAGTGAATGAAGGTAGATTTTTTTACCAAACAATCAGTGAACCAGCAAAACACAATGATGTGTTATGCTTAGTTTCACTGAACAGCAAGATCTAAAGGGGCTGGACATAAAAACAACTTAGAGCAGATTCAATTTTGTCCAATTCTTTTTCTGAGAAAAGTGAAAGATAAATCTGTACTTCTGGGGCCCTAGAAAGGCAAACTGAAAAAATGGGGATATTTAGTGAGTAATAGGAAGCTTACATATTTGAACCTGGAGGAGGCATATAACAACTTTGAATCAAAAAAGTTTTAGCAGCAAGCAAGATGACACTAGTAGAAAGGAGTATAGATCTCCCTGGAATGATAGTCCTCTTAAACTGTGTGTTAAAAGTAAGAAGAGAATCCATAAGGAATGCAAAAGGGGATTGATTAGGAGGAAGAATTATACCCTGGAGGTTAAAAGATACAGAACAGAAGGCAGAATGGCCAAAAGCTGTGTAAAACCACACTTGACTATTCATTTCAGTTTTCTGCAGAGCTTGGCAAACAAATATTGAACAAGGAGGAAAAATTTTCATCCTATATCTTTTCCAAGGAGCATGCACACACTAAGCAGAGGGCTGTGTGATGGCTTTAAACAACTGATCAGGAAAACCCACCTCATACACCTGAGAGCACGTTCCTTGTTACTGACAAGTGCTGAAAGAAGGGCTGTTGTCCCAAGACTTCCTCGTGTTTTCTCCCTCTGCCAAAACCCTCACCATAGTATATTTTGTAAGAAGCTGTTCGGGGGACTCGTTTTATTTGCTAATAGAATATCAATAAACAAAGCCTAACATAAGCCCTCCGGCTCGCCGTTCAGAGAGGCAGGCTAAATGGGACCTGAATGTGGCACTGCTCTTAGTGCCACGGCAGAGTGGAAAGGTCTCTCAGAGAGAGGCAAGACAAGAGGAGGCTCACGTGTATAGGACTCCTGCCTCTTTTACTGTCCCATTTGGAAGGTATGTAATAAATTCAGGAGGAAGTTACAGGACACACACGCACAAAAAATAGTCTCAGAGTCAACAAAGATGAGTTTACTTCCGTAGCACCCATTTCAGTCTCAGTGTTGTTAAGAAAATTAGTGGTCCATTGACATTTTGTCTTCAATCTCTCTAGCTTTTAGTCCTCCATCTATAAAATGGGAATAAGAATAATTTTTCTGCTGGTCGAGGCTGTGTATGTGAAAACACATGCGTTCTTGCTGTAAAGCACAATGAAACTGGTGACACAGAAATCAATAATTTTATTCTCAGTGCAGAAATGGGAAGTGCGTGAGAATAAGTTTTTGGAATGATCCATTCCCTGAACAGTATTTAATATGTAAATGTTTGTTGAATAAGGCAGTGATTTTGTAGGGAGAAAAAAAGAGAAGTGATAATGAAGTTTAAGATTGTACTACACTGGTGATTCAGGGAGAAACTGAGGGTTGGATGAATATCCTTAAGACCAGTGTTTCCTTTGGCTTCTTTTTAAGTATTTTTGTCAGCTTGTGATTGATTGGCTTGGCAATCTTTATATAACATCAGGCTTATTTTAGTGTATCATATCCATATATATGCACATATGGAGAGCCATAGAGTTGTATTATGTATGTATATACCAGAAAACATTTATTACTGTTAGGACAGGAATAGCCTTGTGTTACCGCCTCTTACCCAAACAGGTATGGCTCAACCAGGGAGCTCTCTGCCAGCAAAATAATCACGAGTAAGCAGTCGAAGAAACCGTTCGTAGGCTGAGATTAACTTTGTGCCTAAAGGAAGAAAATTATGCACGGACCATCGAAAGTCATGAATGTCCTAGAAATGAATGCTACTGGGATCGACAGGTTACTGACAGTTTAGGGCTTGGGTTCATCTCCTGCCACAAAATCCTGCGGGACCACCCAGCAAGAGTGCACAGGGAGACGATATTGCTGCGTGTGGAAATGCGTCCCCACCCCGACACTTACTTGTTCGTACACAAACACGTTTGTGAAGGGGTGCAGGAGGGAGGCTGACAGGTAGACTTGGTTGTTCACCGTTAATAGCATTTCGCTGCTAAAATCCCTAATTGCTGTTTCAAGAAGAGAAGCTTAAGACTGAAATTCTCTGGGTTACATGCATGCATATCACTCAGTGCACTGTGTCAGCGTGCGACAGGACCGTGCCTTCCACCAAGGACTGGGGAGCAAGAGTCACTCAAACTAAAGTCAGTCTTTACTTAAGGTTTCACTGGACTCGATGTAAAATTGTCTAAGTGAAGCCTTGGGGTGCCAGATGGTACACTCTGGGGCTGGGCGGTATTCATATCCACAGGGGCCTTCCGAGTGCCAGTCTATGGATATCGGCAGAGATAATTGTTATTGCAATTCATCTAAGACACTAAAAAAAATTTTGCCAATGAAAGTACTCATTTAAAATTTCAATCTTTATTTTATGCTGTGGTATTCAAATGAGCATGCTGTAATTCCAGGTGAGGGAAAACAGTAAAGTTTACAGGCCGAAGGATTCAATAAACAATGAGCAAAAAGAGAAGTTTCCACTATTTATATTACATATTATTTCTATAACCTTGTACAATGATATCTTCATGTTTGCCTTATACACTCTGCTGGGCGCATACCTCAAGTTTACAGCATTGATTGTAAATTCTTTTAAGGAAGGCACTGCACTTCAGCAGCCCACTGGCTTCTGTGATGTAAGTGCAGTTTCTTCTACACTGGTTCTTTTGTCTGTAATGTAGGCTTTGTTGCTAATCTATAAGGAATAGTGGATTAAAGTGAGCTAAAAATGTAAAATGTGCTCTGTAAACAGTATTATTCCAGCAATACTGCTAATAATGTTAAAGCACAGACTTAGGTGCTCGGTTTTCTTTGTTTCTTTTTCTTTTTTTTACACAAATGATGAGCTTTTGAAATGATCGTGTAAATATCATAGATATTCCACTACATCTGCAGTTCAGCCCTTCCTTAGCTGCTGTTCCTCTGAGGTTTATATAAAATCTGACTGATTCCTTTCCCTTTATTTTCTACCTTTAAATATTGTAAATCAAACAGTCAACACATCCAAAACATATCAGTTCTTTGAATCCTTCTGGAAGACTCCCTACTGTGCTCTCTGAATTTTTAAGCTTTTCAGCATCTCATATGACAAGTGTGTTTTCTTCCAATGGACGTGTGCAATGCACAGTCTGTCAGCTTTTTCCCAACTCGGTCGCTCAGAAAGAACTTCAGCATTGCTGCATCAACTTATTTTTGATAGCTGGAAGTGGTCAGGTCTTTCTCAATGAATCCTGTAATCCAGTTTCTTGCGCTGGAAGCATAAACACAAATTATGGTAGCCCCTTGGTTAGTCTTTCCCCCCGTTCAGCTCTGCTCGCAGGCTGGGGTCACCCAGGCGGTACGTTTTTGTTTGTCGCTCTTGCTCTCTGTGCTCCCTCTAGTGATCCGACCACGGAAAACATTTCCTTCTGAAGGGGGGAGAGCTGGAATTTCCCAGCTGGCTCACAAAACGTTTAATGAAGTGCGTAGCGCAACCATTTCATTACAACATATTGTGTACTTTTGCCTTTAATAACTGCATTCCTCATCCAAGAAGTCTCTATAGCTTTCAAAAATGAATTACAGTGGTATTATTTTTCTCAGAATATATTTTTCCATGACAAGAATAGCACTTTCCTAAACTATTGTATTTATTAGCAACCTGTTACCCTCTGACACCACTGTCATTTTCATCAGCCTTGATAAAGTGAGTATCATTTAAAATCTCTTTAAAAATTATTAAACCAGCTTCATTTTATTAGTTTCTTTCCTTTTTTTTTTTTTTAACTGTGCATGAGGCAAGAAAATAAGAGTCTGTAAAAAAAATTAGAATTTTTATTCTGATTCGGTGGCAGTCGAAAAATCAGAGTAGCCTGAGGGTGAAATAATTTTCCGTGGTGGGACGGAGAAATCGCACGGTCCTGATGAAGAACAGGCTGATTTAGAGGGTGTTCTCCAGCTCCAAGCCAAAGTGTGAAGCTCAGTGCTCTGGTTCCTAGGTTCCTACTGCTTCAGCTTCAGGAAGAGCTGCTGCTCTTCCTGACAGTTTAGAGGCACTGAAACTGCAGAAACAGAGGCCCATGCACAATTTCTTGCTTTTCGGCGGCTTCTTTGTTCCTTTGTGGCTTTTGCACGTGTATATTGTCTGCTGCATTTTATCTGTCCACTGACGATGTGAAGATCTATGTAGCAAGATTTATATAGATAGGGCTGAAGATCTTGTGCTTACTTTCTACATGACAGGTGTATTTTACCCTGTTAGAGGGATATAATGATGGCATAAGGGATTTTATTCCTTCAAAGTTAATAAAGAAGAACATAATAAATACGTTGCCTCCCTGTACCTTACAGTACCTTTGCTTAAATAATCATTCTTAATTTATTAAACAAGGCTTTGACAACAGCATAGTTACTGGTGGACACAGCTGCAAATTAGTTACCACTGGCACCTCTTAGCTAGGCTGAGGAATTAAGAGGCAAAGAGACTGAACTGCCTTTTGATTCACAAGTCATCCTTCTGAAATATGCTCTTACATCTTTGGAGAAATCATGTGTGACCTAGTTGCTGTGGACAGGGATAGGATGCAAACTCCTTCCAAAGAGGTCCCTTCAGCATGGATGTTCAATCCCCTGTAATAAGTGTCATTATGAAAAGCTTCATCCATTGTGTAATTCAAAGGAGTAAGAAGAGTTGTGATGGAAATAATTTCGTTTCTCATATGTCTGCATAAAACTATTAGAACAAAATATTATTTTTTTTAAACTGCAGCTTTATTCCTCCTATCAGAACTCTGTCCTTGAGGCATCGCAGAATTGGGTTTCATGTTCAATTCTTGACAGATATTTGAAAGGTGCACTTCTGTGGTAAGCACAGCAGCAGCTGCAGCTACAGCTCAGCTTCCCTTGTTTATAGCGTGAATGTCATCCTATTCATTACAGCCAAATTCTGCCCTTTTTGGACAAACTTCAGCTTCCCGTGAACTTCAGCAAATGCTTAGACTGTGTACGTGTGCCAGTGTCAACAATTTAATAAGTGTTTGTTTATTCACAAACTACGTTGTACAAACAGCATCCAGTTCTTCTGGTGCTGGTTGACTATTTCTCGAATGGATGGGTACAGGGTTGGGCCCTCGATTTGCCAGAAACCAGGGCATTTAAATGAAGTATGCCTTGGAGAGCAGATCGGATAGCTGCTCACACAGAGTTTTCCTTGATGCACACATTATCTCTGATAGGTCCAAGAGGTATTAAATCTAATGTGCGTGTGTGATTAATCTGTGTATGCACAGTGACTCTTACTGGCTAAGACAAAAAAAGTGGTATGTAATTATTTCATTAGCAACCAGCAATTCTACACTGAAACCAATCTATACTAAAAGCAGTCTGCAATTAGCCCGACAGCAAACTTTGTCCAATGCCATTGTGCGTTAATATTTCCATACTTTCTGCTAAAGTCTTCTCATTTAATTAATTCCTGTAGTTGAAGGAAAAAAAAAAACAAAAACAAACAAAAAACCCCACAAAACCTTACAAAATTTCCTATCATGAAGGATCAAGGAATTACGTCAAGCAACTAGCAAACAAATGAAAGAAAGAAAACTGTGTAGCCTGGCTTCCTTGTGTGAGCCAGGAACAAAGGGGATATGAAACCGCTGAAGGATTTCAGTTCTACCAAAAAATGTGAAGTTGCTGAGCGGCTTGTTCACATCAGCTAGAGATGAGTATCTCTAGAGATGGATGGGCAGAAACTGCAGCAAAGAGCGGCTTCTTCTCATGCAGGGACGAGGTAACAGGGCTGAGAGAGACTTCTCTAAACTTTTAGTAAGGGTGACAGGCTAGGTAAGATCTGTACATATCTTTTCTAACCCTTTGCTCGCGTGCTTGATTAAAAAAAAAAAAAAAAAGGTTTGTGAATAGCAAATAGAAGCAGCCCAAGAAGAAAACTGCGCTGCAGAAATCCACCTGAAGACTGTGGGATTCACCAAGGGGCAGGCGGAGGGGAAACCTGATCCAGAAGGAAGGCTTACTAGCACAACCAAAACGGATCCAAGCATTTCTTCCCTATAAGCATGACACAGCTATTCAAGGCTGCTTTTTTTTTTCTTTTTTTTTCCCAAAATGGAATTATATCTTTGTTTTTCCCTGCCCTTATATTAAATTGGGCAATAGCTACTTTGTCCACACTGCTGTTTGACCCGGGCAGCAGTCTGATATTTTTAACTGGTTTTAGCATTGTGAATGCTTTGCCAAAAGTGGTTGCCGCTCCTCTGCAAATCACAAGGTCACTAATACAGAATCTTCTTCCCTCATTTGTGAGATGAGTCCAGAGAACATTTAGTGGAAGCTGAATTTGTTGAGAATGCCAATGCTTCCAGATATTTTAAGTAAGATAAAGGCAAATTTCTGTTTTAATGTAAAAGTAACCACCCCTCCCCCCAAACCCTGGAACCAGCAAAGAATAATGCAACAGAGGGGCTGATCTTAAGAGTTACATCAGTCAAATGGTGCTCCAAAGCAAGGGAGCAGCTCAAATACAGTTTTAGCACCTCTGCCTTTCAGAACTCAGTTGGATGTAATGTCTACATCAAGGAACTGACAGAATGAAGCTAACTGGTGTGAAAAAAACCCACTCCTTCTGAAGAAGCTTCTAAATACCAGTTGTCTAAATCTATTGATAAGCAGGGATGCATTATTAATGAAGCCTGCAGCCTGCCTAGTGCTGCTCAGATGGTTCAAGCATTTAGTAGGAAGTATTTCTGTGAAGTGCTGCACGGAATAATGACAGTGTCTGTCTTAAATCGAACAAATGACTATAGCAAGCTCTGGGGAGGCGCAGAGCAAGCAGATGCTTTCCAAGTGAAAGGCAGTGGGGTACCACCTGCTGTAGGCAGGCAGGCGGGAGCAGTCCACTAAATATTGACTTGTTAATAATTCAAGACAAGAGGAACCCCTAGCTCTTCAAGCATGGCACTGCCCCTTCATCATGTGGCTTTTCATCACCCTAATGAGCTACTTGAAGAATCAGACACCGAAATGTCTCTCAGATATTCCCCAAAGACTAGGACTGAAGCTGCCGTAATTCTGAACAAGAAGTTGGCGGCGGTACACAAAATCAAGTGAATTTTAAAAATGGCAGGATCAGTACTTTAGCTAAATATTGCTGTTTGCTACACATTGCTGTGCAGTGACTCAGTCTGCGCTTTGTACAGCTCCTGGAGCAGAATGCCTGTCTTTTATGACACTTCTCTGTCTAAAAATAATTGACATTCCAGTTTATTACAGGTGTATTGATAGTTTTATTTGCGACAAGAAAAAAAGAGCTCTGTGAAAACTCCAAAAGATTACTTGCAACTAGAATTCTCTATTAATACTTCCTAAAAAGGATTTTGGTTTTGTGATTAGTGTGTGTTTGGGACCCTCCCCAATTCCTGCCTTCATCATGGATGTTAAATCATCATTTGCAAATGAATACTCTGCAATTGAAATAATTTCAACTGAATATCCATTGGCAATGAATAACCCTTCAAAAGTTTGCAAAGTTTCTATGCAGGGTTTATGGACTTGGTTTACTTTATTGACTTGGTTTACTACCGACAACAGCAGTTTGCCCTACTTGAACACTGCAGCTCTATGAGGAAATGCAGGAGCTCCTTTGTCAGCTGTCCATATCCTGGTGATTGTTGCTGTGGCTTCTCTTTCAAGATGCAACCTTAACAGAACCTTCCCATTCATTCCCTATTTTTTTGATTTAAGATATTTTTCTTCCCCGAATATATAATTTCTCATTTATTTTGGAATGATAAAGTAATATTCTATTATGAGATGTTTCTTGTTTGCATGATTTTCCCAGCTGGCAAACAGTTACGTTATCTCTCACCTCCCTGACTTCTTTGCAAACTTCACAGGCTATTTTGTTGCACTTAATGAAGCTGACTAGGCTTCACTCTGTGAACAGTTTTAATAATTCCAAATTTAGTAGACTGTCCATAAAGCAAGTGATTCTCTATACTGAGGAACTTAAAATCACAGCAGATTCATTAATGTTGCTATGAAGACGGTGCTTCTTCATGCCACGGTGAGTGAAAGTGTCTTGTGACTTCCCAGCACTGAGCAAAAAGCTTTATTTGAAAGAGCCACGAGTGTGTGTGACTTTCCCTGCTGCACTGTTGAGCTTCTGCTAACAGCCTTCCAAGTTTTTGATCATCTGTATGCATTGATAGTCTTTGCGTTTGTCAGGACTTGGAAAATGACCTGGGCTCCCTTACTGAGCTAATTGAAGTTGCCCGCACACCTCCACAGACTTTATGCTTTTTTCTCTTGTTTGTGTTGTTAGAACATTTTAGCAATCTATACTGGTTGTTCAGTGGTGGCTGGTCCTTACTGGACCAGCTGGAAGTGATGTGTGCATGAAATCACTCTGTAAAGAAAACCCAGGAATTTAAAACTGCAAACTGTAGTTTTTCCCCAGGTATTGTTTGGGTTTTTTTGAGAAGGTCAGTAGGATAGAAAATATCTTCTGATTTCTTTGTAGCATGAGTGTATGTGGGGTTTATTTCAAGTAGAACTAACAGCTATCTGGGAAAGAGATGCACTCTTCTTTCCTTTGCCTAGGACACTCTTTTGTATTGTGGCTGTAGTAGTTTATTTCTGTTTGCATCAATTGTATCATTCTTTTAGATTCTCTTTTCCACTGCTCAGCTGCAGCTGTTGCAGAAATAACTGTCCATGCATCATAAATGATATAGGGAGATGAGAGAAATCTACTCTGCAAAAGTAAATTTGCCAAAACAGCTAGAGATTGTGGCAAGGCTCTGTTGTCCCCACCTCTCTTTTGAGATGGTGAATAGATAGGCACCTTCAGCACAACTGATCCAGTCACAGCTGGCAAATACTTATAGAATTATAGAATGCTTCGGGTTGGAAGGGACCTTAAAGATCATCTGGTTCCAACCCCCCTGCCCTGGGCAGGGACACCTCCCACTAGACCAGGCTGCTCAAAGCCCCATCCAGCCTGGCCTTGGACACCTCCAGGGATGGGACATCCACAGCTTTTCTGGGCAACCTGTTCCAGTGCCTCACCACCCTCCAGTAAAGAGTTTCTTCCTAATATATAATCTGAATCTCCCCTCTTTCCATTTAAAACTGTTAGCCCTCATCCTGTCACTACACTCCCTGATAAAGAGTCCCTCCTTATCTTTTCCGTAGGCCCCCTTGAAGTACTGGAAGGCCACTATAAGATCTCCCTGACGCCTTCCCTTCTCCCAGTTGAACAATCCCAACTCTCTCAGCTTGTCTTCATAGAGAGGTGCTCCAGCCCTCTGATCATCTTCATGGCCCTCCTCTGGACCCACTCCAACAGGTCTATGCCCTTCTGATGTTGGGGGCTCCAGAGCTGGACACAGTACTCCAGGTGGGATCTCACCAGAGCACAGTGGAGGGGCAGAATCACCTCCCTCGACCTGCTGGCCACGCTTCTTTTGATGCAGCCCAGGATGCAGTTGGCTCTCTGGGCTGCGAGTGCATATTGCTGGCTCATATTGAGCTTCTCATCAACCAACAACCCCAAGTCCTTCTCCTCAGGGCTGCTCTCACTCCATTCTCCACCCAGCCTGTATTTGTGGTTGGGATTGCCCTGGCCCACATGCAGGACCTTGCACTTGGCCTTATTGAATTTCATGAGGTTTGCACAGGCCACCTCTCAAGCCTGTCCAGGTCCCTCTGGATGGCATCCCTTCCCTCCAGCACGTCGACCGTACCACACAGCTTGGTGTCATCGGCAGAATTGCTGAGGGTGCGCTCAGTCCCACTGATTGAGTCTGTCTCATCTCCAGCTCTTTAACAGTTACAGCACTGGTTTCCCTGACTTGCTCAGCATCTCTCCCTGAATGGGGACATCAGCGTTAGCAGTGCTTCTCTGTTGTCCTTACTGCCATATATGCAGCTGTCATTGCAACACTGAGGCAAGTATTACCCTTTCTGCTTGCCCCAAAATACACTTGCTTCTGCTACGCGGAATTGCTGCTCTTTGTATTCAGGGTAGAAGCAATATGAGCTTATATTGAAGTATTATTTTTCTTGCTTAGACAAAACCTTGGTTTATGGTAGATCGGTTGCTGGTCAGACGTTATTGCTAGAGAGTAATAATTTCTTCTGCGGCTTAAAAATATGTTTATCCTGATTGTCAGAAGATAACCCATTAGCATTTCCTCATAGATTCTGATTTGTTGGCTACAAGGGGCTTAGGCCAGTGCTTAATGTTTTGTGGTGAGGAAAAGCAAAGAGGTCGATGACCCTAGATTATGCAGTCTTTCCCTCTAGTGAGTGGTTTTGCTGTATGCACAAAAGTATAGGGATGATTTCAAGGATGAACATGATCATACCTGTAGTAGTGTAAGAAGCCGCCTGTGTTGGTAAATGAAGAGAAGTCTTAATGGCTGAACTGGGATGTTTGTCTCAACTGAACTTGCCCTTCCATATGCTTTCCAAACTGTTAAAGAACAGACTTACATCCCATATTGCACTTTCATACAAATTAGTTCTGGGATAAACTTGAAATGGCAGAGCATCGGCCTGCCAGAGGGTCCTAAATGTTTCTTTCTCCATTTTGCTGGTGGAGATTGCTGGTACTTCCAAAAATGGTGCATGTTGCCCAGTATGACTTCAGATAAGATAAAGATTAAAAATGTCAAAACTTCTAATGAGTAGATATGTGTAAAAAAAGACCCAGATATGTATTTGGATTACGTAGATAGCTGTAAAACTTGTGGATACTAGCAAATGATAATACGTATGTTTATGTATTATGTTCATTTTGCATGCAGGGGGTCTGATTCAAATCTTTTGGGGTGACCACAGATGAAATTTTAAAATTATTGATTTTACATTGGAAGAAACCAAGGAATTAAAAGCCAAGATCAGGGCCTAGACTATAAAATAATACAAATAGGTAGCAGTAGGTCACAGACCTGTGTAGGAAAACGAGTTGAGTAGCTTTCCCAGTAGCTTATTTTCTTAGTGGAAACAGCTCCTGCCTCCCTGTTCTCACTGTTCCTCAAACTGGAGCCCACAGGTAGGAATCATAGCCCAGCAGTAGGCTGCAATACACCGATTTTTTTTGTGCCACCCTCTTTCTCCCCTCCTGGCAAGAAGAGAAGTTGTGTTTTTCATAATGGCAAGGGTGAATAATCATGTAGGTTCCAGGGACGAATTGCACATTTAGTCATGTTTAACTGTGTTATAAAAACGATAGATAAAATAATATATATCAAATAAAAGCGTGGGAGACCAAGGCAAAGATTTCCTGCCCGAGATATTCTGACAGTGAGAGAGAAGTGCCCCCCAGAGGAGACTCTCTGAACTAAAAGCACCTAGTGATTACAGCCTTGGACCAGCCTTCCTGAGATGGAAGACTCTCTGTTGGCACAAGTTGTCCAGTTGAGTCGTCCCACTGAATGTTTTTACTTTATGCTAAGTATGCGTATGGATAAAATATAGGCGAGGACCTGTGTGGTCTATCACAAACTCATCGCTAACAGCATTCATTACTGGCAAAACTGGGTACGTGAGAAACGAGAATGGACATCTGGTTTTCATAATGCACAACTTATCTTTGTATACACTAATGAGAAGATACGGTCCAGGACCTGGCACCTGCAAACAGCGGTCTGAATACACCCTGCCTTTGCAGACAAGACAGCAAGCAAAGTGGGGTAGGAAATTTTTAAGTCAGAGACTGAAAATTTGATCCCCTATGTTATTTTCAAATAGATGTTACTTTCAAAGTATGTGACTTACAAAGTGGCAACTACGTGTTTGTCTTGCCTACAATAGTATTGCTAAACATTGATCACTTTTCTGCTTTCTAAATTACATGGTGGGATAAACAGCAATCTGCTTTTCTCAAAATATTGCTCTGTGTTGTCAGATCCTGAGATGTCAACAGAATATGTGGCACTGTTGAGGAGTTATATGCATGCAGTTTGCATGTTTCAGTATGCTTCACCAGTAGAAGCAATCAATTGCCGAATTCCTCACCAACACTGCCAAGTAGACAGGCTTTAAGGAGGAGAACATAATAGTGTTATTCAAGAGCGCCTTTGATCATGGGAAGCTTAAGCTTTTGAAATATCTTGCAACTGGCTAGCTTAGAATGAAATTTTTAAAGGCTGCAAGGATCTTAAAGCCTTCAAAGGTGTGCTTTCTGTCAAAAATCACTGTGATTGCTCTGCTATGTGAGACTTTGCTAACAGAAGAAATACTTGCCTTGTACGTCAACATTAGCATCTCTGAATGCTAGAAGTACTATCAGTAAATTAGTTTTAAATGTCCATTGATCTGATCTTTATAGCCATTGGCCTAGCAGACCTGCCGAGGCCCCATCAGTGCAGCTACGGGGCAAGTATGTCGAGGTAGATGCTGGAAGGGTCTGGAAGTAAGCACAGCTGGCAGAGAGGCCTCCCCCCACCACTGGGTAGCTGTTCGGAGTCAGAAATTGCATAGCCAGGAGTAGCCGGGACGTAATTAAGGCTGAAAAAAACCCACTTCTTAATGTGTTTCACTGCGTTTTTAACCAAGCAGAAAATAAAGCCCTCGTTTTCCAATAACTTGAATATGATCAGAAATAACACTCCAAAAATCTCATCTCTATCAAAACATCAGAGGAACCCCAACACACTTGTCGCGGTGCTGAGAGGGAACAGAATGAAGTATGCCTTTTTATTAATTCAGACATTTTCTGTGATTAAAATTGTGACTAGCTTTCCCCTATAAAACCAGTTTTGCTTCATCTGCAGTTACTTATGTGAGTCCCTCTTTAAGGAAGGAGAAGAAAACTGGGGGGAATTCTGCATTGTGGTAGTGCATGAGATTGCACCTCCTCCAGCAACGCTTGCTGCTCTAATGCAGACTGCATCTGTCGCTCTGTGTTCTAAGTCTCTCTTCCGCCCTTCCTCGCATCCCCGCTGATTTTATTTTTTTTTTCCCTCTGAAGAGAGAATAGTGCTATAAAATGCAATAGATTAGGAATGCATCTATTCCGTACCACCTCTCAAGCTGATCTCATTTTTCTTTAATTGTACATCTAGACCCTCCAACTGCAAAACCAGAAATATCCTCAAAACTTAGGCCATCAGCCATGCAAATGCTTGCGCTGATTTTGCAAGTAGGTTGACTAACAGGTTTGGGGTTTTTTAACAGGAAAAGGAACCATTAGGCTCAGTCCACTGGAAAGACAGTCCAGCTGGAAGGACAGTCCACCCTGCTGATCATAGAATCATAGAATCATAGGGTTGGAAGGGACCTCTGGAGATCATCTAGTCCAACCCCCCTGCCAGAGCAGGGTCACCTAGAGCAGGTGGCACAGGAACGCGTCCAGGTGGGTTTTGAATGTCTCCAGAGTTGGAGACTCCACCACCTCTCTGGGCAGCCTGTTCCAGTGCTCTGCCACCCTCAGGGTAAAGAAGTTCCTCCTCATGTTTAGGTGGAACTTCCTATGTTCCAGTTTGTGCCCATTGCCTCTTGTCCTGATGTTGTCCATCTCTTTCTGGTCCTACAGCCGACTTGTTCTATGGCCATGGACACGTCCTTTCCTCTGTCAGGCTTCCAGATGTAGGGTCTCGTTTAAGTTATTTTCATGGAATGAATTATGTAAGCTTAAATGCACAAGAAGATGAGCATCCGACTTGTTGACTTTGAAGAAATGAATCGCTAAGTGTGTTACACGGGGCTGCTGTAAGAACTCATCAGAAGGATGTTTTGAAAGGATGCTCTAGAGGAGCTAAATATTCTTGTATCATGGTCAGGACTTATTATGCCTTATAGACAGAAGTGCAATATCATACATCTGAATCTACACCAACCACTCATGCTTAGTATCTATCAGAATGCTTTTCTTTTTCTATATAATATATTATTTCAGGTTGCATGTGGGAATAATTTTTAAAATGTCAATTTTCTAACTAGGAAAGAATAGTCTAGTGATACAACAGCATAACAGTGTGGTACAGCATCCTTTGGAATGTGAGATAGTGGTGTTGCACAGAGTGGTCCCATCCCCAGGGATATTGTTTTAACAACTGCCTGTTCCACACTAACTTCACTTAGGACAAGAATGTCTTTTTATTGGAGCTTTTCCCAGTATCCTTTTTTTTGATGGGAGCCCCTCAAATGTGGCAGGGTGAAACAGCTTGAAGAACTTCTGAAGTATAAAATATATAATAAAGGATAAAATACTGAAATTTTGTCCTAATTATTTGGACTAGCCAGATCTAGGCTATACAGTGCCCAAGAACAAAATGTCAGACCCGACCACAAGATACAGGTAACTGGATATGACTTTAATAGACACTGCCTATATTGTGGGCCAGGAAAATAACATTCGGAATTCCTGACCAATGCAGATAAAACCAGGTAGATGCAGTCTCAATTAAGTTAGAATATTTATGTTCAAATTAATTTTTTTTTTTCATATTTAACAGTAAGCGCTCCTGGGTATCTCTTTATTCAGATAAGGAAAATTATATGGACAAAAATTCTTGATACCTAGATGTTGTCTGTGAGAACCTGCACAGGATTGAGGGCCCTGCCTTGAGCAGCTTTACAGGAGTGCAAAATGAGGAAAACATGCAGGACACTACTGAGCCCACACAGATGGACCTTCGGAGTCTTTCTATCTTTACACGCAGGCTAGAAAGCATATACGGATGTGAACGATGAAGAGAGCAGAAAGCTGTTTTCACACAAGTATCTGGCAAGGGAGCAAGAGTGGAGAGCATGATGCAGTGTAAGCATCATACAGCAAACATCAGCTCTATCCATAGATAAATAAATATTGTCATCAGTGGTGTTACAGCTGTGATGGTCTAAAGACAGAAACGGGGCAAGGCTTGTAGGAAAAAGTAGCATCTTCCATTAGGTCTCTGGTACAGTTTGAAAATACAGAGAAGCTTTCAGGTGTACGGACCTCTTCCTCATACTTTGTTTGCTTCTCTAATGCACTGTAACAGGGCAGATCCATTACCGAGCACTGGAGACCCGAGAGCTGTTGGCTGGTGGGGAAGATCCTCTTTCGAGAGGCCACCTTGCATAGAACAATGAGGAGGAAAGAGAGAATGGACAGGGCAGGGGATTTCCACACAAAAGGAAACCAAAGCTCTGTACTTGGAAATATGATCTAGGCTGGGATGTATGCTTTATTAAAAATCCTTTTTTTTCAATTTAAAAGATCTTAGGAGATGTCTCTTTACAGTGACCGTGTAGTTTAGTGGAATTGGTTAGACATTCTATCACCTCATAACCATTTTATGGTTTGGGCTGGGAAATGCTATTTCCTGTTCCAAAAAATTACTGTTATCTTTTTCAATTATTAGCAAATCACTGCCTTACCATCACCTTCCCTCTCTGGCTTTTAAACAGGGTATTAGCTGCAAGCTACGGTATAATGCAGAGGGAAACTTGCTGGCTCATAAAAACACTTGAAGTACTTTTTTTCATGGTACAAGAGGGAAAATATTCCTATTCTGAACTCATATCAGTTTTGATATATTAGATCTGAGACCACTTTATGTTCATTCTTGCTCCTCTTTTTTCTTTTTTTTTTTTTTTTGTTGTTCAGATTTTGCTCAGGACTGTCACTTTATTGCAACTTTCAGAAGTGTCTGGATGCGTCTTTCATTAAACTGTTCTTTCTAAATGGCCTATTTTTAATGCTGTCCTTCCTTTCATTAGCAATTTTAGGTAATTGATACTACATTTCTTTAATAATATGTTGAGGAAAAAAGTTTTAATAGCAAGGCAATTGGTCAGTGAGAACACAGCCCTGGTATTTAACCTGGTTCCGTGTTCCATTAGAAAGTATTTTTACCAGAAAAATGACTCTTACTCCTTTTTTCCCATCTTCCTTTTAAAGAACTAGTGCATTTTTAAGTATATCTTAAATAAGTTTGTAATTTTTGGCATCTTAAGGTGCCAGAGCAGAGAAATGAACCATAAATGAGAAACATCAAAAGTAACTTAGAGAGAATTTTTTTTTTAATATTAAAGCGATGAATCACAGGCCAAATTAACAAGTAAAGGAATCCGCCTATAATGAAATCTTTTTTTCTAACATAACACTTCATTATAAAGGGAGTTTTTCTATAATAGTAGCAAGTGTAATTACATTTTTATATATAATTAGGACATTATTATCATTTCACCATATCAAAGTTCATTATAAGACATCTCCAATGCATTTTTCATAGAGCAAAAATAAAAAGAGAACAGGGGTCCTTCAATTAGACTCGTATAAGGACATCCACAGAGACTGAGGGAAGCTGATCAAACAGCTTAGCCCAAAAGGGACCAGGTGGAAACTCATTGCTTCTCTGGCACAGGGAAGTTGCGTTTTTACATATCCTACTTGGTATTAATTATACTTTTCACCCTTCTCATATTCCACTAGATTGTTTGGGAGACAAAAATGCTTGTAAAGTTGTAATCCACCAGAACTGATTATGGAAGATATGAGGTCTCTGTATTCTATGAATTTGAGTCATGAGAGCTCCTCTACTTTCTTGAGCACGTTGCTGTTGTGCCCAGGAAGATACACCTGTGTCACCAGAAGGACATGCAGATGGAATCCATGTAAGGTGATCCATTTTCTAGATTATTTTGAAAGTGTTTGGGTTCTCTTTCTTACTAATTTGGAAAACAATTTGACTCTTTCCTCTTTCAAAAATCCCTTTCTTCCTGAGTAGGGTGAGGATTAAAGAACTACCGAGACTTGGTACAAGAACAATGAAATGTCGTGTTGATTATTAGTTTGTATATTCCTTGAACATTGGTAAAACTATGCATAGTTTGATTATGCCCGACTTTCCTACTCCTGAAGGGGTTAATTATCTGATGTGCCCATACATGTAAATCCCTGCATGCTTTTCTAATTGCCAGAAAAGGTATGTCCTCTTCCTCTTATAAAATGCATGTAAAAGTCCTCTGGTAGAGCAATACAATGGACAGTGTTTAATTCTGAATTAGTGTTAGGCTGAGCGTATTACAGCCCATTTATCTGTTGGTCTGGAAGCAGGAGGTAGGTAGATTAAATCACGAACACAGTAGGAAATCGAGTATTTCTAGTGCCATTAAAAATCTGCAGTCCTTCACAAAGCTGGGAATAAATCATAACGAGATCCCGAAAATGTGGCTTTGGACACTGCACCTGTATATGTGTTCTGGGATTTGGAAAGGGAAGCACCGCATGACGTTGGACTGTGGTGTCTAGTGTTTGTCAATGTAGACGTGTTCCTCTTCTCCAGGAGTGCACTAATGCGTGTACAAGGCTCGCTAGCATGTGACAACAGCTGGGCGAAAGAGATTTTGAAGTACAGAAGTGCTTTAGATGACTACAGGTCAAATGGTCCATTCATCAGAGGGGTGCCTAACTCGGGTGCTTGCCTACCCTCCACGCTGAGAGCTCCTCAACTTGCTGATTAGGTTTCGGCAGTGGGAATTGCCTCCTTCAAGGCAGCTCAGAATAGCACAAGGGGTGCTTTGTACAGAAGGAACGCACACCAAAAAAAAAGGAGCTGCTTCCTCATACTCTCTTCCAGGCTGCTTCTATGCTAGGAAAAAAGTCAAGGCTACATTGAAAGTATTCAAAGTAAGGATTCAATTTCTACAAAACTATGAAAAAAAAAAAAAAAGGCAAACCAAAAATCACCCCTTTGTTTTATAGTACTGTATTCCTGGCTGGAAAAGCAGATTTTTGTTAGAATAGATTGTGACTACACAAATGACCTCTGCTGCCAAAGCCTCACCTGCTTTAGTCAAAGCTTGCACCTCACCACACTGCTCCCTGACACACCTGTGCTGGCAGAAGGCTGTAATGCAGATCCGCTCAGGGATGAGGCAAGAGGGGAAATGTCTGGACGACCCACCTGCCCAGGAACCAAAAAAATGTCTTGCTATGGCTCAGTTCTAGAGATGGTCCATAATCAATATATTTCTAACAACAACGAGTTGTTGTGTCAGGTTGGTTTCTGCACGTGAGCTGAAGGTAATGCCTGGCTAGGTAATAATTGTGGTGACCCCGAGTCTTACTGGCCTTACAATATTCGGTGATTGCCAGACGGTAGTTGATTGATTGCCT
This sequence comes from Chroicocephalus ridibundus, assembly GCF_963924245.1. NCBI lineage: Eukaryota > Metazoa > Chordata > Aves > Charadriiformes > Laridae > Chroicocephalus > Chroicocephalus ridibundus. The sequence goes on from NC_086288.1 coordinate 10,313,682, forward strand.
ACTCAAATGGGAGTTTGCAGAGTGTTGACTCTAGTGATTGGTGGTTTATTGTGCACATCTCAAATGACACCTCTGGTTGTGACGCAGTACTTTTCAGCCCTGCGTTTTGGAGATCCCTTCCCATTCCGTTCTGATCTGCAGGCTGTTGCAACAACTCGTTGTGCTCTGTATCGTGAGGGCTTGGCACATTTTTCCTAGAAATATTAGAAGAACATATTACTCTCTGCTGTCTGCTGCCATGCAGAACACCACTGACAATTAGTTTGTCGTTCCTGGAATAAGAATGACTTTCAGAATGGTGTAAATGTTTTTTTTGCGACCGCTTGTGTGTCAGGGTGTAAAATGTCACCTAAGTGGTACATGTCAGGCTCGGGGTGTTTCTTCACACGGCACACGCAGAGGTTGGAGGTGGAACGCCATCACCCACTGGCAACAGCCCTGACCACCCGCAGCCCTTCTGCTCCCCTACGGCAAGCTGACAGGCAAACGCACCAGCCCCGCGGGACTGAGAACAAGCTCATTCTTTTTTAGAGCAATAGTATAATGTGTATAACATGCCTAAATTAAAGCAGATGGATGTTCTTATGTTTCGCTTGTTCACTTTCCCCTTTCTTTTCTCTCCTAGCAACTTCCATTGATTATTCGCGTTTAGTTTGGGATTATCTCCTGTTTCCTTGTTTTCCTCTCTTCATTTTCTCTGGAATTCAAACCCTTCTGTATAACCATCTGTAGCCATCTATATGATCCTCCCTGGCTTTGCCAGATATCACTAGGATTTTTATCCTGTCAGGACAAAAGTTAAACTATAGTTCAGTTGTTATAAAATGGGGAAGTATTTGTTAGAGACCTGCTGGATCTTCTATAAGACACAAGCGTTGCTAGAAGACTTAAAACAGAAAACTACAACTGCAACTAGAAGTTCTAATATCAAATTAGTATTACAAATTGGTATTACAAATACCACAGGCACAGGAGTTTCATTACAAATATTTGCCTTTATTTTAATGGTTTCTGCATTGCTGGAGTAAAAGAGAGAGAGCAACAGCATTGAGGAGGTTTATGTTGTATCTTACACTTTGACAGAGGTGGACTTCCCTGCTCAAGCAAAATCCTTACGAGATCACTGGGCCCTGCTGGAAGAGTTGGGCTTCTCCCCAACTTTACTGGGATCTGTGAAACAAGACATAAAATACAGAAAGGAGAAGAGACCAAGATGGCAAGGATAGATTAGACTAGACTTAGATTAGACTAGACTAGACTATTTCAGGTGGAAGGGACCTACATTGATCATCTAGTCCAACTGCCTGACCACTTCAGGGCTGACCAAAAGTTAAAGCATGTTACTAGGGACATTGCCCAAATGCCTCTTAAACAGTGACAGACTTGGGGCATTGACCACCTCTCTAGGAAGCCTGTTCCAGTGTTTGACCGCCCTCTCAGTAAAGAAATGCTTCCTAATGTCCAGTCTAAACCTTCCCTGGCAGAGCTTTGAACCATTCCCACATGTCCTGTCACTGGATCCCAGGGAGAGATCAGCACCTCCCTCTCCACTTCCCCTCCTCAGGAAGCTGTAGAGAGCAATGAGGTCACCCCTCAGCTTCCTTTTCTCCAAACTAGACAAGCCCAAAGTCCTCAGCCACTCCTCATAGGACATTCCTTCCAGTCCATTCACCAGCTTTGTTGCCCTCCTCTGGACACCTTCAAGGACCTTAACATCCTTCTTGAATTGTGGGGCCCAGAACTGCACGCTGTACTCTATGGTGAGGTGGCACCAACACTGAATGCAAGTGGGATAATCACCTCTCTTGACCGGCTGGTTATACTGTGTTTGATGCACCCCAGGATGGGCTTTGCCCTCTTGGCTGCCAGGGCACGCTGCTGACCCATAGTGAGCCTGCTGTCGACCAGCACCCCCAGATCCCTTTCTGCAGGGCTGCTCTGACCTGCTAAATTCCATCCCAGTGCTCCAATCTGTCTAGATCCCTCTGCAAGGCCTCTTGTCCCTCAAGAGCCAATAGCACCTCCTAGTTTGGTACCATCAACAAACTTGCTAATGGTGCATGGGACAATAAAATCTGTGGAGCACCCGTGTGCAGATGTAGACAACTGCTAAATGTAACTGCAAGTCCCCAGTAACCTTACCGTTACCTTTGGGGCTTTCTGTAAACGTTACGGCACAAATGACTTTTAAAGCAGGTCTCGAAGAAAAAAAATGTGGGGACCTCAGCTTCAAGTTATGTTGTACCATTTAGTCTGACACAGGGGCTGCTCAAGGCCACTGTTAAAGCTTTTTAATTTTTGCTGCTATTCCAAAAATACAGAGAGGCTCCCTTCCTTATTTACCAAACCAGCCAAGGCAAAATCGTGAAAGTATTACTTGCTGTGTAGTGCCATGTGAATGAGGTTTGGACGACTTAGGAAATAAAAAACCCAGTCAAGTATATGTACTTTATTTACTGAGGGCCTTCTTTTAACTGCTCAAAAAAGCATGTCACTTCATCTTTGCAGTACAAACCAGGTGAATCGCCATTTTTAACATATCGTTGCATGTACAGAGTCAGAAGTTACGCAGATTTCATATTTTATTAATTATAAGGATCTTAATTATTTTGCTGCACTCACAGCCAGGAAAAAAATGGTGACGTGGAAAACTCCCAAGCTTCCTAAACTCCTGCTGTGCCTTCTCTCCACAACCTTGCAGAGCAGCTTCACTCTTTGAAAAAATAAAATATTAATTTTTAGAGAGAAAAAAAGGACATAAAAATGATTTGGTATAGAGCAAAAATGTGTGAAACCAAGCATGAGAGGAGGAAGATGAGACTTCTGTAGCATTGTATTTCCTTATTTCCAAGAGAGTAATGCAACAGCCATTGTGTTGGATGTCTATGAAGTCTGCAATAGGATGAAAAGAGGCTGAAGCCAAATCATAACGTTACTGCATGCTGATCCTGACTGCAGGGAGTGTTAACCCTGGGTTCATCAAAGCACTAGCCATGGCTGCAGAATTTCAGTTTGGAGTGATCCATGCTTGATAAGTTCAGAGAATGAGCAAAGTAGGCTGTTGTCTATTTGAAAGACTGTAGATGTCCCCATAACCATTCATCGCTTCAGAGACTGACTTTCAAAGTATTTATGCAGCGGCTGTTTGGCCTTTGGCCTTTTCTATAAAAGATTTCTTGCGCTCACATAGATACGTGGCGGCAGCACTGTGAATTTCTGGTGCAGGAGTGCTGAGCTAGAGGAAATCAAAACTCAAAGACCTGGGTAAGGTGCTGAGAGTCCAGTTTCTTGCACTGAAACTTTTAACACTTGGGCTTCCACCTGAAATCATTTGAGTTTAATTTTCTCTGACGCTGAGTGTTGACACAATTGTTCTTAGCTGAAGTTGTGGGAGCTCGGCATCTTTTAGATGAAGGAGGAGGAGCAGGAGGAAATATAGACTTGGACATCCAAAATGCAAGGAATCTAAAATGAAAACTACTAACAAATATTTAGTGAAAAAGTCTGTCTTGGTTTTGCCTCTCTGTAAAGTAAGGATGTTAATAGTTACATCCCTCAAAAACGGATTTTAGGGATTTCAGTATTTGTTAAAGCCCTGAAGAAATACTGTCAGTTCTCTTTAATTAAGTTCTTGGGAAGAAAGCGAGTTTGGTGTTAACATGATCCTGTCTGCCTTTCCTTCCCCTAGAGGGCTATTCCCATCCCCAGTAAATGGCCCGTATTGCACTTCAAATATGGCTGGTAGAACAACAACATGAAATTTTACCTATGGGAGTTTTGCTGTTTTTTCTGCTGGCTTCTGCAGCAAAATAGATGTTTGCCTGCAGAGGAAAAGAAACACATTAATAGTGATGTGTTTTGCTTCATATTTTAAATTAACCTTTTTTTTTTTTTTCAAAGGTGGGTTTCATGCCCATAAAAAAATGTTGCCATTTCACTCAAGTAAGTGACTGCAACAGAAAGCATCGTCTCCTTGGCACGGCTTCCATCTGCCCTTCTCTAGGTAACTCCAATGGGTTGGTACCTGGGCTCTGGTGCCGTTGCCTTCACAGTAACAAGGATGGTGTAAGGCAAGATGGAGCCATACCTGTCTTGTGACATGGGAAAGGCCCCCATTCCAGCTCTGCAACGTGGCTCTCTTCCCTGCCCGACCCTGTGGCCCTCAGTACGCACACATTCAGGGTGAAGGTGAGCTTTTGGAGCAATAACCAGAGACCTCCTCTCCCCTAAAAGAGTGGCCTTGTTCTTTAGGAGTAACAGGAGTAGTAGTTTGAGTCTCCTCTCCTCTTGAGGGCTATTTCGGTTCTCCTCCTCCTGGGATGGGGTTTGCTTGCCATTTAAAACGGCAATGAGATTAATAAATCAGTTTTTCTCACGCACAAATATTAACACAGTTCTCTGCAAACTTAGGCAGGTGTCAGTGATTTCATTTACTTAGATCATATTCTGGAATTTTTCTTTATGGCCAAGAGAGTTAGAAGCATTTTATTTCAACAAACGGTGTGATTCTGCTGAACTCAGGGAATTCATGAACCTCGACTGAGGGGTACAGGCCTGTAGTTCTTCCTATAGCCACAACACACGGGGTATCCTCAGGAGCTGCTGTTCTCTGTGCTTAGGGAGGGTAAGATGGAAATGGGAAAGGAGCAGCACAGTGCACCCATCATTGTTTTGTCCACTTGTTAAACCTAATTTCTGACACCAGTTTCAGTCAATTAAATTTCTGTTGTAGTCTTGCTTTTCCTAGTCTTGATGTTTAGACAGTCTCAAGATAGTAGTAAGAGATTTTTGGAAGAGAGGAGGTACCTTTTTAAATCATTAAGGCCAGAGATATAAGGTTCTCTCTAGAACTTCCCTCGCTGTTGGTGTTCTTTCCTAGGAGCAGGTTTCAGCATGAACTGATTGTTTTGATGATGGCAGTAATGTGCTTCTAGCGACTATTTCTTTTGGGGCCCCCTCTTCTTTGTGTTACTCTCCAGTGCAGCCAATCCGCCGGTGCCCAGCCAACGAGGCATTTCTCAGAAAATTCCCAAACATGCTGCAGATGCACTGGTAACTGCAATATTGTATGAATCCTCAGCGTGTTTTTGACCGTCTGAATCGCTGCTCAACTGCAGGGTATGCGTTGCCTCAGTTATTATAATAGGACAAACAATCCATAAAATAAACACAGAAGGAGAAATAAAATCAGTCAAAGCAAAATATGCACCTTGGAACAAAGCTATTAGAAGATTACCGAGAGGTACTTCAAGGACTGTAATGTCTGTCAGACATGTAGTACTAGAACTAGATGAAATGATTCAACTGCTGCATTAAATGCTTTCAGTATAAGCAAGTGGAAAAACTCAGTGAAGAGACACAATCCTTGAGGTGGGTAGGCAGCATGACAGCTGGTGAAAAAACTGACAAAATACATTTGCATAGAGCAGTTCATTTGTACAAGACGGTAGCGAGATGAGCTCAATAACAGATGCCTGCAATTGAGGAAAGAATATCTGAGTTGGCTGGCAAAGGCACAGACTGTCTCCCAACCAGGCAATTTTGTATTAAACAAGCAATTACTTACCCTAATCTCCACACTACGGAGTAAAAATGGGTGGCCGAGAGAGACAATATGGATTAAATTTGCTGTAAAAGAACATTATTGCCTCCTAGGGAAGAAAGGGAGACTAAAAGACTTAATATCGGTAAGTTTTCTGAACTAAATTGCTTCCAAGCATTTAAGGTGTCAGTTGAACAAAGATGTAACGCAGACACAACTGCTTCAGTTTGGTGTATCCAGTATGTACCTCTAGGAGCAAGTGACCAACTGTTTAATGTACAAATGCTAGATTCAGAAAATAGGGACAAGTAACGCGATGCCAAAGAGAAAGTGTATGGGCTGTTGCTTTTCCAAAAAGGACACCAGGTAGCTTTCGCATCAAGTCTGCTGTTACCAATGGAATGCAAATTATGAAAGTCAATATGAAAATTGGCTTTTCAAATGCAAGATTTGGCCAGTTCAATTTTGCAATCTGACGATTGCATATCAATTTGAAAATGAGCATGACCAGCCAGAACTTTTCTTAAAACCGGTAGGAGTGGCTTCAAAATGCTTTCAATGCGTGCGGCTAAAATATCTGTGTAATTTTTTGCCAATAGTACGCCCTAATTGAGATTAATCCGACAGGGAAAAGACGACGGTATATATCCAACCTTGAGAACAGCAGAATTAAAATATTGTAATAAAATATGTCTGAAATTTTCAACCTGTAAGAAATAGGAAAAGTGAGTAAAGCCTCCAAATCTATCATCCAGACTAGTTACGAGGCAGTTTTAAGAGAGGCTGAAAACCTCCAAAGATGTAAACAACAAGAAACAACTAAATGTTCATCGTTCTGTCAGTCTGGCCTGACATCAGGAGCAAAGCAGCCCACGGGCATGGTGAGTTGAAAAATAAGATCCTCTATACTAGTAACTCCTTGTAATACCCGGGTCATTGAAAACCTGAGCTCTGAAGGACGAGAACAGCTCTGGGAAAGAAGCGCGAGTGCTCGGAGGAGTCAGAGTTCCCACATGCTGGCCAAACATCAGCCGGGTTAGCAGCGGCCTGAGACAGGAGCTTTCCCATTAGCGAAGCAAAAGCTGCCAAATCTGTATTTCTTTCCGGCGTCCAATGCGTAAGACAAATACGAGAGCAGAAAAACAAGACACCAGGGACAAATTGCATGAGATGATTGTGTCACAAAAGGAGGTCTGGACAGATTATTCCACGGTCTCCTTGCAGCCTTGCCTTCAGTAAGAAATGTTTGGTCCTCAACTGTAAAACTGTTTGTGTACTTTCTAGTGTAACTCTAGATTTGTAATTATCATCAAGCACGGAGCCGAGCTGACACTTCCTAATTACTTTTTTTTCAGGGTTATCTGAACAAGTGTGGCAGTGCTGTTTAGATGAGGTTTGTTCTGTTTCACCAGGATATTTTAGAACAATGTGATTATGCATGGTTGCACCTAGCTACTACTATCATGACAAGTACAGAAGTTAAATTATGAAGCAAACGTAAGCTTTGAAGAAATTTTTATTTAATCTGTATTCCCCTGTTTCATCTGCTCATCCATCCAGCACAATCTGCATCATTATTAACCACACCATATTTCTAAAAAAAGAGTATAAAAAGTAAGACATCTGTGTTATAGCATTAATATATTCAAAGGTTTTTACTTTCATCTTCCAGGCATTAACACTATGTAAGTGCAATGTAGGCGCAACTTACAGCATCGATGAGATACCACGAGAAAAACGTACTAAGTGGCAAAAAAGAAGGAAAAAAAGATACAAGTAGACTGAGTATTATGTAAAAAGAGGACTTTTATTCATAAATAGAGCACTTTTGCCTATTGCTCCTATATACCTTTATTTCTAATTGCTACCACAATTTTTAAGGCACTGAGGCAAGCCTCCAGCAGTGTGCTGAAGGTGTGTTTGTGCTGTTATGCCCTCTGGCTTTGCTGCCAGCCTATTCCCTTAGATCAGAGCCAGAAGGCAGACTGTTTTCGAATACCGATCACCTCACCCGGACCTAATCCTTTGAGTTCTCTTTGGCATCTATTCCTTCTGCCAGTTTCCTCTTCTGTTCCTCTCTTTTCTTCTGAAGTTGACAACAAAGACATCCTCAGGGCCCTCCTTGATGTAAGACCACTCTTGATGTTGTTACAGTGTGGTTTTTTTTTTGTACCCTAAAGTTGCGCTACTTTTATATTCAGCTAGCACAATATTTGCACACCAGAAGATAAAGAAAATGAGAATATGTTACACAGAATGATAGTTTCTTTTTTTATTTGTACACCTTGGTCCTTTCAGTGGAAACCTTTTTTCTTTTCCTGTCATTCATCTACATACCTGATCAAGAACCTAAAGGTATCTTTTTACAGGCTGTGCTGCTTATATACCTTAAATTGGCCTGACCTGCCACTTTTAATTTTAAAAAGATGGCTGTATGGGATGTGGATGAATATGGAATTTCTATGAAGCACAAAACTTTTGAACGGTTCCTGTCCTCTGTGATAGTGAGTTTTAAAAGGGAAATCTCCAAAGAGCTAATTAGTAGACAAGTAGAGCTCAGGCTGAACAAAGCTGAAAAGATAGCAGATAACTAAAAGGACCTGGCCATAGCTGACAAAAATCAAAGCACTGACAGAGAGCTGGCAGTAACCTTGGGCTGCTAACTGACAGGGACAATAAAAAAAGCCTCCGAGTGTGGCAGAGAGTGACAGCCACAACCACAGCTCTCTACAGAGCCTGAAACCTCCACCAAAACGAAGATATAATCTTCTGCCTGGCAGCACCATATACTTTTCCCTCCCTACCCAAATTGGGGAAATTGGAGCTTGTCTAAATAATTCTGCTGCATGAATGTGAACTGAGAATGGAAACGGCCAAGACTGGCATACAAAGTTTGGTGGCAAACCTACGGTCTGGGGGGACACGTCTGCAAAAATGTAAGTTTGACTGGGGGAAAGTGAAGGTTTCCTTTGCTTACCCTGACACTTTTGCCGGAGCAGCCACATAGCTGATGGACTCTTACTCTCTGTTAGTTTAACACGAGATAAACACATAGCGCAAACTATGAAAGACATTTAGTCGCTATATGCTCCCTGAAATGTAATATAAAATGGAAAATACAAGTAGCTTCTCTGCAGTTGGCGGGGTGGGGGAGATGCTTATTGCTGCATCACGTTCATAGAGGAAAATGTGCTTGATCTGATTCCAGAAGTCACTTAAATTTCACTTAAGAAATTGTGGCAGTTCTTTCTATTTTTATGCCCTCCCTGATTGTAAACATTTGCACACTGTGATCAACAACCTGTGAAGCCCTGTTCAGCAAGTAATCGTTCACGATCTAAGATATTGGGGAAACACACACAGGTAGCGGGTAACATATTGGACCAGCAACCATGCAAATGAGTTATGCAAAAAAGCCTTGGAGATTGTTTCAAAAGACAGTAGAGATGGTAACTGCAGGGAAACTAAGGCTGCAGAACGCAGACAGCGTTTATGAAGTGTTATCACCATTCCTGAAATCACCATGACAAGAGCTTGGGTGTTGCTTTTGGACATATTCACGTTAAGACAAAGATTCTAAAACTTGCTTTTCACATCTCAGTGTTCTACCTGCAACCAATTTCTCTTCTTTCGTACAGTGAAACAGGGACCGATCTTCTAAGAGGTGGCCAGTTCCTTTTGTCCTACAAGCTGCAGTGAGCTTACTACGTATCAGCAATCCCCACAAGCCCTAGAAAACTGGGACGCAATTACTTGGGAAAGCTCTCTTGTTTTGTGGAAGGGATAGAGATGATTTTAAGGTTAAAGAAGAGCTGAATTTTTCTTTATACTCTCCAGAAAATTTTGGCAGCACTTAATAATCCTTGGTTTATCCAGTCCTAAACCGGTCGCTATGCCACGCTGTCCTGGATATGTGTGTTTAGCTTGATCTTTCAGCTAAAAGGTCAGTTCTGAAATGTCATGCATACATTTGAAGCACTAAATAAGGCTCAGAAGTAGTATCTGCCCAAGACATGCAAGAAAGATGCATATAAATCAGTATTATTATTTTGATTTGCTTAAAAGCTTAAAAAAGTCTAAGTTCTGTTTTCAGAATTAGCACTGCTGATTAACAGTTTTAGAGTGAATCCAAAATCTTATAGAAATTGGCCTGCAGCTTTTAAATCTCATAAAAGACATAATATTTTGCTTCATTTACACCTGTAATGTACCAACCTCAAGACTGGGAAATTCTTTTATTTAGAAATTGTAGTTCTAAACCACAACACACACAGGCTGCTTAGGAGAACCTCTGTGTGGTGGGACAGTTACACGCACCAGGGCATCCTGCAGACAGCCCGCAGTTTACGCTTGCAGTCAGAGCCATGCTCTAGATGAGAATCTTGATTAAGAAACTATCATGGGATCCTTTGAATGTTCATATTTTTAAAAATTTCATTCATCCTGTTTGCCACCTATTTTCATTCTCTTTTTCATATGACCAAAATAGCCTTTGGCAATGCTTCGTTTCTCCTTTTTCTAAACCCTGTCCTTCATTCTCAGTCTTTGGCCTGGCCTGTTCCCCCTAAGATTTCTTTTTCCCCTCTTTCATGCTATGTGTCTTACAGTCTCTTTCTAAGCCTTTGAGCTCTTCTTCATGGCTCCCACTTTCTTCTCCACAGGTGTTCCTCCTTCCTTGCCTACATACATTTCCCCTGCACAGGATACATTTCCCACTCCCTCCCCTCAGAAAGTAACTTTACTCTTCCAAGTATGTGTTCTTTATTCGTTTTAGGACAGAAGTCTGTAAACACATATGAACCAGAATGACATAAAAGGGCCTGCAAGAATACGGCCATTTCAGGCTTTTTCTTGCTTATTCTACTTCAATAAAACTTGCTTTGACCATTTTTCCTCTCCTTTCTTTCTCAAACTGGAGTGTTCTCTATGTTACTGCGTTGTATTAACAACTGCCCCCACTTAAAAAAGGGTTCACAGCTTCATCCTCTGTTCTTACACTGACATAGCTGAAGAGAAAGCTTTTAAAATCTGCTTTTGATAATTTTAGTGGTTTAATTCCTCACTGCCTAAAGGGCTGGTAGGGGTTAACATACTAATACATATATATACTAAAACCATCGTAAATTGGTTTTGGAAGGTAACGTTGTACTGCATTATACTCAATGCATTCAAAATGAATACAGTTTATAAGGGTGACATTCATTTCTGGTCGCAACTGAAACAAAATTGGACCAGTTTAACTGAGATTGACATTAATATATCACTGAGCAGTTAGTTATATCACATGAATTAGATATTACAAATTCAAGAATCATTTGTTATGCTTTTAGTACAAATTTTCCTGACATAAGTGAGATAGAGATAAATAGCCAGTCACAAAGATGTCATTTGGTCTCTTTGGGGCTATATTGATGATTCCTGCTGAGAAACTCTAGCAGCAGTTTACCATGCAATAAAATGTGAAACTGGGCGTCCGTGGTGTTTTTAGGGGTCTTTTACGATTGGTTCCTCACTTTTTAATATTGATTTTTATGAGGATTTGGGGGGGGGGGGGCGGGGGGGGGGGTGTGCGTGCGCGTGTGTGTTGGCAGAAGAAACTCCATTGAGAACCTTTGGAGTCTCCTCCATTTAACAGACATTAAAATAAATGTCATAAGGAAGAGATGAGTTCTACCTTGTTACTACTTGCAGTGGAAGGAGAACAGCTGTAGGTGATGAGGCTTTGTTTTGAGTGTTACTCAGATTTATCTTCCTTTTCTCAGAACTACCTTGCACAGCCCTTCTGGATGTCAGTACACTCACAGTTCCAGTAATTACCTTCAAATTGTTGATACCCTAAAAAATAGTTAAAGTTTACGAATTGCATTATCATATTTTATTTTTATAGATTGCTTCTGTATTGTTATATTATGTTGAATTGTTCAAAATCTTTTCTCCCCAAAGTTTGGGGGAATTTAGTAGCAAATTTAGAAATGCTGCCGCCTTGTTGTGGTTCAAGACAAAAATTCAGAAATGCCAGAATTTTATCTTGGGCAAATATCCTACTTCTAATTCACGCGCATGTTGACGTTAACCTCTGCTCAGGCTGTGTATTCTTTCTCAAGTAGAGTTCTGTGACTCTGGATCTTGTGGACAGCAAGCATTTCTGATACTTTGAGAGAGGATTTGTTTATCTACAGCAATCGGCAGTTGCTCCTACAGCATACAGGCTTCCTTTCTTTAAACAGAAGTGTCCGCTACTCAAAAGATGCTTGATGAACGCAGTACCCATTTAGAAATATCCAAATGGCAATATGTGTTACAGATCAGCTCTTTTTATTTATTGTACGCTTACTGGCACGATATGAGTCTTCCTGTTTAGCTGTCTTTTACCGGGGTCTGTACAGTGGAAGCGTGGCCTCTCTGAGCCTCTCTGTGCATACAGAGCCCGTTGGCATCGACGAATAACTAGATGCAGCTATGAGCATGTGAGGACTCGGGCCTCATGGGCCTCATCTAACTCTTCTGAAACTAGTTCTACATTCCAGTGATGTAAATGAAGGCGCCCCTCATACCGCAGCGAGAAGCAAGAGCAGCTATGTGCTTGAAGTGCCTTTTCTTTTAATATGCACATTCCTTGAGCGCTGCCTGAAATGACCAACAGCGGAATGTAAAAATGAAAGCTGAGGCTGCTTCTGCCAACGCAATCCCAAATCATCCGCTACAGCAGGACTGAATATTTACTGAAGAAACATAGTCACAAAATGAAATTAATAAGAACGCTGCCAACACAGCCTCACAGAGAAAACGCGGAAAAGACTAAAAATCTCTTTTCTCCTAGTCATACTACACTGCACATCCTTCTGTAGTTTTCTTTCTTTTTAAGTATAATAAAGCTACCAGACACTGCATGCATACTTTGGTCCAGTACGGAGAGATTTTTTGGAGCCAGGGGTATCTTTAAGCAACAGCTACAAAGGATTATTTTGCGTGTATCTGGTTGGTGAGAACTGTGTCTGAAAAATGAATAGAAAATTTTATCTTATTTTTATAATTTTGAAGTAGTTTGCATCACATTAGTTGAATGGAATCTTTTTCAATCTTTTCATTAAAAGAATTTGCTTTCTTCATCAACAATTTTATTTGTAAAAAAATCTTTCATTTAAATGAAAATCAATAGAACCCATGTTGAAGCTATTGCTGCTATGTGTGTTTTAGAGAGATAACAAACGTTCTAATGGTTGCTAGAGTTTTTGCTTTTTATTATTAGGAAATGGCTTCTGGTAAAACAGACCTGGTGGAAAAGACATAGTTTTGCTGGAAATATGTGCAAACTAGGGTTTTTGGCTATTTTTGATGGACAAATAATCATATCAGGAGCCAAGAGTGTTTTCTTCATACATTTATTTGGCAAAGAAAAACACAAATTTTCCTTTCGGAGATTCGTCTCCACTGTGTAACGCGTTCAAGCCGAGCTAAATCTGATGTCTCTTCATGCAGCACAGGATGTGCTTGCTTGCATGCTGTGGTGGGATTGCTCACGGGGAAGCTTGCAGTTGCTTCCAGATTGTTTCCAAATACACGAGTTTTATGGTTTGAGTTACTGATTAAAGGTCACTTCTCTATTTGTATTCTACTTTGACGCTTCCGATGAGATGAAATTCTTGAATTATAAAGCTATTTAGGCAGCTATGAATTGTGCTGAGCCGTGAGAGCTCAGAGTTCAGCTCCCTGCTGACTAAAAGAGCCCCAGATTGTTCCCCCAGAAGCTTCAAGGGCTGATCTTTTTGAAGAGACTTTGTTGAGACCGTAAACTGCATTTTTGGAGGAATCTTTTAATTGACAGTGGCTCTATTAGTCTAATGTATTTTAATACCGTACATGCTTTTAGTCTCATAAGCATATTTTATAAATCAAAAGGGAGATGCGCTATTGTATATAATGCATTCAAAGAGAATATTAACACTATTTAAAAGAACAAAATCTACAGCATATGGCAATAAGTATGAAATAAAAATGGGATTACACAGTAACCTCTTCACATTAAACATTGTTAGTCACTCACATGAAACAGTGTTAATTGCATTGAAGTGTAAGCTACAATTAATTATCAACATCCTTGCCTGTTCATTGGCTGCAGTAAAATGATTCCTGAAAGGGATTAGGCCAGGTGACGCTCACATACCTGTGCCTGATGATTTCAGGTGACACTTCTGATGTCAGGTCACAACAGCCTCACGGGGCAGTGCGCTGCATGACTACAGGACTATCAGAGCTCTCACTGTGCTGGGTTTGTATCTCTTTGCCTTCCCCAAGGATTCATCAGATGAAAATTGATGTGAGGGTGATAAATAGCCTAGGCAAAAATGACCTTCAAATCATAAATCCATTTTCTGTGTTTTCATTAAAAAGTTTCACGCAATTTCTTAAATATTGTCCCAAGATAAATGTCTGGCACATATTTCATTTGGGGGGGGGGGGGGGACACGACGGGGGGTCAGGACAGGAGGCAGTCAGAGGCCCTTCTCACTCCAAATAGCCATCAGAAAGATATTTGCCAGATTTTCAGTGAACACATCAGTTGTTAACGTAACTATTCAATAGCGTGGCTGCAGATTAGCTCAACTGAAGTTCCAGTTGCCTTCCCTTGCTTTCCCCAAATTACTCCACATGTACGAAGAAAACACAGGAGAATTCTCACACAATAATTCATGAAATTGCTTTACTCCCGCGCAAGGGAAACAAAAATATGCTCTGAAGTGCCTAATTTACGCTTGTTTGGTATTATGGCTTTTGGATGCAGAAGGCAGAAGTGTTAACTGTGTTGCTGTGTAACAATGAAACACTAAGTGTTGGTTCAGCATAGAAATTTTCAATGTGCTTAGTTTTGCGGAAATGAACACCAGTAAAATCTTTTAAATACCTTAGAAGTCAGGTAGAAAAAGCAAAGAGTTAAAGTACCCAAGCTGTACAGCATTACATGCGGCTTTTTAAAGTTATTTATTGCCTTTCTTTCCAACTGTAAAGTGCATGCTAAGGAAAACTACAGTCATTTGACAGTAGTTACCTGTTGCTAACTGCTCCATTTTAGTGGGAAAGAAAAGAAGCTTGCTGCAGCTTTTTAATCATCTCCTGGCTCTATGAAGACAGTAACAAAAAAGTATTTAGATTGAGCAGAAAGCAATAGGGAATACAGGAGTTGCAGTTCACTTTTTTCTATGTTTTTATTAACGTTTTTTATAAAGGTGATGTTTATATATTCTGATCCTTTGTGATCTTCAAAGTTAAACTTTCAGTAGGTATAGGCATACAAACATAAAGAAATGACACACATATTAGGGTTTTTTTTTAATTTGCAAAGTGACTGTTCTATTTCAGTTAGGCTAATTCCAAGACTTGAATTAAATCTGGAAAGGTGCCCGAGCTAGGTAGAACACTTCTCAGTCTTCAGGAGTGTATGAATTATGATAGCCTTTGGCTAATCATTTCACAAGATTTAGAGCCATTGCACTTTCAGTTGCTGACTGTCAACCTTGTCAGAGGATAGAAAGACCAACATGATGAAAGAACCTCCTGTTGTCAGTGGCTTTTCTCAACCAGCCTCAAAAACAGGCCTCACAATAAGAACAATCAGAAAGACACAGAAAAGCTAAGCCCAGACACCAAAAATGCTTTCAGCGAGAGGTGTTTGCATCTTTCTAAGAACCAGACAAAAGGTCTACTCCAAGTGACCCTGTCTAACAATAAGAACATCTCATATGATATAAAAATTATGCAGCATGAAGTCTAGACCACCAGAAGACGATAGGCTGGTTGTCAGCATAGGCGTGCTACAGTGCTCATCTACCTGTCAAAAGCGACACAAGAGAATTCAGCCCAAAACTCTTGACAAAATATTGACTTAATTGTTCTGCCCTCCACTAAGATAATAATAGTGATATCCCGTTAATCTGCCAGATCCCTTTAACAAATAAACTGGTGTTCATTTTCCAGTAAGTTTGTTTTCATTTACCATAGGCAATGTATCAGCGGTTTAATGGTCATTATTAAAACCTGGATTATAATTTGAAGGTTTAGGACAAAAACATGGTACTTAGAAAGTCTTCAAATTTGCCTGGGAGGACAACCAAGCCAATGAACTAATAAGATAAATTTAAAAACATGTCGATATTATCATATGCCATAATGAATATGGCAACATAGTAATTCCCTAAAATAATGACTTTGCAGTCAGGTTATGTTTTATTTATAGACTTACCATTTGTTTTGAAAAATGACTACCTGTTTCTTATTTTAATTAGTCGCAATCTCCAGAATCCAACGAAGGGCACTAGCAGCACTAGACAAGAGAAGCCTCGTCTTATCCACAAACAATCCAACACAAATTGCTTAGCAGCCATCAGACACTACATCTCCAGCTCCATCCTTTCAATAGATCAATAAAACCTTAGTGATAGTTGCAAACAGGCTATGGGAAGCAGAGACACACTGGCACCTGCCACTCTTAAAGCTGTTGAGTTGGAAATCACTCTCCCATCAGTCCCTAAGTATTCCAGAAATTGCCTGTCCCCCCCAAAATCAACCCCAATACAATCAGACACCCCAAAACATACGCAAGTTGAGAGAGACTTTTAAAGACAAGTAAAACAAGAAGTGCAATATAAGACAAATTGTTCTTTTCCTCCTCATATAATGATGGAGGCATCATTAATTCAATTGCCAAATTTATATCTTTTTGTTTAGCAATTTTGTGTGATGTGTTGTAAAAGCCTTCTACCAAGATCAGGGAATTCAGGCTCTGTCCTAGTTCTATCATAACCCTTCAGTGTGAGACGGAGCCAATTGTTTTCTTCTACTTCAGTTCTCCATTGATAAATGGGAATAACAGTGCATTTCACGACAGATGGATGTTGGTGAAAATTTACTGATAAACCTGATACTCACAGGATAAAAGCATGTGCTTTAAAAACCGTCTCCCTTCTTTGCTAGTGTTGATCATCCTGGGAAATGCGTAACAGATGGTTTCTTGACAGCATGGAGGTGGGAATGTCTTTTTTTTTTGTCTGTTTGAGAGAGTTTTAGAAAAAAGTAAACTGGGGGCAGGGGAGATTCTAGGCTGCAAGTAAGACTTATGAAAACAATAGTTATTAAAGAGTGAATGGTAAATATAATCATTTAAAGGAAAAATGAGGCCAGCTGCTTTCCTAAAATTAATCTGTGCTTTTCAATATCAACGAGACATTGGTCTGAGCAGTTCACGCTAACCTATCTGAATTCAGATTGGGTTAGCTATAAGAGGTTTCAATTACCAGAGGATTGTTGCAATTAAACCTGCAATGGGTACGCAATTGTTAAAGATAGTAAATGGTACCCTTTCCTTGATACTGCTGCAAGCAACCCCTGCTAGGGGAAAAAAGTGATGTACACTCCTTGCAATTATTCTCTGAGAAATCGTTTACTCTTAATCAATAGTGAAAATAAGTGCTACCTCCCACAGCCAGGTATAGTGAGTATCAGGCAATTGTATCTCAAAGACCGCAGACAGAAACACTGATGGAAAGTTTTGAAGATATAACATCTGCCTTTTAAAGAATCACTCAAGTGTTGATAAAAATAAAATTGCACACGTAATTAAGTATTACTCTGATCTAAATAGTACTGTTGATGCAACTAAAGATAACTTGGGACACAGCTAAAGTGACTCTTGGGGCTGCTTTATTAGTGATAAATGAACAAAAGGAGGGAAAACATAACAGGCTGTTGGAAGAACATCCGTTCAGTAAAATGGACATGAATCTAATGGAGATGTCAGAGTTTCAGAGTTATTTTCAGAACGGAAGGCTATTAAAACTGTTTTCACCAATAAACTCGGACGATGTACCCTCTCGTAAACAAGACAGATTACTTGCACACGTGCTAAGAGTGCACTGAGATAAGGGACTGACCAGAACAAAATAAGGGGAGTTGGACATTTCTTGTTTTGGATATTGCAAAGATGCTTGTGGGTTATTTATAAACAATTGTGTTCTACATAGTTACTTTAAATGGCCAAGCCTAGATTTCTCAACCAGAACAGTACCAGGTGCACCATTATAGGAGAAAGGAAGAAAAAAGATAAAATAACTAGATTAAATGAATGGTTCTATTCACGTGGATTTATGTGTTCTGTCTAGCCTGGTGGCCTCATTCATCCAGTGAAAGGTGTTGCCTAGACTTACTAAATACCTTGGGAGTTAGGCATAATTGATTCAATTAAAAATAATAACATGTATTTCTCTAAAGTGTTCTTATATATTTACAAATAAAATGAAAGTTATTATCCAAGTTCGACAATGAGGAAACTGAGACGCTGAATGTTATGCGATTAGAATAAGCTTGTCCTGCAAGCTAGTGACAGAGTCCACTGGAGTTAGGAATGGAAGCAAATTTGATGCTGTTGCCCCTGGGTCATGTTGATTCTCCTTAGGCAAGGACTGCATATATGAGATAAGTCAAATGCCACATTTTTTTTAAATGTATGGGATTAGCTGCTTAACAAATACTGGTTTATGTTTTGGAATATATAGAACAAACGTGAGCAAAAGTGCTCACTGGCTCAAGTGGGTCAAGATCAAGCCATATAATAATAACTAAAAGATGTATCATATATCAGAACAAACTGTCTGGAACCTTGGATCACAGAAATTTGCTATGGGGAAAGATATATTAGGTTATCTGTTGCCTCCTGCCTGGTTAGGACTCTCTACTACAGAAGAGGTTCCTTTTTTTTCTATTTGTTAGCAGGTGCCAAGGCTTTGTCTTCTCTTCCTCAGTGCCTTCACTTCTCACCCTCCACCTCAGCTCTGGTTCCATCCTAAACCTCCGATTTGTGCTTTCATACACTTCTCCCTGAATCAGATTCACAGTTCTGAGGCTCCACAGGACTCTCCCTCTTTCCCTACCCAAAATACTGAAAGACACCGCACAGTGGTACAAACGAGGCATTGTTGGGAAAGGGGATGGGAGGGATAAAGCCAGCTTCCAGCACTGTGTCTCCATTCTCCCATGCCACCTCAACCCACAGCTCTACCCATGCATGGTGGTTGGAGAGGCAGTCACAATGCCACAAGGGCTGCCATGGCTGCTGATTCTCCATTCCTCACTCTTAAACGTTCATATGTGACAGAATTAAGGAAGACTTATACAGAACAGGTTACACTCTGTTATTCTCTTCTCATACACCCAGTAAGACAAGAAAATGTAAGTACTAGTTGTAAAGTGTATCCACAAGTGTTGTTTTGCTAAAAATAAGAATGTTTCATGTACTTTTCCAGTCTCTTCTCTATAATTATTCCATTCATGTCCAGAGATGTACATGTCTCAGATCTGATTAAACAAATTTTGGAATTGTAAAGCAGAAAGAGGTATACTCATGTGTAGGATTAAGGGCCTCACTGAAGTCAGCAGCTGTTAGATGCACAGTGCTAAGCCTGCATGCTGAACGGAACAGCCAATCTGAAAACAACATGGGCAGCCACATGCATTTAGAGTACTTAAGACACTGGTAGGGTTTGAATGTACTGAGCTGCTGTTTTATTAACAATACTTTCTACTGGAAGACTTATACATACACCTTTCCAAAAATGCTCTTACAAATACAGGTAATACACTGTATGCATCTCGTATTAACTTTCTTTGCTAACTTCGCTGACCTTCACAATAACAGACAGTTATAATAACATACTGAAGCAATAACATTTCGTATCTCTCTTTTAATTTACTGCTGCTATTACTCCAAATAATTAACTTCTACTCACTTATTCCTATCAATTAACCAATAGAAAGCAGGATATAAGAGCTATAAATTAATACTAAACCAGGATATGTTATTTAAGCAATGAAGCTCTGCGCTGGAGCTAGAATTCTGGTTGAGTTGGGGGCTGAGGTTTTCGTCCACAGCATTACAGAAAAGGATAACTGCAAGTCTAGACACAGCACAAAAACTTGGCATAGTGTGGTTCACATAACTTCCAGGGAAAGATGTTACAATCGAGTCTTATTTATGGAGATGTGTTTTACATCCATTTTACATGGAATTCATCCAAATGCAAAGAATTCACAGGAACTGGAATATTGTTTTTCCTCTTTTCTGTTTATACATTTGCTTTGTAAATGCAGAAAGGGAGATTACATGCAGAATTTTAAAAGAAACAATTTTCCCAATCTCTTGTCCAAATTTATCAATTAAGCATCATCTGTTAAGATGCTTAATTCTACTAAGAAGGAAAGAAAGCAACTCTTCCTCATCCTTTTTTCATTCTGGAGGGAAGACGTCCTGCCTTCCAGGTTGTATTTTCAGAAGGGTCTATTTCTGGTGATTGCAGTCACTATTTCCCTTATGCACCTTTATTTTGTCATTTTGTTTAAATTAATGACCCTATCTCCAGAGCTGAATATCACAGAAGTGTCATTAAGTTTGTAGGATAAATCAGCCTCACTGCACTTGGAACTAAGAAAACCCAAACGTGTGTCACTTGTTCTACAAGCTCTGGTGCAATTTGCAGCATTTCATCCCTCTGTTCCGTTGCTGCTTTGCTGTGGCAGCAGGTGAGGTTCTGTGACAGTTTCTCTGCTGCCTAGTTTCCCAGACAAGCATATTATCTTAAAAGGCTGATGTGAAAATGGTTATGCTAAGATGTTGACCTGTGAACTGGTGCCCACCAGAACGTTCTATTCTGCTACCCATTTGCTGAAGTATTAAAGCAAAAGCAGAAAGCTAAAAGAACAAGAAGGGGCAGTCCATCACAGTCGAATTTGCTGCAAGTTGTCTGTTAGAGCCCCTCCAAGAATATTGGTGGTATCTGCATGACCTAAAGGTTCTCAGGGATGGGCTGATTATGACAGTCATGCCTCTACTGATAAAGAAAATTATTTTACTGATGAGAAACCAAAGATCGTGGCAGGTAGAGTGAGAATGCTTAGACCTTTTGCTTTCAGAGAGACTTTTGATTCTGAACATCTACCAAGACAATGCTAACAATACTTTATAATGCCTGCTGATTTATATGGAAGTGAAACCAGAAGAACTTAACCAGGAAGGATAAATTAAACACCATCTGAATGACACCAAAATAGAATAATAAGATGATTTTCAGATTAGTGAATGAGCATGGTGAATCTAATCCATTCTATGAAGAATGATAATACGTTATTATAATGATGGAAACAGCACAGCAAAGTATTTCTGGGATACCTGTCATTTTCTTTCTTTTCTTGCCCACATGACTTAGGAGAAGATGAGATGGAGGAATCATACTGAACAAGAACTACAAGTTCCTCATGTTGAGTTACTAGTTGAGTTACTAGTAATAGGAAAAATATTCTGTGACAGAAGAAAGTGGGAACAAGTTCTGAAATCTGCCAAGGTCTTTTCAGAGTATTCAGTGACAGAGACCAGTACAGAAGAAAAGAGAGACCTATATATTGTGTATTTACTGCTATACATTGCTCTTCATAGTAAAATTCTTGTTCTTTAAAAACAATATCTGTTTGTTGGGGAACCTATTGCCTGAAGGTTTCACACACTTCTCATGTTCTGTTCACAAAAAAGATAAGGGAACCTTGAAGGGAACAGCAGCACACACAAACACTTGTATGTATGTTCACATGTGTTTTACTTGTCTTTGCCTTGACTGCTTGCCTAATTTGCAGCCTCCTGAGGTAGGAATTATTCGCCTTTCCTTTCTTACCTAAAGCATTTATATACCGAATCATTTTTTCAATCACTCTTGTCCTGCAGATTACCTGCAGGCAGTTTGTTAAAATGTTTTTCTGTGGACACTGAGTGAGACCATATGCTTATTGTTTCTTCACTGGCTGGGAATAATTTGTAGCCACGTTTCTGGTGTAAAAACTGATATTTAGGAGTCTTCTACCTCTGTGAAAGTTCCTACCAGAACACATGAAAAGGGTGGGTTGAACAGTTGGAACAGTCAGATTTTATTTTTTTTAAGCATAAGTGTCTTTTCAAAGTTGCTTACACTTATTCATATAACTAACTGTATAATGCTTTCCAGTGTAATTGGAAGAAAATTAACATGCCATCTGAACATGTTCCTCTGAAAGATTACATTCATGATGGAATGTAGCATTTCAAGGAGCCTACACCTACTGAAACATTGCCATTTCATTTCACTACGTCTGAAGTCTGACTTGAGTATAGCCCAACGTACAGTCTTCAGCAATCTCAGACCAGTCAAAATACTGACAAGTGATTGTTGAGCATAAGTGACCAGTTAAAGAACACAGATTTAACAAGTTTGTGTGATTAGCACATGAAAAATGTCCTGGGCACAAATAGCTTAGGGAATTCCGCAGCACACTGGACAAAAATGAAAATTCCTCTAAGATTTTAATTATTTTCAAAACTAAATAGTCTACTCAAATGCAGAGATGCAATTATTCATTTGCAGTCCACAAATTCACATAAAATGATCCCTTTTTCACTCTCCATTTGGACGACAGGATGGTGCAGAAGAAACAAGAATGTTTGCCTGATGGGCTATGTGTCTTTATTCACGTGTATCCAGAAATAATGGAATGAGTCCCTCAAACTTTCAAAAAATAATTTTCATCCAACAGAGACCTAAACTATGAAAATTTCACCTGGCAGCCAGAAGTTTTCAGAAAGTTATGAGCTGCTGAAAATGGGGGTAGCATGGAAAACGTCACCCAACCTGAACAGTGGTAGTCATTTTCTCTCCTACTGTCATATGTTACAGTATAATTTATTCATGTTCCAAAGTACATTAAGTAAAAGTAATAAATTCTTAGTGCTGGAAGAGTTAACTCAAATCCTATAAAAGTCAATACAGTTTCTCACGTGTAAGATTAAGGTGAGACTTTTGCCTCGATTAACTGTTTTGCAGTTGCACTAAATGAGCAAGATTCCATTTTAGCTGGAAATACAAAGTGCTTGTCAAAATGCCATTTCCTACTGAATTTCAGTTTCCTGCCCTGGGAAAACAATCCCTAATAGCTTCCCCCCGCCCCCATTGACTAGCTCCCTTCACATTTTCCCTGCTTTTTGGAATAATTATAGCAATTGCTAAGCATAAAAATGCTTGCTTGCAGAGGATATTGTCTTAAATTAATTCTTCAGACAGGAAAGCTATTCAGAAATTAAAATGTACTGTTTTCTAGCTATTGTGCTATAGTGCCTCCTCCTGCTTTTTTTTTGCGATCATCTCCACTTTTCATACTGCAATGAGTTCCTTTTGTTGTTCATTTCACAGAATTCTACGGCTTGATTTTTTGTTGGCTTTATTTTTCACGCAGAAAATATTTTTTTTCACCCTTATACAAATCTGTATATACAGGATTAGAATCAGGGCAGGGTATGTATTTAATTACACAATATGTGCAATGGGCGTATCCTTGAAATGTTAATGGGTAAAGACAAAGTTTATTTTCACCAAAAAAAGTTAAGTCCCTCATGAATTTAAATCAATTTGAGTTAATAGGCAGCATTCACTGCAAGTTTGTTTTTATACTTCCTTTTTTTTTTTCCTTGGAACCATCAGAAATTTTCGTTATACAGTAAAGATTGCAGTCTGTTCTAAGCAGGCCAGGACTTCCAAAGCATTATTTAAATGCCTCAGCTGAATACCAGCATTCTTTCATCCTATTTCACACACTGAAGTACCAAAAGGGTAAATAACTTGCAATATCATTTTTGACTGACTTGACTTTGAAAAAGGCACAACCTACATAAACAACTGAGCAGTTGTTAAGTGCTTAACTGGATCTCTAAATGATCCCATATGCTAGTCTGCTAATGCTGGTAATGATTATAAACACCTCAGTTCATCATATTAATGAGTTATAGCCAATAGAAAAGGACAAAATCTATAACTTTTCCACAAACTTAGTTAAATGTCAAGGTTTTTAAAGGCCTAGTTAGCAAGTATATTAGATGAGATATGTCAGTTTCCCAATTTACGACTCTGACTTGTCTCTTGTGATTCCTTATAGCCTCTAGCCATTCTCCTCTTACCTGAGGCATTCTCTGGCAAAAACCTGATGCTTCCAGTCATTCTGCATTCTTGTGTTCCTTCAAAAATAATTGGACAGGCACCTCTCCATAAACAATCATCATTAGTCACATAAGGTACACAGATAAGAATACCATACAAATAAGTTTCAATGGAATGTCTCGAGCCAAATAATAATTATTTGGCCAGCATGCTAAAAATGTGATTGACAGGGAGTTAATGCACTTAACACTTTTCCAGCAGGCTGTTAAAATTAGTTCCTTGATGCTCAAAAAGTCCTGCTCCCAGAAAAGTGACACCGACATTGACCAGTGAGTTTGTTGCTGTTCAGTAACCTGCTCCATTTCCAGACTGTATGATTAAAGTCATTATGGGAACTGTCAGTAGGAGGGAAAAAAATGAAAACTGTCATGAGAAGCAACTGTTGGAAATCTTAGGATTTTTTCATAATGCTAAACTATTTTAAAATATTGGCTGTAATTTTAATATCACGATATCCAGCCATATAATAAGGATCCATATAATAAAATAAATCCTTTGAGGTTGTGTTGTAAATGATACACACGTCCTTCTTTATTACGTATATAGTAGAAAGGAAATTAATCATAAATTTCCTTTTACATGAAAAAGAGTGAATTAGCTTACAAAAGAAGAGCCCTTATGTTAAAACGTTACTATCATATTTAAATCCTCTAAATTAAATAAAAACTAGAAAGTGGGGGGGAGAAAAAACAAGAAGTCACAGTTGCAAGAATTTTGTCAAAAGAAAAAGCCTGTCGACAACGTAATCATTTCTAACACCAATCCTACAGAGCCAATTAGTTGCTTCATGTGAATGTGCTAAATGAGAAAGATAAAAAATTCCTAATTTCCACTTAAAACTTTCCTAAAATTATTTTAATATTTCATGCAATTATATAGGAATAATTTCAAAGAATAGTTTACACTCTTAAATACCCACTAAGCTCTGTTTTAATTGACCCACTGAATGCACTGTAAATTGTTGTTAGTTATATAGAGATCACAAGACTTACATCATGCGTTGCTCAAATAGACATAGATTACAGTATTTGTCTTGTATTTTAATATTTTGGTAGGCTTTACTGATTTTTTTTTTAACAAATTCACAAATACTTAAATCTTAAGCTGTTTAAAGATTCGTGGTTTTTTCATATCACACGAAGATCTGACCCTTTCCTTACTATGTTTAAAATATTTTTATAGATCAAAAGGCTGCTTAAGAAGATAGTGTCTTTATCTAATACAATAATACCAACACTATAATTTTCTGATATTTATTTTTCTTTTCTCACCTGCTACATCTAGGTTTTGACATTAAGAATATTGTGTTTGATATTTTCAGCATTAAAAACCACTTTATGCTTTGGTTCCGTTTTACTCCCAGTCAGAAAGATCAGAAAAAGCTCAAGTCACACAGTGAGAAACTTTATCCACTGAATGAGACATTATCCATTCCACCAGACTACAAATCAAAGAGTATCTCTTAGGCTGCTTAAAAATTCATTTTAAAATCTGATCCTGATTGTACTTTTATGGTAATTTCATACCATCAATCATCCTTTTACCTTTAGTCTCTAGGTCCACTGCTTTCCCCATAGATCTCATTCACTCTACCTCATTATAATTCTTTAGGTGAGAAAACAGGGTAAGAAACCTTAACAGAAAATGAGAGAAAGATGTAAATTTCTCGAGAAAAGTCAGGTTCACTAAGAAGCATAGCTAATGATATGTTCTGATCTATGTTTTTTAAAAAAAATTAAAAGATAGAAGGGGATAGAATAGAGTGAAAAACACATTTCCCATGCAAATAATGTGTTTGTAATCTGTATTCTAACTCAACAATATCATTTATACAACTAAGCTGTCAAAATACCTTCTTAGATGGAGTTTCTTAAAAAAAGAATAAAAGAAAGATTTTTGGAGCTCCACAGAACTTTTCCTAAATAAGTGCTTGGCTTCCTACAATTCTCCACTTACTGTTTACAACTAAGGCTGACCCTTCTTTGCTAATACTATAGATTATGTAAATTGTAATAATTAGGAAATGGAATTAACTGTAGAGTGCTAGAAACATACGGATGAAACCCCCTCTCTTACACCTAAACTACACTACATCATTGTATAAAATTAATATATAACCTTGTTTATTTCTTCAGCAGTGCTGATGCCTTCACCAAGAAACAGCTGATCACAGGAAGGGAAAGCTACTGTGTATTGTTCTGTCAAACAGTTCTCAGTGGCAGCTAAAATTCTTGGAAATAGTTGAAATCTAGTCTACGCGTGGTGGTTTCTACATGAGTCATACTTTCCCAGAAGTCAGTATTATAGTTTCACTCTTTTCATTTGAATCCTGGCCATAATGAAAAGCCTTTTTTAACAGCATGGAGAAGTATGACAAATAATGAACCCACTTTTTGAGACATCTAGACTGGAAGAAAAACTGTTGTTAATCACAAGGGAAAAGAATGATTTTTCCAATACTGTGGGCCCATCCATGTTACAGTTCTTAATGTCTTTAACAAAATGTAGCCATAAACCACTGAATACTGGTAATAGCAATAATCCCTCCAAAATGGTTTGTTACCAGCAGTTAGTGACCAGTTTCTTAGTTAATGGCCTGAGGGGAAAGGCTTTAAAAAAGCTGTATTCACTGTTTCCTCTCAGGCAATTTAACTGGCTGCATTAAACTGTATTTTCATTGAGATTCCTAACATTTGTACTCTGATAAAATTCTAGTCAGGGAAGGGAATGAGGCGGCGGTGCAGTATGTCATCGCTGTACTTTGTAACAGAAACATTAAGAAAAAAAAGTTATTGAGTGTCTTACTCCTCTGAATGATGTTAGGATTTGGCACTGATAGCAATAATAAATTTTAAAGTCTTTAAATAGCACGTAAAATTAAAAGTAATTAGCAACTTTATCTGAAGAGAAGATGAGAGAGTCTTTGGTTTTATGATATGATACAACGCCCTTGAAACAATCAGGGAATACAAGAAAAAACATTATGTGCTTTCATGCAAAATCAAAATGCTAATCTGAAATGCTCATTTATTTTCATAAACCAAGTAAAAAAAGTACCTTATTTGGAAGAGTAACACATGCTAGCCTGATACATGGTAATATTAAAAAGTTAATAAAACATGAGTACAGGAGGGCATATAAAACAATTAATATACAGTTTTAATTTGTATTTTACTGAGTTAATACACTGTTTCATAAAGTGCTTCCAACTATGTCATTGATGTACAGGCTTACACAGGTGGGATTTTTTTTTGAAATATATATGCTTTATCCATACTTTATAAAAAACATTTTCAGTAGATGAAAATATTGTACAGCGCAGTGCTCTATTAAAAGGTAAAGCAAGAATATGCCTTCACTATTTTAGTTGTGTACCAAGCTATAAGTCAGTCAAACACATAAACAAGACTATGCTGATTCCTCTGCCTGCCTCCACAACTCACTGGGTTTAAATGGTATCTCTTCATTTTTCGCTCACATGGGTAAAAAGACTCATTAATCAGAAACTTTTTCCCAAGTATGGCAATAAAGTCAAAGGAATGATTGGCATTACACAGAACACTCTGTAACATACACACAGGAATACAGGCTCTCATTAGGCACAGCATATTAAAAAACCCCAAAACAAAATACTCTACATCTTTGCTTGCACTATATAGGATGAAGGAATGATAGAGAAAAGAACCACACATAATGTGTAGGGAAGTGGGGGCGACTGGAGAGAATTTGAGGTTTCTGGAGTCCTGGCACGAACAGAAGGAATCAGTTCTGGGGAACTCTGACAACCTGCCTTACGGCTGTGGTGAAAGGTGGTAGATGGCACAATCCCGAGTGAAGTTACTTTTGTGCAGGAAACTGATGTGAGGGTTTGTTGGGACAGAATTATTCTGTTCGTGCACAGCCTGCGTGAGACACTCCAGCAGTTGGTACCACTACCCAGCTGCGTTATATGCAGTAAGACCTAGTGAAACTGTCTATTTCAGGAACCTTGCTTTTATTAAAGTGCTATTGGAGCACTTTTTCTGTCAGGTCCCAGTTCAAGTCTCTCTACCCCCCACCATATGGAGAATCTTATTCCCGGCAATTCTGGATCTACCGTAACTGCCATATGTAGTAGACTATCATTTTACAGAACCATCGATGTTTTAAAACTGCATTCTTGTGTTGAGGTGGGCTGTTCATTCTAACTGTATCATCTAACTATAAACTCAACTGAATTAAGGTGAGTAGAATGAACTATATCACACACAAAAATTCAGAAATAAATAGACGCGGTGTTTGTTGGAAACACACCATTCATGCAGTTAAGACAGTCATAGGATGTCTTATGTAAATAAATAGTGGTAAAAAGCAGCATTAAAAATGACCGAAATGGAACAATTAGGTAGCAACACTGGAATTTTAATATACTTAGGTGGAAACGTGAAGGGGACAAAGAAAACTAGCAAGAAGGGGAGAGAAGGGCTTATGCCTTGAGAGCAGAGACAAATTTTTTCATGGGAAGCAAAGGCTGAATATCTGTGGGAAAGGCCCTAATCAAGAAAGATACTTATTTTAAAGAGGGGGTTTTATGTCACATTTACAATTTACAATTACAACAAGCTGAAACATTTTTCTTTAATAAGGGAAGAATAACTGCACCTTTTTTTCCTTTGTGTATTATATACAAAAAGAGCTTTAAAACCTTTTGGTTTTGTCGTTTTCCCAGCCTTCTTAATGCTCAAAATATCAGTTGTTAATTCTGGCTTTGCTGGAGGACATCTTTGTGGATGTACCTCCTGTACCTTAATTGAACTGATAAGAGAGAAGGGACTGAACATTTAATAATACATTCTTCCTTCAAAAAATTAATGAAACAAGAGTATAAAACATTAATGGAATTACTTCATATTAAACTATCCAGAGAAGGTGCTAAACATAAAGGGCCTCATTGTTCAGGTGACTGTATAGGTTAAACGCTCTGTTTGGATAGAAGGGGATTGGAGGAAATCTGGGCTCCACGGATGTTGTTTCATCTCTAACCCCTACAAGGGGCTGAGCTGTGACACCCACTTGTCTGAGGCCAGGCAAGGTTTCAAAACATCAAACTGAAGGCTAGTTCCTTGCAGCTGAGGGACTTCTCGGAACAAAAGCTGAGCAGAGGAAGGAAAAGAGAGTGGACTAAAAGCAAGAGAAAGAGATGAGAGAGAAGAAAGGTATTTTCTTGGCAACAGAGCTGGCTCGGTGGTGTCTGATTTGGATATTTTGAAAGCAGAATTACTTGTGTGCGATTTAGATCATCTCTGTTCAAAATAAAACAATTTAGTTCACTTTGAATAGAAAGACACCCAGAAGCTGGGGCATTTCTTTTGGATGTAGAAATCTTCATCATTGTAAAATGCCAATCGTGCTATGGCGTTGGATGCAGCAGTATTTGTTTCACTCTAAACTGACAACTTCTGCGAGATTCACCACAAAAGACATCTGACATAGGAAAAGTTCCTACCTCTGATAGCCTCCGTATAAAGAGCTGGACTAGCGATAGCGACTTGATTTCTAGACAATTTTCTTCCACTGATGACAGAGCAACAGCTGATGACTGAGCTGGGAATTTGAAGAGATTGTAGCTGGTGGATTTCATGTTTAACAGCATTGTGACAATTTACAGAAATATACACACTGCCAGGTACAAAAATAAACATTTTAAAGTTACTTCTTAAGAGTATTTTGCCATAAGGAAGACTGTATTGCTTACCAGTTGTTTTGCAGAAAGTTGTTTGCTCAGGAAGACTGGCAAACAAGTGCCCTGCTGGTGCTGTTTCTTTGCTACCTTAGTTTGTTCCTTACATTCTCCAAAGAACTCTCAACTTGTTTCACTTCCCAATGTTTTATTTAAATCTCAGTGAGATGATGGAGCATGGGAAAAGACCTATTTCATGGCTGATCCCCCTTTCAAATCTCCAGGCTCAAACAGAATTGCATAGTATTATGTGACCCTTTGCACTGACTGTTCCGTCAGTGGCCGCGTACTGCCCAAGTGGTCAGTAATGATGCGATCTCTACCGTGATTTCTGCAATATTAGCAACGCTGTGAGAAATATAGCTCTTCCATTAAAAAAAAAATAAAAACAGAGAAACACACAACAACTTGGGTTTAAAATCCTTCTCTACTTTACTCCTCATGCTAATACATTTGTGACAAATATTATTTCCCCAGATGACACTTGTACAGTAGGTCTATAGGAAATGTCAGCCAGAGAAAAAAACTCCTGCATTAATGTGCATTCTGAAAGCCTTCTCATTATTTCTCATGCCAACTAGGAGCTTACTAAATAAGAAAATAGAATGCAAATCATAAAATAATGCAATTAAGCTCATATAAAGTTGGGGTGCTCCAGAAATAGCAGAGAAAAAATGCACGCAATATTTATGTATGTATGATTCCCTTAAGAAAGATGGGGTACTGGTTTTATGCACACTTTAAATTCTTATCGCTCAAATCATGTGGAAAAAAAAGAAATTAAGGTGATACTGTGGTATGGAACACACAGTGATGAGTACAACGGAATCTGCCAGGGGTAATCTTTATGGGTCCTTTCAAAATAAATTTCCATATGGGATCTGCAGTAGGGCCAAAAAGGAAAGTTCAAAAAACATCCCCAAATTTATGAGATTTTTAAAAATTAATGAGGGTGATTTCTTATTCTTCTTAGCAGATTAAATTACATTTAATGTTTGCAAGAAATTTTTTTTCCCAAATTTTTGTTCTGAAAGAGACAATGAGCAATCATTCCTTGACCACCTTCTTCATACTAGTAACGATCATACAGGCGTCCAGCCATTTAGTCAACTCCCTCTAGTTTTTGTAAGCCTTTCTCTTACAGAAACTATTCCCTACCCACCCTCAGTTGTCTAGATGATTACGCACAGCTCCAAGGACAGACTTCCAGGGGGACTGTTACAGAGAACAGGAGGACTATAACACAGTACCAGTCCCCCGAAAAATGATGAATGCCCAGTCCGTCTGTCCAGTCCGTCCTGCTCTTAGGAATACAAAACTGAAGTTTCATAAATGTGTTGGTCCAGAAGCTAAAGCACTGTATGACCCATTACAGAGACTCCATGCAATTTTCTTTAGCAAGACAAATTACTGTAATCTATTAAAGAGATTTTTCTTCAGATATTATTTTAACAAGGAAGGTTTGGAATGTTCCTGCTACCAAAATCAAATAAGAGTCTACGGCAAGAAAAAACATTCTTTTAACTGTCTTAAAAACAATCTAATTTAAGCTTAGAGCAGAGAACAGAATCAAAGATAGCCAGTTCAAGAGATTACACTCATCCAGTCAGGGAAGAAAAAGATGTGTGACTTGGATGGCCAGCTAGAGGTAAGACTCCTTATAGTTTGGAAACTAGAAAGAAAGTAATTGCACAGCAGCTATTGACAAAAAATTATTAAGAAATTTATGTAAATAGTGGAGGCTGCGATATGCTGAAGAAGAACTCAGCTTCATGTGAATGGCTGTAGCTGCTAACAAAAATATCTTTTTTTCTATGATAATAATCACACCAATAACTGTTACCCTTAAAATTATGGGGCACTTAATCAAAAGAAAGGGTTGAGTCCCCACTACGTACACACAGATATGTTAGGAAATTAATGTCACAAGCAACAGAAGTAAATACTGAATCTCACTGGATTTAGTAAAATTCTCTCTTCTTTCTGTTGGAGCGTTTCTTTAGAAAAAGTCTATCATAAATACAAAATCATAACTCTGAGAAGTAGAGAAATATTTAGTTAAAACTATAATTATATATACTTATACATTAACACATATTAACGTATTAACACATATACATCATTACAGCCTCTTGCTATTTGCCTTGATGTTTCTTTAGCAAGCTAGCAACAAAATTTTCAACTGTGATTTCTTTTGGAAAGCATGAAGTTGGAGGCCCTTCCTTAAGTAATGTTGTAAAGTTCACACGGTCATAAAACTCCAAGGAGTCTTGGAGAAACTCCTTTCATATAGCTAATAATTTTAAAATAATATTATTTTAAAGTTAACAATAATAATAAAAATTAAACTTCAGATCATTTTCTATTTCATCCTTAGTATATTTAACAAGTAAACATAAATGAGACTTAATACAATTGTGGGAATTAGCAACAGAATTAGCAACAGGGAGCATATCTAAGGAAAAAAAATATGCTCTTTCTCTAACATGCTACAGATGATGAGCAATAGTCTTTATTTTAAATAATTTGAAAGGTTTTAGATATTACAGTAGGAAACAATCAAGTAATAAGACACAATTTTCTCTGCCTTCCAAAGGGTCCCTCTTTATCTTGTGTATCCTCCTCAGATTTGCTTGTTGGATCTGACTTTAGCATTCTAAGTAAGGATATAGTTCATTTAAAGAAGCGGGATTATATTTTCAACCCATTTCTTTCCATCCTCTTGCTCTTCACCATCCTAAGAGTATTTTTATTCTAGCCTAACATTAAGGACTCTAGAGAGAGTGTTTTACAAGTTGTATTAAATTGTAATTTGTTTCTTCTTCATTTGTTATTTTATTGACATGCAGAAAGAATGCTGGGAATTACTTACAGGTATTTATAAAATGAAATATTTTATTTCAAAACACACAAATTGGCGTTACTAGGAATGAAAAACCCTCATGCACCAAATCATGAGTAACATGCCCAGACCTTTTCAGAAAGCTCAGAAAAGTACCTCAAAAGTCTATGCGAGTCTGACATATAAAGAGTGATCTCAGCTGAGAAGAGCAATAAAAGTGCTGGTTGTGATTTTGAAGGCAACTTTGCTCATAAAACCCAATAAAGTAGAAGACACTGCAAGTTACTTCAATGGAGTTAGCAAAGGTCCAAGTGTGTGTGAAGCACACCTCCAGTGGTTCCTGTGCTCCAGAGCAATGGCAGGAATTTCAATAACGGACAGCCAGTCCTACATGCCTGAAAATCCACAGAAGAGAATCCTATGAAGAGTGTTGACTAGAGGTGCCCTGGGAGTTACTTTGCTTTCAAGAGTCTGACTGCATTCTTTGTGCTTTTGGCAGCATCACTAAGAAAAAAAAAAGCATTCTTGGATCTGAATTTTGTTTCCTATTGTTAAAAATGATTTCTGAAACCAAAAGAATATAGCTTTGCATCTGTCAGATAGGATCTACAATGTTGAAAAGCTCAAAAACTTCTTTTGGCTGGTAAACTGAGCAAACACGGTATGGAAGTTGAAGAGAAAACATCTATAGAAACTATACTTTTAGATGTTAAATTTTTGAGAGAGTGAATGTCTTAGTGTAGAAGAAATTTAACATACTTTCCGATCAAGTTTATTTATAATTTTTTAATTGTCTATGTATATTTTTGGGTAAATTCAAAATTTAACTCAAATTCGAAAAATATAACTAACCTGTTTCTGTGATATACCTCCGCCCCTCCCTTTTATTTTTTAGGCGTTTTATCTGTTTCTCCTGCTGACAAAAACCCAACTGCTTTCAATGTAATGTTTTTCTAGTGTCTCAAATGTGACCTTGATCACCCCTTCTTCTGTAAGTCTTCAGAACGCTCATGTCACACACAGCCATACTTTTCCAGAATAATGCTAAACAGCTTGAGAATTTATTCAGTCTTCAGTTCTAACTATATCTTTTTCTGCTCCCTCTGATCAATCTGTCTTGAGTACTGCTTTACCCCGCTGCATTGTTTTCTTTCCTGCCCATATTTCTGAACAAGTCTATTTAGATAGTCTGTTTCATCAATTTTAACATCAAACTCTATCATTACCTGTTTTGCCTTAAAAAAAAATAAACCCCCTGGAATCCCATAACATCCTAACTTCAGAGCAGCTGTCTCCCTAGTAAAATAAAGACATAACTTCATTATCATGTGCCAGCATCCCCAGTTAGCTAAACCCAGCTGGCACTGGAAACAATAGTCCACAAAGAACGGTGCAGCACAAGCTTTACAAGGCAGGAGCCCACAGGATCCTTTTCCCAGGATCCTTGGGAACATTGGTGGTGGAAGGCCAGCACAGCCCTTGATCTGACCACGTAGTATCAAGGAACTACTCTTTCATGAAGGCCTTAGTCAGTATTCTAGTCTGAAAACTTCTTTCTTCTTAATTGCATTTAATACCTGCACTGTCTCTGCTGCTGCAGATCCTACCCACTATCCTGAAACAAAAGCAGGAGCTGTGAGTATGGTCAAATACTTTGTTAATAATTATTTTTATCCCAAAATACCACATGGCAGTATCATAATTTTTTACTAAAACATTTTCTGCACTGTTTATGTAATACCACTTATTTATCCTCATAAGACCATAACATAACACCTGCCAAATCAAGCAGAAACAGATGTCTTCAGTTTGTGATGTCTCTGACCTATAAAAAAGCATATGACATCTCAGTGCAGAATTATGACAGAGTTTTCCCCATTTGGTTGTTTCCTTCTCACGCTTCCACTGACTCCTGGTTTATGCTCTGAAATAGTTATATGAAGTCTCTACCTCTTTTCAAAGTCAGATAGATGTCTATGGTTGAATACCAAGCTATACTACACAATTATATACTAATTATACTGATTTACTTTTTGTTGCTCTCTAAGTAAAAATGTTTATTCCCTTTTAAATTTCTGTTAAAAACTGGAACACGGTA
This sequence comes from Chroicocephalus ridibundus, assembly GCF_963924245.1. NCBI lineage: Eukaryota > Metazoa > Chordata > Aves > Charadriiformes > Laridae > Chroicocephalus > Chroicocephalus ridibundus. The sequence continues at coordinate 10,347,936 of NC_086288.1, forward strand.
CAGTGATGAGCTGCTAGACTTATTATGTGCATATAAAAACACATAGATATTTATATATGCTAATCCATTTAAACACCCCTTATTTAGGAAATGCATTATTAATTACAATCTCAATAACTACAAAACAGCTAAAAAACAACCCACTATGAACCATTCTGAAAGTAAAAATACTGCATTTCCTAAAAATATTCTTTAACAGGCATAAACTCTGAAACATCTGTTTTCCTGACTTTATTTATTTAGAGACTAAATCTGAAAATCTCATTAATTTCATTTGTTTCTATTTCCATCACATGATAAAATAAGTGAAAGCAGGTCACAGGCCATGTTCTCAGCTGACAAGAAATGGCACAGCTAACAGAGAAATGCTTTATGCTAGCTGAGAATCTAGCCCCACGTTTCTAAACGTTACTCATTTACTATTTTTAAACATACTTTTAATTTAAATTCCAATGGAATTTGGAATGTATACACAGAATGCTGTGAAGCATATGGCCTGTAATTGCAGAAATGAATGTCAGATTAATACCTAATATTATTCTTTGCTAAGATAATTGATGTTCCTTCTAGACAAAAGAAACGCAAAAGATTTCCTCCCTGCACTTTAGAATGGAGCCTATTACAATGCTACATGGGAGTAACTTTTTACAGGGGAATTTATACAAGAAAGCATGTAGGGAATTCACTGAAGAGGCGATGGTGACATACTATGTTGGAAGGAGAAATAGCCAAGCTAAAAAGAGGCTATATATAGGATTGAGAAAGTAGTGGTGAGGAGATAAATCACATGTAATACACTCAAAAAGGGTCTTGGCAATTAGGAATAAATGAGTCAAAGCCGCGATGAAGTTTGAAACACAGAGAAGGATCCAAATATCCAAATAAAATAACTCTGAAGGCTGGACTGATTTCAATGGCATGAAATTTAGACGTACAGAATGCAAAATAACACAAATAGGGACTAAATGTGGAGAATGTTTCTGCAAGATCAAATTAAACTCTTAAGTGGGTTCAATTTTCAGAATTATTGTTATGTAAATATCTAAAGAAGTTGCAGTGTATGGCAATGACACCTTTTAGTGACAGCTTTGGAGGCATGAATTCCAGGGCATATGGCTCCTGCCACTTGGAACAGGGTTCTGACTGGAATCCCATTTGAGATCTTGGACTAAAAGGGATTTATCAGTGTCACATTATTTGCACTTTTCTAAATCACCTTCAGCTCAGCTAATCCCATCTCTGGCAGGAAGAAACAGGCTACCTCTGCATTTGCTAGCTTGTCAGATTTCCTCTGATGCTCTGGCAGCTAATACCATGCTAAGACACGAGATTTGTAGGGCTTGCTTTGACTTATCTTTACCCCTGGCAAAACAGGTTTGAAGCACCAGGCTGAGCAGCCACTGCTCTGTAGCTACAAGTCTGGCTCCTGGGTTTGAGAGTTTGCTGGAATGTTCTTCATCCATGTCATAAATTTAAATTTTCTGCTTAATTTCTCTACCAGCCATAACTGAACATATTCTATAGCAAATAACCTATTAGAAACATAGAGTGGTATGAAGTTTTTTATAAAAAATATTTGTCACACCAAAATCTTACATGGGGATTCTTAAACAGAAATCCTCTCTTCTCCTTTAAGTCTACCTGCTCTGCTGGAACTTCCTTCTTGCATATAATTTCTTCTTCTAGCATCAGTCACTCCTTTATCTCGGCTCTTGCAATGCTGTATAGAAAAGGTCAGCTCCAAGCAACCCTACTTTGTGGCCTTCTGTTTACCTAGTAGTAGATAACTTTTCTCATCTCTGTTGGATGCAAAAGTGCTAGTTTCTCTTCTTTCTGAAGTGGCTTAGGAAGATCACTCTTCCCCATTTCGGAGTCTGCTTCTTTCCTCCATTTTTACTTAGAGAAAGGATGAAGCATAAACATCAGCAGCTTCTAACACTGCACAATTTCCCTAGTACCCAAATATATAAATCAAAGCCACCATTATTAATGTTTTTTGCAGCTGAGATGGTATACTAAAAGGATACTTTATATTCCCTTCCCCTAAGAAAAATGCCAGATAAACTTGTTACTCTGTTTAAGTGGTGCCTGACTGAAGATCTTACTAACATGTGGCATAGATACAGCAATAAGAAGGTACTCCCTTCATCAGGATATTCCCCCCTTGTAACTCAAGCTTATCCTTCTGAAACTAGCTGAGAATGAAAAGTTTGTTTACATGTTAAATCTGACCTGGACATCTCACCTTTTCTTCAGAACTGCCAGGCGCTCTACTTGGCAACACTGGTATCAGTCTACTGGACATCCAGTTGTACTTCCATGCATTTTCACTCTTTTTTCTCAGCCAGTACCTGGCCTCATAGTGTTTTTCCTCTGTTTTTTCTCCAGAAGTTTATTCAACAGGTTTTTAATAACTTATCTTCTTCCACTAACATTAGTTATGCCTTCTTTTCTTCACATTCTAACTACTACCTTTAACTCTTTCATCCTCCTCCACACTTCCTGGTCTTTCTTTGCTAACCATTTATATTTCTTTGCATTACCTGTTCCATGTTAGAAGTTTATTCTTCCTCTCCTTTCAATCTTTATCTCAATCTTTACCTTTTTCTGAAAAGTCATTCTCAGTTTCCACATACTTCCTTTTCCAAAGGATTTCTAATCAGTTCGCTAATCCATAAAGTTACATTCCTTTCTTCTCTCTGGAGATTATTCTTCATTGTTTAGTTCTTCATACTGTCCGTCTGCATTACACCCAGCTTGCACCGAGCCGCCCACCTGGACACGTGCAGCAGCTGTTAGTGGTTTAGGGCAAACCTATGCCTATGTTGATGTGATATCCAGGTTAAGAACACCAATATCCCTTGCATCCACACATAAAACATCAGAATGTTTGCTAAAGTAGTTTAATGGGCATAAAGCAGCCAGGGCTCTAGTTCCGCAGTTGCACCAGTATGCTCAGGGAGAGCTAGAGCTCTGTTTTACACAGCTGTTTATGTATGTTTACATGCTGTGACTCAGCTGGGAATTAAAAACAACTTGGAGATGCTAAGGACTCGCTTTCCACATCTTTTGGTCTACCTCATGATAAGTTTCAGGTCAGCTCAAAACATTGATGAACATACACAAATTTGCACTAAAAGTGCGGTCTGTCGCAGTGGATCTTGTGTCTGAAGTCCCTTCTTGTTTAAAAAGAACCTTTACTGTATAACATTGCGGAGAGGCTTAGCACAAACCGACAACATCAGATGTAGAGGCAAATTATGAAAAATGCCAGATGACGAGGGCTGAAACTGCCTACCCATAAAGGCATACTATGTGAATCTGCCCGTTCTTCTCATCAGATCTGAGCTCTGCAGAATATAGCAATGGCTCCATATCTTACACAGCCCAGTCTAATGTCATGTTACAAAAACAATCTGGACATTTTCTCCCTACTAATAACTAGCAGGATCTCACCTGTATAATTAAAGAGCACTATAACTACTTTAAATTTAACCACTTAACATTTAACTTACTAGCCATGAGTATATAATTTGTTTTTTAATGTTAAATTACGTGAGTCAGTTTTATAGTTTGTGTTCTTATAATACAGTAATAAAATTCTAGTCAAAATAATATATGTACAAGGTGAAGATACTGTAACATAGAAGAAAGAGCCCTCTACCTCAATGAATAATTCATTTGTGAACCACGGAGGTGATAAAAATCTGAGAACAATAAATATAATCTACACCATAAAGCTTGGGAGTGCTGAGTGGGGGCTACTCACTTGAGCTCAAAGACAGTGGAAACAGTTTGGTTCTAGCTGCCCTGCTGAAAATGCCAAGACTGTTATCTACTACGTTAATGTAATGAAAGCTATGATCACGATCTCTTCAACCTCGGGTGCAAAGAAAATACTACAGCAGAAAAGCAGCTGTCAATTGTTTCCAAACAAACTGAAGAAAACAAGTAGAACATGTCGCTAATCCAAGCTGATGACAAGAGCGTAGGAAATTAAGAGACCTTTACTCCAAAAAGATCTTCAGTGGCTGGAGGCAGAGAATGTAGGAAATTTACTGTGGGCTGTAATAATTGCTGTCTGCCCTGGGAAATGGCATCAAGGCCAGAGCAGTCATGGCTCCATGCAAGCATATCCTCTAATTATTGAAAAACCTGTGTAGAGTCTCAATGTTAATCAGTCTCTCAGAGACTTCAGCTTTATGTAGTTAGTGCAGATTTATGGCATTTTTCTTTTCTTGTTATTAAAACTGATATTTCACAAGGAAGAAACTATCTCCAGACAACTGTTAAAATGCAAAGTTTCAGTCATAAAAGAGAACTGCAGGATTATTCTGAGACTATTCCACAGAGAACCCAAACAAGAAGGGTAAGAAACAAAACATCAAAGACACAAGGAAAAATGGAAAAAGATGAGACTTTAAAATATTAACTAAAGACGCAACAGTTGGCCTATAGATTCAAGAGGTTATAGTGTAATTAATTAAGTGCTTGTTACAATTAGGGAAATAAACAGTGCATATACTAATGCAACATGAATAATACATAACTATAAAAAAAAGTAAAACAAATTGAGAGGTTTGCAAGGCCACGTTACTGTAGTTATTTGCATTATTGTATCAATGATGTCCTTAGAAAACAAACAAAACCAGAACTTTAAAATTCTATTACATGGCCACAGTTTGCTTCCTTTTACTAGTACTGCAGTAATAGTATAATGTACAATTTCTGATTATTCCACTGGGATGATTTTAAATTATATTTTGGTCCATAATGCTGAAGCAATTTTGAAGTATTATACACAATGGTCTTTGCCAAATAATATATTTAATCAATAATGTTTCAGATTTTCTACCAGCTGTGTCTGCAAATTTCTGGCAAACAAAGTGGAAAAAGTTATGTGTCTCAAGATCTTTTCTCTTACATATTACATCAACCCCTACTTTTCAGAAGTACCTGCCACTTCATAAATAGTAGAACCCTGGGAAAGTTCACAGGAATGAAACCATAAAAATTGCAAACTTCTATGTCACTGACAGGATTTGAGAAGGGCTTGAAGGAGTGGGGGATGGGGGATGGCTAGATGTGTTAGTCACACATCATTTAGTTGTTGTCATCATTTTGAAAAATATGAAATAACAGATCTGATTTGTCTACAGGTTTTGATTTACTAGTGATGGCTCACTGCTCTTCAGTGGCCTCAATTAGCAACAAAATAATCTTTCTGGAAAGACATGCATAAATACTGCATAAGAACTGACCATAGATTGTACTTGTAACTCAGAAGACCACGTTTACTCTGTATAGAAAAAGACTGTGCAAGATACCCAATTATCTATAAGGCAACAGGAAGTTCAAAAGATGTAACTGGAATAAGCAGTGGGAATGCCTGAATCAGAGCACAAGACCGGAATAAAAAAGGATATGCAAACTGACACCTGACATCAGCTCTTTATTCTGCTTATGACGCTAATGCTTGAAAAGAAAATAAGGACTAAAATTCCACGGATATATGTGCAGGAAAGATGCAGAATGATTTAAAGTACAAAAAAATTGTATGGAAAAGCAAGTAATGTGTGTTCAAGAATTCTCTTATCTGCATACAAAGCTGATAGATATAGAGCTCTTAGATATAAAGACACCTAGGACACTATTTTAGACTAACTTACTGTCCATAACCTTAACTATGATGGTATGATAACTTAAATCGTGTCACGTGCACTCAAGAGTGAATCACAGCCGCAGTTTTTACTACATGATTTACTCTGAAGATGCAAACAATCTGCTGTAAAGATTATGACGAAGTCCAACTCACAACCAGAATACGTATTTCTCATTTTGGATTTGAATTTGAACAAACACCAGCTAATCTTGGTAGGAAAAACATGCAGTGGGGTCAGTATTTTATTGCCAGAATGGCATTTGAAAAATTATCCCCATATAAAGTAACTCGGCTGCTACCAACGCGACTAATACTGCAACGATGGCTGTAATAACAAATAAAAATAACAGGGGAAGCATAGAAAGCTGTGTATGCTAGTGATTTTGTGAGCCAGGCAAAAGTAATTAGATTGATGATTACTCATTACAGATTATAACTCAGATGTCTATCAAGGATTAAAACCACTCTGTAATACTCTGTGTGTTGCTCTGTGAGTCTCTTTGTATATAGCAGTTTAGATCTACATATTTTTACCTGTATACATTTCTATTTCTCAGCATTATTAGCTACCACTCTCTGCCTAAGTAATAAGGTGCATGTCCAGAAAAAAACCGAGGGTTTCTCAGCCTTTTATAATAACATCATGCTGAATTGCAACTGTATGCAGATTATATATTACATATAAACATAGACATGAAAGTCTAGGTTTTTGCACTTGTTTCTCCATCTGCGTAATTGTAACTGTGCACTTGAATATTTACATGTTCACTTTTTAGCACATTGATGTTAAAACATGAAAAACAGAGTTTTGCTGGGTGAAATATGACGTGAAGTGCCACCTTTAGAAAATACAGTATTCTACAGTAATTACTGCAAACTGCAGTATTGCTATTGTTACTTATGGTTTCTTAAATCGTTGCTACAGAAGTCCTGTAGTAATATTTTTAAAAGGAGGAAAAATGCTTGATTCGTACAGGTAAACATAATTTGCATTCCCAAAATTGTTTTAATGCTCAGCAGGAAAGTCAACAATAGTTAGCCAATTTAACTTTCAAATCATACCTAAAATTATCAGCTATATTTATCCTCTCCTTCAACTATTCAAACATACAGAAGTATAACACCTCTATTTATTCTATGATTCATTATCATCAATTAGTGAAAATATAGCTGACAGCATCAAAAATATAAACAGAAAGTGAATTTTTCTAAAGACTTAGTTCATGGCTTTTCTAACCTGCCACTTACTGGCCTTATAATAATTAGAGATTATCCCACCTTTTAAAGTAAATACAAGATTTTTGAGTAAGAAACTACCTAACCGAACAGAATCTTTAAAGACTGAATGGCAGGTTTGATTAGAGCTTCTTCACTTATAAATGAAGCAGCTACTCTGCAAAGGCTTAAAAAGTTTAAATCAAAATTGTTCCATTAAGCAATCAGTGGCTATACAAGAACATACGTATGATTTTCATTTTATTTCATTAGTTATTTAATGAATTTTGCTTCACTTTATTTTATAAGCCATCCACACTTTTATGTTGATACCCTACCTTTGCCACTACCAGTACTAGACACTGTAAGTGGTGTCTTGATGTGTTCTCATGTAGATAAACAAGTTATCTGAGACGAATGGACCTCGACTAAAAAGAATGAAATACGTAACCCTGATTTAACTTCCACATGGATATGCCACAAGCAGTATGATCTGCTTTTCTGGGCATGCCTGGCTGTATGTTAAGTTTCCAGTGTTTCTGCACGTCCCAGTCCTGCTTGCGTACTCCCTATCTGTATGGATACAGAATTTTGTCCCTCTTCAAGAGATGATGTAAACATACTGAGAAAAATTTACTAAGATAAAGACAGCAAAAACAAGGGACTGCTTTTATAGGAAGAAGGCTCATTTTGCTCTGAGTTCAGGCAATAATCAAGAATTAGCTGTAAATGAGAGAAAGAAACACCAGTACTTGAAGGAAAACACTAGGTGCAAGGAAGGAGAATCACTAGCTCTTCAGAAACATCTGCTTGAAAACAAGCCAGATGATAACTATCTGTGTGTCACACATTTTTGTCCAGCTCTGCATATTGTTAAAATTAACACCAAACAAGTGTAGGATCTCTGCAATGTCTGTATTTCATATACTTCAGTGTCACATTTCTCTGTTAAGAACCTATGCCAATTAATTCGCAACTGAGAAAAGAAATACTAAATTCCTGAAGGCTCTTGGGGAAATTTGTAATGAGTCCTCCCTGGTTGGAGAGCAGGGACTCAGCTCTCAAAGGAGCGTGCAAGAGAGGGAATCTCCATGCTAAGACTATATCTGGAGACAGAAAGGCAGAGCTTAAACTCTGCTCGGGTTGGAAAGGGTAAGGATTCACTACGAAGCCTTAGTGAGAGTTCAGATGCAAAGTTTATGTTGTGGTTTTGGACGGATTGGCCAATCAGAACGACAGATGGCCCTTCCCCCACTCTCTCCTCAGAGAGGAGAGGAAGAGATAAGGAGATTGACGAGTTTAGAAAAAAACTAAACTAATGAAAATAATAATAAATAAGAACATAGTAAATAATAATAGAATAATAAAAATTAAGGAAAAAAAAAAGTTTACAATATATACAAAACTGTATCCAGCTCCCAAGATGACGATCACGTCACCAGCAGACACAGGAAAAGTCCCAGACTGGAGTCAGTAGCGGACAGGAGCTGAATTCTGGAACTGGAGTCAGGAATGCTCAGATTGGGATCAAAGGCAGACGAACAGACAGGGTCCTCCTCAGACATCGGCCACTGAAGAAAGAGCGAGCCGGAGCCCCCTTGCCCCTTTGATCCCTCAGCTTTTATACTGAGCGTGATGCACATGGGATGGAATACCCTGTTGGTCAGTTTCGGGTCACCTGTCCCGTCTGCTCCTCCCTGCAGGTGGGACCCCTCTACGCTTCTCCGCTTCCGGCCCTCTAACGGGGCAAAACAGCGAAGTTAGCTGACCTTGGTTGTTACAGCAATAAGTCTAAGCAAGAGCCTCTGTGCATACCGTTCTTTGGTATAATCAGGTCTTATCACTCTGAGAGTGAACATATTTGCTGCATATTCTGCTGCATATGCTGCATATTTGCTGTTAGTTTCAGAGTTTAGTCAGTTAGAAGAGGCCCAGCTAAAAAGTAGAATTACAAATCAGAAAATTGGTTCTGTTTTACCTCAAACCAGGACAGTTTACAGTGTAGACAAGAAGGCGGCTGTTAAAATTACAAAATTAGGTGATTATAAAATTAAAATGTAGGTGATTATGAATCTACATTATGCAAGATTCTTAACCCTGACCTTTTTAAGGTGTTAAGGCAGAAAAGGCTGTTTCTGCAAAGCAGACAGGAGGAAATTTATTGATTTCCAAAACTCTTACCCAACGCCACTGTCCCAAGCCAATTCTACCATTTTTCTCCTCCTCTTTGGTTAGCTTTGGTTTAGCACTGCAGTCAGGCTGCTGCCAGTTCCAAATAGGCATCTGAACCCTTTCCTGTATCAGACTGAGCAGCTCTAGCTAGCTCTTCCCATTCTGTCCCCAGCAATAAGACACTCCATTTTGGGGATGTTGTCCTATGGTTTTACCAGCAACTACTGACGTTCAATGAGCAGAGGCACAGGCACATCCTGGCTGAATCCTCTGTACTGGGTTCTGGAGACTATATATTCCTCTCAACAAAGCCAAGATCAAAGGCACATGGGTGCTGGCATTACAGTTTGTCCTCCAGCAGGAGATAATGTTGAATTTCATTATGGATGTTAGTTTCTAATCTTTCTTGCGGTAAACTCAAATTATTATCTTCAATACTGCCGTAATCCATCTCTCAGCTGAGCCATGTTATTAAACTACAATTTCAGTTCAGCTTGTTTCAAGACAGAGATACTATGTACTTAGCTGAAACCGTTTAAATAACATTGTCCAAGAAATTATCATTAATCACCCTGTAAGAACATATATCTGCCAACATTTAAGACAAAGCTAAGGACTGATGTTGTTATGACAGAACAGTAAGAACTATTATAAAAGTTTTGAATTCAGAGTCAAGTCCCACGAAAAGGGGCATGATCCTCTCTTCTTTCTGGGGTTAAGAGATTTAAAACTCAGAAAGCCTGTCTATTTGTAGAAAAATGATGATCAGGACAGCGCAAGGTAGATGATATGCCTGGATTCTCTGCATCTGAGGAAACTGTTGTGTAAAACTGCTATGTATATATGTACTACAGTTACAATAGTGTGAAGTTTGTCCACAGAAGAATCAATGCCAAGAACATCCATTTTCAATAAACAGTGTACTCTCCCAAAGGCTAATTCATAACAAACTGTCTGATACAAACTTCTGTTTCACATTTAGAAAAGAATGTGACTCAACAGTTTTGGCCATGTGGCCACCACAAGACAAAGGCATTTGCGTCAAAGCCTACTGGAACTGCACATAGATCCAAGTTCAGCTATTACCATAGTAATATGTCTTTTTCAGGATTTATGGTCCTAAACTTTCATTGCCAGCTGCTGTTTTCAATTTCACTCTTCAAAAGATGTTCGTCTAGATAAGCAAGCAGAAAAAGGGTAAGGCTAGACTGGACCACTACTACCTTGAGTTACACTTAGACGTTCCTGCAGACTGAGGGACAATAAATGTCACCTGCATCTCCAAATTCTATTTTGAGGCAGATCCATAAAGAATGAGTGAAGCTGTTCTTCCAGTGACACAGGGACGGTGGCTTATGCTGGGGAACTCCTGCTTCCCTGTTCCGGATGTCTTGCAACAAGTTAAAAAATCTTCCCTCTTTTTGCATGTTAGTGAAGAAAATCAGGCAGGTGTTTCTGATTCCAGTAATGTAATCATTCCAACAGAAGCTCTGTGCCTCAGCAGTACTTCACTGAATTCTCCAGCTTCATCAGTTTAGTTACTATTTTTGTATTATCTGGTAATTTAGATACAGTTATTGTAGGTTCTTCAGCCTGTGTTAGATATTCTCTATACTCCCCAGAGTTTTGTATCCTGTTTTATACTTCTTCTCTTGTTTTTATCAGTTGTCACCTATTGTGCCTCAGTATTTTACTCTCGGGTGCTTCAATTATATATGAATGTGATGTGCTTCACAGCAGCTAGTTTCCATTTGCCATCTAAATATCTTTGTACATGAACGGAGTAACCTACATTTAACTTCACAGACAGTTGTGCAAATCTACTGTATTTCAGCTTTCGGTGTTGTGTTTTGGGGTTTTTTTTGTCTGCTTGCTTTTATTTGATAATTGATTTCTAGCTGTTTTTTCCTCTGCTTTCCAAATCAAAAATAAGATAGGGGAAAAAAACAAAAAAGGTTAGGAAAGAAGCCACAGAGCTTATCCCTAAACCTGAAGGGAAAGAGGCCGCTTGGGATATTAGAGTGCCCATCCGACCTAAGAGGTGTAGTCATACGGGTTCCCTTGTGGACCTCATGTACTTAAGCTTGGCAATTTCTTTAAAAAAATGTCTATTACAAGAAAGAGGAGCTAGTAGATTTTTAATGTCTTAGTAGTAGTAGTAATTATTTGCAACACTTTCCTAGTACCCCACAAGACTAATTTTCAGAAGTGCTTTCATCCCACAATTAAGTAAAAGCTTTTTTCCCAGTACTCCTAAAAATAAGACACTGAAAAGAGAGCGGCAAGATGCCTGCTCTAAGACTATTGCCTACGTAGACAAAAGTCAGGTAAAGAAGGTGGCAGGCATATGGACTGGCATTGACATTTATATGAATGTCCTTTGACTTATTTTCAGAAAATATTTGCGATGTCCGATACACAAAAAAAGTGTTTGATGCTTGTGTAATTTGTTTACATAAATACACTGAAGGAAAATCAAGTGTACCTCGCACCATGCTTCCCTATGTTCCTTATACCGTATCACAGGATAGTGAAATAGAATTTAGTATCAAATTCTTATTATTAAAGTTACTTCACAGAGAAGGTAATAATCTGTTCAAACTCATGGAAAGTATGGGGGTTTTTAGGGAAAATTGGGTATTAAGACTCACAGTATTCTGTTAAGCAGTAATCTTGCTGCCTGCATCTGAATTTCATACTCAAACATGCATTTAATATCATGCCAGTATTCAGAAAAACATATAAAAAAATAAGCATATATTCGTGTAGGAAAAAAAATAAATCTCAGTACTAGAAGAACAGAAAATAGCTGCATAGGGACAAAAATAATTCAAAGCAGAACCCTTTGATATATAGCAATATAACATTGTATTTGTTCTGATTTTTGCTTTTCTGAATCGCATGAGCTCCTAATGAACCTTTTAGATTATTCTGAAATAATTTTTAAGTAAATAATTTGGTAGGATTTTTTTAATCAATTGTTAATCCATGATTTGAGTGGCAGTCTCACTAATCGGGAAAGCAGCATGAACAAGTGGTAAGTAAATACAAATCAAAATGCATCAAGAAATAAATGTCTGAAAAAAACAGCAATGCACTAGGGGATTTTTTGACTTCAAATCTGTGCAAATACAGATTGAGCTTAAGATGTGTGGTTATTGGTTAAACAATTTTTAATGAAATATAAAGACCTATGTGCTCTTAAATGGATAATTTATGTGCAATGTTATTGTCTCTCAAGGTTTAATTAAATGTTTGCCTTGTGGCTAATCAGCTACAATTAATAAATGAAGCCCATATTCATGTCACTGATAGGGAATGTTAAAATGGCCTCCATTAGAATTTCAGTATCACTTTTGTGTCTGGTTGGTAACAACAATCTAATGTATCAGAAACTTCCACAAAATAATTTGATAATGACACTAAGACAAAATTACATTAATATAATGCAATGTTTTTATCACAATGCGTAACTTTAAGTTTAATTTGGAGGCAAGTATCTAGAAGTATTTCATGTGGAAGTGTATGCCTACAAAGTGCTTTTCATTCCCAAAGTTTCCAAAGTTCAATTTAAACATTTGCTATACCTAAAAAGAGCAACATTTCTTAGCTTTATGGATACAAAAGAGTTAACACAGTGAAGCAAAAACATCCATTAATTGCCAGACCTACTGGACACAAAGGATTTGAACTATCTCTGGCATGATGCACTAAACGTTGTCTTAGGACTATGTAACACCACCACATTATTTTTCTCGACATGGGCTTTCCATGCCTTTTTGACTCGTGCTACTTTAAGTTATAAACACCAATAGGTAAGCATTTAAAATGCAGGTGAGCTTCCGCTGGGTACTCTCCCACCTGAATACATTATATAAATCACAGGCCAAAGGCAATGCTGGCTGTCACTGACAGTGTTCCAGAAGCCAGCTAAAAAGAGAATTCAGATCTCCTGACCTCAAAAGACATCTGTTCTATGTAGTTACCATATTGCTATTTATCATTTACACTGCAGAAGTGCACAAAGGTCTCGGGGCTAGGCCCCATCATGAAATGTTAGCTGTAAATAGTATGTAGTTACTTGTCTTTATCAGTGTTTAAGATGAGAGGCAATCAACGGGTGTGACCAGAACTAGAAAACAATAATGGAAGAGTTTAATTGCAAATAAGAATAAACAATCTTCAGAGTCCAAATGCAAACCTTTAGAGTTTCAACTTACTGGGGAAAAAATATTATCCTTCAGTGCAACTTAATATGAGCACCTTTTGCTGGCAGTCTTTCTGATTATCTCAAATGATTTTTTCCACGATTTAAACAAAATCTATCAGACAAGGAAGAAATCTGTACAGGATAATTCTACTGTCATCACTTAAGTCATTAATTTTGATTGCACCTCCTTTGATTTATTTAGATTCTAATTCAGCCACAAGTCATACCATGTACAAAATCATGAGATTCACTCAGAGGAATCTGAAAGATTGTAAATACTACTGTCTTCTATTAGTGTAAAGAAAGGCGTAATCAGTTACAATACAGTAAGGATAGTGGCTGTATATTTTGTCTCAGGAAAATGAAAACTTATTTAAGAATAACTTATTTCTCTTGGGGTTGTAAAGACATCTTTATCTGTAAGTCACTACTCTTTTACACAGACTTCCACCTATTACAGAATGAAAACTATACAAATTAATGTATTAGAGATTTTTAGCTCAGTTCTGCATGAAACAAAGCTTGTCCCAACATATACCAGAATAAACAGACAAAGATACACCGAATACACAAAACACAGTAAGGTTTTCTAAATGTGATTACAGTGGCTGTTTATATCGGTTTCTACTATCAGTTCTACACATAAAACATCTTCTAAAAAGTGCTCTATAGGATAAACAGTCTTAACCTAATTCTGATTACTATTTCCCATTCAATCATGAAGGAGACCTTCAAACTCACTTGCCTCAGGCACTGAGAAGCTCCAGGTCTTTGACGCTCATGAAAGAAAGATAACAATCACTCTTCAGGGGAGAGAGATCTTATTATACGTACCCCGTGGGTTTTTTTATCCTTTATCGAACTGCACCTTTGTGGGCCTTTAATTTCTTAATGGGTTGTTTATCCTTTCCCCCATAATTCATGATGATAAGCTAGATGTCACATAGATATAGTTACAGTGATGAAAAAGTTGTACTGATGAGCCGAGTCAGTGATGTAGTTTGATTAACTTTTTATGTAAATCTTTCTCGACAGTTTTCAAAAGAAGGCAAAACAAATAAATTGATTATGTTACAAATGTTTCCATAGGTGAAAATCTATCTGATGTATACCTATGAGTACAAATACCTGAAATAAGTAAACATTACCACAGAACCAGGAGGAGATATTAATGGGATAAATTTCAGTTTATTATAAAGAGAGGGAGTGGGAAAGGGAGCGGGAGTAAATATATTAAGTGCACGCTGGGGCAGTGTTCTGTGTAATGCATGTAGAATACAGGGCCTGCAACGGCTTGATATAAAAGACTTAACAGCATGAGTTTTGTAAAGCAGTATTACTTGCGACTCTATCATTCATAAGTTAATTAGGTGATCTCAGGCAAATGCTAATAAAACCTTTGTATGATGCCACCTTTGTTTATCCTGTACATGTCTCTCAGGTTAAAGAAATACTGACTTAGACAATTCTGAGATGTGTTAGGTTACCACGAATCCAGTTATCATTTGTAATAGCCATAAAATTGAAGTGCAGTATCTCTTGACCTTCCAGGACTACAAATGAATGTTTCTACACTCTTTTTAACAACACAAAACTTAAATTTCTAGGCATGCAGAACAATAAAGCCTGAAGAGGGGAATTTTTTGCCCATTGTGGCCCTTACTTCAATGTCTGAGGAAATGCTGCGTTTGTAAAAAATAAAATAATAATATATTTTCTTATTTTTTGTGGCATTTCCTCTTCCCTAGTACCTATTTCTGCCAAGCCACATTCCATACTTCCATAAACATTCAGACTAGATTGCTACTGAAATAACCACAGCTTGTTTTAGTAAACCGTAATTGTATTTATCCTCCTTTTAACTGTATCAGCCCTTAGACCTATTTGTTTAGAGCTAAACTGGGAAGGGTTGCTACTTATATTAGCAAGTTTTTAGTCATATGAGTGGTTACATTTGAAGAGAATGGAACAACTTATATAAATAAATGCTCACCAGCACCTTAGAGTAGTGTTAACACAGTCCTGTTTCGCTTAGTTTTCCATTACAGTGTTTGAAGTGACATAAGCAAGGATAAATGGAAATCCTGATAAAACAAAAGCTTATAGTGTCTAATCCTTTTGCTCTAATGCTACTGTGGAACACTTCCATCTAAACACCAGATGCAAGCTATAGCAAGATGAAACATGACAAGAACCGTGAAGTAAAGATTTTGGAGACTTGCGTTTTCTGTCAAATATTTGGCTCTTTCCTGGGCCTATTATGCCGGCAATGGAACTTGACAATGATCTAGTATATCGATGCATAATATGTATATAATGAATAACAAGACTAGAGATCCTTATAGTAATTTTTACACTGTAAGTTTGTTTGATCTTCATCAGCACTGCTGTTTCCATCTCATCACTCAAATAGAAAGCTAAAAAAGGAGACACATGATGTAGAGTACATTGCTGAGGTTGCTTAAACAGGATGCAAGTGCCACAGTAGAACAGTGGAAATCTTCAGTCAGTGTGATACTACTTATTCAGATCTAAATATGTACTTGCCATAAAGAAAAAACCAGAGAAAAATCCTCCAATTTAGTTGTGTATTCCAACTGCCTCTAAAATTAAAAAAGATGGCTCTTGTAGGAAAAGTAACTTTTATATTCAGTAATACTTTATTGCTGTCAAAAAGAGCAGTACCAGGTCTTGCCTGGCACAGCCTTCCTTGGCTAATTACTACCTGCACCAGGACCCCTATTTATGAGGGCTCCGTATTTACCCTGCTTGCTTCTTCAAGTGCTAGCTTCATGCTGCTACCTGACCAGCAAGTTTTGCAGCATCACCAGTACCTACCAACAAAACAGCTGATCAACACATGGCAGAACTGGGCTCCATACTAGCTGATTGATCCACAAAATCCTAATGCTCATCTCTAAAGAAACCAGAGGGGTATCACGTACAGAGTGATAATCAGTAAGGTACCTAAATATGGTTTTGAAGAGTTTGCTGTGAAAGAAACATTATAATGTACCTGGGGATGTGTCTCATGTGTGTGCAGGAGAAAACCTATTTCTGGTGGTACTTGGCCTATGATAATACTTAGAATAGCACATTACACTTTCCACTAACGTAGGGACATCAGAAAGGTCGAAATGCTTTTTACCTCTCACATGTATAAGGAAAAGATGCATAGGAAAAATGAATCATTTTACGGAAAGATAATCCATTTTGAGAGATGAAAGGTTTCCTGTTATTTTGCTTTAAAGAAAATTCACACAAAACATTGAAAATTGAGGTTAGAAGTATTGACTGCAAAACCTTACAGGATCTGTCTCCAGAAATTCTCTGGTGGTCTTAGTTTTTGTGTATTTCACTTGGTGGGAAAAACAACATTAGTGCCACAGTCAACTTTTGGTTAAAGATCGTGCCAAATCAGTACCTAGCTCAATATGCCACCCAACGTCTCAAGGAGTTGCAGAATCTTCTCAGTCACCTCCTTTTGACTCTGGCCATGGGCCTGGTGGAGGAAGAAGTTTGACTAAAGAAATCCTGCAACTTCAGAGATTATTTCTGTTCCACCAGCTTGTCATGTCTCCCCACCTGCAGCCCACAGCAGCCAGCACTAGCTTTTTTACTTTTTGTATACTTTCTGCATTGTCCATTGTGTACTTTGTCCACTGATTGCTGACTGGTAGCATGCTTGGTGTTGCCCCCCTCCAGGTCCCTGGTTTTGTATTTTTGACATTTCAACCTTTTCTCCATTTTTTCTCTTTTTTTTTTTCATATTTTTCTCCATGATCACTTTATTTTTCACCAACTCTCTCTCTTTCCCCTCTTTTAGAGTGGTGGAGTGGGGACACTTAAGTTTTGGGTTTTTCTGCAGTGGTCAGGTTAACAAGTAACAGGAAAATCAAAACTGCCAGGGACCAAAGACGGAAAGCTAGGCAGGAGTGAAAAACTTTTTTTCTTTTTTTTTTGAAATATAGTTAAAGTAACAGTGCACAGGTTCTTAACTAGTCTTACGAGCAGTATTCAAGTATTCAGTATTCAAGAGTATCCAAATAAGTTCTGGGAAGTTTTTGATGTTGCCGCATTTAAGCACAGACAGTATGTTAGCAGTTCCTTTTTCACGCAACCATTAAAGCTGCACAAACACATTTCCTAAGGGTACCAGCTACTCAGAATGATCAATATATTGCACTTTTTGCCCCTTTAGATTCCAGTTTCAAATATGCCAACATGTGAACACCAAGTTTTTCTCAAGCTTTTGCAAAGTTGATCTGATATAAAATATTATCCTTCCTTGGACATTATCAGTGCTTACAGAATTGGAAGAAGACCTACCCCAATGACAGGAACAAAGAGAGTTAACAATTGAAATTTTATTTTTTTTCCATGGACAGACACCCTTTCCATTCAGGACTTGCAGACCAAACATTTCTAGACCAATTACATTGGTGCTGCAACACAGTATTGTAATAGGAGTTGGTTTCATCCTTAACCACAGAAAGGCTACTGCCTCTCCATATTCCTATACAGAAGTAGACTGCCTTTGATTCTTTGCTAAGGAGTGTTCTAAGTTACATATTGTTTGGCATGCAGGATCCTTTGAACACATCTCCGTAAAAAAAATTCTTACTTTGCTTCCAAGTCAAATGAATTATATATGCTTAACACGGAAGGTGTAGCCATCGTGTAAAATGGCTGCTTGTGAAGTACTTCAGGTATCATTCCAGAATATTACCAGTAATTTAAAATCTGCTGGTTTATCTTCACAATTATTACAAGTTTTCTTTATATAGGATATAAATAATTGCATCATTGAAGTCCTTCATCCAAAAAGCTATACGATAATAAGTCAAATGCTTTACTGAAGTCTAATTAAATTACATCAATATGTGAAACCTGCAGCTTCATTAAGGAAATAAAGTCTGTCTGCCACGCTCTAGTTTTCTGCCAGGATATATATATATATATTTTTAGCAGAAGCCCATGTTAATTGGAATTATAGGTCATCTTTTAAATTCTTTGTTAACTGAGTTTTATATTGGCTATTCCGTCTTTTGCCAGTGACGAACGTCACATTAATAAACTACTATTATCCCACTTATTCTTTTGAAGTATTAGAACAATACTAGCTTTACCCTCTTTATGTAAATGTCATAGTGTTCCAAGACCTTCTGAATATGAACACTAATAGTGCCTACTTCTTGACATGTTCATTCAAAACTCTTATGCCAGTTTTCTTTTACTAACTGAAGTTGAACTGTCCTGTATTATCATTTGAATAGAAAACAACTCTTCAATACCATACGACATAACTACATCAGCTGCCGTCTTACCAAATGCACAGAAGAAATATGTATATGCTTTAACATTCCAAGTTTGTCATTAATTACGGTTAAAGCTGACATCTTTATCCCTTAATAGGGTCTTCTCACTATTCAGGTAATTTTCTATGTTCTATACTTGAAAAAAAATTTCATTTTCCTCATTTTAACTCTGTTAACCATATGTGTATTTCCTTTATAACCTTCTACTTCCCACAGTAATTTTCTACAATTCCTAGCTTCCAGTGTACGTGTATGATACCACATTCCTTCTGTTTCATAGATGTTTTTGTCTTCCTTAGTTGCGGGATTATTATTATTTGTGGGTATCTAGGCTAACATCCTTAAACGGTTTCCAATTATCATTCTCCCATTTCAGATTAAATTCCTTCTCCCATTGATTTACCTTATAATAGTATTCACCTTTATAAAGTTAGCCCTTTCAAAGCATTAAGTATATATATTATTGGTTTGGACTTAATAGTGTTTGCACATAACAAATTTGATCAAATCATTATCAGTTATACCTAAGTTATGGCTAATTTTTAGTTCTGCGATCAATTCCTTTTCATCTGACAAGATGAGGTCTAATATAGAATTCCCCTGTGTTGGATGCAACACTTTTTGAGTTAGGAAATTGACATTTAAAATATTTTGAAATTCCAAGTACATTTTAACACTGGCAGCATGAGACCTCCAGCGTATGTCACTCGGATTGAAATTCAGTGCAGTACAGCAGTGTTTTCCCTGTATGTTGTAGGTGGGTAAGGCATAGGTCATGCTGTTCTCTAGTGTGATTTGATATCAGCTAAGTACCCTGTCAACTTCTGACTTATCTGATAGAACATTGACCCATAAACATTCAAGATCATTTGCTTCCGATTGCCATCAACTCCGAAATGGGTAATGCCATTTTTGGAGTGCTTTCTGTCCACTTGATCCTTCCAAAGTAGATTACAACAATTGATTTTGACATTCCAGTTTTCCAAACAGTTTTAGCAATAAAAACTAGGTCAAATCTCTGCTAAAAAACGACCTCTTCTGCTGGTCTTAATTTTCCAACAGTAAAAAAGAGGCTACTGAAAAATGTCTGCTCTTTCTTTGTATTCTGTAGCATCCCAATTATGGTTTCTCTTACCATTTTCATTTGCACTTACCAAAACCTCATTGGTTCCTTCTCACTATTTCCATTTCTTCTAAGCTCCCAGACTCCCTAGCCGATCCATCCCTCAGAACACTTCCTTTGTTACAGAAAATTAAGCAGCATGCTCTCACCAACAGAAAGTGACATAATTTTCCACAAACCCAAAGCCTTCATGTTATGTCACTTACTTAGAGATTAAGTCTAGTCTTTCCTACTTGCTCTTTTCCACAACTCAAAAGTCCTGAAGGATGTCGGAGATCACAGATCCTGAAGGACAAAAAAAAGCCTGCTCACTCCAAGTGTTCATGTATAATCTAAGAGACTGCCCACAGACCTTCCTGTAAATATCGATGTGATACTGTCACTGACTCCTGCCAACTGCAGAAACTTACTCAGCTTTGAGAGCTGCTCCCGTTTGAGATAAGCTTGTTTGGCGCCCATTTGAGCTGCGCGCCAACACCTCCCGTTAGCTAGAGGCCCCGTTCACGCCAAACACCTCGAGCTGTGCTGATTTCTCACAGCTTCCACATTTTTCGTGGTCGAAAGCGGGTCTTGGCGGCTGGCCTGGCCCGCAGGCCTCTGGGCTTGCCCCTCACGCTCCGGCGGCGGGCCGCCTCACGGAGCCCGAGGGCAGAGCGGCCTCGCCCTGGGGCGGCCTCAAGCGGGCGGCGGGACCTGAGGAAGCCGGCTTGGGGGAGGCGGCGGGGCGGGAGGCCCGGCCCTCGGCACCGCCCGCCCCCGTCGCTATGGCGAGGCCGCGGGCGTCCCCCCGGCTGCGGGCGGCGGCAGGAGGGCCGAACCGCCGCCGGGCCGCGGGCCGCGAACGCTGCCAGCCGCGGGGGCCGCCTCCGCCTTCCCGCCCGCCAGGCCCCGAGTAACGGAGCCGTTGAGCGCCGGGGGAAGGCCTCATCCTGCAGCCGCACCATGAGCAGAGGTCCGTTCCCCTGGAAAGCTCAACTAATATATATTAGGTTTTTTTAAGGGCTGAGACAGTACCAGAGGGAAGGGTTGAGGGTATGTGGCTTATGGGGGTGGTTAATAGGTGAAGGGGGGGAAAAAAGTGTACCTGGCTGGTGGTGGGTGAGGGCCAGGAGGCAGGGAAGGGCGGCCATCTTCCCGCAGCTCTGGGTGGGACAGCCACAGGGACCAAGGAGGGACGGAGGACGGGTCAAGCGCTGCAAAACCAAGCGCTGGCTGGGGCCGTGGCCTCCTCCAGGTTACTTGGAACAAATTACACCCATCACACTGGCCATAGATTTAAAAAACTTACTGGTTTTTGGTTTTTAATCAATCATATCAGCGCTTCCAGTGTCGTAAAGCGGCATGACTGTAAGTCTGTCCTGTCACACATCATTTTATTTTATGAGGTGCCAGTTAGCAGCAAATGCATCCGCAAAGGCAGGTGGATGTAGCCATGTCCACTCCCTAGGCTGCTTCCCGTGCTGGGAAACCCTCAGCCCCCAGGTAGGCTTACGCACGCCTCAGAAAACACGTGGGAAGAGCTAGATGGGGCAAACAGGTTTCCTAAAAGATGCAGAGAAAGGCCATTACACTCAGTTGGGGTTTTACCTTTAGTTTCAATGCACGCTGGAGCGATTGCAGCGTGTGGGGAGATTCCCTTGATCATGTCATTAAATACAGCACTTCCGTAGAAACAAACTGCGCTGCCTTGTCTTTTGCTGAATTCTGTGGGCATTTGATTATGTAAATGAGATGGGGCTTGGGCCTTATAATAAAGGAGTAAAGGGGTTAGCAGTCTTTAAATTAATATAAAAGCATGTGTTTCAGAAGGCTTATACCTTCTGTCACGTGTCTCTGTGGTAATTTACCCGTAAAGATTAGTTACCTTGGAAATGAGGGGAAAACACAATCCGTTTCACTGTGAAAGCAACCTCCCACCTCTAAAATAAGAATTAAATTGACATTATCATGAAGCAGGTATTTTTTTTTCATTCCCAAGCTCTGAGCTTGAAATAGGAGTCAGGGCAATAGTTTTAATCCTTGTGAGGCACTAATGGTCTCTGAAAAATGCCTGCGTATGTGCCTTCTGTTAGTGTGAGACCTGTGTGCATGCCAGCCTGTCTTATCATATGCTTGATTTCTGTGGGGTGGGGACCTGGAGCGTGTCAGCCAGTGAGGAGATAACGTATGCTCCATCCAGGTCCCGTGTGGGTGCAACCTGGAGCCTGAGACCTGCAGCATGCTACAAAGTACACCTAGCCATCAATAGCTTTTCACGGTTGCAGTGGCTCTACCAGGGCTTTTAGGGTCTCCTCTCAGCTGCTTACCCACCCTGCCTTTTTTGCCCCATAGCTGCAGATGGTCAGCTCTCCTACCTTGCCAAATTCAACAGCTGCCATTAAAATGTGGTCTGTTTGCTTTTTCTCACCTAATACCACAAAACTAAGAGGCTTGTAGAAAGGTTTGCGTCTTCTCTGGGCTTCAATATTGTTGTTCCAAAGTTTAATTACTATTTCTCACTGAATAGCATCTTCCTAAAAAGAGATTTTCCTTTCTATATTGCTTCTGGATACAAACCTGTCATTCTCTGTAAGAAGTGTAATTTTTTATAGTGATGAATTACCCATATGTTTTCATTCTGTTGATTTCTTTGTCCATGACACACTTGTGTAAAATTTTGCCGCCTCTGATTGTAGATTAGTTTACTTATAAATACTATTTTTTCCTTTCAAATGTTATTGTTAGTACTAAGCCCTAAAATAATGACTTAGGGGAAAGATCGTATCCTGTCATCTTTTCAACCTATAATTGCCTTTGTTATTCCATTCTAACACAATTTAAAAAATTGCTTCACTATAACTGTAGCAAAATCTTGGATTAATGAAATGGCTTTTTATCCCAAAAAGGCTAATATAAAAAATATCTCCTAGTCTGATGCTGATCGTTCAGTATCAAGTTGATTCATATCTAACATTTATTTCCCGTAAAATAAATTTCCTTTCACTAAATGTAGCAAATAGTTAAATTCTTCCCCCCCTCCTATTATATTCTGTTTTCCCATTCCTATTAAAAGTTTGTGCCTTGAGGCCTACCAGCAGGGCATGCAATACTACATTAAACCAAATTTAAAAGTAAGGGTGCTCCTGCTGCTAACGTCCTCAGATCACAGACATGCAAAATGAAGGAACTGGCAGCTGAAACTTTAATGGTAGGAAGTGTAGACTGAATACTTGGGGAAAAAACACAGTAGCTCTATATGACAAAAAAGTCCTATTAGCATTTATGTACTTCAAAATGACGAGTTAGACGATTCTACCTAACTGTGGGGCGTTCGGCTTTTGTTTTAAGTAAACCCCTGTGTTGTAAGTATAGCATTACTTACATTTTTTATTCAAAGGATTGTTACGATTACGGTTATGTATTATTTTGAAAGTTAATACAGTGCCTGTTGTTCCGTTGCACACCGCATGTTCAATCATTTCTCCACCTTATGTATTAACTTAAAATATTATTAATAATTGGACCTAGATAGCTTCAGAAAGCACAGGGAATCACATGCAAGTAAGGTTCCTGCATCGGTTGTTCCTGTGCAAATCAAAAGCACTCCAATGAAAGAGAGAAAAACATTGAAAGTAAGGTCATGACCATTCTTATGCATTTTGTCCTACTGAAGTAATCTGAGGCCTGAAAAGATTTGTGTGGAACTGGAGTCCAGTTTTACACTTGGTGCACTGGAAATAAAAGAGGGTGGACTGGGAAGCAGCACAAGAAGGATAAAAAACTGCATCACTGCGAAGACATTGTTTCAAGTAAAGTTGGGTTTGTTTGTTTGTTTTAGTTAAAATGAATGTGTTGCCTCAAGCAGTCCTACAAAGCCCACGGGAGCATCCCAGGTTCATAGAGCAGACTGTTTGCCCCTCGTTAGACTTTGCAAGGTATGTACCTCTTTTCTTCCAGAGTATCGTTTTTACTGTGAATAGCTTCAATCAGCTACGCTGAGGTGACAACTTATGTTTGCTTTTTTGCAGTGTTTAAAACTGTAAAAATCAGAGGCAAGGAAATTCTCTCTTAGGAAAATTTTGTAATTAAAAGGGGAAAAAAAACCCCAAACAAAATAGGAGATGTGTTCTGTTTAAGGTAGATATTTCATCCTAATTTTTCAAAACCCCTTCAAGAGCAACAGGAAGTTATTTCCATTTAGCATTGATATGAATGTAGGTCATTGAAAATGTACTTATTTGGATGAAAAAACATGATTTTTTTTTTTTTCAGGCACAAAACAGTTTAGCGTTTCTCAAAATATAATGAATAAAACTGGCTTGAAAAACATTATCATATACTTAATAAATGAGGGAGTTAACAACAGCACCATAATACTTTCAAGCCCTCTTCATGTAGGCACATGCCTACATGGCTTTCCATTCCCTTGCGCTTGTTTCTCCTCCTAGTTACTTGTATCCATACATTTTTGTCTCCCTCAGTGAGTACTGGTCTCTCCACTATGCTCTTTTTGCTGGAATTCCTTCCATTTCTGAAAGAATTGTGCTTATTGTCTTCTTACTCCTCTTCTTCCCCGTGCCCCCCCCCCCCGCCCCAATCCTAGCATTCCCCTTAGCCTTTGTCTGAAAGGTTTGGGGCATCTCAGAGTTCAGCAGCTGTGTCCATGTCTAAAAGCACTAAGAATCCAGAAACATGGTACCCTTGGGCCCAGTCTTTCTGAGGGGCTCATACTGATGGGTGTCCTCTCACACACTGATAGAATAAGGCCATACAGTGGTGTCTTACAATTTTATTTTTTTTTCCATCTTTTATGGCTGGAGCCGTGTTCTGCAGCCATCACTTTTTCCAGTAACTATGTTGCTGGAGAACTCACCACAGAGGTAGGAGGCTTGATTTTTCCCTTTACTTGGGGAGTTTCATATTCAAAAAGATCATTCTGCAGCAGTCCCATAGAAGTTGTGCCTATTTGCAGAAAAGAAATGTGTGATGCTGTAACGGTCGAGACGGTGCTGTAGATGCCTAGTGGTTAGAGCAAGACAAGCTCTGCCATTTTCTTTGATAAGAAGTTTTGAGAAAACTGGAGTCTGACTTAACAGAATAGGCAGTGGGGATAGAAAATCAGGTGAGAATCAGTTTCATCATTTATGCAATTTTGTTCTGTTCTTTGATTGAAAAGCTAGGTGTATTTATCATGCAGTTTATTTCTAGGAAAAATATCAGTATCCATTTTTTTGCTGTATGGTAACAGAAATAATTACAGGAATGCATGGTGTAAAATGCTAACTCTGGGATAGGTGTCCGTTGGATTAAAATATGTTTGTCTTTAAGAAGTGAGTGATTTAAAATTAAATAGGAGCCAATTACAGGTGAAGTAGACTTTTTTATAAACTATTTATGAAATATTGTGAGTCATCATGGAAACACTGGAGAAATAAGGCTAAAACAGTTTGCAAAAAGCAAGTGACAACTTTTGGAAGAAAAGAAACAATGCCTCTTAGCCAGTGCCATCCTCACCTCATTTCTTTATTAAGAAACAATGTCCATTCCAAGTCACAGTCTCAGTTCTTCACATTAATTGCTTTTATTGTTTTTAATTCTCATTGCATGTATCAAGACATTTAAAAATAATGATTATTTGAGTTGATGGAATTTTCTACTGTGTATTTTTTCTGATGTATCATCCGCCTGTCTTTTCTGTGTTATTGCTACATTAACAACATTGATAATAACAGCCAGAATAAGATAAGTCATTTTGGTAACTTAAATTCTTTATGATGTATGACCGTGTTTGTAGTTGCATCAGTCCAGTGCAGGGCATTGCAGAACTTACATAAACAGTAATTGGTTTGCAAGTTGTTGCTTTTGGTTTTTTCCCCCTGGCTGTAGTTATCTTTAATTTAGAGGGTGTTACCAATCAGAACTCAGAAATCTATACCTTAACTATAAGGCAGGTGACATTTGAAATTGTAAATGATTCTATGGGCTTTTCACCTGATTGTTTTTTATTAAAATACTTTGAGAAGGTAATGAGAAGGCATCAGGCTTCCCTTTGTTACAGTTCAAGATGATTTTTAACTGCAGTGTGGATTAAATTGCAGCAAACTGATAGTGATGCCTAGGAATTTGCTTTTTTCAGTTTGGAGGTTTGGGCTCCCCCCTCTCCCCATATCTGGTGTGTTCTCTGTGTGCTACTGATCTGCAGAAAGCTCGTTTTTGCAGTCTTAAAGTACAAAGGTCGGTCAGGGGGTTTTGTGTTGTCTACTGAATACTTTATGTTTAATTACCCAGAGATACTATTTTTCATTTTTTCTATTACCTCATGTAAGCCTATTGTATATTGATGTTTTACATCAGTTTAAAATATACAATAATTACCTTATCTTCAGTATCCTAATGACATTGTGTCTCTTCCTAAATTGTGACTGTTTTGGTGTGAAAATTTTGATAGTGATTATATTTTTGGTATCGACTGTAACTGAATTTTTATGGCAGTATCCATAAGGTGTACATTTTGCACAGTCAGCAGCAACTCATATGGATTGTGGTATGCGCAGCTGGAAAGCACAAGCCTCTGTTGGTGCAGCTCGGTAGTAGTAAATTCTGGAACAAATTTAAATGCCCTATTTGTGCCGGAAGTTTTCACTATTACATTGCTTTAAATACAGACATGTCAAAATATCTCTACATTGCTTAGCTATTTTGTTTTCATTTAAATGAACTTCATGAAGTGTCTTTGGTATTCTCAGAGCAATAAGAAGCATGACGCTTATATTAGCTAACATTATGAAAAGAATTTACTCTCATCCCTGTAATGAAAGACAGCAGTGCAATACAAACAGAGGAAGAGGAAAGTAATAGATTTATGTGGAACACTAATGTTGAATCTCTTTTATCTTTGAGTGATTAACCAGACAATCTTTACGCTCTTTTAAAGAAGAATAAAAATAAATTCACATTACTTTTATAAAGATAATATCCTCTACAGTCGGGATATCAGAATCTATTTAAATACACTTTATGGTCAGTAAGTGCATATTATCCTTTAAAATTCAAAGCACCTCTTGTGTATCAGAGTGGAGATGCAAAGAGATGATGGCTCAAGTGAAAGGTGAAATGATGTACAGTTCAAATTTTAAAATTAGATCCATGCATCCTGAAATTTGCTGTTTATTTTAATACCCTTAGAATTACCCCCTTAGTGTCCAACTTTTGCAATATGCTGCTCAAACTGTGGAAAGCTGGGAGCAGTGTTAAAAGTCTGCATTGCATTAAGGAAAACATTTTGTATTGGGTTTGGGATTGTTGGTTGTTTTTTTTTTTTATTTTGAAAAAGTTAAAAACAAAATAGATTGGACCACTCTGATCCATATTGATAATGCAAAAAAGTAATGGTTCTGGTTTAGAAAACAGTTCAAATATGGATAGCTTAATCAATTATTATTGATTTAGCTAATACACAATTTCTTCTAGCTTAGACAGAATTATCAGATAACCAGGTCCTTGAAAGCTAATACCGACTCTGTTTTCTTTCAGAAATAAAGATTGGAAATAGCTACAGACGAAAAAATTAAAAAGATATTTGTATGTGTTTATAGAATGTCTGATATATTACTTTGTCAATATTTCAGTTTTTAGCTCTACTTGGCAATGCTAATATATTATACATGCTGCAGAAGTCTATGTTAGCACCTCACAGGGTTTCTTTTAATTTTTTTCATTTAAATTTAGGATTCATTTGATCAAAGACAAAGATGGCATAGATGATTATTTGGCGAAGAATATCAAAGGGCTGTCAAAACAAGAAGCTGCTGCGTAAGTTGGCTTTTTTGAGGCATTTTAACATCCATAAGTTTATTGTTTCCTTTGTTTCTAGTCATCATAATCATTTAAATTTAAAGTTCCCTAGGCCCTACCCTTTTTAGTGGAACTTGGCATTTAAAAATTGAAGTTGATATTAAATAATGATGGTTCATTTCTCCTGATCTTAAATATATCAAAGCATTTAACTCCTTGGTTTTACTAATTTGTATATTTACCAAAGTATTACAGCACATTTGTAACATTATTGTTAAGATTGTGTCAGTAATTATATTTGAAATTGTGCTGCATTTTTGGGGTTTGTTTTTTTTTTTTCTGAGCCTCTGTGAAATATCTCCTCTGGGGTGGAAGCTTAGTATACCGACATACACGTTCTTGTAATTCTGAATTATTATTTAGCCAAGCCCAAGTGCTGACTTCTGCGGTGAAGCATTTAATACACCATTAGTTATTTAAAAACCCAGTGAATGAAAGAAATCTAGATAACTTTTGGTTTCTTACAGCTGAGGTATTTACATTTAGAAGTTACAAGAGACTATGACTGACTTCTTCTTCTAGAGTCTTTTAACAGATCTGGGGTTCAGCACCATCAAAATTAATGAAAGAATTCTAACAAATCTGAATTGCTGGTTGCTTAAGTGAAATGATTTATTTATTTCAATATTTAAATAATAAAAAGATGCATATACAAGGACTCTAGGCACCCTAACAATTAATATTACAAGATCACCCTTGCAGCATAAAAACTTTCTATCGATCAGACAGGAATTCGACCAGCTAGTTTCTTGCAAAACATGCTTCTTTTCTGCTTCCTAGCCTAAGAATGTACCCGCAAACCTTCCCTAAAAACTTTCCAATTAAAATCTAGAAAACTACCCAATTTGAGTTGAGGGATAATAACTTTAGCAGTGTCCTAAACCCATACCATAAAATACTCAGCCCGCAGACAAACTTTTTTTTCCTGTGATACATGTCCAATTCACCTTTATTTTTACAATGGTGACATGATAAAGCTAATAAGTGTTCTGACTGTCAGTACAAAGACTGTAATGTATTTGGCCTGATGATCTAGGAGAGCAATTTGTTTAAAGCAAACTCGTACCCCATTTCTTTTGTTTGAACTAAGACTGGGTTCAAAGATGATGGACTAAAGATTCGTTCAATGATGGGATTGGGCAGGTCTTCCTCAGTATGTCATCCTAAGGTTTGCAAAGGTCAACGTGTTCCTTTGTCTCTGGAGGAGAGACTCTGTTATCGTGGTCACAGTCTGTGGGAGAGAGCAGCGTGACAGGGAAGTGAGTTAGGTGAGGCAGTGGGAAGTGCCACATTGCTGCTCTGTGAGTACACATGATTGACGTGGGGCAGTTACCTTTGATCATGCTGTCATACTAATTGTGCTAAGTGTCATAGCTGGTTTAAATATTCCCTGCTTAAAGAGAAGGAAACTAAGATTGGTCTGTGACTCGGTCACATTCTGCATGAGCTAGACCAACATGAGGAACAGATCCTCCCTGAGAAAATGCTGTGTTGACAGAGGTCCTGTCCCCTGAATTAAGGGTAGCGTAGTTGCCCTGTGGGTGGGGAAGAAGTATCAGACCTCAGGGAGGAAGCACAGAAATAAATACATTTGCTTATTGTCACCCTAGATCCATACCAGCTATGCAGTGCTGCTGTAGTCATTACACTACAACAATTGTTACAGCCTGACTTGCCTTCCCAGTGAGCTGTTTCAGTCTTTAGCCCCAGTGGATTTCCACACTTCACACACCATGCTAGGGACAGAAGTGTTCTCTCTGTGATTACACAGGAAGTCACTGCTATTTTAGGAAGGCCTTGGGGCTTCAAAGTGCATTTTACAGATCTGATTTGATCAGGTCAGCCTTTTACTGCTATTGAAAAAAAAAATGCCCCACAAACAAAGGGAACAAAACAACAAAAATACCAACCCAGAAAACCCTCCTGTACAATTTTTCTTTTTATATCCAAACCGTGAGTCTGGAGGTTGTGGAAAAGGAAACCAGCAAGCAAATCCACAATGAAGTGAGAATTTTATCATCTGTTCCACAACACCTACATAAAGCAAGATGTTTACTTACTGTTTTGTAATGTGCTGTTTTTCAAAGTTATCAAAGCCTCTTAGAAGATTAAACTGAAATATCATATGTATTCTGGTTTATTTCTATGGAGATATTTAAAGTATATCTTTTAAAAGATTATGTTCATGTTCTGTGTATTTAATTATTCTCAGAATTTTAGCTTTTGCTAATAGCTCAGCAGTTACAAAATTTCTGTAGTATGTGATTTACTAATGCTGTTCCATAAATACGATACAATCATTTGAGAGCAAACAAATGGTAACAAACTAGCAGCTACACAGTTATAATAGTACTAGGCTAATCTAGTTATAAGAGACTAAATGAATCAACTGTAATTTTAAACCGATTTATAAAATAAGGCAATGCTGTATCTGTAAACGATCATACTGAATTAGAGTATTTTGTATGTCTCAGCAGACAATAGATGTTTTTATTTTTAAAAGTGTGAGAAATGGCTTCTAATACGCTGTGTAGTTTTTTTTAATATTGTTTCCATTCCAGAAGTAATTATTGCACTTCTTTATAAAAGGACAGAATATCTTTCTTTTGCCACCTAAATATCTGTACTTTTGTTTAATATGGAGGTTAACTTGATAAGCCAGTCATCATTTTGCCAAGACAAATTCTTGTAGCCACACTCCTGCTTAATATTAAACATTCTTTATTTTTTTGGTGTATGCTAGGCAGATAACAAATCTATTACCTCCTAAATAAAGGACTGCATGGGTAGTATCACGTTTATGGAAACAAAAAACATTCTTTAAAGCTGTTCCCTAAAACTGTATCCTTCACAATATTCTTTAAAATTAAGATAAGCTAGTTTCTTCATAGTTGAAGGGAAAAAAAAAGGTTGCAGTTATCTTTCTATTATACAGTATTGTACTCTGTTCGAAATGACAGCAAATGAGAGGAATTCTGTTAAGTGTGTTTATGTTATAATCTCATTTTTCTGTGGAAAAAAGTGGAGATGTTTTTCATTTTTTTATTTCTAATAATTTTTTATCCCAGGGTGATATGATAGAAGACGAAGAAAAAACAGTGCTTAAGAAAGATAGTACTTTAATTATATTAAAACAGGGTATTGCTTTGTGGTTTTTTCATTGATTTTGCTTTTATTTCCTTCTCTAAGACTTTAACTTGAAATAAGAAGTAAATGGGGTGTAAGAAGCTGGAAAAGGAAAAAAAGTAAAAGTTCCCATTAATACAGAATGTGACTGCTTTCTTGCCACAGAATTAGGCTTTTGTAAGCTTATGAGGAGGTTGGCTGACTCCACTGGCCTTCAGTGTGCTTTCCCTGATACTTTCTGTTCTTGATCTTGACTCCCCAAATCATTAATGGCTCAAAATCGGGTTGCAGTAAAAATTAAAAATTGCCCTCATGACTGATTTAAGAGTCAAAAAGTTCCTGATGAACTGTGAAGTAAGGCTTTTTCCATCAAGAGATTGATTCCAGGGTTGAATCTTCAAGTGAGTTTGGAGCCTAGAATGGACCAGAATTTGATACTGTCATTCCTGTTTCCTGATCTTTTTGTCAGGGCCAGAAAGATCAAGTAACCGTTCTCTCCTCTTCATACAAATGAAAACTGTCCAGACAACCATATCATCAAAAAGGAGTTAAAGACTAGAAAGAGAGACTTCAAAATCTTTTTGATGAGAGGAATGGGGTTTTTTAGTAGTAATTAACAATTATACTAGATGTATTTCTGTGAATTGGATGATGGAGTTCTAGTGTCCTCACTTGAGACTCATTGATAGTCAGATGACATCTAAATTGTTTTACAGAGATGGTAGGGGCTGACCTAGATATGCAGGAAACTTCTGTTTGTGTTTTCTGTCTTGTGAGTGGTGGATCAGTATGTTACGGAAAGCTTGCCTTGATAAATTTTTGTCAGTAAAAACATGCTCTGATACGACTTTTTCAGGCAGGAGACAAGATTATCTTATACGCATTCGATCAGATGTGTTTGAGATATAGTATGTTGTTCTGCTTAGAATTCACCAGAAGGCTGGTCCACTTCAAGGTTACTGGAACACAAAAAAGCAAAGGCTTTCATTTGCAGGTGGGCTGTGACCCCCAAAGCAATTGCAAGTTATCTCAGCTAATACTGAGATCAATCGAGATTAACTGATCCATCATTAAACTACTTTGCAGATTTTATAATGAAAACTGGAATATAATATTTTTACTCTAGGAGTGAATGTAGTAGCAATGCTTTGCTTTCATAAACCTTTGTCCTCTGCAAAAAAGACCAAAAGGGTTTTCACCTTAGTTTAACTGATCCAGAGAACTAGGTTAATCACCCCGTATAGAAATAATGAAGAATAAGTAATTCGATTAGTTGAGCTCCACCTTTTAGGATTCAAACAGCTGCTTTAAAGTAAGGTGAATTATACTTTTGAGGCACCTATTTCTCTCCATTGCTTATATAGAGAGCTTAGAGTGACCAGATTGGATGTAGACATGTACGTTTATTGCTGAATCCCACACTGGAGAGCCCTGGGAATTTTGAAAGCTGTCAAAAGGATCAGGTAGAAATCTGAGAGAGTTGCATTCACTAATTCCTGAGGCAGCATTTCTGCAAGAAGCTTGTAAGTCCAGAACAAAAGTGACCTGGCATAATTGTAAATCTTCTCTTGGTGCCATCTGATAGAAGATTATTTTTCCATTTTTCAGGGAGAGAATTAAAAGGGACAAATCATTTACTATCCTCCCCCTCGCCAAGTTTCTGCTGTTTTCAGTGCCAGTACCAGCTAGGTAGGTTCAGGAAAAGATATGTCAGACAATTAATGAGGGATTAAGTTTTAGTGCTCAAGATAAGTTTGTGGAAATGAAATATTTCTTTCCTACTTCCTTACTTCTTCTACCAGTTGGTCTCTGAATATTCAACCCTATCTGTCCTCCATGACTAAAGAGGAAGAAACTTCCTCAACTGATTAGAGGTCGGGATGATCTGGAGAGTCCACTGAGGGAGAAGAATGGGGTTTGTGGGCTGATGGAGAGGAGAAGGCCTGGCTTGAAGAGTGTTTTATTCTTTATTTTCATCATAGCCATGAAAGACTAGGAAGCCCTGCTAGACTGGGCTTCTTCTAATCTTGTCCTCTGTTTATAAGTTATTTAAATTACAAGAGTTTTGGTACTCAGTTTTAGATTTATTTGCTTTTCTATTTGTCCTTATTCTAGTCTTTTGTGTTGATGAACCAGTTCTTTAAGGACCGAGCACAAATAGCTGATTGGGGTTTTGATTAATCCGGACTTTTTAGTAGCCGTCACCTCTACCAAATAAATTAGTAAGGTGACTTCATAGATGACCTATGAAATCTCTTACTCAACAAATAGGGCAGAGCATTTTTTCATTGACAGCTTATCGTATTGCCATGTTTTCTTTTTCACAACCTGAAATCTTTACTGGGGCTTCCCAGTTTGAACATGCATACTTTAGGGTTGGGAATTTTGTGTTATAAGGTGGATTTGACCATTTCTGTGTTATGGAGTGAGTCTCTTAAGGGACAGGGGAGGGGCACTGCCAAGAATAAGTGTTATCTTGTTGGTGTGGGTTTAAGGGAAGGAAGGAGCAGGGGCAGCTGCTATTACTAGAAAGCTTGCAAAAGGCAATTTCAGACACAGACAGATAATGTGTAGGTGCAGATTCTGCATTTCCCTTGTATTTCAGTCCTTCATTGCACAGTACTTGGTGGTAGTGATGCACTGATTTGAGCTGCTTCCATTTCTTCTTTGTATAACACTATGAAGACGAGGGAGAGAGGAGAGCTCAAGGCAGCTAAAAAAGGACATAGCAGCAAAAGGAGAAGTAAACTGTTCTTTCCCTTTCATATTCAGGTCCTAGCAAGATTATGCTGTTCTTGCTGATGTCGATCTTTGGATATGACCTGTGAGCACCTTATGACCCTCTTTGTTCACATGACTCTGGTTGGACTGGTGGAATGTTGTGTCAACTCTTTTACATTTTGTAAGGATATTTCTTCACTTTTAAATACTAAAACTATGGAAAAGGGTAAATCAGAACCAAAGAAATGTATCCTTTCATAGTAAAAGAAATTTTAAATTAAGGCACTCTGTCCCAAACTCCCTGCTGATTGTGGAATGGGAGATGGCACAAGTCACTTAGTGAGCTAGATGATAAATTTTAAATTTCTTTCACAATATTATTTAAATATGTATTTTTTTTCGTCTGAATAATTCCTAACAATCTTGCTTGCCATGACCAAGATTCAATGTTTATTAAATAACTTTCAAAAAGAGATTTTTAGCACTTAGAGGCACACATTCTTTTTGGTCAAATGAATGATCTCTGCGAATTTTGGGCCTGATAAACATATTATTTAGTGTAATTAGGCAGTGATCTAAGGAGCAGAACTCTGTGGGAAGTGGATGGTTTGCCTTTCCAAAAGAAACTTCTCTGTGCTTTTGTGTAATGTGAAAGGTTTTTCTTGAAAAGGTTAAAAAAAGTTCTAATCAACTTCTGTACATTATGTAGAACTTCATTTTCTAAACTCTGCAAAAGAAAGTTTCATATTTAATGGGAAATCATGAATTATTCCATTTATTATCTACTTCCTCCTTTCAAAGACATGATCTGGATAAAAGGCGGGGTGAATAATTTCAAAAAATACAATACATTTTTAATGGGAAGGTGCAAACTACAGATTCTCATGACTATTAGCAAGTATAGAGGAAACAGAATTTTACTTGCAAAAACTCATCAAACTCTTGCAAAGATAAAATACATGACATACTTTAATAAAGAAGAACACAGTGAGCTGAAGTTTTTCTTTTTTTTATGTAACTTGTTGTTTTTACTAAGTTTGGTCTTACAGTTTTCTAGTGCTTTCATTTCTCAATAGTTCAACAATATTTAGTACTGAAGATAATGTACAAGCAATACACAACTGACTTCTATTTTTAAAACACTCCATAAAGGTGAAGCATCACTAACTTACAAAAATAGTCTGAAATAAAGAAAGCGTAATTTGCCTTC
Source organism: Chroicocephalus ridibundus (assembly GCF_963924245.1). Classification (NCBI taxonomy): domain Eukaryota; kingdom Metazoa; phylum Chordata; class Aves; order Charadriiformes; family Laridae; genus Chroicocephalus; species Chroicocephalus ridibundus. Next base: position 10,382,526 of record NC_086288.1, read on the forward strand.
ATACAATCATGACTTCCTAATAATTCTCATAGTGAATCATTCTGAATTGTGTAAAATCCTCTTTTTTCTTTTCTTCTTAATCTCTGTGTGGTCTGTTCGTCCTTAGACTACTGAGTAAGTTCTTTTGGGGACTTTAATGAGATACCATAAGCAAAAGCAAAAATACTGTGGGCATAGTTTGTAGCAATAGTACAATAAATGTATAGCCTTGTATAGGGTTTTATGATAATTAATAGCATCAGGTTGAGATGACACAGAAAGTAAATAGTTATTATTATGTTTTTCTAAAGACAATTTTGCACACTGTGAAAGAAACTTGCAGAGGAATTTAATGACTTTTGCGATATCATGCAAGTCAAATGGAAAAGGTTCCAAACTCAGATGTTTCCAGCTCTCAGTCCATTAGGTCAGCACTGAAATAAAAGAGGAAAGTTGAGAGATACTTCAGTTTGATAAATAATAGTCCATAAAATATGGTCGGAATTACTTTTTGTTAATGAACATAATTAATTTAGAAAGAAAAGCAGAAAGATTAATGAAGGTAATGTTTTTTTCTGATTGTGCTTGAAATAATCACAGGTATGTGTGCAGAGGTGTGTGTTCTTCTGTATGAAGAACATTTTTATAACAGTAGCACTTTTATCTTTATTTTCAGTGCTTTCTTTGCATTTGTGTTTAGAGACAGAATGTTCCAAAAGTTCATTGCTAAATTTATATTTCCATTTTCTGGGTTAATGAGGATTCTTAATTATTACAGTACTTACATTCATTTTAAAATACTTTTTCTGTGTCATCCTTTGATGTTTATAATTGATTAATTTTTCATTTTATGTAGTGTTAAAGTGGCAGCGTAGCTTTGAACAAAAGGAAGCGAGTTCAATATATGTGTTCTTTGCAGGATCCTGCTGACAGGTTATGCATCCACCTTTGATTGCATGATTTAGGTTAAAGTGTGGTTTGACAACAGTCAGAGACTGTGAGGCAGTAGATGAAAAATACTGCATTTCTTATGCTAAAAATTATTGTACCTATGTGGTATAAAGTACCTATATATTTATTTTCTGACATACTTTATTTTCATTTTTCTATTAATAGTTCTGAATACATAGCTCCATAAACCTGCTCTTATTTAAAGAAAATTTGAATTGTTGCAAAAGTCAGTTTCAAGTAGATGTTCTTCCCTCTCATGATATGGACAAATTGTCATGCAGTATTTTGTATTTACTCTTTGGAGTAGGGAATTCTTTTTATAACATTTGGGGGTTTGGTGGATTTTATGCTTTTTGTATTAGGACATTAGCTATTTCATCTTTATAATTTGGAATTAAAAAATATGCACCCCACCCCAATATAATTTAATTATCAGCCTTATTAATCAAAAATTGTGATGTGTAAGCTAACCGTCTATTACTACTTAATGGCATTTACTGTACTTTCATATCTTTCTTTAACGAGATTACTATAGCCTACAATTTAACATATTACCATCCAGTTAATATTTCATTAAAAGAAAAGTATTTAAACGGACAGTCTTTAAACTAGGACTAAAGAGGGCTGTGCCCTGATTCAGTTAAAAGGCTTTGTATCAGTAGCAGTATGTGGTGAAAATGTGGTGAGTACCTTGATCAGCTGAGGGCTTGACTCACCAAAGTTGTTATGTATATAAATTTTCACACTGAACTCAGGTGCTCGGATATATTTTCCAGTTAGCTGTGTGCCTAACTTTGGTGGATTGCAGCCCAGACACATGACAATGTAGATTTCGACACTGTGAGTGCATGGTTTTATACCACTGTAACCTGGATTGTAGCATCGCTGAATGCGATAGTCAAATCTTCAGCTTCCATATTACCAAGTATTTGCATAAGTGCTTTTTGTGTTCAGCAATGCCCTACAGAAGTTTTAACTAGATTTTAGATGTGGGTCACTAACGGTGTTGCAAAACTGTTATGTTTTTTGGCTGTCCAGCTATAACTGAACAATAATTCCTGTTTTGATTCCTAGGCAGAGCAGCCTGAAATTATAAATTCTTACAGCATGCTTGGCTTTTTAGTGTTTCATATAGTATATTCGTTTTTACTTAATGCATATATTTTTAAAATTTTAGTGAGGACATTCCGGTGTCTCATTGCTTATGCTGTGTGTGTTTGTATATAGGTTAAACACAAAGTAGCTAAGTATTCATATACTTGATGTAATTTTAACTTTCTTGTAGATTTATAGACAGGAAATGTTGGTGGGGAAGTAAAATGTATTTGTTTAAATAAACTTAAGCAAAAATGTCTTGATAATTTTTTCATAATTTTGTGATCCTTAGCTAAGGCATTTTTATCAGTCATTGACTTGCAACTGCAGAAGGAAACCCCAAGTGGATGAAACCTATTTGAATACAGTTTTTAAACATTACAATAATTGGTAGAGTAATTATTTTACACTGGAAGTACACTTTAATATTTTATATACTATCGTTGTTTAATCCATGCCATTTTGTGCTTTACAAAATGCGATTGCTACAGTACACTTGTATTGTAATCAGCAGCCGGCATTAACCTATAGTACTAATTAAATCATACAAAATCTAAAGACATGAACTGTGATATAAAAAAATAAATAAAATAAATCTGCCGTCGGAAAATAGTAACCTTTTGCACTTATTTTGCATGTCTGTAATTGATCACACCAAAGAGCAGGCATGGAGAATTAAACTTATGATAAATAATTTTGTTACGCTTTACTATTCTGATTCTTTCTAACACCAGTATCTGCCTCTTGGCCTCTTAATTTCTTTTCTTCTTTTCTCTCTTTCAGTGTAAAGGGTAGAATGCAAATAGCCTTGTTGTGCAGGATTTTAAGTTAAAGGGAATGCAGTATGGTACTGTCCTGATCTCCCAGCATTGCTTAAGAGTCTTGTAAAAGTACAATACCAAAACATAGGAAGGTCCTTGAGACAGTAACCACAGTGTAATTTCATTAGCCTCACTGAAGGTTAGTATTTATGATTTTTGCGCTGGTAAAGGCAGATTAGAATCAGATTTCTGTGATTCCTCAGTATGACTCTAGATCATTTTAGACCAGCAATGATAATAATAAAAGAAATCCATGCAAGAAAATTATATAAGTAGCTGTATAGTTTAAGAAAAGTAAAATGCCTGTAGCAATTTCCAGGTACACTTAGAGCACAGTGTTAACAATAGCAGTGCCTTTTCAAGCTTGCAGATATACATTCAATAAATAGCTGCTTCCACCCATGTCATATCATACTACATGAAATCATCATCTATAACATGGTACCACTAAAACAGCAACTTGAACTTTTGGTGGTTATTTATTTGGTGCTAAAAATTCTTCTGACACCCCCCCACCCTCGGCCCCCGTGACACACACGCAGAAGCGCACAGAATTTTTCAGCATCTCATGCATAAAATACCGCATCACAGTAACTGCCAGTGTAGGACGAACGTGTGATGCCCAGCCAGACCCACTCAGTGGACCTCATTTCACTGTTTTACCCAATCTGTGTAAATAAACATGCAGCAACATCAACAGGGTTTTGGTGAAGACTGAGATGAGTGTACGGTCAAAGGAACAGCGCGTTCTCAGCATCGTCTACATTTGTGCTAGGTATTGCGGTTTTCATCTGTTTAATTTCATGGATTTAAAAAAATAAAGCTGCCCTACATTTAAAACGGATTAATTGGTGTCTTTGTTTACCCATAAATACATAGATATCCTCCAGATTTCATTAAAAAATTATTTGTTTTTAAAAAATCCATCTGAAATCTTTTTCTGCTAGCATGCCCGTGGGATCATTCAAAGGGGAAAAAAGACTTTAAGTTTATATTCGTACCAAGGTTCAATTTTAAAATTAAACACAGCTAGCACGACAAAGCGGTGTGCTCATTCGCATTCTGCGAGTTTAGTTGCTTGCAGGCGACGTTTGCGCGTTTCTGGCACGGCGCTTTTGGGGCAGCGGGTCAGGTCGGCCAGCCTCGGCGGCAGCGCAGGGCGCGCTTCTTCCGCGCTTCTTCCGCGCCCCGCTCGCAGCGATGCGCGCCCTGCCTTTGATCCGTGCCGCTGCCCTTCTTTGTTCTGCGGCCCTGCCCGGCAGCGGCACGATTAACGTGTCCTGGCTGCAGTTTTCCAGATTTCCAGTAGATGCCCCCAGAGACCATTAAACCTCTTGGACGTCTTCGGCTTCAAGCAAATGAAAGGCCAGTCTTTTTTCATTTTGCTGCTTGAAGTAACGTAATTGTTCAAAGGAAGCCTAAAATCGGCGTGGATGCAATGCAGAAAAACAAACTTACTCGTTTAATAATATATCATAATTTGTTAGGTGGTAAGGTTCAAAAGGTTTAGTGTAAACTAGTTTACTAATGTAGTAGGAACATACTGTTAACAGTTGGGTTTTATAACATAAGTCATGTACATTTAATTAGGTATCAGGTTTTGATGTTAATATTAGAAATAAAGTAATCTTCGGTTATGTAAAACACGAGATGTTCTGTTTAACCTCTCATTGTACCTGCTGCTTGACGTCATAAAAAGCAGTATGAGAAGGATTTTGAAGATAGAGAATTTATAGTTTATCTCAAGATATCACAGAAAGTTTACTTCTGTCCCTGGCTTTACTCCTCTGTTTGAAAGCGCAGTTTGTTGGAAAATAAGGAGGCTGGCATTTTCATCTGGAACTTTGATAACTGAAAACATTCAACTGAAACAATTTCAGAAATCGTTGCAGTGTCAAGCTCTCGTAGGTGTCACGAATACCATTCATCCCCATAACAGCATTCATTTCTAGCCCTATTTTATTGTTTGTGTGTGATCAGTCACTTGTGGCTTATATATTGCAGAAACTTAAGGAAACAATAGTATTATTATTTTGCGCTTTGCGTGTTTTCTGTTTTTAAGTATAACTGAGAGATAACTTCCGTCTTCATGCCTCTAAAATTTGAATGGTTATACAGTAGATAGCTTCATTGCTTGTGAATTGGTCAGTTATCTTTGCCTAAGAAAAAAAGGGTCTCTGTACCGTATGATTACTTCAGCACTATTTCATTTTCTTTATTAATTGGGATGGGATTTATTAAAAGAATATTGACACTAATTTTTAAAACTGACCTGTTTTACTCTATGTTTTGTTTCCCTGTATTGATTTGCTAATAATGCTGTCTTGTGGGGAAAATGTGCTTTGACTTCAAGTAAAATGCATCAGGAGCCAGGTTTTCTATTTATACGAATATTGGTACTGCGTTCAGTGAGTATGCAGAGAGTGTCAAAAATTAACTGAATGACGCTTTGTTTAGTCACTGTTAAGATCTTTTGGCAGTACTTTCTTGTTTACTTCTAATACATCTAATGATCTAATGCATACACACACATGTACACATCTATGGATTGCATGATATAAATAAATGTGTCTGCTCTACAGATTTTTATTCCACTGCTCTGAGTTATATTACTGTAGGATTCGGTCCTAAGCCTTTGGAAATTAGTAAAATTTTTTTACCTATATTCTTCAATATTTTTTTTTAGTTAGGATTTTAAAACAGAAAAAAGAAGGCATTCTATATACAGAGTAGAGAATACATTCTGCTGTATTAACATAGTATCTTTACAGTATTTTTAAGCTATATACTGTCCATCTGATATATGACAAATATAGCATATTCTGGCAAATTAAAATTTAAATGTTTAAAGATATTTTTCATTTACTTCTCCAATGTTGCAAATGTTTGCTGGTACAGAATAGTTGGATATTTTCCCTTGTCTGTGTGAACAATGTGTGCTTTTCAGTCTCAAAACCCACCTACTTATATATTAAAGTTAAATTCAGTACTCTCCAGTCTAAATCATATCAGGAATTTGTGATATTTTTGCGTTCAGTTCTGGTACTAAAATGTAAAAAAACACATATGAAGGACTAATGTGCCTCTGTGTAGTAATTAATAGATTTTATTTTAATCATATTAAATATGAAATAATATAGATTATTTACTTCTGACATTGCACATTACTGTTTATTTCATTGACAGCTAGCTAAGAAGTTTTTTACATCATTTCGTCTTATTAGCGTTGTTTAAGAACTGCAGTAGCTCTTTTTAGGCTAGAAGTATTAGTCTCGTTAAGCTATTGCTTAGCATGAGGTCATCTGAATTTATTGCATACGCTATAAATTTCAGGTTTTAGAATTCTATATTTATTTTAAAGCTGCTGAGAATTTGAAGTTAAGTGGATTTTAATTTAAAAAGACAGTCTTGAGAACCCTTTGGAAACTTAATGGAATATACAAAATAAAATGAACACATCTGGGTCCTTGCCGTTTTACTGGGACAAAGGTTTGTTTTCTCACACTAGATACCTGCGCCCGCCAACCTTTACATCTCTACTTTAGTGTTGCAGGCAGTCCCATTGGACTCATAGTTTTCACCGGGATAGGACACAATGATTGTTTCATGCCACATAAAAGAAATATTTTGATTATTTCCATAAATAACACCTCAAAAGATATATTACCTCTTGAGAATATTTGATTACACAACTTTTTGATATGTGTATCTTATCAGAGTTTATGAGTGAGATAACTTTGATATAAATTCATCGTTGCATCATTTGATTTTAGAATTAGGGAGAAATTATCAAACTTCCGCATCAGTGAACCAGTTCCAGCTGAAGTTATATGCTAAACAGCAGCAAAATAATATCTAATGATTATGTTTCTGGCATAGCATTTGTTTGACGTTTTAAACCAAGCCATCATATCCTACAGCAAAACTATTTAACATATACATTGTTTTGACATGTGGAATGTGCCTCATTTTTCCCTGTGCACTGTTTTAAAGCAAACTAAGAGTTCATTGCGTTTTCATGAGGTAGTGTAAACATGGAGGGTTTCCCCCATCATTCAGCCTTTTTTACCAATACCAGCTGAAGAATACCAGTATATTTTTAACATGTTTTCAATATATATATTGGTATTTATTCATTGTTGCCACATTTACTTCCCTAGGGTATGACATTCATAATCGTATTTTAGCAGAATGCTTTGTGAGCAGAGGAAAAAATACCCTTTCCCCGCTGCTGAACTGCAGAGGTCTCTTCTTGAGAGCCGTTTTAGTTATCTGTACTTATTTGGCAAGGTGGAGAAGAGAATACAGGCTTAAAGGCTTAAAATCTATCTTTCTTATTCCCAGTAACAGGAATTCGTACAAGAAGAACATCTGCATAGACATGCTGCGACAGGGTTATCACAAGTCCTTCTCCGAGCTCTTCACTCTGATACAGAAGTGGAATGCCTTGAGGGAGGCTGCAGGGCCTGGGTCAGCCATATGGCAGCAGAAGTCCCTGGAGGAGCAGCCTGATAAGCTGGATCAGCTTTACCACTTCCTGACCAGGGCTGAGGCAGCCCAGCGAGCAGGTAAATGGGGGGATTGTGGGTAGCAGAGCAGCGGGAGCTGCAGCCGCCAATGCCTGGGGGAAGCTTCCAAATTGTTTCATGTATGAATTTGAAACGTTACTGCATCTTAGCACATTTCAGCCTTAGTCAACTAAGCTGTATTTATAGAATAAATGATTAGGAGCTGCAGATATCAGGAGAGGTTTTGTGAAGGAAAAAAAAAAAGGGAAAAGCATGTAGAGTGCATTATGATATCATCAGAAATGTTTGATGTGTTTATAGCTTTGATAACATCTCAATTATTTTCTCATAGTTTCATTATTTATTGTTTTTCTTTCTCTATTGATTTGAGTAGCTGGTTTTGTATTAGAAAAATTTAATAGGTGAAACACTGTTTCACACAGTAATAGTTTTATAAATCTGATTTTATTAAATACCCTGTCTGCTAACTGTGTTTGGATTTGTGACTGACTTAAAAAGGATTGTGAACGTGTCAAATAAAATGCAGCACACAGATGTAACATGCCACCTGTGAATTATTAGATATTAGTGAAGACATAACTCCAAATTACTGGATTTTCTCTATTGCCTACTATTTACTAAGCACTCATATTTATCGTTTCCTTTTACTATAAATAGTAACATAACTTACTCTGTCTCTCTCCTTTGGTATAATTGTAGGGATGGAGGCAGCTAAAGCTCTAACTGCAATGCTGTTTCATGTCTGAGCTGATTTCACTATAGTTGGCTTGTTTCAAGTTGCATTTTGATCATTACAAATATGAAAATCTACAATAAAGCTCATGAGTCTGGAGTCTAAGCTTTTTGACTTAAATTTAGAAACGGACAATTTCATTTAAAAAAGGAACAACAAAAAAACCCCTTTCAGCGCTTAAAAAATGTTCATTTAAAATGTTTATTTTATGTTTACTATGAAAGCCAAAGGTTGTGTTTCTTTATTTAATTCACTGTGATTCTAGGCAGGAAGTCTAGCCAGCCTGTGATTGGAAGGAATCTTCAGATTTGTCTGGAGCATGACTAAAACCTGAATAGGCACCCCTGTAGCTTGCAGGAACGCAAGAGAGAAGCTTGTGCTCAGCCTGCCCTGGCAGAAGCGTATTGCCAACACTTGGATGTTCGAAAAATAGTAGATATGTCTTATCTTGGTGGGCCTGTTTCCTGCAGCTGCTTGAGGAGAGCATTTTGCCTCTCTTCAGTGCATGATATTTTTCAGTGTTACAAACTGACGTGTGACGACAGAGTTGGCAAACACGCTCCCAGAGAGTCAGGGTGCTGCTGACAGTGCTGTTTCTGCCCCTGAAAGGCAGGGGCCCTTTCTCTCTCTGAATTCAGCATTCATTGTGTGATGGGCTCTATAAGTTCACAGAAACAAGACACCACCATTTGTCTGACTGATTGTATCTTGCCTCTAGGAGAGAATATGTCCCAACTTTGCCCATTAAAGTTGTTTAAAATAAAAGAAAACAATGAGAATGTGCCAATAGACCTGGCAAGCACATTTACTGAACTGCTAGATCAAGGTATAGTTAGTTTTGATTTTTTCACGAGTTTCAGTGAAAGCCTTTGCACAAATCTCGTGTTTGTTTTAAATGAGGCTTGAGTCACCTGGCGCGTGAAGGGGTGGACACTAATTCATGTTGCAGGTGTTAGAGATAGTAGTGCCGTGAAGATAATGTATGAATTATATGTCTCATCAAATACTCATTCAGTAGTTCCGCTAATCCAGTTACTCTCTGATTCTAATCAAATTGCTTGGGGCTCTGGCTTATGATCTCCTGACAACTCCAGTTGACACCATTTAAGAAGCATTCAGCAGTTCTCCTCAGCTGCAACTTACCATGATGTAGCAGCCACAGCAGCAGCTGACCTGCATTTGCTCATCAGCCACCATAGTTCTAGTTTAAAAGGCTGAAAGTAAGCTTTGGGGTTGCAAATGGAGGGAGGTTTGTAGTGTGATTGATGTTGCTAACATTGGGCTAGCTGAAAATTTACCTGTCTCAGGTATGCTGTCCTAAGCTAAGAGTTGTGTTGAAGAAGAGAGTAGCTGGTGTATATCATGCAAAAAAAAAAAAAAAAAAAAAAGTCCTTCATGACTTGTAAGTTTTTTGATGAATTTAAGCTTTATGAAGGGGTTGTTTTTGAACCTGAAGTGGTAAGTGGAAAACAAAGCTTTGCTTACTGTGTCAGTAAGTAATTTTCTTATTTGTTATTTAATATTTCTCACCTGATATTTTTGTATTGTACAGTGTTGCTGTGTTAATTGTGAATATAACTTAGAGCTGTTTCTCCTAAGTATAGAGTTTTATGGCTGTTACCACAGCGGACAGAGGAAGCTAGGTATTCATTCTTTTTGCATATTCATTGGTGGAATATGTTAATGTTTTCATTTTTTTGATAACTTGTAGTTGTAGGACACTGTAATGCTGGACATAAATTGTTTGCTTTAATAGAATCAGCACCATCCATCACAATGTGGAGGTTGATATCAATGACCAATTATTTTTCTTTCCGTTGGGATGGAAAATAGTAACACTTTGTTTACCCACATTACATTGTACAGACTGTTTACCTTTACATATGCCAATGAATGTTCTCTCTATTTTCATTTTCAGTGGAACATTTTGGTTGAACTTCAAATCATACAGGAGTCTTTTCTTTTTTTTTTTTTTAATTGGCTATTACTAATATTATACTGTGTGTAAAGAAAATATCTTTTTTCTGTCCAACTTAATTGCATTGTCATTGTTTTTGAATACTTCTCAAGTACTTAAAAATAGAGAGCTAACATTAATCCTTACAGCTTCTCAGAAAAATAGCTGACACAGTTACACTGTCCTAGGTATGGCTTTGTCCCCCCAAACCCTGGCAGGAATATTGGCAATACTGGACTGCATTCCTTTAGGCCTTTTTTGATGCAAGTAATGTAAATGCTTCTGACTTCAAAACTGAGTTGTTTCTAATTATTCCTTAATCTTCCTTCATTATCATGGACTAACCTCTATTTTTACTAGTTCTGGTCTCAGTAGATTAAAAAAAGGAGATGTTGTAGCTGTTTAAATATGTATTGTTGTAGGGGTTTATTACAGAAGAATGCAGGATAAATGCCAAAGCAATGTATCTACATAGCTCAGCATTTGATGTATACAGTTGTTTCTTGGCACGTGTATGAAAATGTTGGGTTTTTTTCCAAAAAGAAAGTTATATTTTGGGCCGTGGAATGGCCTGTCCGATTGCTTTCTTGCCTGCCTGATTGTACTGCTCAGAAAAGGTATAATTGTCCTTGAAAGCTATAATACAGTGCTGGCAGGTTGTTGTTGCTATCCCTTTGAAGAGCCTAGCTCCTACTCAGTGCTGTTCTGGGAGTTAGCAGGAGGGACAGTTTGAAGCCACAGTCCATCCTTGTCTGACAGTGAGGGTTGCTAACTAAATATCCTTTGGCTGCTCATACCCTGTGAACAAGTGATAGCCATACTCTACAGAGGTGTGCCAGCTGAACAGAATTCTTTTTGTCCATTTTGTCTAAGACCAGACAAAATTTGACTTCTATATCTGTTATGGGGAAGAAGTAGGAACAAAGGATATACAACTAAGAAGTCTTTTACTTATACTTTGAAATTTTTGAACAGCGCCCAGTGCAACGTGTGCCTGAGAGAACAATTCATTGTAAAGGTAATGCTGCTATTCCTCAAAAATATTTAAAAGTTAAATTAAGCTAGTATTTGCACAGATTTTACCATGTGAATCTAGCTGATTCTTTAAATCACTACTTGGCTGCTACAGTCTGTCTTATTGTTTTAAAATGCATTGCTGATTTACTTGTTGGGTCTGTATGCTGGTTAGGATAAACCACTTCTCAAATAATCTCATCAAAGTATTGTGTAACTACTTTTAGTTAGTTTAGTTAGCACTGAACCTGCCAGAAGAATGATTGATAGTATGCAGATTATACTGTAAAACATCAATCATGTGTTTTAGACTGAGACCAGCCTCTCAGTGATAGCGTGCCAAATGACAGGTCACCTGTCCCAGTATTGTTTCAGAAGGGGCTTAAAAAGCATTGCTCTTTGTTGAATTACATATTATTTCATCAGAGTTACATATTAAATGTAGGCTTGAACCCTAAGACTAGCAGAGGCCTTGAAGAGCTCCTAAGACCAGTGCTTGTTAGAGTGAGCTGGTTTGCTTATATTGTACAAGTTGAAGGTGATACAAGGCAAGTTGTAGCTCGAGAACAATTAAACAGAGACGTGTCTGCCATTGGCTCTACTTTGCAAGAGCAGGGGAGCAAAACCAGGGAAAATGCCACAGTCCAGTGACTGCAAGGTGTATTGAGCAGTCAGAACTATAGTGGCACATCACTGTGTTTACCATGCCAAAGCATGGAACCTATACTCGGGTATGAACATGCCTTCAAAGGGGTGTCCTGGTTTGAGGTAAGACAGAACCAATTTTCTGTTCAGTAATTTTACTTTTCAGTTAGGCCTCTTCTAACAGCAAGGGGCAAGACACCACTTATTAGTTGATCATTGGGGCAGCTGGTGGAGAGTAGGAGCTAAGACCTGGAAGCTGTTGCCTTTCTTAGATTCCATCTGCTCCTGGTTCCTGACCCCATGCAACCTTTGTGTTGTGCTAAATGCTGAATCTGTGCATGTGCTGCAGGCTGCTGACCCTTGTTGTAGAGAATATCAGACACACAGAATTAGAAGGAAGTGCTAACTTGGCTTTTTTTTCCTCACTTCAGTGTGGAGAAAACTTCTGACAGTATGAGTTATCATTTGTTGTTATTGTAAAAGATGACTTTTCATAAAGTATGTAAAGAAAGCTTGAGTATTTGATGTGCTTGCACTGGAAAAATCTTTCTTTGTCTGAGGTATTTAAGGTTGAAAACAGAGTTTAGTGTTTTACAGTGAAAAGCTTTTCCGTAAGATTTCACGCTTATGCCTTAGGCAGGGCTAGAAACATTGCAATAACAATTTTACCCATGCTATTTTGGAGAAAAAAAAAAAAAGGAAAGCAATTATGCATTAAAAAAGAAAAAGGGTAAACATACCAAAACCTCTTTTAATATTCACTTGGAGGAGGAGTAGTTTTGTTTGGTTTTGGGGGGATGGGGAAAGGAACACTGTTTTATTTTCTAAGCAGGTTTATTCTTCTCCACTTAGCATTGTATCACAGGGAAAAAACAGCAGTATTTGCTAGAGACCTATGGAGGAGTTTAGTATTTTTGTAATTATCTTACAAAGAGTGAAGGGATTCTGCCCAGGAAAGAAGTCACCCTTCTCAAAATATAGACAACTGTAGAACTATAATTGGCTTCAACAGAAGCAGCATTTCTTAGAAAATTTCAGCAGTGTGCTTTCGTTGCAATGGCTTGGAGCTCTCCATTAGTATCCCAGATTACCAGTTAATTGCCTTGTATTGTTATCATTAGATAGCTTTATCCTTACTTGGCAAAATTACGTCCTGACTGTTTCCTTAGCTTCTTTGTATAGATTCTACTTTCGTATGAATATATGAAAGTATATTCCAGTTCACTGAATATACCAGTCTTTATGTACCTAGTGGTGTTGGGAGGGGTGTGCTCAGTGTACACCCTGCCCCATGATATCTAGGAAACAGAGGCTTTGTCTGAAACTTGATGGTGTCACCATGCTACGCCACAGCAACCTTTCTTCATTTGTGTGTGAGTTTAGCTTATGCATGAACTTTCTGGAAAAAGGAATGATTGGGTGGTCCTCTACCTGTAGGTCTGGAGGCATGATTGTCCTGAGCGAGCAAATGGGACTGGTTCTTTGCTGTGTGTGGGTCCAGATGGAAATTGATGGCAGCACCATATTCTGTTAATGTTCATTCTTCCTTTTGGCCCAATGGCCTCCATCCTGTGTGAATTCTTCACAGCATCAGATATGTTGGTATTAAGTCACTGGTATTGGTATCTCTGTCAAAAGAAAAATTAAACTTCCAGTATCGATGTCTTATTGTGACATCAAAAAATGAATCCTAGTGACTTAGTTGATCTTTAGACCACTCCTTTATACGTCTTCAAGGGTGAATGGTCAGTTATATTCAAGTCATACTCGCTAAAAACAGCTAACTGAATGGGAAGGTGAGTGTTACCAGCTGTTGAAAAGTTTCCATATGGCCGCCTTCTGCCAGGAACAAATGGCTGATTGGTGATTTTTTTTGAGTGGAAAATATTGAAACATAAATGGATGTTGAAAAATTTCTTTCTGATGCCTGTATTTTAAAAATAAGTACAAGTTCTATTTTCCATTAACAAGAACAGCAGCCTCTTTCTTTTCTCCATTAAGGAAAATACCAAGCCAGAATCTTTTGTTGTCTTCATCTGTTCTCTAAAGACCATTTCTGTACTTCTTCCCTTCTTCCAATCCATCCTGTCATGAAGGAGACATACAGAAGTAGCAGCAGTTGTAATTAAATTACAGTAGTATGGTTTGGGGATCTTCTATATGTTTCTTTTTCTCTCATTTAGCTCTGTTGGGGTTTTCATACTCAAACTCTGCCACACTATCCCTGTACGTTCACTACTTAGTAGTTGTCTAGCTGAAGATGACAAACACGCAGACCATGGATCTGAATGTTCCTCTGTTCCATGCACACCTTTGCTTGTCAAGTGAAGAGTTGCTGAGAAGAGCGCAAGAACAAAGTGGGCCAGTTGGGACTATGGCTTGAGCATAAGAATGAGAGACCCTACTTTACACTTGAGATGTACCTGAAGAGGTCCTGATGCAGAGCAGGCAATGCTATGTGTGTTTAATATATGGGGCTTAATGTTTAAGCTTGAGTCAAAGGGATTTTTTTCAAAATCCCTGTTTAACAAAAAGATCTCAGCAAGGTTTGATAGGGATATTTTCCTTTTGAACATAGATACCCAATTTCAAAGTTGTTTGCCATTGCAAAGGACAATGAAGACAAAATATTTTGAAAAGTTCAGATCAAAGTTAAAGAAGTCCATTTTCTGTTACTTATATTCTGTGACCAAAAACATAAAACCACTAAAATATTATAAAACAAGTACTGCAACATAGCATGACTTTAAATTTGTTTTCTGCTTAATTTTTGTGAAATCTTACTGCCTGCAATTTGGCATTGGAAGAAATGTTCTGTTGGATAATTAATGCATGTGTTCTTAGCCCTGCTTCAGATCTTCAATTAAGTCCAAAACTCTGAACTATCTGGCCTCACCATCTATGCCATCAACTTCTGTTCGTTCTGTGTAGCTGCCGTTTCGGGTGAATGTTTGTCTTTACAGTATTCTCACAATCCTGTGACTTAAATGTTCTGGAAGACCTGAATTTAGCTTCCAATGTTTTATGAAATTAATGTAATTTTTGAGAGATTAATGGGATCAGACTTTCAGTCTTTATCTATGTGCTTTTTTCATTGTTTCTTATTTAAAAACAGGAATTTGTCTTGCAGGAACCGTTTTACAATTGCGTGTGTGATTCAGACTTCTCTTTCTGTTGATTTGGTGTCACATTCCAGTGCCGTCATTCCCCCACTGATAAGTAGTGCAGATCATTATTTTTTTTTTGTATCAACAGATAGATAAAGATGACTTTTTGTCCTGGCTTGAGGTAAAACAGAACCAATTTTCTTTTCAGTAACTTTACTTTTCAGCTAAGCCTCTTCTAATTAACTGAACTCGCTGAAATTAACAGCATGTTTTTCAGACAGGGTCCACTTCTAGCAGAGTTAAGGCCTGACGTTTATAACTAATACCAAGGCATGGTATGCAGAGAGGCTCCTGTTTGTACTTAATTGCTGTAACAACCAAGGTCGGCTCACTTCGTTGTTTGCCCCGTTGGAGGGTTGGAAGTGGAAAAGCCTGCGGGGAGGAGTGGACAGGACAGGTGACCCAAAACCGACCAATGGGGTATTCCATCCCATCTGCATCCTGCTCAGGATAAAAGCTGAGGGATGAAAGGGGTCAGCTCTTCCTCTTCAGTGCTCAGTGTCTGAGGAGGCATCTGTCTGTTTGGCTGCCTTTGATCCCAATCCGTGTGTTCCCGAGTTCAACTCCTGTCTGTTGCTGAGTCTGGTCTGGGACTTTCCCAGTGGCTGCCGGTGACATGATCGTCATCCTGGGAGCTCGATATGGTTTTGTATATATTGTATATATTTAATTATTTTCTTATTAATGTTATCATCTTTTCTTTTTGTTATTAGTATTTCATTAAAGTAGTTTAGTTTCTTTTCAACTCATAAGTCTCTTTCTCTCTCGTTCTTTTCTCCCTGAAGGGAGAGGTTGGTGCGAGCATCTGTTGTTCATTTTAGTGGCCAGCCCAAACCACGACACTTGTCTACATGCATTCCGTTATCAGTTGTAGAGAACTTACTATACAAAAGCCGAGAGGTCAAAGCTTTAACACCTGAACTACCTATGGAAGATTTTATGGAAGATAATATTTACCTATTCTAATATTTTTCTTCTCCTGGGGAGGTAAAAGCTGACTTTTGCTAAGTCTGACATACAAGCTTTACCACTGTCAGAATAATCCCAAATAATTTCTGGATTTGTAAATCAGACTTTGAATCCAGAAGACAATACGGCTTCTGAAAGTCTATCTTTTGGGGTTTACTTTATGACCAGTGTATCTGGTCAGCCACTGTCCAAGACAATTACAGAGAAATGGTTGTCTTTGTGCGCTCCTCATTGTTATTCACTAGCAGGATAGTCATCAGAGGGTCACATTAAAGTTCATTCAATCAAAGCTGTGGCAGTAGCAATAGTCCGCCTCGGGTCAGTTCCATCTCTTGAGGTTTGTAGGGCACTACCTGAAGTTATTTGCGTAATTTTATGTAGCGTTCGCGCCTTGATACTTTGTAGCAAGGATTTCAAAGGCAGCAAATCTGTATCTAGCGTTCTACCCCAATGACAGTCTGGTTATCCTTCCCTTTGCTGTGTTATTGTAACCATCTGTATGTATCCTGTGGTATCTTCTAAGTTAGTTTTCACTTAGCTGTAATCTGTGTATAATGCGTATTGTTATCTTTATGTTGGTGGTTATAATTAGGTTTTGTATTTCTCTGTTCATGTGGCTATTTGTTTATGTACTTGCAATAGTCATGGGAACCTCTGCCTTTTTACTTTAGAGATAATCTTTAAAAATACTCCCTTGTGCTGCAATAGATGTTTAAGTTGCGATGAGGTAAATCGCAGCCAAGAATTTTCTACTTTTTTCCATTGAGAGTAAAGGGACCCTGGGTAACCCATACCTATATCTAAATTGGTTAGTTTGCATGAATCCCAACTATGTCTTGACTTGTTTTATCTGTACATAGTATAGATGGGCATATATATATATCTGTGTGCACACAGATAGATAGATAGTTGTATATTAAGCCCAAATCAGTTCTTTTACTTCCATTCCAGTATCATTTGCAGAGAATTTTATGAGGCTATTTTACTAAAATAGTCTTAATTTCTAATGTATGAGTAGTTTTTTATATGATGTACACTCCTAGATATTCTGAAGAAGAGGTACCTAGGAGGTACGTTTGCAGTCTTGAGGGGGAACAAAAGGCATGAAAACTCACAGCCGTGAAGAATGTTTTCATTAGGAATAGATGAAGTCTATATATTGATAATTATTCCTCTCAAAGCCAAATTTCTAAACCTAAGCTGATGTTTTGGCATCAAACCTTATATGCAAATGAGATGATAATCTAGTTGTAATTTCTGGGGTATTTCTATTTAGGTGATGCTAAAGAGATTGTGAAACGTTCTTATTCTTGGAAGGGGTGTTATCTTATTTAAAATACTATAAATGGAAATGTATATTACACAAACTGGTTCAAAAAAAATCATAATTTTATATATCTTAATGGGAATTATTAAAACGGTAGAAATATAAGGTACCATTTCATGGAGGAAAACATCTGAGAAAATAAATAGGAAAGCAAAATAGTAAATAAAAAAGCAAAAGCAACAA
This sequence comes from Chroicocephalus ridibundus, assembly GCF_963924245.1. Taxonomy (NCBI): domain Eukaryota; kingdom Metazoa; phylum Chordata; class Aves; order Charadriiformes; family Laridae; genus Chroicocephalus; species Chroicocephalus ridibundus. The sequence continues at coordinate 10,399,896 of NC_086288.1, forward strand.
AAAAGTATCACTGACCATTAGAGGAATGAACTTGCAAATCAAAAGACACAACTAAAGAGCGTTCAAGAATGAAGAAAAGACATTTCAGAAAATTTTAAGCAGGGAAAATTCAGACAGTGTTCTCAAATGGCCAAGATTAGATAAAAATGGAGAAGAAACAAATACTAGGTAAACCTTTTGAAAACTGCAGACGTGATTAGGTGATAGCAGGATTGGTCCAGAAGACAGAATAAAGTTCTTATGGTGTTGTGCAACGCACTGCAGAGTTTTATCAAGATGTTTGGAAGTCAAAGAACTTAGTCATGACAACAGACAGAATGAGAGATTTGTATTACTTCCTATTGGACCATACCTAACTTGTCACTTTTAATTTTGAGACAAAACATACTAGAGATAAGGCTGAGGAAACACTCTCTCTTGGGTGGTTTAGTGATCCATTCAGCATACTTCTTTGGTAATTGCGGCTGTTTGTTCCAAACAATGCAAGTGGCTCACATATGTGATAGAATTTACAGTTTAGAAATTAGTCCTCTTTGAAAGTTTGATTTTCGCCAATTCTTCCTGCAGGTAATAGTAATAAAATAAATAAATAAAATTTAACTGCATCTTTTGATCAGAGTGTTTTGCTATGATATCACAGTTTTGAAACAAGAAAAGATCTGGGCTTTGAGAGAGATCTTACCTGTGTTGAAATCGGGTATTTTTCCCAGTTGATTTCTGTGTGGTGCTCCATACCCAGGAGTAAGAGGGTTGGGTTTTTTTTTTTCTTCTTTCTTTTGCCCCTTTTCTCTCTTTGTTGAGCAAAGCTTACAAATTGCAGAACTGCCGAAAGCAAAGCAGTTCTGTGCACACATCTAGCTTAACCAAACAGTCTCTTACCTGCTGCAAGACTTGTGGTTCTTAACTCCTTCTTTACCCAACTACGTGAAAATTCTTTCAAGAACTGGCTGTTTATCTTACATTCATTTAACGGCCACAAACGCAGTAAGGAGCTCACCCAAACTGCAATGGAATTTTAACTTATTATTCCCGCTCGCATCTGATATGAGCAGAGTTTGGCAAGAAAATTCATTTAGTTTAGCCAGCAATGAATTTAGCGGTGAAACATACAGGTTCATACTGTACTTTATTATCTCATAGATACTTCAGCATCATGTAGGGAATATATATTTCAAATCCCCCTTAGGGAGAAGCGGTATGGTAAGAGTTGTCAGGTAAGTTTTAGGTCTTTACTCCAAGTTAATACAGTTTTGGAATAATCAAAAGAGGATTTTTGTGGATTTCTTTTTAAAAGGCGCTTTTCTGTGTGAAATAACTCTGTAGAAGCTCTCATTCTGTAATTTTAAATTGTGAATAATATGTTTGTTGATAATTTTGTAATGCAACTTAGATTTGGGACTTGCAGTGTTTTTATGAATTTTATGGATAGTGTGTGTTCATTTAGCTGTCTGAGATTATGATAAAGAGTGGGAACTGAATGTGTTTTTTCTTCAGATCATAAACGAGCTCTCCGAGTCTCCCCTGCTTTCCACCCTTGATCTGAGAGCAATACCTTGGTGAACTGTCTTTTTAAGGGCAAGATGTGAGACTTGGACAATTAATTTGTCCTTAATTTCTAAGAGTGACTGTTAGTAAAAATGGAAATGTACATGAAAACTCAAAGCCTTTGTTTTTGAACTACTAAAATGGTATGAATTAATGGATTGTGTTTGAGTGTTTTGTTTGGTTCTTTATCTCCATCACTGCAGTTGCTATCTTAGACCTGTTTTGAAAGGTCTCAGTGGCTCAGGCAAATTGCAACAGTTTTAAAACTTATTTTAGCAAAACCACAATAAATTGCTCTCACTTCTGTATGCAAAACCAAATTTCCATTCAATAAAACATGGGTAAGTTTTTGATTCTGCCTAATTTATGAGGCTATAATTTTCCCCTTATTGCATTCCTTTGAATGGACATGTAGGAAAACTTGGTGGTACTTGAGTGGTGGAAATATACAGCAATAACCATATAATGAAAATGAAGAACTATTTATATGTAAGGTAGATGTATATTGCTGTAATATGTAAGATTTCTGAAAGCTGATGATAATCTAATATTTTTGTTGTAATTTTTGTTTTTAAAGGGCACTATGAGGAGGTGTACGATAACCAACTTAACTTGGCCTACTGTTTCAATGACCCTGAGGAAAAATGGTTAAGTAATTACTTTTATGAGCAATGCTTTAACACCGCTCGACTAGCAAAAATTGATGGTGGGAAAAGAGAAGCACAAGCGCATGCGAATATGGGCCTCATCCATGAAGAACAAGGTAAGTCGCTGAGATCATAAAGCTACATGGTATCAGCACTGAGACAGTCATATTTGGCAATTTGTATTTCATCACAAGGCACGGTATTTCAATGTAAAATTAATTTGCAACCATAACCTGAAAGAAGTTTTATAACTGTTGCAATTTTAATTTTTGGAGCAGCAAATAGAAAGACAAAGTCTGTAATTATTCACAGACCTGTTTCCTCTTTTGACATTCCATCTGCAGTTGAAAGTACTCAGTCAGATGAAAAACAAAACACAAGTTTAAAGGAAGCATTTGTTTAGCACAAAGGTTCTTTGGGTTTGACCTTATTTCCTTTTGCTTCTTTTTTACAAGACACTGGTAATGCTGCCTCAGGCCACAGGTGTTTGAGTAGGATGGCAGTTGTAGTTGCCGAAACTGGGTCGATTTAAATGAGGTATGGGCATGTACTTCAGTTTAATCCTGCCTCCAGTTTACACTCAGATAAAACAGCCTGTATTTTTGTGTTCTTTTAAAAAAAATACCTTCTGGTTCTCCTGCCTGAAAATGACACCCTGTTTGTTTGTATGTGACTGCCACATTGGCGTTTGTCTTCAGATTTATACCTTACCACAAGCACCATTTCTCCATTCATGTATCTGTATTGTCAAAGTGTGAGTCTCTGAAATTAGAAAAGATATTAATAGAAGTAACTAGAATTATAGAACAGCCCAGGCTGGATGGGACCTCGAAAGATCGTTTGGCCCAACCTCTAATGGGAAAGGGAGCCTAGATGAGATTATTTTAGCACCTTGTCCAATTGCAACTTGAAAACCTCCAACGATGGGGACTCTACCGCATCCCTGGGGAGGATTTTCCAGTGAACAATTGTTCTCACTGTAAAAGATATTACTTCTTTATATCAAGATGAACCTTATTTCTATATTTAAAAACATACGTTACCTCTCATGGTGGAGGGGTTTGTGCGTGCGTGTAGCATTCTGTGTATAAAAAAGGTGTTTTCCTGTTTGTATAAAATCCTTTCATGTTTTGGGAAGACAAGCAATGAGTGAGCCTCAAGTAACTGAATAAAACCTATCTTCCGGTTCTAATTCCCAAGCGTGCTGGATGCCTAAGCATTGCTTCAAATATGTGCGATTCGAATAGTCGTGATGTTTTTGGTTTTAAGTTTGACTTTGTGGGTTGAAACCATTCCAATTTTGAGCTCAGCTTGCGGCTGGTTTCTCAAACAGAATGGCTCCTCTCAGAAAAAAAGAAGATTCACAGAAATTGAAATATTTTGTGGAAATAGTGTAATTCCAGTAAATGTGTGACAGAATCGATGTATTTTGAAAGATGACCTAATTTCCCAGCAAAAATCTGGTCATAAAACCAGCAGCTGGTTTTTTTTGTGGTGTTTTTTTTTTTAATTGAAAGGTTATTGTCCTGGTTTTCCCCATGTTTTTTTAAAGCTGAAATATCACAGCTTTTTCACTCTTTCCTCATATTTTTCTAGACTGCTGGACATTCACGCTGTTTTCCTCTGAACTGTTGCCATATCTTTCTTGCCTAAACTTGACTTCATCACAATGATCAATAAAATGGAAGGATTACTTTTCTTACAAGTTGTATTTTTATTTGTGTTTTCAGGTAGAACATCTACTTTTTTTTTCTCCACCATAAATTCCGTACTCATATTTAGTTCATGGTCTTCGGTAATCTCTAAATTCTTTTCTGAAAAACTGTTAACTAGCTATTCTGTTCCCCATTCTGGGATCACCAGTTAGTTCTGCCTAATGCAATATGTTGCTTTCTCTTTGCACTGAGTAGCGTCCTGTGTTTTGTGGCACTTACTAGAAATTGTCAAGGTTGTTTTGAATTCTGAAGCTGTCCTTCAATATGCTTTCTCTTCTCCCTAGTTTGGTATCATTTGAACATTTTAAAAGCCTTTTTCTATCCTGTAATTCAGATCCTTAATGACAATACTAAGTAGTAAGCCGGACCTGTGACAGGCATCTGTGGAACCTCACTGAGTACCTTTTTCCATACTGTCAGTGAACTACTGAGAACCAATGTCTATATAGGACTTCCTAACCAATTTGAACTTAATTAACAGTAGTTGCAGGTGAACTGTGCTTCCCCAATGCTTTACAAGACAGTTATATGACAGTGAGAAATAACGTACTAACTTAAATAGAAGATTGGTTAATGATATTCACTCTTGATGTATTAGTGTTGGCTGTAATATTTTCATGTTTTCTCTAAATGCTTAGGAATAATGTGTCTGACTATTTATTCCAGTATTTTTCCAGGAACTAAAGTTAAGCTAAGTCCAGTTTCCCAGTAAATAAGATAGCACTTGCTTAAAGCCCAGCCAGTCACAAGCAAGTAATTTTCATTTAGAGTGAAAAATGCTTAATTAGGTTATCTGTCTGATGCTCAACAGAATAAAATGATTGAAGTTGCTGGATACTTTTTTTGCAGCCTTAACCTGGTCCTTCAGTTACTAAAAAATAAAACTATAAGAAGGTGCCTAAAAGCGAGCATCCCTATCTATTTGTAGCTTCAAAGGCTCATACTGAGTGTGACTCTCTGCTGTTATTGAACCACTGCCTAAAAGCAATTTTAACGGTTCCTACTTTTATGATGTGTTAAGCAGAAGTTGTTGAATACTTAAGTGTCTTTAAGCCCATTACAAAAGCACATAAGTAAAGTTACAAAATACACTTTGAGATGCTCTGAGGAGGGGAAATTTCATTTTCTTGCAGTAAAATATTAGAAACATCTATAAGAGAGGCTTCTTATTAATATTGGTAAGGAGATATAAAGCAAGGTGTATTTTCACTGCCCAGGGTAAAGCTCTACTGAATCTGTAGGGTCTATCTTTTTCAAATATTTTATTTCCATAGAGAGAGGTGGAAAAATGAAGAAGCTGAGAGAGTAAGTGTAGGATTTGCTTTGAGAAACCGCTGAGAAAAAGGCAGCAAATTTATTCCATGCACTTTTTATTTTCAGCAGGTGAAAAATTAAATCACAAGTTCTGATTGCACAAAACGTGTAAGATCAGATGTTTAGTTGGCATTGTATGAGTATTAATGATGTTTTAAGTAAAATTCTAAATGTGCTGACAAATATGGCTTGAAATTAAATGGTCTTTTTCTGTTCAGTTATTAATAATGCTGTAATATAATTTGTTTGTGGACTGAGTGAGTCAGATGCCCACTTCCTATGGGGATGTATACATATATGCAGGAGTAGGTACACATTTATAGATATGTATGTGTGCATTAATATATATATAGGAATATGTATGTGTACCTATATAAATACAGGGATGTGTAATCATGCCTGACACATTATACTTTCATTTGATTTAAATCATCATATCTATATTAACTGCATTGATTAATAGTGTAGCCAGGAAGACAGGAGAATTTACAAGAAGAATTTAGCCTTACAGACACTCGTGTGTATCCTTTTAGATGTAAATACCTTGTGCCAGTTCTTTTCAGTTCTCTCGCCCGATAGTGTATTTTTGATTACTTGTGCATGGATGCTTTCTATTTATATGCTTAGGACTGATTGCTTGGGAGTATAAAGTTGAACATATACTTGTAAAGATCGTTGTTTGCCTTGGAAGCAAATCAATACCTTTGCTGGGTAATTTTTGTGTAATCAAATTTAAAGTTCTTTGACTTTCAGCCTGGTCCCTGTCCTAAAGGCTGGATATAATCCAATCATTGTTAATCTTCAAAGCTAAATATTTGCGGTGTTGGCAGTGTAGACTTCAGTCATGATATTTGGATGCAGGCTATTAGTGTCTGTCAGTACATAGTGCTTGTCAGTACATAAGGGAAAGAAAACAAAAATAACAGAGTAGCCTGCTACAGACACAAATGGAACATTCTACTTGGAGCAGGCATGATTTTAGTTGCAGTTCTTTGCAGAATGAGATTTTTAACCACCTCTTTAAAAAAACTCTGCTTGTAAAATAAGGTCTCTGTTTACAAGTTACCCAAATGACATGTTACTCATTGATTATTGTAAGAGTGTTCAGGTTATGTTCCTGTTCATTTGGCTGTACTCACCCCATAGTTTGTCTTTCCTGAAGGGGCTGATATTAAATTGTTTTATTAGTTTGGTTACTAGCCATTTTCTCATATAGCTATTAAACATGTCGATGTCACTTTGTACACAGTGGAAAAGCAGTGTCATATTTTAATATTTTTTCTCACATTAAACCCAGTGTTACTTGTCATCCAAGTGAGCACAGGCATTGTGATGGAATCTCAGTTAAGAAAAAGTCATTTAAAAAATATTTTTGCTTCTAAAAACACCTTCAAAGCACAGGAATAATGTCAATCATTATAAACGTGTGCATTTCTCTGCATATCAGAGACTAAGACGACTATCATAGTCTGTGATAGTTCTATTATATTAGTGTGAATTCTGCTGAAGTTAATTGTGAACTTCAGACTTACACTGTTGTATCTTGCAGAAGAAGCACGGTGAGTGTACCAATAAGCATAATGGCTAGTGCTAGTTTGTGTAAGCTCTTACACTGCTAGCACTTATCATAACAATATTTGAGTGCTTTCTGTTTTGTATTAAATGGTTAACATCTATCATGCATGAAATGATGTAGACCTTAACTATATACATTCCAAAGTTTCAGATAACTTATGTCAGTAACAAAAACAGTACAGAGGAAACAAGGAATTTGTATGTGTAGGAGCTATTTGCTTCAAGTAGGTAATAAGAAAATTAGGTACAATATATTTCTATATTATTCAAAAGCATAATAAAACCAGATATCTGAAAGTGTACCTGTTCTAAGAGCAGCCATCAAGGCCATTGCAAGGAATACAGCTGTGTGTATATACATACGCATCTATATACAAACGTATATATATGTACACACACACTCAAATATAGCCTGTGCTTTAAAGCCAGTACTTCAGATACCAACCTTTCAATCTTAGTGTCAAGCAATTCTGCATTTGTGAGAGAATCTTAAAGATGACTAATTAACATATTTGATGGTGTTTTTCTAACGCAGATGCATGACTGTTCTTTCCTTAAGGCACACCCTTACGAAAAGATAGGTTAGTGGCCCGTTGTGTGGGGGACAGTGGAGCAGGAAGAGTGATATGGAGAACTCTGGAGGAAACAATGAAAGCATCATCACTACAATCTTACTACAAATATCTGTCCTCCCACCCTTGAACGGTGCAAGTATCTCAAAGCTTACCTTTTGGATGTTAGCAGCAAAGGTAGACATTCACAGGCCATGGTTGCTTTCCCACATGAGTAAATTAAGGGGTGCACGGGGATGTCCATGTGCATTGGAGAACAGGTTAGTGCTAAAATGGTGGTAATAATACTGCACATGCTTTTGGCTTGTGCTAATTTGGACTTTCTTGCCCTGCAATTATTCACGGGCACAGTTTGCTAATTAGGAGTGTTGCAGGGACTTTTCCTAACAGGCAGTTTGCAAGCAGCTGCGCTGTTCCGAAGGATAACAGAGTTTACTATGTTAAACACATGTTTCCATACTTGTTGGTTGCAGTGCTTGGAAACATTCTGGATACGTTTAAATAACTAGTTTTGAGAAAGTATATAAGTATCACGGTAGAGTCCAATGAATAAAACTTGCACAACAAATTCCAAATGTAAATCAGTGCATGCCAGAAACTGCATATCCCCTGGTATGACATTTGTGAGATGTATGAAAATTATGCCATTAATCTCTATGCAGTGGTGACTTTGAATTAGTCATCAGATTTATATTCTGCTAGCACGTAAAGATCGACAAAAGTGGAGGTAATACTTTTTCTGAAATGCTTACAGACCAGAAAAACTAAAGGCAGGCAGAACTAGTAAGAGAAAGGAACAGAATGCAAAGCAAATACCCATGTTAGATACAGCAGTTCTGATTCCTATAACATGCAGCTAATCCATAAACTCAAGTTTGTGTGTCTTTATGTGTTTGTTAGATTGCAAGTCTTAAAGAATTCCTGATCAAGGTCACCTTAGTTCTTTCTAAAATAAACTTAGACCTTTCAAAAAGTCTGCTGTATTCTGCAAATTAGTGGAGGGTTTTTAAGCACTCAGTCTTAATCCTGTTCTGCCTTGATTATAAGCAATGTTAAACACCTGTTGCTTTTCAGTCAGAGCAACGTTATCCCAGAGTTGATCACTTCTGATCCCTCTGCACCTACTGCAAAAATATTAGTAAATTGGACCTAATTTGTGAGAAAGGTGTAATTATTCTATCTGTAATCATGGGTAAAATACAGTATTTCATAGAACTTGATGTAGACTTTTCTGGATGAAAGGCCTACTGAACACAAGGGAGTTGTAAATAAATTTAATTAATTTGCTGGGGAAAAAAACCCTATAGAGTTCTTACAGATTTTGAAAACCTGGATTAAGACTGAGAAGTAGGATTATACTTATTGTTTTACCATACCGTTGAAATTAAAGTTTTATATCAAGGGAATATAGAAGTTGGTGGAAAGATTCCTATTGAGTCTGATGAGCATTTGATTCAAGCTTCTGAAGCTTAATTATTAATTACTAGATCCATTTGGTAAGCAAAAACTTAAAGGCAGTTCACAATATCATCTTTTTGTTCTGGAACGTATAAAGTCTAAACTGATTATGTTCTTGTTCTTAGCAGCTCCTATTTAATCCATTGCTAAGAAATTGGTGATTTTGTATTTTGAACTGTTTATGGCAAGTGTTTTTCAATTAAAAGCTGTAATGTATAAATAATTGAGGGAAACTCAGCATACATTCTTGAGTATCTATGCAGAGGAAATATGCACGTTTAAGCAGAATTTCCAGAATTGGTTTGCCTTCCGGCAGAAATAATTTATATTCAGATATAAAAAAAGAGAATGTTAATATTGCAAAATGAAGTACTAAAAAGGTTTAGAAAGGCAAAAGTTAAAATTGCTTATGAAATTTCCTATGCTTTTGTGTGTGCACATTTTGCGAAATTACATAAATATGCAGTGTCTTTTGCTAGGAGATTCCTAAGTATAACCAGAATAACATTCACCTATTGGATGGATGGCCCACATACACCTTCTACATTGACAAACTTTATATTGTTATCTGTGTTGCAAGTCTGCCAAGTCTGCCTAAATGGGAAATTCTCATTGTGCTGTATAATGTAGAAATGAAAAGTGCTGCCTTACAATCCAATTGAAAAATTAGAAACAGCTGGTAAATAAAACAAACCAGTGGGACATTTGTGAAGAGTGATAAATTTCTTTCCTACTACCCGTAGAGTGCAGAACTGTTACTGATAACAGTATTGCTGCATTTGAACTATCCAACCTGCCTATTTAATGTTACATTTTTAACACAAGGCATCTAGAGGTCTCCATATTGTTGTATTCACAAGCGCAGGTCAGACACTGGAAGAAAGCAACCTAAACTGGATCCCATTTCTCCTTCAGGAGCAAAAGCAACTCAAATTACTAGCTAATACCTACCTTTCTGGTTTCATCCATCCTTGTGTCTGTATTAGAGATTTCTTTTGTAAGCAACTTCTTTTGGTTTAAAATGATACCCAGATAAGTTTCTGATTATTTCTTTTTATAAAAGGTGAGCCTCATAATTTCCTTTCTCTTTATTTTTATAATGGGATTTTTCGTAGTGTGTGCCAAAAAGAGAAAAGACAATTAAAGACATAAATGCCTATGTAATTATTTTTCATAGGAAGCCTGAGTGCCAGTCAAAATATGGCAGTGATCTAAAGGGGAGTTGCAGTTCTAGAGATTTAGAGGATATGTATCCTTTGAGGCAGGACCCACTGTTTTATTCTGGGTTTATACAATACCATTTCCTGTATGTGTCTATAAGACTTGTGCGTGGTGAGGTTCAGTGTGTGCTGTGATAAATTGAAAGCTATATGTGAACGTGCTGCTGACTGGTCAGCGTGTAGTTGCTGGCTGGCTGAGCAGCATGCTGCCCTCTAGAATACGTACAGCATTCTGCCTGTCTTTCTGTCTGTTTGGAGCTTTGATCAATGCCTATTCTCAAGCTACTAACGTTCTTAAAAGTGGTGAGAACTTATTGTCCTATGGACTTCTTGCCACTTCCCACCAAATTTGGTTGAAGTTCACTCCAAAAGTAGTTGGGGGAACAGGATGATCACATAGGCTTGTTTCCTTTGGAGACTAACCTAAAAATATCTTTTTGTACAGTTCATCATTTGGAATAAACATGTAGTGTGTTTCATATGATTATTTTAATTTTGCTTTATGTAACAGATGGTATCTAGTAGTGACCAAATATCATTGATTTATCATGATATCCCCCACTGTGTATCCCAGATTGCGAACTTCTAAGACTTATACCTAGCTGTGGTTATTTATTCCAAACAACTCTTTCAGAAAAAGGAGTGTAGGAATAGGTCAGACCTGAAACCTTACTTATGTGTCTCCAAATTCTATATCTTTGTCTCCATACACCTGTTGGTAAATTTTGTCTTTAAGGTCATGCCAGAGACCTATACTTAAAAAGAGCTTCCACATCAGGGACTTTAGAGACAGAAAGAAGCCTTTCCTTAATGGGACATGCAATTCTGCATATCCAGTTTGACCATTTAAAACACTCTGGTCATTGATGGAGTCATTGGGCTAACTCTTGTTATTCTGCAGTTACACTATTTCACAAAGCGGTTATATTGGGGTTTCTGTGGTTGCTTAAGAATTGAATACATAAGTTAGCTGGGGAAAACTTGATTGTAAAGCATAGTTTAAAAAGTTTAAGCAGCAAATTGTTAGGAGATAAAATCTTCAGGCACGATGCTTTTCTCTGTCAGTCAGTGGCAGACAGAAGCAGCCATAAAGCCAGATAGATTCTTGGGGAGGACAGATTTAAAAGGTTTATTAAATAATTGAGCTCATCCTCATGCAAGTGCAGAATGAGATTCTCCAATAAATTACACCTTATTATTACAGGGTTGTTACCACTATTGAACTATCAGGTACTGTTTTGAACTGATGTTATAGAAATTAGGTATGTTTTTCAGCTCAAATTAGTATACTCTTAAGAAATTCTGAAAGAAGCTTCTGAGCATGCAACATGAAAGCAAAAAGGACCTGTTAGGTTCATGAAAAATATTCTTCGTGTAATAATTTTTTATTCTTACTTTTTAAAAGATGTTGGTAGGCAATGAAGATGTTTTGAATAAAAGAACTCGGGGAGAATTCTGCAGGGCTCTTATTTTCACTTCTGAAAATAAATACTGTGAAAATGAAAGACTTTCTTCATGCTTTTCCTATAGTTTATTTAAATCAAGGTTTATTATTAAGCACATGGAAGTAATAATATTCTTTACGCTAGGAAAAAGTAAGCAGGCTTGCCAAAAGCCTCCTTAATCCCTTCACCTTCACTGCCACTTTTCTAGCCTAATTCTTCAAATGGAGAATCTTTCAGTTCTGTTATAAGGAGAAGCTCTTCAAAGTATTCATGGCAATGCAATAGTGCTGATTCTAAACTTTGTTCTAAAACAAATTTTCAAGGAAAATTTGCATTTTCTTTAAAAGTTTTTGACCTATGCGGAGGGGGGGGAAAAAATCTTAAATTAGTTTCTGTTCTTAGGTTTTTGATGATTGTAAAGTTCACTTTCAAATGCATTGTAAAATTACTGAAACAGTATTGCTGCTGTTTACACTGAACTATGAAAGGTATTGTATCAGAAATATTTAAACAAAACATTTCATGTACACTTGAATATAACGTGTAGCACTCAAGTGAATTGATTGTATACAAACTGTAAGAATTGTATTCTTAATGTTTTTGGTATCAAATGTTGCTCTGTTTGCTTTATGTACGTGTTCATAAGATTATGACATTTAATGAAGAGATCTTCTTAAAGTATTGATAGCCATGAGTAAATTACACTATGTTTGATCTGTGTTAAAGATTCAAAGTCCAAGGTCTTTGAATGGAACTTAGAATAAAAATGTAATTAGGTTACATCCCTAAAGTCTGATATATCTTTAAACAAGACTGCAAATGAAACTTTATTAAAACTTCAAATGAATTATTTCTTTGCTTTTTTAAATTCTTTTTCCCTCACTTCTCTTTCATGTCTATTACTGACATTGCTGCTTGTATTTTACCTGTCTCTTTCTGAGTATTTTAATTATTTACTGCTTAATGAGTAGTACGGAGAAGAAGCTTCATTCAAAGCTGCCTGCTCACTAACAGGTTTTTTTTTTTTTTGATTCAAAGCTTTGCAAGGTCTTGGACTGCTTCAGCTGAACCGGCAGTTGTCATCATAAACTTTCCTGGAGGCAGTGTTTCCTTTTAGTAATTGATAAAGGAGGTACTGTTTCCAGAGGTGCCCTCTCAGTGGGACTGAGAGCTGATGGGGTTGCATGGCCTCAGCCATTATCAATAATGTGTAGAAGTCATAGGTAAAACAAATATTATGAAGCTACTAATAAAAATATTTCTTGCTCTTCTGAGGATCATAGGATAATTCAAGTTGGAAGGGACCTCAGCAGGTCGTTAGTCCAACCTGCTACTCGAAGCATTCTTCTGAAGTAGATTATCTGTACAACAGACAGTGCTGGAGCATTGCACCTGATACTAAATTTATCGTTGGAAGCTGTGAAAAGTAAGGGGAATGGGGTAGAGTCTGCATAAAATGTAATAACTACAAAAAAATTATTTAAACTGAGGCCAGCATTTGATGTGAGTTATTTTCACTAAGTTACTTTTTTTTTTTACTAATCTGCTTCAGTGTCACTTTCTGTATTTAAAAGATATAATGATCGTATTACTCTTTGAGATGAAATAATAATATAGCATGTCTTCATTTGGTTCTATTGAGCTAAAAAAACCCCTCAAGCCCTGAAAAACAGAACTGCAAAGCATGTGCCATTCTGCACTATTCATCGGTGCATTTTCACCTCCCTCCCCTCTCTGCATTTGGATATCTGCCTGTAAACACTGCAATGTTTGTGAAACCTGAAGAGTGAGCATCCCACTGAGCGTGGGCCTGCTCTTATTCAGAGCCTGGAGCCTTACATTGTGAGCTTCCTGAATACATTTTGCATCTTAGGTAGCCTTTGCATATAGAAAGCCCTTTGATGCTTTACAAACATGAAAGAAGAAGGTTTGAATGTTACCGTGAAGCAAGAATTCCAGTCTCTTTAAAATGAGTGTGTTGTCATTCAGCTACTGTTTGACATTGTTTGCAATGCTCTCCTCTAGATTAAAATTGACGTGTATCAAAAAGTATTGGTTTATATATAATCAAACAAATCAGAAGAAGGCATCTGACAAGGGTTGCTTTCATAAAATATGTTAACCTAGAAAGATAATGGAATTTTAATTTTAAGCCAAAATTTTCTGTGTTAGTTCATTTGAATATGAATGTAGGACAGACAAGTTAGTGCCATTTTCTTATGGGACCTGTTCAGTTGTCAGGCTTTTTCTGTGAAGTTGGACGCTGATCTAGGAAAAGTACATTTTTTTTATTCTATTTTGCATGTGGGCCAAAGGGTGCTAAACCAGTTTGTACAATTACAGTATTGCAGAGCCTTCAGAAATTCTAGATTCTACCTCAGACCTAAACTACTGTGAAAAGGCCTGAAATATGAACACTTTTTTCCACAGTTAAGCATAAAGCAAAGGGAAAAATTGGTGATACAATGTAGTTCAGGTAGCAAGACAGTAATTACAGGTAAGTTTGTAAGTTTCAGAATTATGGGTTACACTTAGTAGGAAATCACTGTTTAATTAATTATATGTCCATACATTGTGTTTTGTACCACTCTTTGTAAAGTATATGTGAGGTCTGCGTGCATATAGTTTTGGGAAAATCATGTTTAAGTGACACCAGATGCTCTTTGTAGAGCTACTCTGAGTAGTTGCAATCGATTTAGAGTAGGTGTGTGTCCCTTAGAGAAAATCTGAGAGATCTTATGCAGAAGCAAGTTAAGAAGGCGTGGAGCTAACCCAGAATTTTCAGGGTACAGGGGCTGCTGCAGCAGCTGGAAGAAAGGCAAGAGGAAGATATTTGTTCCAGTCTCCTCTACAACAGTGCCTGTTCCTCCTGTACTTATTCTTGGTGCTTTCTTGTAAGAACAAGAAGTTTTTTTCAAAGTAGATCCTCTTCTGGTAATGTGCTCTTCAGTTAATTACAGGGTTTTTTCCCTCTTGCTGGGCCACAGTAAGCTATCCCCAAAGCAGCTGTCACTTCAGCTGCCTATGAGAAACCCTTCCTCCTTTGCTGTTCAGAAGTGTTGGCAGCTGCAGGGGAAGGGATTAGAGAGCAGACAGGCAAGCAACCAGAGAAACTAGTATTATCCCTAGCTTGTGAGGTGTCTTTCAAAGAACCCATTAAGCAGCATCTTCTAGAGCGTTTTTATTATCATAATGTGTTAATGATGCTCTGTAACAGACTGTGAACGGTCCAACTGTGGGTACTAAAACATGCACTGCCCTCTAGGTTTGTATAAGTATATTTTGAGTATTTGAGCTTTAAGGCAAGTAATTTAGGTCCTCGGAGGACAAGACTACGTATGATCTAATGCTTACTGGATTCCTACGGTTATGTCTTTCTTTTTGAAGAACAGATACTTGATTAACTAATGTCAGCAGAAATAATATATCATTCTCTAAACTGCAATACCAAGGATTAGCCTAGCAGTTCTTGACCTAGACAAGGGAATGTAAAATGCCATCTTTTTGCACTGCAATTTCAGTCCACCAATGCCATATCTCAGGTTGTGTGATGCTCAACTTTCCTTTTTATCTCCATCTTTCTCCTTTATGTCCGGAAGCCTTCTACCTCTGAGGCATGCTTTCGGTTGACCTCGAGCAGCTTAGGCTCTAGGGAGAGATCTACTGGTGTATTGTCAAATCGGGAAATTGTCAGAATACCCTATGATGAGCCGGCATGTTCATTACAATATTCTTGTGAACTTTTTATGTCATTTTGCTAAAACTCCTGGTGGAGTCTTTATGAAAAATGTCGTCAGCTCTTGTAGAGTGAGTGAAAGTAATTTCTTTATCCTTTAACTTAAAAATACTTGTCTTGATTGTTGTCTGATGATTGGTTGTGGTTTAGAGGAATCTTGTAGAGTTATGGTTTTATCTTAAATCTCTTCCACAATATTTGTCTTGCTTTTGCAGACGGCACGTAAACTCAGGTTCTTGCATCTGAGATCAGTCACAGTGATGTGATTCTGTACAATTCATTTTACCTCAGGAGTCCAGGGTGGTTCAAATATTTGCTGAATGAGAACCTTGTTTTGTGATTCTTGTGAGCTTTTTGTTCCACCTCCCAACACATCTCTGTTAAAGACTTATAACAACCTCTGTAGATAGTGACACACATTGGAAACTGTGACAGATTCTTAACTATTTCAGCGTGAATAGTTCTACCATGATTATCATAATTGAACATATAGGAAGCTAAAAATAATACAAATAGTTCAAGCAGTTAAACTGAAATGTAAGCCTATATCTTTTAAAATAGTATTAACAATTTTCTTTTTTTTGCTACCATTAACACTTGCTTCAAGAGATTTTTGTGTTCATGTTGCACAGTGAAATAACAAAAGATATCCTAGTTCTAAATTAAAATATACTGTAATATACATAAAGCTTTACTGTTCCTTTAGGTTGTTGTTTTAAGCTAAAGTGGAATATTTTCTAAAGTCCTCAATAACCGTTTACAATTTAGAATTAAATGTGCTTTCTGCTTATACTAGTACTGCTGAAGTAATATACCTAACAGACCTGTCACTTTTTGGTTGGTGCAATTGTTTCTGTGGCGTTGTTTTCATTGGTAAATGTATGAGCTGATAGAAAAGGAAATCATTAGGTGCTCTCAGTATTGCTGAGGCATGGAGCTAGAACAGGTCAGTCACTGCATTTTGCAGATTGTGACATTTTAAATTACCTGTATACTACTGGAAGCAATCTGTGGACCTAATTAACATCTCACCTAATTAATGTCATGTCTGTATATAGAGAATTCTAGATAGTTTTGCACTGCCTTTATTTGTTAAATACCACATTATTCAAATTTGCTATCCTTAATTTCAGTATTGAAAACTTCAGATTTGTGTGCTGTTTTCTTAAGTGGGAGTAACTTCTTTTTTTTTTTTTGTCTCCTTCAAGTAATCAATGCACTGCTGAATGAGTTCATTTTAATGCACTCAATCATGCCTCTAATGTTTGTAGCTTACGGGCGCAAGCATCAGTAATGCAGGAATGTTATATGGCTTTAGTTTGGGCCATTTCATAAAATATTCATGGAATCAAAAATGTGCATCAAAATAGCGGCTGGGAGAATTACATTTATGTGCCTGCTTTTATGGCAGCTTCACATTTAAACCCATTTGTGTTAATATCTAGTCAATCTTTCTACTTAAAAAAAAAAAAAAAGGGCAAAATAGTAGTCTCCATATATACCCCTTTTGGTTTGATATCTATTTTGATATAACAAATGTATACTTTCGGAGTGGGTCTTAGGAAAGGGAATTATAAAGGAAGTTTTAGACAATGTAAGAACGTTTCTTTTCAGTATTTACAAAATTACATTGAATTCTTTTGCTTGAATGAATAGATTTATTTTTTTGACTTTAAGCAACTCAGTGAAAGCTGTAGCACAAATCTTTGTGCGTATGTATGTAGTTCCCATGAAAATAAGAGTAATTTCTAATATTTGATACTGTTAGGGGCAGAGCAGTGTCTTATATAATTGTTTAAAACTGATTCTTTGCTCCTAAAATTATATTGGGGTAATGTTTGCCTCCCATATTTAAGATTAAACTCTTGCTGATAAGGTTTCTTTTGTTATGCCCTGGGCTTCATTAAGCTATAATGTTTTAGTAGTGGTTGTTTATATGTCGTAATAGTTACGTTTCTGTTTTTTGATTCCTTTATAAACAGGGAAGAGATATCAGAGATTCTCAAACTCCACTTAGTATACACTGGGCTAATTTCTGCATGGCAGCGGGAAAGAAATATGCAATTGCTGTTAATGTTGCCAACTGAAAATAGCTATACAGCTTTGTGTAACATTTTGCAAATAGATTTTTCAAGTATAGATTTCCTAGAAACACCTTCTGGATTTTCTCTTTGAATTGCTAGAGATATAAAAGATGCGTTTCTACAAACTATTCTAAGTGATTTTGCTACTCATTGTTTTTCCTCTCATTTTGCTTTCTTTTTCTCTTTTTTTTTTTCCTTCTTATCTTTCAGTTGATGATAAAACTAATTTAAAACTCTGCCTTGTCGCTGCTTAGGTGAGATAAAAATATGCTTACTCAGAAATGTTCTGTAATTAGTTTATAACTTTCTCTTAATGCTTTTCAAGATTTTCAGACAGCATCTACCAATACCTGTGCCTAACAGTTGCAGTAGTTCAATGTTTAAAAATTGGAATGCACTGACCAGATCAATTCCAACTGAACTGACTCATGACAGTGAATAAACTTGCCACCCCTGGAAACATTATTTTTCTACAACGTTTGAGGTTCACATAAACATTATGGATTAAAGAAATAGGCTGATATGTCATTTGCTAATGAGAACAAGGGATTTCAGATTATTTTGATGGAAAAATGAATTTCAAAGTCTAAAACACTTTTACCTTCCATGAATTTGAGAGGTCTTCAAATAGCCAGCATTACTTGAAAGTCTTCAATAGGCAAATTCCCAGCCATGTAAGGGCTTCCAGGTCAGGGATTACATCTCTCCCTCCTTTAGGAAACCAGCAGGTATTTTATTTATTTTTCCTTGGCATCTTCTTTTTGATATTTCTGTGAGCAGATTGTATTACTTCTTACTTCATATTCTTTCTTGGTAGTTCAGTGAAGTCTAATTTAGTTCCATTTGAATACTACGAAAAAGATTGTTGCTGTTGTATTTTGAAGCTTGATGTAGATGGATTGTTTCTAAAGAGGTTTCACTGAGATCTGGCAAAAAGGATGTCAGGTCACAGCTCTTATGGTTAGGTCAACTCTTAAGAACTATGGGGTACATGGAATATATGAGTTCAATTTCTAGTCTGACAGAAACTTTCTCCAGGGGATACTGCAAGTGAGGAAGCATGGGTAAGAATTACCATACCTGATAGTTCTAACAATCTCAACAATTGTTTAGTTCTGAAGGTTACATGTATTATTTACCTAAATGATGTGTCCCGTTAAGAGATTGTTACAGAGTCTTGGGAGAAACTCAGATAATGTGTTCAGCCTCAGATTACATACCCAGGTGATACCGTTCTTTTGTTTGCTGCTTCCCATTCTCACTAGAAGTTTTTGAGTTACACATGAATCAAACTCTGTTACACATGTGGTGAAAGTAGATCATTTAAATGTATGGCAATACCCTTTCAGAAGGATAATCAGTTGATTAATAAACTTTGAGGAGAATTCCAAGGAGGAGTTTGTATGTGTTTATGAGCATCCAATTGGATAAAATGCGAGATCTGGCAACTAACATTACATTTCAACTCAACTTTCCATCATTCGTGTCAAAGCCAACACCAGCTTCTTCAGTTAATATCTTAAATCTGCAGTTAGCAACCTGGATAACTGGAATTCTGTTGACTTCTGAGTTGAACTTTCCCTAAGAAGTTAGCTGGACTGGGTAGGCAGAAACCCAAGTTCAAATTGGAGGCCTCTAGAATGGATGGAAGTTTTCATCTGGGTTTAGCAAGTCTATATCTCTATTTCCTGATATATGTACTGTCAGTGAAAGATTAAACAGCTTGTACTGGTCATGATAATTTCACTTTGCACTGCTGTTTGTTCAGCCTGATGTCAAGTATGTAATATTTTGGAAAGTACATATAGATCTTTTCCTGTCTGTTTACGGGATCTGGTAGCTACTCTGACAGTAAGATTATTTTTTTTTCCAGTGCTGTGGGCCATCTCTCCGATACCTGTCCCTAGCTAGAGAGGAGCTGCATAAAGCTTGTTGTCTTCTCTTTCACCTGACACTTCACTCTTCAGCACTTTGTGTTGTGTCCGCTGGGACTCTTACATGAATCCTAGGTTGTAGAGCCTTAAAATGCTTTGTCTGTGAAACTCATTTAATTAGTTGCGTTTTTGAAAGAGAGGTTTCTTGTGCTTGCCAAGTTTAGTTGAAATCATTTTAACCATCAGTGAAGCTTAATATGAAAACATTTAATTCTAATAAAGATTAGAGTTAGTTTTATATTGCAAAGTTGAAAGCATGGTTATACAAGGATAAAGTATGCAAAAGACAAATCTAAATTAAGTTAATAAGCTCTTCATAGCTGTTCTGCTGCCTCTAGGTTGGCTGGAGGCCTGGGGAACTAGCCTTGTTTTCTCTCAGAACGTTTAAAGGTCCTTCTCTCAGCTTCTCTCCCTCCTTTCCTGCATTTGGGAAACACCTTTTCTCCTTCCTGGTTCTTTTCATAATTTGAATGCAGTACCACAAAAACGATCTGCAAAACAGTAATTGTTCCGTATAAATCATGTTTCAGAAGAGGTGTTAAACTGCAAATACATCTAAACAAACTTAGTTTATGGTTTATTACACACACGCACGCTTACTTATGAAGGAAGAGTCACATTCCCAGTTCTCCCTGTTATAGAATATTCTTTCTGAAACAAGGTACTGTGACCAGAATGCACTTTTTTTTTTTTTGGTACCTGCTTCCCACTAGTTTTTCTGTGCCTATTATGTATAAGGAAAAGCTTTTCTGTTTTGTCCAGAATGCATAGAAATCTTCTGGATTGCGTGTATACACTGAGATAACCCTAGCTGAAGGTAGAGAGGAGAGAGGATCTACTTCCATGTTAAAATGAATTGAACTTTATCTTCAAACTTTCCTTTGCCTTAAAGATGTTTGAGTAACTTATATTTGAAAACCTTAAAGTGTATTACTTCAGGCTCAATAATTAATCTATTGGTAGTTAATGCTTTTCCAGTAAATTTACTACATAAACTCGCCAGAATTGGCCTAGTAATAGTTGTTGATATATGTTGAATAGTTGTAATAATAAATAATAATAAACTTTGCATAATAATTTTTTGTTCATCACTTATTTGAATAAAGATATTCCCATTCCCCCACCACTGCCACCCCAAATTTTTTACCTCTATTCTCCACATTTGGAATCTTTCAGCACAGCTTTTTATTATGGAAAAAGAAACTTGAGGAACAGTTCAAATTGATTCCTTATTCATAGATGTGATTTTGAAATATGAGATCACAGAATCACACAGAATGACAGAATGGTTAGAGTTGGAAGGGACCTTAAAGATCATCTGGTTCCAACCCCCCTGCCCTGGGCAGGGACACCTCCCACTAGACCAGGCTGCTCAAAGCCCCATCCAGCCTGGCCTTGAACACCTCCAGGGATGGGACATCCACAGCTTCTCTGGGCAACCTGTTCCAGTGCCTCACCACTCTCACAGTAAAGAATTTCTTCCTGATGTCATCTAAATCTCCCTTCTTTCAGTTTGAGGCTGTTACCCCGTGTCCTATCATTACACTCCCTGATAAAGAGTCCCTCTCCATCTCTCCTGCAGGCCCCCTTTAGGTACTGGAAGGCTGCTATAAGGTCTACAAAGGCTATGTTAATGAATCTATAATAGGTGTACTTTCTAGAAAAATCTGACTTTGCATCCTTGGTATCACACTTCACAACATTGTGAATCTACAAAGGAAAGCTAATTTAAAATGCAAGTTCAAATTACAGTATTACTGATAGCTGTGAGATTTGGTAGCATTTTCTAGTGATCTCTAAGTTATATATTGAAGATTCTTGAAAAATCTGTGAAATGATTGGCTGCAACTTACTTTCTAATGAGAAAACTATTATAGACTAAGAACTTTAAAAATATTGTTGATTACACTGATTGTAATTATGAATGATGTTTTTCAGGTCATGTCATGAAAGCTGCTGAGCATTATGAAGCATTTTATCAGCTAACGGTGGGTTTGACATGGAAGGATGATACAGGCCGTACTTACAATTCACTGGCATGTGAGCATCTCTGGAGAATTTATACGTTACTAGCAGACAAAATGCTAGAAAATAAAGAACACCAACAAGCCATCAAAACGCTAATAAAAGCTTTAAAAATGGCAAAAGAAGGTAGGTGGAAAATAACACTTTCACATTTCTTTATTTGATGATTTTCCCAAGAGTAAAGTAGAAATTGTCAAGTGTTTGACTGGGTAATTATTTCTTATGAAATTCAAAGACAAATGCTATCAATACACTTCCAGATCTCACTAAGGCAGAAATGCCTTCTTGCTGACAACAAAGAATCTTTTAGATTCCTGAAAGCTTTATCTCCAAAAAACCCAAGCTTGCGGGTTCAGTGTTTCATACTATTATTCCCATAATCATAAAGTGAGGTTACTGATGGAAGCTCAGCTCACTGATTTTGATTGGCGAGTCACTGCTGATTTGCAATTTTTCAGTGACATTATTTGCTGTATCACTACCTTTTCACTCTACACAGTCATTTAGTACTTGCAAAAACCAGTTTTCTATCATAAGCAAACAAAACTTCTTCTGTATGTATGTATCTTCTGTTATACTTTGAAACCTAAAGTGAAAAATTACAGAATCGCAGTATAACTGAGGTAAGAAGAGGGACCTCTGGAGCTCATCAGAGTCAGCTGGAGCAGGCTGCCTAGAACTACATCCAGTCAAGTTTTTAGTGTCTCCACTAGTGGAGACTCCATAACCATTCTGGAAGATGTTTTCCACTACTCAAACACCCTCGCAATAAAGAAATATTTTGTTGAGTTCAGATGGAATTTCAAGTTGTGCTCATTGCCTCTTGTCCTGTCACTGAGCATCACTGAGAAGAGCCCGGCTCATCTTCTTTACACCCTCCCATCAGAAGTTTGTGCACATTGATGAAATCCCCCCTGAGCCTTCTCTTCTGTGGTCTGAACAGTCCCAGCTCCCTCAGCCTCTCCTCCCAGGACAGATGCTCCCAGTCCCTTAGTCGTCTCTGCAGCCCTTTGCTGGACTCGCTCCACTATGTCCCTCTATCTCTCTTGTACTGGGGAGCCCAGAATGGGACACAGCACCCCTGGGGTGACCTCACCAGTGCTGAGCAGAGGCGATGGATCACCTCCCTTGGCCTGCTCACGATGCTCCGCCTAATGCAGCCCAGGATCCCATTGGTCAGCTTTGCCATGAGTGTGCCTCGCTGTCTCGTGGGCAACTTGTTGTCCACCAGGAAACCCGGGTCCTTCTCTGCCAAGCTCCTTTCCATCCAGTCAGCCCACAGCCTGGGCTGGTGCCTGGGGTTATCCGTCCCCACGTGCAGGACTTTGTGCTTCCCTTTCCTGAGCTTCATGAGGCTGCCATTGGCCCATTTCTCCAGCCTGCCGAGGTCCCTCTGCCTGGCAGCACAACCACCTACCTGGTATATCACCCATTCCTACCCAGCTTTGCATTGCCTGCAAACACGCTGAGGGTGAGCTTGGTCACACCGTCCAGGTCATTAATGAAGATGTTAATCAGCATTGGTGCCAGTATTGATCCCTGAGCACACCATTAGTGACCGGTCTCCCACTGGACTTCCTACTGCTGCTTACAACCCTTTGAAGGCTGGCAGCTCAGCTAGTTTTCAGTCTACCTCACTGTGAATAAAGATGTTATGGGAGACGGTGTTAGAAGCCTCACTAAAATTGAGAGAAGCAACATCCACTGCTTTCCCTTCATCCACCAAGCCAGTCATCTTATCACAGAAAGCTATCAGGTTCGTGAAGAATGATTTCCCTGTCATAAATCTATGCTGTCTACTCTTGATTTCCTTCTTGTTCTAGATAACAACTGTATGAAGCTTTGTCTATGTGCAGATAGGTTTAAAATTGGGGGATATTAGAATAGCGTTTGAATGTTATATATAATGTGAGATGTTGATCAGCTAGAAATACTATGCTCTGTAGCATTTCTTACACAAGAGGGAACAGAAAAGAGACAAATATACCTTATGAAAAAATACTAATTTTTCAGAAATCTTAATAATGCTTTTTTCTCAAATGATGCTGTTAAATATCCACTTCTACAGACTGACTTTTCCTAGGTGATTATTGGCGTGCTTCTCAGAAGTAGGATAGAAGGTCTCAAATAATCATCGTTTAACATGCACAGCAATTCAAGAGCCTTTCTTAGTATTCCTTAAGGGGCATATTTTGCATATGAATTACACATACAATTAATATGTAATATTAATTCAATATTTATCACCAGATACATTAGGTTTTTAAATTCAATAATGTATGCCTAACATGAATCTATTAGCTAGTTTTTGAGTAGTACTTGGGATCAATAGAATTAAGCTATCAAAAATGGCAAAAAAAAGAAAATATTTTCCAAATTTTAAAATAAGTTTTGCCACATATAAATATATGACTATACAGGTAGATAGTATAATACAGCAATCTATAGAAGAGTATAAAATGTATTCAGTGAAGCTAAGTCAAGTTCCTAAAAAGAAGTATCTTTATTGGATCAGCAGATACTCTTGGAAAAAATGAACAAGATCGCAGGCATCTAAGCCCATGTGAACTTTGCTGATTATTGTTTTTAAAAGTGCCAGTAAATTGTTTCCATTTCAGGTTTTTTACTGTATTGTGGAGAACCAAAATCTCTCAGCTTGCCTTATCTCATGAAGAATAATTTAAAGCACCATTTGAAACCTAAATGCTTTTATGTGGAAATTTTTGGGGAATAAACCAAACAGGACTTTGGGGGCAAGAATTCAGTTCTTTCCATTATAAATGTTTCATTTTTAAGGGCATATGATTGTCTTTGGCTAATTTTTTCTTTTAACTAAACCACTAAGTAACCTATTTTGTTTTTATCTGCAATTCACATTAGTAGATCTGTCTTATGAGTTGCCTGTTTAGATCTTTTCTCTTGGGTGTATGTACCCAAATGTTGAGAACGCCAATACAATTAATCAGCTCAAGGAGGACACATTTACCCAAACCCAAAAACTTTTCTGTCTTTTCCAGCTGCATCTGTTGATCAAATGCAAACTTTTAGCTTTTTGTGCAGCTGTTGCCTGTAATAGCTTAAGTCACAGGTACAGTAAAACTGCTGCTGCTGATCTTTACTGTAGTACCTGGAAGGACTGCTGGTGAAATTTCTCATCAACTTCTTCCTGTTGCTAGTGAAAACTGCTGGGAATGAAGACTGTCAAAATGGATATGATGCCTTTCCAAAACTTACTTTGACCAAGCAGATGTTCCAGTGCCCTTACTTCAAATCAATTGCTTTCCATAGCTTCCTGAGGCATATAGTAAATATCACTATGCACTTTGGCATTGTTCTTTAAATTTAAGCTATAAAAGTTTGTTTCAGATGAGTTTTCCAGTTCTCATTCCAAAACCATAACCTCTGTTTATGACGCCCATATTTAACAACTTGGTTAAACCCATACTGGCTCTGGCTGCCTTCTGTAATAGCCATTCTGTCCTTCTGGACCATCATCTATGTTTATGTCTTTTATGGATTAGGATTAGGTACTACCCACTTCAGACTCTCAGACTGTTCTTAAGTGAGGAAGGAAGTTTTTTATATCCCTAGCAACTTTTTGCTTATTATTCCTCTGTGAAACTGTATTTCTGTATCCTTTTGCTTCATTAAGCCTTTTAAGGGATATTGAATACTGGAAAAGACCGGCAGGTTTTCGAATTACAGGCTTTTCATAACTTTGTGTAACGTATTAAGTACTATAGATAGAGCATTGCTATGGCCTCAGCAATTACAACATTCAGCGAGTTCCAGAACTAGATGTAGCCTACTGTGTTTTTGGAGGTAAAGAATTTATTAGCCTGACAAATGTACTTAGATAATCTCACTTTTCATTGCAACTATATTTATTTATGCATGTTACAAAATATCTTGATATGCAGTTATGGGTCAGGTTGATTTTTCCAGTCTTTATTGTGTTTGAGCAGATAGATACTGAGCAACAGAAAGAGTGGATTTGGGGCTATTTTTAATATAATTTAATCTACAATTTATTTATTTTTATGAATACTGATGTTCTGGAGGGAAATTTTTTAATATAGCGTGATACAGTAAGCACTTATATAATTAATTTATATAAAGTTCAGTATCGAATGGATGATTTTCCATTGAGGGAGCAATATAAAACGACCAGCAAGCAGTGTCTGTTAGGTCAGCATTAGTGAAATAAAACCTGGTATGGAAAAGTGTTAGCAACCACCTATGAAGAATTTTCTGTGACTACTGCTTGCAAGTGTAAGTTATCCCTATTTTTTTAGCTATTCTAGCCTACAGTAGCTTGCAAGATCGCCATGAGAATAAGGAATATGATCCTGGTCTACTGGTAATTCTCTCTTGGTGTTTCACTAAGATTCATATTAGTGAAGTGTATGGGTCAACATATTATACATTTATATGTTAGGGTGTGTTATATATTTGTAGCTACTTTTATTATATGAATATATAGAGAGAGTATTATTAAACAATTAATGACAGAGACCATTACAGCATGTTAAATTGATTGTGCTGCATTACTTACTGGAAGATAATTTCTCTGACATTTTGAACTTTCTTGTTGAACTTTTTGATCCATGGCCTCTATTTTTAATCACCAGTATATATTTTCAGAAAGAGATAAGTGGCAAGGGTAAGGAGAAGCAAAAACTTACTACGGTATTTAAACATCTCCATGTTATTTAAGAACCTGCAAGAGCCATCTATACTAATGTAATTTTGTTCAGATTACACTGGTAACTGTAACTTTAATCCTTTCTTTAGGAGGTGATATGAAGATGGAAGGAGAAGCTGCGTATTGCTTAAGTTTAGCGTATAATTTTGCTGGAGAACAACAGACAGCGTTATCAGTAAGTTTATTTTAAAGTTGCTTTAGCTTTCCAGATGCCTTTGTCTGCCTCCTTGGCATCTTCTTAGGCATTTTGGAGAGTGGATAAGACATGGAGAGACTTGGCTCATGGACCTTTTATAACTGTATCTGATCCTGTAGACAAGGATCCATTTAAGCAATTATGGTTCCAGTAAATTCCAGAACTGATGGAGTCCAGGTTTCCATGCTTGGATCTGTAGAAATAATACTATATCATAATATTCAGGTTATATGTGACTAGCTTTCGTTTTCCTGTATTCATACATATATAAAACAGTTTTTATTTAGTTAGATTTTTGTATAAAACACTAGTTTTGCAAACTAGTTTGATACAGCGTATTTCTGAGCAGCAATTAAAAATATATCAATGCACATGTTGAGCTTTTCAGAATATCAGGAATTTGGAAGAAACATTAATTGCTTTTTGTATGAAAAGCTGTAGTGCTGATGTAATCCCTTCTGTTGATACTTGAGTTCAAGCTCCTCTTCTTGTGTTTCCCTTGAGCCTCCTATACATAATCATTCTAAGACAATGAGAATTATACATGTGGAATTCTAGTCTGGGAGGAGGGTTCCTCTAGTTCATCATCACTACAAAAAAGACATTGAGGTGCTGGTGCAGGTCCAGAGAAGGGCAACAAAGCTGGTGAGGGGTCTGGAGAACAAGACTTACGAGGAGCGGCTGAGGAAGCTTGGGGGTGTTTAGCCTGCAGAAAAGGAGGCTGAGGAGAGACCTTATTGCTCTCTACAACTACCTGAAAGGAGGTTGTAGGTAGATGGGGGTCTGTCTTCCAAGTAACAGGCGACAGGACAAGAGGAAAGGACCTCAAGTTATGCCAGGGGAAGTTTAGACTGGATATTAGGAAAAAATTTTACACTGAAAGGGTTATTAAGCATTGGAACAGGCTGCCCGGGGAAGTGTTTGAGGCACCATCCCTGGAGGTATTTAAAAGATGGGTAGACATGGTGCTTAGAGATATGGTTTAGTGATGGTTTTTGTCAGTTAGGTTGATGGTTCAACTAGATGACCTGTAAGGTCCCTTCCAACCTAGGCGATTCTATGGTAGAGAGCGAGCTCATCATAGTGTGAGGGGAATGATAAGCACCAACTTGACTTGTCTGTGGCAGTCATCAAAGAAGTCACAGTCCTCCATTATCCTCTTAAAAATGTTGCCCAGAAAATTAATTTATTTGAATATTTTGTTCATGATTATTGCAATTAATCAGCTGGATAATTACTATTTCTGTTTGTTCCTTTAACTGCAGGGTGGCTCAGTATTTTATTAATGAACATATTTTATAGCAGTCGTTCTTTGTGGTTATTTGTTGTGGTAGTTTATTTTTTTCAGAAATAGACCAATAGAAGTCACAGAGTGAATTCAGCATGGGTTTCAATATTGCTTGCTTGGTTTCTGCAGTGTAGGAACAGTTCGAGATTTCTGTCTTGAAATATCCTCTTATATGCTTTTAGTAATTTGTCATACAGTTTTTCCAAAAGTTATTGACCATCTTTATTTATAATTCCTCAATGCTGATAGGCCTATCTTCTGTATAAATCAACTGAATGCTGGGAAGTGGGAGCCTGTTCTCACATCAATTGCAAAGTCTGTAGCTGAATGTGAGAATGTTTCAAAATTTAAAAGCTAGATACAATGTTATAAAATTATAAACATATTCTATATTATATAAATAATATATAAATATAATAATATGTTATAATTATATAATTTTATAAAATTATATCTAATAGTTGCAACAGCAATGAGAAGATTCTTACCTGATCTTACCTGATCAACTTTTCCGTTAAGTTTCTGAGAGTCACAATAAGCTGCGTGAATGATGAAGTGCAGCAAGATAAGCAAATGTGCTAAATAAAGAACCCTGCATGCATATTTGATCTCTCCATCACAGGAGAAATTAATTAATGAACAAGACTGCGCAGTCTCCATGATATACGAAGGCTCAAACTACCCGTGAAAGTCTCAAAAATATTGATGTCCTGGCATTGTTTCCTCAGGATCCATTTTGCTTACATTTTATAGCTGCTCCTTTCCCTTCATTGCTCCCCCATGGCTCCTGCCAAAAAGTTACAGCAATCATTTGGAAGTTCCATTTCTTTCGTCATGTGCAGAATTATTTTTTAAGGAAGATTCTGAAACCTTGAATTTTGTAATGTACCACTATTAATTTAAAACATATATGTAATAAGTTTGCCTATTGTTTTTAGTCTTACAAAAACACCTGACAGGTAAGGAAAGCAATGTGCATTTTTGTTAAAAGGGAAAGAAAATCTCAGTAGTACAAAATAAAATAAAATGTTAATAGTATAGAATGTTGTTTTAACAGTAATGAAAATACCAATACTTTTCTGTGTAAATAATAATATATTGTAATATAATATAGTGGTATTTCTTAATATAATGGCATTTCCAATAATATGACAGAAGAATCTCATGAAGTACTTCCGTTCAGAAAATAGTGTGTGTTATGGGACTGAGAAAAAGGGGTAAAATTTTAGTTCCTTTTGTCCGTAACAGTGATCAATACAGACAGCAGTAAAATACCAGTGGTTGACAGTACTGTTGAGCACAAGTTGTCTTCACTCTCCAATTAGAAATCATTGCCTAAAATTTACCCTTCTGTTCTCAGTTTAATGGTCTCTGTATCCAAGGGGAGCTCAGATGCTTACGGAGATGAAATCATTGCATCCTGTTCCTGGGGGACTACTGGTTATCATTACACATAACATGCAGACAATACTGCTAGGAGCCAGTTTGCCTCATGGTAATATGTAGTTCATCACCAGCTTCTGTAGCATGCTAAAGAGGTCTTGCCACACAGCTTGGGACTATTCGGGTTTAGACTCAGGGGTCTCAGCAGTTATTTTCCTGCTTTGCATCAGTTTTCATCTTCTTTATCCTTTTGTGCCGTGGTCCACCTCAGGCAGTCTCCTTCTAGGGGAATCTGAAAGGAGCAGCTGTTACGGATACCATTTCCTCCAATTGTTGCCACTTGGTTCCTTTTGCCATTCGGCGCACTGCTCCCTCCCCCAACACGCACGCACAGGAGCATGCATATAAACTTGTTTCTCTTTCATTCATGTCTTCTAGCAGAGTGGAGAAGCATATGTTCAAAATATTC
Source organism: Chroicocephalus ridibundus (assembly GCF_963924245.1). Lineage (NCBI taxonomy): Eukaryota > Metazoa > Chordata > Aves > Charadriiformes > Laridae > Chroicocephalus > Chroicocephalus ridibundus. The sequence goes on from NC_086288.1 coordinate 10,429,207, forward strand.
ATTATCTGATGCAGTAATTAAAGGTTGAAATGATTAAGCTGCAGCCTATTATATCAAAAATATGCAGTCACTTTGTATCAAATGGGCTAGTTTTGTTGGAGAAGGTTTTTTATTTGCTAGGCACTTGGTGTATAATCTAACATAATTTGATTTGGTGTATAATCTGTATAAATTGATTTGATTTAATTTTATTTGATATATATGATTGATTTCAGTGGACCTGCTCAGATGTAAAAACATAAGTGTGTGCCACTTTAAAAGCCCGACAACTAATTGCGTTCAATAGCAGTGTGGTATGTTCATAATATTTTTCATATCATCTGGTTTGTAATCAAGTCTAATGGCTTTTCCACAAAATATGACTCAAAATATTAGTAGTTCACATTATATAGATTTTATCTTAAACATTATAGATTTTGTCAGGGAGGGTTCTCCCTCTAGGCTAATTTTAAAGTAAAAGTTACTGTTTATTTTTCTTCAGACTTGCATAACAAGCTAAGTGTTAAGTGAAACACTTCTGTGTCGTTAGAAATCTTGCATAAGGTATTGTAATCTAATGCTTGATGTGGGAATTTTTTTAAACTGGGCTTTCAAGAATGCTTCAAAGCATTGGGCATCAAGGGTTTTTTCCTCTTTTAATTAGAATTGCATCCTAAATCATCATGAGAATTACAGTCCTCATCCCTTGTCTGAGCATTAGTTTTTTCCTAAGTGTTCCTTTATTTTGGACATTGAAGCCTGTGTTTCAGATATGTTACATATTTAAATAATAGAGGCAGTGTTCATGAGTACTGAGACCATGCCAAAATAAATGTGGTAATTTATGGGATAATGCTGTGTGCATGAATTGTCAGAATTACGATATACAAGCCACAGGCATAAAATTATCAAGAAAATTTATGAACTTAGAAAGACATCATCACATTCGAAATGACCCTATTAAAGTAATTAAAGGTGATTTACGAGCATAAAGTTAATTTCTGAAAAAGTCCATGTCAAAACAACTGAAAATTTTGTCTCAACTTATGCAGCTAGAGGGAATATAAGTAAATATATCTGGGATGCAGATATTCTGAAGTTAGCATGCACAGTGTATTTTATCTAATTATATCTGTTATATTTAAATATATAGATGATGCCCATACATATCTATGAATTTGGTGAATCAAGGAGGATCTTAGCAAGTAACAGAACTCCAAAAGGTAGACTGAATGTTATCCTCTTTTCTCCCAAACATTGTGAAAGGTAGTTGAGAAGAATGAGCATCATTCCTTTGAGATTTGCTTACGATTCTAGTGCTTTTCTAGAAGGCTGAACTTCAAGGGACTCTTCTGCCAACAGTGTCTGAGTAGACCGCTGAGTTTAGGTTTAAGCTTTCTTTACTGTTACTACAAAAAGAAACACTTAAATGGACACTCGCAAAACACATCAAAAGATACTATTCAATGGAAATTATTTCAAACTCCCTTCTTTTAAATCTCTCAGATTGACCTTTATTGATCTATATGTGATATTTAGCCATTAGTAATGACGTGTAACATTTTCAGATTAGCAAATGGCGTCACATGCTAGAAAAAAAACATTTTAGCATACTAGGTTAAGAAAAGGTCTCATCATTCCTAGAGGCTTTACTTTTATTGAAGCAATTTTTAAATTGTTCTTAAAACTGTACTCACAAAGTAATTTTGTGTTTTTCATACCTGAGGAATAAAAACCCAGGCAAACTCTGAGTCATCTTTGAAGGTAGGCACTTCTGATTGATCACTGACACTGGATTGACCACTGACAATAGATCACGTACAAAGGTGGTGTTCTTGGAGGTGTAGAATTAGTAAGCCAATTCTGAAACTGATTAAATTTCATGTTTCTGAAAGGTCCCACTGCAGCTAGGCATTGGTGAAGGCAGTTCAAACAAAATTATGTGAGAACAATTAGTACTGGTAGCGAACTTTGCCCTGATAAAATATACTGACTCAAATACTGATGGAACTAAGAGATTAGAAATTACTTGTATTGAGAATCTTAAAGAAGACCTGAAATTTCAGGGAAAAGGTGAATTTCTGATCATTCAATTTTTTTTTTGTTTTAAATTTAGCACTTAATTCTTAAAGGGAAAGAAAGATCTAACTTTTTGTTTGGATATGAAAGTTAACAGTCTCCTAGTGAAGGAAGGATTTCTTCTGTTGTTTTAATTTAGGTAATAATTTTCTTATCTTAGCCAGTTTCTTGAAAACCTGAAAAAAAAAAACAGGGAAAATGTTCTGAGTAGTCCTGACATGTAATGATGCTATTTTCCTTCAGTACTTCTCTGTGTACTACATAGCTTTGCACCTTGGTGATACAGTGTCCACTACAATTGCCTGTGGAACATGGTATCCTTTTCCTTTTTGAGACTGTCGTTCCAATTGCATTTTGCTTGGTTAATGGCATCAGAATAACTCCTCTCAGTAAGCTGGATTTTTGTCAATATAAACATACCACAAGAATACCCTTTGTAAGAAAACACTCTTAAATGCAGTGCTGCTGCAGAATTACAGTAGTCAAGTTATGCAAAAATTACAGAGGATGAGAAACAAATAAATATTAAATACATAAAAAAATCTATTACTTGATGACAAGCAAATCAGCTCATGAGATTTCCATGTTTTCCCATAGCAACAATGAAAATAAATGCACTATTAACTTGTCGATATCACCCTTACTCTTCAGGAGTCTCATGGTCCATAAGACTTCCTACCAAAACACATAAATGGGTGGACTTTCATCTCATCCATTACAATTTTAAATTTAATCATTCATACATCCCAAAAGAGCAAGACAACTGCAGCAAGCTGCAGATTTGACTGCATGTTCCATTAGATAAATCTATACCACCTTTTCAGAATTTTAGGAGTATCTGAGTACTGGTGTTCTCAGGAATATGAATACGAGTTGGTGACAAAAAGTTTTAAACCCCAATTTTGAGGGCTATGAGTGGAGGATGTTGGGTTTTTTAAGTGTTTGTTTTTAATTTCCAAACAGTATGAAAGTTGATGGGTTTATATATATTTATAAGGTTTATGTAGCCTTACTTAAAATATATATATAAAACACCCTGAATTTAGAAGGCATGCCGTTTAACATACCAAACGTGGTTTCCCAAGCTTCAGACTCTATTTTTTGTTAAGATTTTGACTCAGGGTATCTATTACAAAATGACAAGTTTTATTATTACCTTATACGCACATGCACTTGTGCGTGCGCACACACACACACAGAGTCTCTGTATGAGTTTGCAAAAGAACTGGAGGGGGCTTTAGTGCAACATTAATAAGAATATTTACATGCTTCTGCATTAATAATAATAATAGATAACCTAAGATCAAGAGAATTCTTTGTATGACTCTGAATCATTTCCATGAAATTGTTGCTAGCTGTTATATTTGAACTCAAAAGAAACAAATTGTCCCTTACTGGAGTCTTACTTAGCTCTAATATGTTGAAACATTGAGGACAAAGCCATAAAAACCTCCTTAAACTGCTCTGCAAGGAAGTAAAAATATCCTTGCATCTATTTTTCACCAAGGCATGGAGGGCAGTGCAGTTGGCAATCATGGAGCCTTTGTTCTGGTCCTACCTTTTTGATATAGCTGATGGGATGGAACAATCTCTGCTGTTCTCTGCATATTCTCTGCTAGGTATGGCCAGTGGAGATGGCTCTTCCTCGTGCTTTCCCAGGCAAGGTAAGAGCCAGGTGGTGACCACGGCTATACAGTGTCTGTTTCATGGGATATAAGGTTACAATTAGTCCACTTGCCCTGACTGAGGTTTCTAAAACACTAATAACTGTCTTCTGTCAGTTAAAAGATGTGATTTAGGCAGATGATTTCTACTTACTGTATTGAAATTTTTTTTTAAAGCAGCTAATAAAATATACTTTTTAAAAAACAAAACAAAAACAACTGCTGATATAGAAGTTTCCACTCATTTCATTCCCACAGGCTAGGAACAAAAAAGACAGAGCAGTACAACTGTATGTTATAGAGGTTATTTACTTCATGGACTTTAGACTATATTGGATTTCTAGCTTAGATGCGCTAAACCTTGGAACCTAAATGCTGTATATAATTGAGGGAAAGAGATAGTTACAGCATGTCTTAGCTCGTAGCTTATATTATCTGAAAAACAACAGCATGAGAGATCTGAAGAAGTCAGTAGTATGTCCAACAGTGAAACTGCACATATTATACCCAGGGCTGTAGCAAATGGCTGAAAAACTGTACAAGAAATTTTCTAATTCTGTTAGATTCTGTTACGGAAGTCAGACTTATGTGTTTTGAGAAATTAAACATTTGTACCCACACTATACAAACTCAGGAATTTCAGTACTTAAATGCAAATACATTCATAATCTGGGAGGTTTTGTTTTTCTTTGTATAGTTTAGTTCGAATGAACAGGCTTTAAAAAATTTTCTATAAAGTAAGGCTTTTAAAATTAGATTGTTTTCTCAAATTGATGTAGTTCAAGCTGCAGCAATTTACTTATTAAATATGTGTTTAAATTTCAATTCTGTTATTCCCATTGACTTCAAGGGAACCACTCATATATTCAGGTGTAAGCAAATGCCTAACAGCTTTGCTAGATCAGAACCATCAATGGCTAGACTGGAGAATAAGAGGTCTTGATTCAGGCATCAGGTCTTAAGGAATTTAAAATTTATCCTTTGATAGATAAATAACCTGAGAAGTTAAAACACTGAAGCGTGCCAGTTTAAAACCTAGAGCTTGCTGCTTCGTTGCTAGAAGCAATTTGTTTTGCTGTTTTGCTTTCAGCTTATGTATTATTTCAGAGCTGATCAAAAGAATTGGTAGCAAAGTGTGAAATAAATTGTACTTCTAAATAAATCGATTTAACATTCCTTGGTGCTTTAAGTGATTTTAGTAATATTAATATTTAAAGTATTTCAGACAGAAATCTTTTTATGACTACATATAGCAATAATGGCCACCATTTCATTCTGCTGTTTTTCATATTAGAATATTACACAGTAAACATTGTAAAAATACTATCTTTTAGCACTGAAATGGATGCAAAAGATTTCAAGTGTCTATTTGCATGTAAATGACTCAAGTTTTATTCAGTCAATAAAAACAGTCTATTAATCCTTTTACTGCATTTCTTACACAGGTTAAAACTTAAAGAATATGAGGTTTTCAGCCAAATGAGAACTTGTCCTTAACTTCCATATAGTTATGCAGAAAAATATTTTTTTTTTAACTGACTTAAATTTTTTGTATACCTTCCTAGTTTATCTCTGCAGTTTTTTCCATCGTGTTATGCAAACTGAAGGGTTGGTTTGTTTGCTTTTAGCTAGGAAAACTTCATGCAATTAAAAATATCTGTTCATGAGTGGACTAAAGATATTAATAAGCATGAAGCAGAATATTTATAGGTGCTTTGTCTAAGAAGTAGTGGGCATTTAAGCATGCACATGCATATAGTATGATATTAATGTCTTAGGAGGCTACAGCAATCTGACAGCCAGGTACATTCATGTAGACACAACAGTGTGATAAAAGCAGTCCAGACATCTGGATCACAGTGCTGCGATACAAAAACATTTCTGAACAATTCACATTATTGCACTTACCCAAATTTCCAGTCTCGTCCACCCCTTTCTCCTTGTTTCTTTCTCCGCCTCTGCCTTTGTCTTTTATGTACTTGCGGAATCTCATTTTTCCTTTACAAGTCACCTCCATCTGCTTATGTGTCAGAGTGGCCCTCGTGCCACACATCACATTGAGGAATTCTCAAGATGAAGGGCTGTATTCACATCACTACTTCTGTCTCAGCACTGTTTCATGCTTGTCACTGCTCGGCACTCAGCGCCACACTGCCTTGTTTTGTCAATAACCATTTATTTGTTGCTGGAATAGTAGCAACCATTACATCTGACCTCCCTGTTTCATCAATTATGGATAGATTATTGGATGTGAACATCTGCAAAAGCTTGCTGTTGAACTTACCTCCTGGCTGGGATTAGATAAAGTATTAAACTGTTGTTTATTGTCAGGCCAAAACTCTACTGGGAAGCCAGGGAATTCCAAGACTAGCAGACTCCCATCAGCAAGCACCAAAAATTGTTTAGTATTGCCACCGTTTCCCATAAGATCGTAGCCATTTATTATTTACACTTATTACTAGTTGTTATAACATACTTGATAAAAGCTCTTGGCAGGCACAGTGTTTCCAGCTATTGTCACATCTGTCAGGATGGAAAGGATACATAAACTGTTTTTTCCTCTTATATTGCTGTTAAAGGGTAACAGATGAAGCTTCTTCACTCCAGACTGTTAAGCCATGCTTTATTTTGAAGAAATATGTCAACAATGGCTGGTTTGGAAAACATTACATTCCCGTACCAAATAAAGATTACAACAACCTTTACTAGAGTAATGTCTCTTGCAGTAAAGGTTTCAAATTGTACAATAGTAACAAAGTAGTATTCCTGGGTTTGATGTTTGCATAGGTTTTTTTCCTTGTAGGACCTGGCTGATTTTTTTTTTTTAAATAATTATTTATTTTAATAAAACCCTCTATGAGGTATAGTAAATAATAAATTGGTGACTGCTTTCCTACAAAGTTGTAGGTGTAGGGAATCAGAATTAATATAATTGTTAGTGGCCCAGAAGGCCAGGATTAAGAAAAGTAATAGAGAAGCTAATACAGAAGAAATAAGGGTGAAATATACATGTGATTGAATAAAGATAAACTCTTGTTTATCTTTATTCAACCACCTGTACATTTCATCTCTTTTAAGTTTCCTGTGCAGCAAAATGAAGCATACAGGGTAACTCCTGACTTTGTGGAGCCAACAGAGTTTGAAATTACTCTGGGGAAAGGAACTTCTTCAATTAGTTACTTCTATTTATGTATTCATTCAGAATCAAAGCAAAACTATGTGCTCTATATATTACGCAAAGCATGCAAGACTTGATACAGGCAAAGAACCCTAAGTCTTATCTTGATAGGCTGTTAAGGAATGAGAGAAATGTTTGTCTTCTCTAATCCTTCAAACAGATGCAGACACAGGTGTCCCAAAGCATGTATTGCCACGCAAGTTTATAGAGCACCAAGGTAAATATTGCACTTGATTTCCAAGTATAACGGGGGGGGAAGAGTGTGGACTGGATGGAGCGGTTACCCCTCAGGGACAGTATCAACCAAGCAATGCCTTAGTGATAGCCACTTCCTACCAAGAGCCTGTGGAAGGTCTTGAACAAGGGTGCTCTGCTTTGATGTTTGACTTGGCCAGACTTCTGGCTGGATTCTGGAGGAATCCCTCCACATCCCTCTGTCCCTGATTCCCTTGCTCCAAGGTGCATGCTTATGCTATGCATTGTCCAAATATCCACATTAAAGTCCCTGGAATAGCAGTGCTGGAACAGACTAGACCAGCCAATTCCAGACAAATTCTGTCTCTGTGGGAACAGTGACAAAGTTGGTACATTTCTGGTTTAATTCTTTCCCATTTATTTATCCAAACAGTGCAGTCCAGTGTAATTGGATGTGGCTAAGGGCAAGGAGTTAGCATTCACATTTACAGAATTTGAGTTGGTGAATTTCAGCTGTGGGAAGAGAGGGAGAACTAACATGTCTGGCAAATCGGGGACCACTCCCTCTTTCCTCAGCATGGCACACAGTTTTCAGTATCCCTTAATTGTGAGCGTGCAGACAGAAAGCTGTACTGCTTTTACCCGGCGTGCTCGCTATGCCTGAATATATTTAGCATTTAGCAAGGCACGGCCTGCCATTCAGTTGATATTGGTTTATTATTTTCCTGGGATCAATGAGCTCTGCTTATTGTAATCGATACATTACACGAACAATACAATTTTCTTATTGCTGTCCAACCTCTCCCGCGCTGTGTTTTGGCCAAAATAAGAATACATCTGGGTTTGTATTGTGAAACTTTCCTTTGACTTTACTCAGGTTACACAGACGTGTAACCACTCAAATTATGATAATAAAGGCTGTACTTTTTTGGCATTTTCAAACATGCATTTCTTGGGGAGCTATGGGAGAGAGTTCACTGAACTGCAAAATGCCTATGCATACAGTTCTATTGTCTTTTATTTTTGCTGGAATAACGTGGAAGTGATTATTTAGTGACTGTCAGAGCTATGTGTTTTTTCTGAACGTATTTAAGAGGTATAAGTGGTATGAGGCCAGTAGTCTCACTCGATTGCATTGTCTGTCTACTAACACCTATTGTTGGCTCCAGAAAAATATTGTCAGATGCTGCTATCCAGGCTGGGCCTTAGCCTGTTACTGCAGCGCCTGTCAGAAATCATTAGCTAGTGATCTCTTTGACTAATGTTCCAGTTGATTGTCTGATTCATGTTCAAGATCTGTAAATGAGGCAGAAGCATCTTTACTGCTCACCAGCTGTGAAATGGCTAAACACAGCTAGATTTTCCAAAATCAAAATAAATGCGTTTCCAATAAAGTTTGACAACAATATCAAGTGCAAAGCTGAGAGCAGAACTATGTTTTTGTGTTTTTTAAAGTTACAGTATTATAAATCAATATCATCCCATCATGTTTTTGTCAGAGTAATGTATTTTACCAAAATAATGAACTGCTGGTAGTAGCATTAATCTCGTGTTGAGTTGGATAGACATTCTTTATTCAACATAAATTCATACCTTCGATTTTTACTCTTTTGTCCATTATCCCCAGATGTATCAATGTTTAGCGCAGCCTGTGTCCTTTTGTCTGAGTCCTCAGCGTATGCCAATGAGGTGTGTGCTTGTTTTTATGTACGTATAAAAGTACAGGTATGACAACAATAAAAAATAAAGGGTGGGATTTTGGGGAGGGGGAGTCTTCGGGGCGGAGCTGGTGTATCCGTTTTATATTAACGGAATAACCCCAGGAGGGTCCCACTGGCGTAATGACGAGATAATGGAGAAGTAAATCTGGGCCTGAATTCTGACTAATGTTTTTCTTGGCAAAGGAGGTAAACGTGAAATTCACCACTGTCTAGAGAATTAGTGCAAGAGCTATACCACAAATAGTCTCTAGTTTGAGGATTTAAGCAGAGCTTGTTGCTTTACTTTATTTTTACACTGTAACTAATTGTAGCCACAATAGACTTACAAAGACCCAGGAAGAGAATTTACTTAGATGCTCCCACAGTAGCTATCCTCCTTACAGACGCACCTGCATGAAGCTTTTAGTGCTAAGTAAGAGAACAAGGGAAATTGTACAATGTTTCCTGATTTATTTTTTTTTATATCTATTTTGGAGCCATAAAAACTACTTTCTTTTTTCTCCCCCACCCCCCCAAAAAAAATAATAGTGGATGGTATGTGGGACAGTTATCTGTAATGTGGAAGACGAAGTTGAAGTCTTCACCCTGCCACCTTCCTATTGAAACTCACTGTTCATTTCTGTATTACACTTTGATTTTCATTTTATTTGGTTTTGGTTTTTTGTTTGTTTTGCGTTTTTTTTAACCAGTATTTCCACTGTGGACCCACAGAAGTAGGAAGTTTGAGACAGTCAGTGTGCTTGGTTGCCTAGAGCCAAAAACAAACTCGTGACCAGAACCAGTGCTGATTTTATAATTTTTATTTTTTTTTAAACTTACCTTACATTTTCTTTTTAGAGGTAGAAGGAACTGTACATTTTTCTAGTCTGTTCAACTGCATGCACAATGACTTTTTCCGGTAGTTGCTAGGAGTATCAAACTCTTTGAAATAGTATGGAGATTTTATAATGGAGCTAGCATGATCAGGATCAATCTATTGCCACAGCTTCCTTCCACAGAACTCTTTGTACACAGCAAATTAAAAAGCAACAAAAAAAACCCTACAACAAACAAAACAAAAACACAAACAAAACCCAAACCAAGACCAAACCAAACCACTTTTGCCCCTTCAGTAACCCCAAATCTCTGAAAACTTCTTCTGAGTTTTGAGAAGCAAATTCAGCCAGATTCACGTAATACCCAAACCCACTCTTTTTAATGTACATTACCAGCATGGGTTTTATGTATTTATGTAGTCCCGTTCAATAGCTCTTTACACAATGTTACATGGTTTTATATGCATTTCTATAAAACGAAGAAAACTACCAAGATGTCATACAGGGGCACTACACAGCTCCTTTCCAGCAAGAATGTGGCCCTTTCTGTGTCCCTACATAGCATCTGAAGCTGGAGGAATTATTTGAAATACAGACATAAAGAATATATTATCTATTGTAATTCATAAAGATTTCCTTCTTTTCACATAGATGATTTAATTATCATTATTTAGAATGCAACATCTGATTTGTGTAGAGTAGTAGTAACCTGGGCCCAAAATGAGCACTTTTCATCAATATGAATGAGTGGCTTTATGTATTTACTTACTTACTTCTTTCTAGCAGCTGTTACAGAGATGCAGCAAACCAACTTTTCACTTTAGCTACTCTGGCTATGGTTTTTCCTTGGTTTTATCTATACTTTTTAGGCTTTGTGATATCTTTGATGGGAAAAAAGTACATCAGCCTAAGCCTTAGGTGCCTGAGTAACCTTTCTGTGCTAGATGGTAACCACTAGAGGCCCTGTGTCCTAGTTTAATATTGTAGAGGCCAGTTTAAAGTAGCAGTGATTTTCAGTCCAGCACATAAAATTTTGCAAACCTTCTGACATTCTTATGGCAGGTTTTCAGGTGTGGGCATGATTATTACAACAAATGCTGTAGGTCCTCTGAGTTAAATGCGAAACCAAGAACTGTTTCTCGGACACTTGTGTATGTTTGTGTTACCAGCCTGGATTATTAGAAGGACGCACTGCAGGCCTTGACAACTTTGAGTACACATTCAGTTTAGGGCGAGTTCTGAACTGATGTGACAAGTTCCTAACTGAGGTGCCTGCACTCTCTTTTTGTCATATCTTATGCACCGATAACTCAATTGATGATGACCTTCAAGTGTAGGACGTAATGCTGATGTATATGAGAACATAACTGATAAGAAAGTACTTGAAGGATGATAAATAGTGCAGTGCACACTGATAAATGCTACTTTTTTTTCACACAGAGTTTACATAACTAAAAAATAAGAGCCTTGTCCAGGGATACTCCTGCAAGTAGTAAACATCTTTTAAGAACTAGAAAATCTGAGTAGTGGAAACAGTGACAGAAATGGTGACATCCATAGCGTTAGCACACACAGGTTGTCTTCTTTTGAACACTGCACTTTGCCCATGATAGGGGATGCAGTCTTAATAGAAAATGCCTTATCTCTTACCTCACTATAAATAGGCATCTTGGGGCATGCAGGATACTGCTGTGTGTTCCTGGGCATCTCCCATCCCCCTTCAGAGCTGGTAAATGACATTCACTACTCCTTTCTTGGAAATGTGCAAAAAGGATTTCCATAGATAGTCTTTGGAGATTTCCTGTTTTCTCATGTGTGTAATAGGTTGGGTCAAGCAACAAAAAGGAGGGAGAAAAGAATATGATTTAATTTTATATGCACTCTCCTGTCATCACCATTGGAAAAAAAAATGGATGAAAAGAGAAATTATGCAATACAGGTGAAGTCGGTGTTAAATTGAATAAAGATCATATTTTTTTATGCAGCAGCTGTAAGCCTTCGGTTCCGGCAAGGGACACGATAATACATTCCAAATGAATGTTAAAAAATTGCTTGTGTGCGTGAATAATTAGTCAAAAAAATAACAACATTATCTACAGTATTTTAAGCCAACATAGTTCAAATGTATAACCTATAATTTATTCACTTTTTGAACATCTGAATTGTACTAAGAAAAGTTGTCATAGTGACGGTTTAAAGAAAGAAAAATGGTGTTAAGTTTTATTTCAGCATATCATTCTAAAACACTATGAATGCAAAGGATACCATCTTAAGGTATTGATTAACTGAAAATCATAAAAGCACAGCCTCTTAAAATCTTTTAAATTATGGATAAGGAAATTTATATTGCGAATCGGGTAATATCTCTTTGGTTTTTGCAAAGTGTCAAAATATAGGTATTTAAATGCAAGTTGTAGCTTTTGAATTTGCAATCATTGAGTAGTTTCAAACAACTATAAGTAATGATCAAAATCCTAGTCCCGTTACAGCTAATTAAAGAAGAACTGCAGTGGTGGGAAAACTTCAATTTTGTGTTTAATATGGACACAGAGACTGCAAAAAAAAGGTTCTTAGCATTGTGTTTATTGCATTTTATTTTCCTGTTTCACAGATTTTGAACACCTCTGTGAAAACCTTCACAGCACTTTGTGATTCTGCTGGCCTAGGCAGAGCATATGCAGCTATAGCCAAGATCCTGGTAAGGTAGGTTAGCACATCCTTGTCTGGCTGTCAGTGCAGATTCATTCAACTGTGAAAGACTTAAATTGTTAGAGGTCTGTCGCTTCCCATTACTGACTGCTTAAATTTTAAGTAGTGCCCTTCTTGCAGTAAGTGACCCTTTCATTGAAAGTTATTTTAAACTGGTACACATTTTTTAAAGTGTATGATCCAAGCTTTTCTTTACCTGTAAACTATAGTATGTCCTTTTTTCCCCACATTTTGGGGGCTTTTTTAATTTATTTTTTTTCCCACAAGTTTGGGAGGGACCTTACTGGAAAATAGAAGAGTGGTGTATTTTCCAGGTTAAAAAAGACGGAATGTCTTGAAGAATGTTGCAAGCTTCACTAGGTGTCTCAGGGTAATCTTTTCTGAACTCTAATTTTACATTTATTGCACTCACTTCTTCTGTGGAGCTATTTCTTGTTTGGGCATATATAGATAAAAATTTCTTGCAGATAAATTGCTTGTCTTCAATGGTTTTGTTTCAGCATCTGGCATTAAAATCTTCAGGGTGAATTAGTTTGAAACTATGTCAACTTCTAACAGAAATAATTTTGACATAAAGTACTCTAATGCAATTATCATATGAAGTTGGAACAGAAGGTGTTAAAGTGAAGGCTGTAGCTTATCCTTGATTCATCCTACATTTGGGAACTTCAGTGCACAAGTTGCATGATACAGGTTAGCAAATTGTTTGTGGAGGAGAACTTGTTACCAGGTTTATTTCAGTGTGTGGAGCAAATTCTCCTGTTTGAGTTAGATGCCTTGCCTCCTGGCCTTTCTGAGCATTTAGGGACCAGACACAATCACAGTTCTCTTCAGCTTTCTGATACATAATTCATGGCTATTCATATTCTGAGTATCCTAAATAAGTGCATGGGATAAGATGTTCAAAAAGCCTCAGAACAGGCTTAGAATACCGGGTCCCATTTTCAAAACTGTCTTAAGACTTCTTAACTGAGAAAGATTTAATTGCTGGGACACCAGCTGTTGCAGTGAGTGACTTCGCAATGAGTGCAAAGGTGTCTGAGCTCTCAGTAGCGTTCATGGGTTCCTTGTATGCACAAAAAGCAGCAGTCTGGGTACAGGGTGGCCTAAGATAGCCAAGAGGACGTTCCTAGAAAACCATGTAAATAAATGTCTTCTCTCTGTGATTTAGGCATTCTGGAATGAGAGCACATATGTTTATTTACTCAGAAATTACAGATTTGGAGATCCTTCTGAAATCAGGTTTCTAAACCCTTCTTCTGAAAGACCATGCCAGTGCAAATTCTTTTCTTAAAAGCAGAGCTAAACAAGGAGTGGCTAGTGATTTTCTTTGGCGTCAAATCTGTACTCCACACCTTCTAAGAGCATTCTCTAGCTTCTTCCACTGCCTGTGCATTTCTGTCTTCCCCTTTAGTTTGACCAGCAGGTTTCGACTCAGCCATGCCAGTCTCTTGACTTTCTTTCCTGATTTCTTACACCTGGGGATCAAGAGATCTTGTGCTCTATGGAAAGAGTCCTTAATGATCTGCCAGCTCTGTTCTGCTCCCTTGTCCCTGAGGGTGGTTTCCCAGAGGGTCCTATTGACTAACTCCTTGAACAACTGGAAGTTTGCTTTCTTAAAATTCAGGGTCCTAAGTTTACCCTTTGCCTGACTTATATCCCTCAGGACTGCAAACTCCACCAGTGCATGATCACTGCAGCCCAGGCTGCCTCCAATCTTGATGTCACTGGTTAGCTCACTTGCGGTGGTGACCATCAGGACTAGTATTTTGTCACCTCAGGTAGGGCTGTCTATTACCTGGCTTAGGAATTTATCCTCAGTGCATTCCAGGAGTCTCCTGGATTGCCTACAGCTCACCATACTACTTTTCCAGCAGATGTCAGGGTGGTTGAGAGTCTGCGAGTGCGATGCCTCCTACAGCTGGAGCGAGAAGGCTTTGTCAGTAGGCTTCCCTTGATCAGGCAGCCTGTGGTAGACATCAACCACAAGGTTCCCTTTCTTGCCTCAGTCTCTAATTCTTACTCATACGCTTTCAACCTGCGCATGGCTGTTCTTCAGAGACAGCTCTTCACAGTCAGTCCATTTTTTGATGTAGAGGCAACCCCTCCACCACTCCTTCCTTGTCCTTTCTGAACAGCCTGTAGCCATCAATAGCCACACTCCAGTCGTGGAATTTGTCCCACTGGGTTTCAGTAATGGCAACTAGAGTTGAATCAGAACAATTTCAACATTCTGTTGACCAAAAAGTGAAAGGATCACAGTTCTGGATTTATGTTCTAAAACCTTAAAAAAGTCTCAGCTAAGATGTATAAATCTATCTGTGTACGTGGCCCTTACTTCTTCCTGAATGCTCGAACTTGAGAAGTTTTCATCCATTGTCTTCATGGGGCAATTTTGCAAGGAGGTCTCACAGATGGGGAGCCACCATTCCATAAAACCCATTTATTCATTGTTTTAAATAGAAATTGATAATTTGCATTATTACTTTTACTATATCAGAAGCAGCAAAAATAGCTGAGTAGACTGTACAGTATCTCTGACATGAGAATATAGCATAAGCAATATTTGAAGTGTTGCAGCGAGGCTGCTTTTGATTATCTTTGAAAAGTTGTGGTAACTAAGGGAGGCTCCTGAGAACTGGAAGGCTGCAGATGTCACTTCTGTCTTCAAAAGAAGACAGAAGGTCTTCAGGCTGGTCAACCTTGCCTCTGTCCCTGAGGTGGTGGAGCGAATAATCCTAGAAACAATTTCCAAACATGTTAAGGCCAAGAGGGAGACTGGATTTAAGACAGGGAAATTGTGTTTTACCAACTCAATAGCTTTCTGCAGAAAGATGATGGTGGATGAAGGGAAAGCAGTGGATGTTGCTTCTCTCAATTTTAGTGAGGCTTCTAACACCGTCTCCCGTAATATCTTCATACACAAGCTGATAAAGTATGGCTTAGAAAAATAGACAGTGAGGTAGACTGAAAACTAGCTGAGCTGCCAGCCTTCAGAGGGTTGTAAGCAGCAGTAGGAAGTCCAGTGGGAGACCGGTCACTAATGGTGTGCTCAGGGATCAATACTGGCACCAATGCTGATTAACATCTTCATTAATGACCTGGACGGTGTGACCAAGCTCACCCTCAGCGTGTTCACAGGCAATGCAAAACTGGGTAGGAATGGGTGATATACCAGGTAGGTGGTTGTACTGCCAGGCAGAGGGACCTCGGCAGGCTGGAGAAATGGGCCAATGGCAGCCTCATGAAGCTCAGGAAAGGGAAGCACAAAGTCCTGCACGTGGGGACGGATAACCCCAGGCACCAGCCCAGGCTGTGGGCTGACTGGATGGAAAGGAGCTTGGCAGAGAAGGACCCGGGTTTCCTGGTGGACAACAAGTTGCCCACGAGACAGCGAGGCACACTCATGGCAAAGGTGACCAATGGGATCCTGGGCTGCATTAGGCAGAGCATCGTGAGCAGGTCAAGGGAGGTGATCCATCGCCTCTGCTCAGCACTGGTGAGGTCACCCCAGGGGTGCTGTGTCCCATTCTGGGCTCCCCAGTACAAGAGAGAGAGGGACATAGTGGAGCGAAGGGCTGCAGAGACGACTAAGGGACTGGGAGCATCTGTCCTGGGAGGAGAGGCTGAGGGAGCTGGGACTGTTCAGACCACAGAAGAGAAGGCTCAGGGGGGATCTTACTGGTACCTCTTAGGCAGCAGTAAAGAAGATGAGCCAGGCTCTTCTCAGTGATGTTCAGTGACAGGACAAGAGGCAATGGGCACAAAGTAAAATACGTGAGATTCCATTTAAACACAAGAAGAAGGAAAAAAACCTACTGTGACGGTGAATGCTGGAACAGACTGGGGAGTCTCCGTCCTTCAAAAGTCACTCAGAACTCCCCTGGGCACAGGCCTCCTCTAGTTGCTCTGAGCAAGGCGCTCAGTAAATATCCAAACTTTTGGATATTTACTTTTCTGATGTATAGCAAACAAGCACATTTTTGGCAAGCCTGTTCAGAAAATATTGTATAAATGCATGAGTAATTACTGTTGGTGACAGAATCTCCATACTCCGCTTGATCACTTTTTCTTTACTTGTATTTTTACCTATCTAGGCTAGATTTGTGCAAGTCATTTTGAATTTAATGGATAATGTCTTTACAAAGAAAATATGACTGTTTCCCTAAAATAATGCATTATAACCATAATGTCTGTGAGAATTTGCACTGATTGCCTTGTGACAGGTTGGAGAAAGTGACTGAGTCCTCCTGAATCACTTTGAACTTGTCTATGGCTTTGGAATTTTTCATGAAATCTTTGCTGTAGATGTTTCCACAAACCATGGGAAACCGAAATTCTCTATCATGTGCATTTAGGCATGTCATTTTCCAGGGAAAAACCTGACATAATAGCATCATGTTCTTGACTTATTCTGCCAGTGTCCACCATGGTAATGACTTCTTGTGGACACATGATTTATACATCCAATTCAATCACATGAGCAATCCTATAAAAGGTGCATATTTTCATAAAAGTCTAATAGGGGTAAAAACCTCATAGGGCATTTTAGCATGAAACTGGAAAATGAGTTGCTGTAGATATGTAATCTCTTCTGCTGAAGTCATCGTAACTGTTCTGTGGGATCATGAATGACTATATCTTTAGGAAATTACATTTTATACATTTAGGAAGGTGATGTCTAAGGAGATAGAAAGTATATGGCTGTATAAAATAACATGTAGATTTTTGAAGGAACTATAAAATATTAGCCCTTTGAGTAGGAAAGCCCTGTTTATCATGTTATCAGGTCTTGTGCAGGATAAAGTGTTTCAGTAATCCTTCTAACACTTTAAATATCTCAAGCTCTAGTGCTTTTAAAGGTACTTCCTTTGAAAAACTGTTAAGCTATACCAACCAATTGCTAGTTGGTATAAGTGAAGTTCTAACAGTGAGAAATATCTTTCTGATATGTATCAAATTGATTTCTGTTTGCTTGAAAGAGGTTATATGCCCTAGCAATTTTCACATTTTCTATACGTGGGGCATAGTTTTTTATGTGAAATATAAAAAATGGCCAAAAATACATCAAAACATTTCTATTAATTCATGAAATTAAGAAAGCCTTTTTACATTTTCTCCTGTCACTGATTCCATTTGCTTTATTACTTTTAGCCTCTAGCCCACAAACTTGGTGGCACAATCAACAAACCCCTTAGTGGCTGTTTCATCTCTGCTCTATTTGATTTCTCCACTCTGAGTAAATGATTAAGTTTTCATGCATTGGTTCAACCAAAATCTATGTTCACTCAACCACATCCTTTATTGATTACTTCTACTGCAAACAGTAGGCCAAGTGTGATATACATAATTGGACAGTTGTCAGGGGATGTGGGTGTTAACAGTCCTGTTTTCCCAATTGGAAACTGGAATCACCTTGATACACAAATATTCTGCACTGTTTCATTCTCATTCCTTGGACCGAGGAGTCCTTTTCCTCAGAATATATGTTTTTAACTCTCAAAGGTCTGGTTGAATGGATTTAATGATTATACCATATAATATGCTCTTCAAGTTGCACCTGTGCACTGCATATAGAAAACTAGAAAAACTGGAATTAATATTTGTCTAACACTTTAACCTTGTCCTTTAACTTATATAAATCATATGCTGTATTTCTGTGGGGAAACATTTGATTTTCTCTTCTTAGGAAAAAAAAATAGATTTAAAAAAATGTGTTTCTATTTCTAAAATTTAGAAGCCTTCTGACATTTGGCAAATGTTTACAGTACAGTATATTTAATATTCTCATGATATTAAAATACGGAAATTAGGAAACTTTGGTAAATCCAACTCTGCTCATTGACAACTAAGCTTTACAGGAGCGTATTTCGAGCATGTTAGTTTGCAGTGTTTTAGCATCCTTTTGTAGCAGTCTAGCTCATCTCAGTCACGTACAGATAATCGCTACAATATTGTAAATTTTGCAGCCATGCTTTGCTATGTTTCCTGTTCTGTGGCAGGCGCCACCCTGTTATAATTACTCTGATATCGTAAGACAGGGAATTGCAGACTTCTGACAGGTTTTAAAAGCACATATGCCTAATAGTTTATAATAAAAACCATAACGTAAAGAAATGCCAGTCAGACATTTGCTGCAGGAATATAACTTGAAGGTGTTTTAAATTGGTGAGAAAATAAATCAAAATTCTTCATCACTTGCAGGAACTTCTATTTCTGTGAGTTTCTTAATTAAGACTGGGTTTTCTGTCTTGCTTGGCAGCTTGACATTTAGCATGCAACACTCCTACATTAGTGACTCAAGTTCATGGCTAATATTGAGGTCAGCTGCAGTAACACTTCAGCCTTAAAGGGAAAAAGAGCGCAGTGCCTTACCCACAAGCAAACCCAGATGTCTATCTTATATCTTGTAATCATGCTGCAGAGATCTTATATTGTTAATATGACTGGCTTTATTAAAAAAAGGAAATCTGCAAATGTTATTGTCAAAGTATGCTAGCCAATTTTCAACTTAGATGCAGCTGTGACCTCAGGTTGCTCTGATCACACTGGGATTTGGGGGTGACACCTGCAATCCACATTTTATAGGTTTGCCTGTGTGACTCCAGCAACCTTTGATCTGCCCAGTCAAAGTGCAGCATTACACTCAGGGAAAGGCTGTCATCCCCAGAACTAAGAGACAGGGACATTGTGGAGCCGCTGCTGCACCACCAGGGTTCTGGAGCAAGAAATGGTAGCTCTGAAAGAGAGGAGCACAAAAACTCTTGCTGGAAAACTAGCTTTCTTATGGCTTTTCCCTATTTTGTCAGGATGTGAAGTCTGGCTATACTAAAAATGTTGTCAGCTGCTCAGCAGAAAAAAAAATAATGGAAACTCCAAAACCCCAGTAAAATCATCACCTGCGTTTTCATTCTTGGCCTTAAAATATGGCACAAATGTCCTGAAGAAGAATTTTGTTTTATTTCACTCAAAGGATACAGTTCTGCTCTCAGAGGTTCTGTGTCTAGTCTCATTGGTCTCAGCACAGGTAGTGCCTAGACAACCATCTTGGAAATAAAGTGCAGTTATGGATGAGTCACAACAAAGTAAAGTTAGTTCAGAACAGGGGGATAGATCTCCAGCATTTGGTGAAGCCATCTCAGTAAATATTTAATTTTGTCCCTGTCCTTTGCTTCAGTCAGGAAAAGGTGGCTGAAACTATTGAGTACTTGGAAGAGTTTATGAAGGCTGCTGAGAACGCTCATCTAAGCCAAAGCCTGGTGGATGCATGTGTATTACTTGGGAATATTTACAATGAAAGAGTAAGTACTGGTTGTAGTAATGATGTCAAACAATTGCATTTGATTCTTGGTAAAAATCTGGGTTTGCATATGAATTTGATTCAGGTATTGTATCTTATAAGAGTTACCAAAGGAGAAGATACTGTGTGACTAATTAAAATGAGCTTTAAGTTTTGGGGAAAGTTAAAAATTTCACACCGTGTTTAACACACAGGATTTTGTACTAGAATGGGTGAATAAAAACTCTGAATTCAGATCATGAGAAACTTTGTGTTGTGAAAAATCCGCATCCAAATCACTATTGGGGCTGCATGTGCCCATAAAAATTCATCAGTTAACACAAATGAAATTTTATTGTACTATACATTGAAATTTGTGCTTTTTTAAAATGAATATATGCTACATTACATATTAATAAGCAGTTTTTAATCTTAGCTTGATTTCTTCTCCATGTTCTCTCAGCTCAATTTATGAAATGGGTGCTAGCAGCAAGTAGTTTGGCAAAGGTCTGTGTTGGTAGTGGAAGGGCTTTCTCTTCTATATTCCTCCATCCAGCCTGATGGCTTTGATTCGGCCTGTTTAAACCAAGATAGGCAGTGACAGACAATATTAAGCTAGAGGTAATTAAGAAGCACCCCTTATCGTAGTTTCTGAGGTCTTTTGAGGTACGTCTTTCTGACCCATGTGCCAGTCTCTGAATTGTGCCTCTGGGGTGGACCCAGCAAAGGCAGCAGTTCTGTTGGCTGCCTGTCTGGGTAGTGGTTTCTGTGCTTGCTCGGTCCCTTACCCCATCTAGAGATGCAGCACTTGCACTGCAAAACCTGTTTTTTGAAAAAAATTGGGTTTTGAAATCAAAACGGTTAAAAACATTACAAGAGAAGTAAAAGATTCGTGCTGAGCCCTTTAACACCTATTTTAGAGATGAAATGCTACATGAAACTATTTAGATATAAAAAGTAATAAAAAGAATTCACTCTGCAGACTGGACAATGTGGAAATTAGGAAACACTTCACTATGAACAAAAAAATAGAAATATCCTTTCTAAATCACCATTTCTAGCTTCCGTTGCCTGTTTTTTTTGTCAGAATTTCTTTTCTGTGTGTAAAGTATTGAATTAGGATGCTTGCCTCTTTTCACTTACAATACCCCAAATTCCCCCGCCCCGTTTTTTTTCTTGATTCCTCTTACAGAGCACTCCCACTACCAAAGTTTGTGGCCCATTTTTTGTTTCATAAGCAGTAGAAAAGTTTCTTACTCTGTAATCTCTAAATTAGCCTGCGAGCCTTCTATTTACATATGTTCTTAGCATAAATGCTGAATTTCCCATTGAAAACTAAGTTTTAAAGTCTCTAAGAACTTGCTGAAGTACTTTAAAACGGATCTGAAACTTAGAAGAGAGTACGGTGATGTGATGCTGTGCTTAATTATTCTACTCCAAATATGAAAAATAATTAACTAAATTCTATTTAACTGTTTCTGCCACCATTGATAATAATTCTATGAGAAGTGATATTTTAAGAATTAACCTCTTTTTGGTTATTTTCTGAATTCTCTTTCTCATTTTGGAATTTGCTGCCTTGAACGGGGGTAGTGGTGTAAAAGGGAAGAAATGCAGTCACTTAATCTTATTAACTTACATAAAATATATAATTTAAATATATTTTTAAAAATCTCTTAAAGTTTTACAATTCCCTATTTTCTACACCATTTTTTCTGCAAGGTCGGCAATGTTTACCAAAACTGACTCCAAATAAACATTTCCTCTCTTGGATCACTGCCTGCTTGGTGTCAGCTGTCATTGCTGGTATTCTCTAAGTCATTATTAGGGTATTTTTATTCAACTGTGTACTTCCCCTGGTGATACAATTTGCAGTAGTACTGTCCTTCTCAAGGAATTAAAGATATCTCTATTTATATACAGATCTGTCCTTGGGGACCTTTAGTAAACCAGGGATATAACTTTAACTGTGCTTCCCAAAGTGATTTGCTCCTGCAACTCTTCTTTTGACTCTGATGGCAACTCAAAGTAGCTTCATGGCAAAGAAGTAGTTGAGGACTTTTCTTTATATATCTCACATAAAAAATAGGTTTTGTTATACTTTTTTTTTAATTCCTCTTAATGTATTATCTGCTGTAATTTATACTCCTTTTTACTGGATTCATGACCGTTGGATTTCTGTATTCTGCAGGATAAAGAGATAAATTATGTGAGTTTTCTATTTGCGACAGTTGGCTTATATTTCTCCTACTGTTTCTCTTTTTGTGATTAGGAATATCCCTGGTTTTTGGTATACCCCTCTTCCCGCACTAATCTGTAGGTTTAAATTTCTGCTCTTTTCTGAGCTTTAGGTCCATCATTTCATTATCCTCTGTTTTCCATTTTTAAGATTTCTTTTCTAAAATTTAGTGTCACAATAGTAAATTAGGACCTTTCCTCCCACAGATGTGTTAAACTTAATGAAATTATAGTGATAATTTCTAAATGGCCTGGCCAGAAACAGTATCAATACTTAGCATTGGTATACTTAGATTTGTATGTTCAAAATACTACGCAGACAACCAAAAACCAATTTGGTTCCTGAGAAAGGTATAAGCAGTGTTATCTGGATTTTAGAGATTAGGAAACGGCAAGGGAGAGTGATTTGCTTAGTAGCACGGCATGAGTCATTTTGTGGGCTGGCCTCTCAGCTGCGACATCACTGAGGTGCCAGAGGAGCAGGCTCTAATGTCAAGGTAAAATACAGGTGACTACAAGTAGTTTTTAGAATTCTTTTCTTTTTTTTTCTCTTCTTTACAAGGGGAAGTATAATGAAGCATTTGAATATTTCAGTCAGGCTTCTGAGGCTGCAAAAACTTTAAATAATTTGCCCCTAGTGGATGAAACAAAGACTTATTGTGGCATTGCGAAGGCTCATAAACTGATGGTGGCATTTAACAGCCATATAGAAGCAGAAGATCCCGTCAGCCTCAAGTACCTGCTGGCATGGAAGGAGAACAGAAGTGACATGTGCACTGACCCTCTTACAGTCGGTAAGACATTGGTTATGAAACACATTAGTGCTGTATTGTCCTCAACGGTTAAGTCATTTTTCTTGTAGAGTTTTATTGAATTATTTCCTGCGTTTAATCCTCCTACTGAGTGGAGGTTAAATTTACTCCTTTGTGTGCTTATTTTAAAGGCTGAATTAAATAGGTTTAAATACAATATAGCAGGGGGAAACAAATAGTTGTAGTTGCTAAGGATGGTAAGTTACTTTTTTCAGCGCTATTTTATACAAACATAGTAGTTACAGGCAAACAGTGATGTATTAGTTTAGTTAAATATCATTATTTTAATCTTCAATGAAAAAAATAACAATAATCTTCATTTGCAGACAGTGTTTCGAGTGCATCCAAAAATAAATTCCCTGTTACTATAAGTAAGAATTAATTTCTGCTTGACATAGCGGACAGTTCTGAATTCAGAAGAACATGCTTTTTTATTTTTGGCATCCTTATACTTGACATGGGAGGGGAAGGAAAAAAAAAAAGCAACTCTGATTTCTTCTTTGTGTTTCCTTGTCTCAGATAAAGAGTAGAGGAGGACTTTGTGTGGAGTAGACCTCTTTCTTCATGGGTTAAATTTTCCTTACTTTTTTCCTCTGTACTATATGTTAATACAAGACAAACTGAATTATGCATTATCTCCAAGTATTGATAGTATTAAACTGAATTGTACTGGGGAAGGAAGAGGGATAAGTCTTCTCCACCTTAAAACTTTCTTCTCTGCGTTCCTGTGGAGAGTGTGAATCTGGAGTAGAGTGGAAATAAATGGCAGCTGGGGCGAAGTCATAATATGGAACTTCAGAGTTACTGTGCCCAAATTCCCTTGGTTATCATACTCTCAAGGACAAAGAACTGCTTGTCTGCTGTTTTCTTGTGTATCTTTTCCTTTCATAGAATTGGAACAGTTACGTATAACTTCAGTTGTGAATTTTATATATGAAATAAGCGGTTAACAGCCTGGTAATTGAAGATGTTAAAGGTTTAAGAGGAGCCAGGATACCGGAGGCAACACCGGAAGCAACTGAGAGTTGTGGAAGGAGGGTATTCATTGGCATGCTGATGTGATAACAAATTAGATAGCGCTGTTTAGAGTTACAGTGATGGTAACAGGGCAATTCTTTCTCGACGATAACACATTTCTTTTTCAATTACTATATATATATATTTATGGTTTTTGCCTCAGTAACTGAATATCCAGCATACTCCCAAACAGATTTTTTAGGCTGGCAGAGTTAATTGGGTGTGTATATCTCCTGCAAGGGATAGTAAGTTGCTAGACCTGTAGTGCAGATGCCAAGAATTCCAACAGAGATGGTCAAAGAAAAATCCAACGTCAAGTATTTTTATATGCATTTCATGTGAGGATCATTAGTTGCAGCTGATTAAATAGGAGGCCAACAAAAATAAACAATGGCAACAGCAAAAAAAAGAGGAGCCCCAAAGAGACAGGATGATCTTTGTATCTTCAACATGTATTTCACTTCTTGCACCTAAAGAGGTTTTCTGTTCAGCTTTTATACATTGCTTTCTTCAGCCAGTTGCAAAACATATCCTGAAATGGTATGTGCCCCTTTAAGCTTGAGCTTCATGCTCCTCTTTAACAGGACTTCAGGGATAAAAAGAGTATGATTAGAAAAGCCCTTTATGTCCTGGCAAGCATGGTACCAGAAACAAGTTCTGCCTGCTGAGATTCTCTTCCTTCAGTATTTCTGCCTAGTTTACCCTCTGTTGCTTTCAGTGTTAGAGTTTTCATTTTAGTTCCAGTTAACTCCAGGAACCCTGTGGCTACTGCATATTTAGCAGCTCTTCCAGTTCAATATCATTCTTCTCATTAGTGCTCCAAGCTTACTCTCATGATACCCAGATTACATCCAGGAAAACATAGTGTCACACTGTCAGCACAATCTGTAACATTCTTCATGTTTTGTGTGCCAAATCGCTCGTTAGTACTGGCATTACATTTTTAATATCTTTGTCTGGCAAAATGTGACCTGGCACCAATTCAGTATTGGGATTCACTGGCTTTGAGTTTCAGGTGCAGCCTTTATCCTACCTTCCAGCAGAATGTCTGTGCATCCTATGATGGACTCATCACTTTGGAAATTCCTGCTGTGATAATAGAACAGTATTTCTAGCTCTTTCAAAGACCTCAACATCGATAATCTACTAGATTTTTCTCAGCCTTTTTGAGGATAAAACAGCTAAAGACAAGATACAATGGTAGTTCTTAATCTTCAGGGGAATTTAATGAAAGGAAGAAGGAAGGTAGTAAGTTTTTATTTCTAATCGTTCTGACTGAATAATTTTTGTGACAAAAAAAAAAAAGAGTAGTTTCTGTATTCTTAGGCTGGTGGAGGAACAATGACATTTAAATTCAAGTACTGCCGTACACCTTATGTCTTTCAACCAAGTCTTATTTTCTAAATCAATCATTTCAATAACCTGGCAGGAAGAACCATTAATTACTCAATTTACCTCAACATTTATTAATAAAATGGATGTTTTGACCAAAGTTGTCATGGACAAAAGGGATAGGATTGTCAGAAAACAGTGTTTGTAAATGCAAAGGAAAATGTATTTCTATCTGCTGTATTTGACTCAGTTACCTGACTTCACTTACAAGAGAGTTATTTATGCCAATGTGAGATGCCACTGCAAGAACAAATATGTTTTTATTGATCTTTTTATGTTTAGTTAAACGTATAAAAAAATAATTATCAGCAGAATCAGTAGGCAAACAGGCTTGTCGACTCCACGTTCAAGCCTAAAAAGGAACCCACAGTATGACTAACATTGACCGATGAGAAAATATTTCACGGGTCTTCCAATAAATAGACTCCTGACTTGCCACCTTCTAGAAGGGAGAATAATAATTGAAGGTGCTGAAGGCAGGAAAATTTTGGATCATATTTCAGATATTGATTACATGAAATGCTGACCAGAAATTGTGGTTTTCTGTGAGCCTGGCAACTCCCAGTCCAGGTCATTGCATCTGGCAAGGCTATGCCTCAGCAAGAGGCCTTGGATGCTTGAAATCATTTAAGCACTTAAAGAGTAGACTTAAAATGTATTGTCTTCTTCATACTAAAAAGTCTTTGATTGTTTTCTTGAGAAATTTTATGTGCTTTTGACCACAATTTAGATTTGCATTTCTCGACTTTGGAGAAGTTTGCAAAATTGACACATTTTACTCTAGGTTTTCTGTGTTTGTTTTGTTGTGTTTTTTTATAATAGTTACAAATGCAGCATAAGCGGTTGTCTTACCCGTATCATCAATTGTGAAGACTTAGGATCAATGGAATTATCTTGTACCATCAACTTCAGCATGATCAGGACTATTTCTCGCATTCCACACCAAAGCAGTCTTCAATGTGATTTAAAATGCATGCACCAGCTAAAACTATAGCTTGGAAAATACAATCCAATGAGCTTCTGTTCTTACTCCCAAATATGTAGTCCTTCAGTATTCTTTATCCAGCTCCCTTGCGCAGATGTATGAAATGGTGCATTCCATAATGTGAATGTGTCCTTTTTTGTTGTGTAAAAAGTTAAATTGTCAACCTACCGATTCACATTTTTAAAAGCTCTTTAAGATGTTTCGTAGTCATTTTCCTGTAAAGGGTGTTGCTAGCACAAAATTGTTAATGTGTTGAAGAATAGAGATTTTACCAGGTGCATTTTAGATTGAGCTTGTGTGGGACTTTGTCATTCGCTAATAGAAGGATTATCCCTAAAGAATGGTAAAGTCAGAAGTGAGATATGAGATCAAAGATTACACTAAAAAAATTCTGTTAACATTTCTCTACTGTAACTCACCACAGCCA
The DNA here is from genome assembly GCF_963924245.1 of Chroicocephalus ridibundus. Classification (NCBI taxonomy): domain Eukaryota; kingdom Metazoa; phylum Chordata; class Aves; order Charadriiformes; family Laridae; genus Chroicocephalus; species Chroicocephalus ridibundus. The sequence goes on from NC_086288.1 coordinate 10,455,697, forward strand.
TGTAATTTATGGGCCATTTTGGTAATACTGTCCAACAGTAGAACGGTCTGCTTCATAATGTGATAAACTGCTTTTTTTACTGTCGCGTCTTTCTGAACTACACTAATTCCAGGAAAAATTCTAACATTACAAATCTTGTCTTTCCCTCATTAATAAATTACGTCAGTTACCTCAAATGCATGCTAATAAAACTGTTATGCTATGGCACTGTACCCAAAATGCTTGACTGCGCTTTAGCAAATCAAAACCAATCTTCATCAGGAATGTGCATTATAAATTATACTTTGTATTTGCCTAGTAAGCATTCATCAGTGGTAGCAGATTTTTTGATCTGAGAACGTTTAAGAGAAAGAAAAGGTAGGGTGCACTAATCAAAACTACAAAAATAGTCAGTCTTTGTACCTTACACAGCTGTACATCCTTAAAATAGTTCCTATATGATGTCAGTGGAAAGGTAGAGGCTTCTGTCAGCAGGTTCTTTTCACTGTATATTTCATATCTAAAACTCTGTTATAGATTTGGGCATATCGTGATACTGATGTGGGACTACTGGAGTTGTGCACGTGCATGCGCTGCCTCTGTTGGTGTGTCTTTCAGATTGTTTGGCTCATTTATTATTTAAGAAGTTCTATTCTGCAGTTAGCATGTACAGAAGGCTTGTATGCTTGCATGGTGACTGAAATTAGCATACAGTCTTAGTATTTTCTTTTAACAGGTTTCTTCTTGATAGTATATTAGTGGGTTTTGTAACTAACTTGTTGAGTAAAGATAATTAAAATATAAATGCTGTCACTGACAAAGTAGCTAGAAAGAATTTGAACAGGCCAAACAGATTTTCTTCCCAAGTACTGCTGTGAAGAAGATGGGAATGATTCAAACCCTCATTTTGGGAGGTAGAGAGAACGCCTGTGCCTCCCAATGACCTGCTGGACCCCTCCTCACTCTCAAGGGTCTGTTCACTGTGCCAGAGTCTGGAGATAGGATCTGTAACGGGCTCTGCTTCAAGCTCTATATGCTTATGATTTATGTCAATAGTGACTTATACAAAGCGAGTGTTTGAATACATTGGTAATATGACCAAAAATAATGAGAAACAGAAAGGATTTTAGAGGCAGATTTTGTTGTTTTCTTAGGAAATACAACTGAACATGAAATAAGGGAATTATACACTTGTTCCCGCTGTTAAATAAGAACCGTGATTTTAAATCATGGAAAGGAAGCGTGTGACCAAGTACAGACTCCGAGGCTGTCCCTGTGCCAGAGGCACAAAGGCTCACGTCTTAATAACCATGTTTCAAAAGTAGCTCAAATGGTTCATGCATCCTGCTGAAATTCACAGGATGGCTTCTCTGCATTTTTGTGGGGTTTATCAAATAGAATAATTTGCTCACTTCTGGAAAAATACAGTGGTTAGAAATGCCAAAATATATAGATATAGGAAAACTATTAGCAAAAAAATGAAGGTAAAGGCGGTTCTGTCATTATTTCTTTTTCCTTAAAATTTTCTAAACTTGTACTGGCTCTTCTTATTCATATCACCTAGCATTCATCAGTTGCTGAATTTTACCTTATCTCGCTTTTAATTTTAAAAAATCTCAGTCATTATTTTGTCCTGTTGTACCTTTGATATTAATGCAAAATACCTTAAGTAAATGTTGAAAAACAGCATACTTACATATAGATGTTGATGAGATGGAACAGGTGTGTTTCAGAAAATTGGCTTATGTGGTTCTCATGTTTATTATTATTATTATCTTATTATTAATTGGTGTTTATTTTTTAAGTCTGCTTAGTGATATACTCTGATATTTGTAGAAAGTGAGAGTGATTATTGCTTGGACTACAGAAAGAATCAAGTGTGAAGAGAAGAACTGAGGGTGACAGGGAAGGTTTTCGGCACACTGTGATCATTGGCCAGGCGCACTACATTCTCGATGAAGAGTCTGAAAACACCGTTTAAACATCTATGACAGTTTTGCCATGAGTGCAGTAGCTTGTCCTGTTTATTGCTGATGGCTGAAGTTTGTCTGAAAAAAACATGTCAGGGGAGTGCTGGTATTCAGTGCTCTTACACTTTGTACAAATGCACTATCCAGTTTTGTTTTTTTTTTTCCTGTGATTTCTTCTTAAATACTACCTTAAATAATTGGGAATTGCTAGACAGGATCAGATGTAGGCCAAGTCTGGGGGTTGGCAGCAGCAGGTTTGAGAGGAGGCTGCACGCAATATTTTAATGTTTAACCATGGAATACTGTGTTAGAGGTTTCTTCATGGTCTTTGCCAAAGGTTGGCAGTTCTTGTATGTCTAAGTGGTGTTATAACTTCAAAAAGTTCACTATCATCCTGTCTAATGTGATTGTGAGTGTTCTTTTCATCTGCATCTTAACCAGAGGAGAATTTGGATCTCATCTAGATTTTTCCTCCATCTGATGCTTTCAATGGAAACATCTAAATCTCCCTATGCATTTGCTTTAGACACATCCTGTGCTAAACATTGTTGGCATCCAGCTGTGTTTTCTCAGACAAGCTCTCTAGATCAGCAGAAAATGGTTCCCTAAATAAGGTGAAATGTTCTTTCTTGTGGAAAAAAAATGTTGGAAGTGGTGCTCAAACTGCAGTATATTGTCAGACCCTTTAGTGTAGCTTTATGCACTGAACTAGTGTAGCTTTGTGCGAGGCACTGTCAGTACTTCTACAAACAGTGGAGTTCCTCACCAGTTTAAAAAGTGAAAATTCTCAGGGCAAATGCTCAGTCTTGCTCTGATTCTACAGGATACTTGAATGGTGCAAAAGAAATTGAAGCTTTGCCCAACCACATTAGGTAACTTCTGGAGAAATCCTTGATTTGGAGGCACCTAGAAGTTTTAGGTTTGCCTGCAGTCCAGAGCATAAGAAATGCAGCGTCAAGGAGAAGAGTCATAAAGCAGAACAGCTGGCTCCTGCTGTGCTCTGGCAGTCCCCTGATGGTTGCAAGGCCAAAGAAGGAATAACCAGTTGGCATGCTTTGAAGTGGCCCTAGGGCTTCTCCACGTGTGCCCATCATCGGCCCCTTTCCTTTGCTGCATACATGAGCAGAGATGTCTCAGGTGGTTTTATACTCTTGTTCTCAAAAGAGAAAATTGATCTTCAGAAAGAACCAAAGAGCAGACTTTTATGTTTTTGTTTAATATTGAGAAGGTTGTTGTCATTTAGGCTTCATAAAGAACCCCTTATTGGTGCTGTCTGCAAACATGCCAACTGAGAGAGATTGACCTCAGGCCAACATGAAAACAGTTCTCTGCTGCAAACCCTTCCTTACCAAAAGCTCCCCAACAATCCTTGGACATGGAAAATCAAAGCCAAGACAAAGAAACTGTATTCAGTGCATACTTTCTGTAACAGAACCCTTAGGTCATCTCAGGAGTCACAGTCAATGTATCAAACACCTTCCTTCTCCTTGGTCTCCCAAGACAGCTTTCTTTTCTGCATCTTTGAGGGGTGTTTTTTCTGAGATGCCTTCCCCTGCCTAGACATGTCTTTTTATGTTCCTCTTATGTTTAAGTAACAAATTGCTATTTTTATTAATACGCTGTGGTCTGAAGGTAGCCAAGATTTAAATTATTTACTATTTAGAATGAGTCCATCTGTTTTAAAAAGTGAAGTGTCATACTTCCACAATTAATGTATTTATGAAAACATATTTCTTTTGTCCAAAAATCCACTTCTCTTTTTATTCTTTTCTGTAATCATCAGGAATATTTGTGATTTTTTTGAACAGTTTCTGAAACAGTTCTTTTGGTTTTTTTCCTCATCCTTCCCTGTCTACTTCTCTTTTGTTTTCTCTCTTGTTCTTCACTTTATTATTCTCTCTCCCTTTTTGGCCCCACACCTTCATTCCAACCCCCAAATTTATGTATGTTTCTGTCAATGTTCAAGGAGCGTAAGTCAGTTACCTCTATACCCAGTAGCTAGCATCTCAATCTATACCTTATCAGGTATATAGTTCGTGCTTGTAGTAGAATCAATGGGAGTTTTTTAAGAGCGGTGTTTCAGTTTTTTCATACTTACCATTTTGGCACTGTTCTTCATGCTCTATGGTTTTATTATGTTGTGATCAGAGAATGCACGGGAAAGAATTGTACTTCATATTGAGTATCTTGGTAAGTTGGTTAATAGAAAATTGTGAAGTATCAAAATAGCCTTTAAAGAGATCTTAATCACCTATGTGAATGGATTGACTAAGTTTAAGTATACAACTAGGTGATTAATTAGCTTGAAGATCCAAACGTGCTTAAGTAGATGACCATGCCCCCAGGCTCATCCACTTGTTTCTACTTACTCAGTTAAGCATTCAATATTATCTGCAATACAGAATATTCCCATTTAAAGGCTCGTACAAGTCTTGCCACAGAGCCAAGTAATTATACAGTATTTTTGTAGTGTGTCATATGAGTACATCATATTGAACGTGCAGCTACTATCCTATAATACTGACATTAATAAGTATCAGATAGAGTAATTGATCAGGGGAGGCTAATTTGAAATTGTTCTGAGTCAAAGTTGTTTTCATATTTTTTCCACGGTTGCTACAGTGTTTTAATTCAATTCCTTTTCCTAAAAAATCTGGCATATTTTTTAATTTCTGAGATGTAGCTGCAATGGATGTTAGTCAAACACAACGTAGCTGGTGTCAGTTCCTGTGGGGAATTAGTCTTCTGCAGTGGTTTTTGAAATGGGAACTGCAAGTGCCCAGTACCTCTCATATCTAAACCTTATGCTTATTCATATGCTAATCATAACGTCTGTGAAAGCCAATACTCAAACCATGTCTTTTTTGTGAATGTGTATTTCATATTGTCCGATATTTACAGACAATTACAGAGTGATTGTGTTTATGCATCGCAGCTGGTCATCCAAGCGATAGTACTGTGCATTCAACTCACTGCTGATATAAAATTGAACCTGTAACATGGAGGATGAGTATGGCACATAGTAGTCTTGCTCAGCTCATCTTGTGGACCCAAGGAATTTGAGGCATTAGAACTCCAGATCATGCCCCTGTAGCTGGTGTCAAGGAAAATCGGAATGTTATAGTTGGTAGGAAGAAGGAGGGGAGAGGGATGCATGCTACGTGGTGTTGATAGTTCTGGCATATCCATTGATTTCTTATCCTGGGTGCAGCACTTGCAGCCCTCTGTTTACCTTACACTTGTGTTCTCCTGATGGACAATGTCACTTCAGGGTGCTGTGGAGCCCTGTCCTTTGACTCCAGAACCTTTCAATCTGTTGAACGACGTCTTGAGATGTGTTATTCCCTGAGAGTGACTTTATCCTCACTGGTACCTCTAGCTCAGTTTTGAGAATAATATTAAATCAAATTATATTTTGTTTTATTTTGTTGATATTCATACAAGTATGCACACTTATGCTACAGTAAGAAGAGAATTGAGGTGAAACATTGATGATTTTAAGCATTCACTGATATCAACTGATATATTAGAGGATAACTGGGTTTCTGTTCTTGTCATCTCTTACATATCTTGAAATGGCTCACAGTTTATGTAGGGGAAAGCAATATTTCAGTTGCTGTGTTAGAACTGTTAGTAATTACAGCAACAAGTTAGCTGTGATTGCCAGGAAAAGATTGTTCAGGCTAATGACTTTGAAATTTGATTTAGATAAATTTAATTTGGTTTTAGTTCAAAACATTTCTTTTTCTCACATACTTGGATACTTTTTAATGATTGTACTGCAATTATATTAGCTGCTTGGAAAGTGGATGTGCATGTGGAGTATATGTACACACAGAGAGAAACTGTATGGCAAAGAGGAAAATGTTGCAAATGTGCTAAAAATTATGGACCGAATACTGCTTTTTGTTATGCTCATAAAATCTTGTTGATTTGAGGGGGGTTGCACAAGTGTAACTGAGCAGAATTTGTCGCTTTTATCTGAGATGCGTTACCAAAAACTTCTAGGTAAGCAGAGGTTCAAATAATGGGGGGAATTGCTAGGTTTGGTATTCATTCTGAGGAACATAACCTAGGTAAAAGGGAGGTTCCGATTAAAGGTGTTCAACTAAACAGATTTTAGTATATTATATTTTGTATTTCTAAAGCATGTTGCTTCAGCATTGGTGTTGAGAAGCACTGGAAAATATATTACTCACTAATCATAGTTGTAGTATGTTTAAGGAATGATCCACAGAACTAAAATCTGGAAGATGCAGGAAGAGTTCTAATACTCTTCCTTAATATTTTTCCTTAATAGGAAAATACGGGGTTAAAGTGGACTATTTTTTAAGCAGTGTTCAGTTGACTTGCTGTGTGGGGAGAGACTTGAGCAGTCCTGGCTAATGACTTGTAGGTACTGAATCCTCAGGTCTCTCAGGTGGTTTCACTCGACCAGTTTCAGCAGAATGATGAAAAGGTTGAGATAAAATAAACTGACAGTTGCTACTCATCGCAGGCAGCAAGCTGTACCCTGGCAGATGAGACCCTGGGAGCCCTCTTTTTTAAACAAAGGCTTTCACTGCAGTGAGCAATGAACTCCACACAAAAAGGGAAAGGAGAGAGAGATTGGCAGCTGGTGACCGACAGGAGGAGGGAGAGGAGGGAAACTGAGAAACACAGCAATTGTTGGCTAATTAGAAGCCATTCCCACCTACTTAATACCAACCCATTAAGCAGAAAACACTTTTCATCTTACTCTCGCTGCTACACATGACATTATACTCCAATCAATACCCTCCCACTGGCTGCCCCACTGCCCACAAATGAATACATTGCAGTTCAAGAATGCAGTAATTGAGTTGGGGCAGTGAAACTGCAGCTCGCAGTCGAGATCTTTCTCTGAAGATACTAATGCAGTGTTTGTGATGCTTGGATAAAGAAATCAAATCCCTATATTGACAGCTGTCAGCAATTGGCAAATGGACGAAGTCAGCAATCAACCATTTTAACCTTTGATTGAAGAGACAATAAGTGTTTATTTTCAGAGTGTTTTTTTCCATTTGAGTAAGAGATCTAGGGTTTTTACACCTAGATGTTCAGATTTTCCAGGGCATTTTGAACTCTGATCCTTGGTTATACCTACAGAGTGTATATATATACACATCATTATGTACATGTAACAGTACATCTCTATACCAATACATCTCACAGGCTTCCCTGTTTTCTGGAATGTTTTGAGGTATCCCTAACCTTTTAAGAGCATTTACAGCTGCTTGGGTTTTGGTGGGTTGGGTTTGGTTTTTTTTTTTTTTCTGTTTTGTAGGCTACATATACTGGAGCTATTTTTTAATTTCATTTTAAGTCCTACTATGATTTTTAGGGGTTACCTTAAAATGTACAGTTTGGTCCACAATAGTACGTTGTGCAACGAATCCAGGATCTTACATTTCTATCATTAGGATCTTACATTTAAGTTCTACGTTTAGATTCTTGCAACATTTTTTTCAAATTAAATCCCCTGTTCCCCGAGCCATCTGGAGTTGGTAATACTATGCACAATCTGCAGCATAAAGTGATACTGTGCAGACCACAGTATAATTCCTTCTTCACGCCGGTTTTGTCACCACAGAATCAAAACAGCAGGACACTGTTACTCTCCCTCTTTGGTTAGACTGAGGAAGACATCAGTGTAAGTCTTCTGGAGGTGCTGGAAGGAGATTCCAATGCAACACATGACATCTCTCCATCCCTTTCAATTCCAAAGAGAATTGAGTATCAATTCAGGAACTTAGATTCCTTACAGTGCAAGTCTGAAACCATCTTTTCAATGCAGATAAATTGTGTACTGTGACATCTGATATTTGCAGCAAGAGACTACCATCATGTGTGCTATTCATTGTCATTATAATATGTGGCATAATAATATTGTGGCATTTGCAGTATGGCATTTCTTCAGATGCTGTTTGCTAAACTACTTCTTACGTACATAATTGTATAATGTGTTGTTAACTTGCCAAGCTGAGCCTTGAACCCTTGAGTTTGGCATTATGGATGTGCAATAAGGTAGCTACTACTTGGGGCACTCACGTTTTAGCAGCTTATCTCTATCTGAGTAAGAACAGTTAAAGCTGAGTATAGTCAATAAGGCTGACACAGTAGCAAACGTTTAGCATCTTTTGAAATTGTAAGCCAAATAACAACAAACTGCTACTTTGTTGCCTCTTTCCAGTTGTAGTATAATATTTTAAGCTTATTAGTATAATTAGCATTAATTTTCACTCAATTCATTTGTTTCTCAATATTGTAAAGCACTTTTCAGCCACCATTTTTATGTATGCTCCCTGGGTTTCTTTAGATATGTGTTATTGACAGCCTTAAAAAAAGATTTGTCCTCAGTACAGTCTGTAAAGAGGAAAGAATCATCTTCTGATGGAGAAAGCTGGAACCTTCACCACCTGTGAAGATGCAGGTACCCAGGACATAGGAGTTGAATATGATAAGGCAGTGGGACAGCGGTTTTAATTACTTAGAGATACTTGGATAGGACAAACAAAGCTACATTCAGATTTCACATAGGTACAATCTGCCTTTTAAAACAATCTGGTTCTAACATTTGTTTCTGTAAACTATGGGACTTCGATTCATTTAAACACAGAGGTGTACAAGTTCAGTCTTACTTTGACTAGATGCCAGTTAGAAGGATCAGAAGCAGGCTAGGGAAAATGTGGAGAGCAGTTGGCAGTCTTTCTGTTTCTCAGTGCCAAAGCCTGTGGGGTTAATTTGAAGATACCCAAATCACCTTGGCAGCATCATCTCTAGTCTTTTCCAGAACTGGAATTTAATGAGCCAGGACAATAAACATAGGATCCTAGAAAAATAGTTACGGAAGGGACTTTAAGAAGTGGTCTCCTCCAGCCACAATGTAGGAGCAACTGTATTTATGTAATTTCTAAGAGAAGTTTGTGTTGCCTCGTCTTAAAAAATATCTGGCAATGGACCATCCACAACGTTCATGGACAATCTGTTCTAAAGGGTAAAATGATGCAGAAAAATGAAAAAACCAGGAATCTTTTCCTTTATGTCTGAAGTTGTCTGTAATTCAAACTCTATATCTGTTCTACTCAATGAAGACTTCAAATTCATTCCTTCCATCTTTGCAGTAACTATGGAGAAAGGAATTATCTGACACATGCTGGCATTTCGCAGAAAATTTTATAGTGATTTTTTAAAAGAATGATTATAAAGATTACTTAGTCGAAGTATTACTTAGATGTGTTGGAATGTAGTTCCTCCTTATGAGCATGACTGATGGAAGGAGATAGAAAGAAGATGCAAGGATCCTGTCTCCTTAATAGTTATTTTCCGGTTATATTGTCCAGTAGGACTAGTCCATATCACTCAACTGAGCACAGTAGATTGGTATCCACTCCCAAAGGGCAGGAAGAACAAGGGCTTCCCCAGCAATAAATAGACCAATGCAGAGGGAAGACTTGCTATTTAATCTTAAATGGTCTCTCTAAGTGCTGGGAAGCTTTGTTATTCAAAGTCTCTTACATAATTCAGGACTCTTCTCCTTACATAAGTTTCTAAAGCAGGAAGGCAGCTAGATTTCTGAATTCATCTTACTGAGTTAATCCACTCATACTTCAACTCTTACTAGAGATGCAACTGAACTCCTTATTTATGATTAAGGATGTTTCTTCTAGAAACCCAGATGTGAGATATGAACAGTCTCTTTATCCACTCTAGACTGCATGTTTTGATACATCAAAAACCACACTCTGATTTTTCTCCAGGTTCAGAGTTCAGCAATTGAATTCATATCCTCAAATAAATAAAATCACAGTACTGCTGTGTGCCTTCACAACTCTAGATTCTCATAAAGCTGTACTGAGTCCTGTTTTGCCAGTCTTCTGTAAAGAGAAATCCAAATACTTACAAGCCAAATGGCTCATCTGTTGAGTCCTTATCTAATGCTTTTATTCCCTTTTCATCAATTCTTTTTTTTTCCTCCCATGGCAACTTAATTAACACTTTTTTTTTTCTGATCTCGTGGCCCCTTCTAATAGTCTTACCTGCAATAGTTCCCTAGCTCCAGATTCTCAAGTCAAGTTCTTTTCTAAATATCACTCCTCTTTCTGTCATAACTAAGATTTAGCCTCTGTTAGTAAGAGCTTCTTACAGAGAAGCTTCTGCCTAAGCTAGAAGCTGGTAAGGCTATTGTTTGCATAGGACTCATTCGTGAAAAAAAGTCTGAGGCTATATTTGTGTTCTGCAGAAGTTATAACTAAGGGAAGAGAGTACAAAAAGCATCCGTCTTCAAATAAATCAAATGATCAATAAAACCCACTCAAATTCCATCCAGCAAGCATTCTGCTCAAGGAGACACTGCTTCAGGAAAATGGCTTCATCATAGTTGAACAGAAAGAGTATCCTGTGGAAGCAGTTATGGCCAGGCAGTTAGTTGGTCTTCCATACGTTCTTTCACTCCAGGTGAAACAGAGGTGTGTTTGATTTTCTTTTACCAATTTCGGTCATCTCATTCTGCTGTGAATGCCGTGAATCCCCCAGATTGATAGATGGAGCCTCTCTAAAGAAAAAGGGTGTTTCTTTCCCCTACTTATGTGTACACCAAGCACTGCAGAGACACATATTGGTTTGGTTTTTATATTGTGAGATGCCACTGTGTTTGGGGATGTTTGAGAGATGGGTGTTCCTAATAGAAAGAAAAAAGAAAATTGTCTATGAACATCGCCTGTTGTCAGACTTAAAATGAGATATGTTGTGCATTATTGATTTCCATAAACTTCAGCTTTGTGTTCAAGTCCTCATAATCATTGAGTCTTCAGTACCTCTAGAGTAGTAAACATTTTCCAATATTTGTCTCTAAGGTTGCATATGTGGGACCTGCTAATGCCCAACAACTGTTTAGTCACGTTTAGTTAAGGGGAAAATGGTTTTTTCCTGACCTTGTAATTTCTGTGTACGCAGAACTTTGTGGTCTAGATATTAAGAAGGCTGTTGCATTTTATTTAGACTAGACTGAGGTTTCCTATGAGCCCAAGAATCTCAGTCTCCATGGAAAAAACAAGGGCTTAAGAGCTTCTGAAGTAATCATTACTTAGAAGACTGAAGGATTGTGCTCTGCGGGTTTCTGGAAACAGATGAAAAAAGTTTCCTTCCATCAGTGTTGTTTTAATTGTGATTCTGAGGTGTCAGCAGTTAATATATGTTTGGTTGCTGCAAGAGTTAGCTGACACTTTATTTTTTATTCAACATTGTTAATGACAGTTTTCATTTAAAAATTGATTAGTCATTCCTTCCCCCCCCCAATAAATTCAGTTTGGTTTCTGGATTAATCCTGATTCTTTATAGTTCTTTCCTTATTCCAAAGTTGTCTCCATTGGCTGATTTTGGTGCAGTTCTCCAGGCTGTACCTCCAGGCTGCGCAAAATAATATATGTGTGTGTGTGTGTATATATATGTGTGCGTATGTGTGTGTTTGGCAATTGCCTAGGTGGTAATCTTCCTGTTTTTCATACCTACCTGAGACTTACCAGGTTCTTTCATGTTTGCTTTGCTATACACAATTTTATTTCTCTAGTTTGAGATTGTAGCCAATGTTGTATATGCTAAAAGTAAGATTAACAAATCAGTATTAGCAAATAATAAAAAAATGGCCCTTAGAACAATCTCAGATTAAGCCACAGGGGCTCGGTCTCAGGAGCTGCCTCGAAGGGTTGGGTTTAGCTGGCTGCTGGTGGGTGTCTCTGCACGGTGTACCTCTCTGTACTGGTACCTCTCTGTGAGATAGAAGTGAGCAACCCACCCCTGTTGCAAAGTCACTCTTTTTTCCCCATTTTCCTGTCAGATTAGCGGTATCGTAAGCAGAAATACTTGAAACTGCAAAGCATGTTTTTAAAATCAGTTTTAAGTGAAATACAGCCACTAATGGTAATTTTTTACGTATTGCATGTCACTACAAGGAAACCGAGAATGTTTCTGAACCTTCAACAGCAATCTTTCTGTAAATTTGAGATTCTATTAAATATAACCTTAAGGTAATTCAGAATTTCCTGGCTTTATTAAGCTCACTGAGGGGATAATTGCTGTTATCATTTAACTGTTTTTACGCACAAATTCCTGGTACAAACTCAGCCTCGATTACATCAAGTGCAGTTTTATGTGAGAATGATTGCAAACTTGTACCTGAAAACTGGATCTGTCTTGATAATCAGAGAAAACTATGAAACAGTTTAAGACATTACATGTATTTATGACCAATCCATAGTATCCTTTTGAAAATCACCATTTTTATTAATCATTGTGAAAAATAAGATATTTAATAGAAAATTGTTTCTTAATTAACAGAGTACTGTCTTGGAGAGCAAAGTGTAAGAGATGTAACACATGACAGTCTTGTTCTGAGGGGAATTTTGGTACTTCTAGGTCAACTCTTCATGTAATTTAGTTGGAAAAAATAGCTCAATACTGTTCTTGTATCTTGTTCTAATTAAATGAAATTGGTATTCTTTCACACAGGTGCTTTATTTAGCAGCAGTGAGGTATAGCAGGATGTGAAATATGAGAAAAGAAGAAATAATTTAATTGTAAGCTGAGGAACAAAGTCCACGAGCGTGAGCCTTTACAAATAGCCTTGTCTTACCTAAACAACAATTACAGCACTGGTAATTTCCATTCAGGAGTGGCTCTGCATCGTTTCATTGGAAATATTTTATATTAAGAAATTGTCTTTGAGTGAGAACCATGGGTTATCGAACTAGCATATATACACCTCTTTTCCTCGAAACTGGGGGAGCATGCCTTTCGACTCCACTTTGCTTCCCCTATGATACACAAGTGTAGGATACGTTTTCCTTTGAAGTTATTTTGGGCTCCACGGTGGAGTCCAGCATGAGCAAGACATGGCCTTTACTGCAGGCAGGGGTAAGAAAATCTTATTCTTCATTTTTTTTGTGCAGCCCTACTATCTTGGACAGCAATGCTCTGCAGGATGCACTTGCAAAAGAACACTCCATCAAGACACCAGTGCAAAACTGATATTTGTAATACCCTTCCTGTGACCGTCTAGGGTCGTTTTGTTTGCAAGGGGTGATCTAGGGCCAAATGCAGGCCTGGGGTAGGGGGCCGAGGTGAGTGGGTGGCTTGCAATCCTGCCAGGAGTTGCGTTTAGCCTCTAGAGGGTGCGCTTTGATCCCTCTTGATCACACAACAATTTGCTGTGACAAAAGCAAGCGAGCGGGCGAATATAGCCGCTTATGCATGAACAGCAACATCACACACCAGCGGAGACTGTTGAGGCAAGGCTCTTATCTTATGCAATATACCATTTCAGCTTATGTATACTCTTCAGAGGTGGAACCTGCCCCTTTTTTCCCCTGAATTGGATGTTAGGTATTCAATCAGCATTCAGATTTATGCTTTAGATGCTCATGAAAGAGGACGCTTTCCTTCGTGTGCCTGTCAGTGGTGATGTTTGCAAGCAGATTTTGTATTTTTGGAGTTATTTTCTTAAAATATTAACACAAACATCCTGCCACATAGAAAAATCTGTGGAGATACTGAAATCTAAAGAGTTAAGAGATTTGCAATATAAGCTTTTGTTTTACCCTTTGACTTCCTTATAAATCCTTTTCTTTTTTTCTTTAATGTGAAAGGTGTCTTCAGGAAGATAGCTTATCATTTTCCTGTGATATATGTGTGCTTTTAAATGTAGTCTGAATTTGCTCACAGAAAACCGCATTCAGGATCTAGTAATATAGTTGCATTCAAGACAGAATAAAAGGCTTATATTACTACATGTGATTCAAAACAATGGCTTAATTGGCCAGGAAAATGTAGTTATCAGATGATAAAGATATGAAGTCAAGGGCAAGATATGCCTGAAAACAAGCATTTTCCTGCCTAAAATTAGGCAAAGTTAATAGGTTAAATTTTGTTTATTGAATAAGAGAACCCAAAGTTGATTGATATAGTAATTTCAGTGTTTGCTATGGCAAATATTTAGCTCATTATCAGTTTTAATAGCATTTTGCAGAACAAGCCTTTTCTTGACATGCAGAAAATACTATTAAATTTCCCTGCATAGATACATTGTTATGACATGCAATAACTACTTGAATATAAAGGGGATTAATAATTTAAAAGGTGTTAACAAATTAGGGCCATCATTAAAAATAGACTTTGAACCATTTTGTAGAAAAATCAGATTGAGGTAATGCTCCGCTCTTATGATAAAGAATTACAGCATTAATTCTGCAAAGTGAACTTATTGCTCCTATTCGTCTCCAAAACCCTGGAGCATTAAAAGACAGGAAGAATGAAATGATCACTGCGTTTTTTCAGGCACAACAGCTCTAATATTTCCATCACAGTTTCACAGCTCAGCTTGCATGGTTGTGCTAGAGAAAAAAGCCCATAAACGTCATGCTTCCCTTTGTTTTGTTTTTGCTGGTCTTATGAAATCGGGTCGAATTTTTTCAGACAGTTTATATTAATATACTGAGAATTTTGCTTGTACAGCATCTGTGCAGAGTATAAAGCAAACATTTCTTCTGTATAGAAGCTGTTCTTTTCTTGATTTTTAAAATGTAATCCTCGGTTTTCTTTCGCATTTTGTTTTTCCTTTCTTGGAACAATTGATGACCAGAGGCATTTCAAGGTTGAATTCTTGTTGGTTTGCAAATTATTAATTTGTTTTCTTTCCAACTTGAGATAAACAGTAATAAGATCACTTTTGAACCCTTTTCTTCATTGTTTCATATTGCATCCACGCAACATGCAGAAAAATTGATCCCATTTTTTTTTTGGCGTAAGTGTATTAGTAAATACATCCATGATTCTTACTCATGTGAGTGATCCCTGCCCATGTGAATAGTTTCACTGTCATAAGGGTCAGGATTGGACCCTTATTCCAGAAATAGTCCAACTGAAAGATTTAATGCTTTAAAAGGCTAAGCTTTTCTTTTTGCTTCATTCCTCTTATTGTTTTCTTTCAGACATATTTTGGAGAAGAAAAAAAAATAATTTCTGGGATTTAAGTAATAAATTTCACATTTGAAGGACAGAGATAGCAGGAGCTCTTTCAGGCCCCGAAGGTAGCAAAATATTTGTCCTCTCCCTCTCTCTTATTCTCACTTGCCATGGCAGTCATCTCCCTTCATAACATTTCCCTCTCACCCCCCTTTCTGAGTTTTCCCTCCCCTTCTCCTTACACTTTCTGAGACCACAGAACCCAGATGGTGCCCTCACTCTTGCCAGGCACTGGGGGAACTGTTTTTGTTATACTCACCTCTCAATAGCTGCTCTGAGAAACATGCCAAAAGTCCAGTGCTGAGATGTGTTTAATTTTGATGTTATTTTCTTTCCAATGAATGTGTTTGTCAGCACTAATTTTTATCCCTAAACTCAAGTCTCAATATCAGCAACAGTGCAACATCGAGTTTAAACAATGAGTTTCCAGTCATCTAGTTGTGATTTTAGCCGAGTCAGATGTTGTTAAGGCACCAATCAATAAATGGTTAAAGCATTGTTTATATAGCACCTCTCTTCCTGCTAATATTGAAAAATTCATAACACCACGACATTTTTCAGGCAGAAGTGCATATGTTGGTGCAGACAAAAAGAACATCTCCTTTCATGTACCAATATACCAGCGTTTGATTTTTTTAATCACACAGAATGAAGTCTGATGGAGAAAGTAGAACATATAGCAGAGGAGAAAAGATTCATGTTCTGATAAAGTATAAAATAAGAGTAACTGTGGTAGAGATACAGTTAGTAAGGGACAGCAAGGATAACGAACTATTAGTATGTTATTAGCCAGAGGAAGATCAAGGGGAGTATTAGTCTGCTATGCAACAGAAGGGAGAAACTCTTAATAGATGACCTAGGGGAGGCTTTAATGCTTTTTTTGCTTTAATCTTCACTGAAAAGGTCAGCTGGGATCATGTGGCAAACAGAGTTTATATCTGCCACAAAAAAGGAAGATCCAAGGCTAGAGCAGGAGAAAGTAGGCTAGAGAGTACTTAGAGGAGTTAGATCTTCAAATCAAGTTGGCCTCAGAAACTTTGTCCTACAACACTTAAAAAAACTGGCTGGAACAATCTTGAGGTCATTAGCCGTTTTTGAAAACTCATGGAGGTCAAGTCAGGTTCCAGAGTAGTGGAAAAAGACAAACTTGATGCCTGTTTTTAGAAAGGGAAAGAGGAGAAGCCGTAAAAGAGTTTCAGATAGATCAACTTAAGAGCCTGTCTTGGAAAAATACCAGAACATACAATCAGATGTTTAATAGATACCTAGGAGAAAACATGGAAATGTGTGACAGACAAAATGAATTTGCCAAAACTAATTGTGTCAAGCCAAAATAATTAACAGGGCAACAGGACTTCCAGGTAAAGAAGTTAAAATAAGGAGAATATGTATGATACAGTCCGTCGGAAGCTTTTGACATAGTATTATAAGAAAGTAAGGAAGCATGGAATACATGAATCTACTATCAGCTGGGTGAATAATGATTGTAAAAAGCCCTGACTATTAAAAGCTATCAGTGGCTGTTGTTAGAAATGGAAGGCTGGTTAGCATGTGCTTCTACAGGGTTCTGAATCTGTACTGTCCTGTATTTTCATTCCTTATCTGGAGACTGGAATATGCTTATTACATTTGTAGATAACACAAACTAGGGAAGGAACATAAGTATTGTTGTTCATGGTATTGCAATTCAAAAGGATCTTGACAGACTGAGAAACACATGTTGTAACATTCTCAGCATGTGTGTGTGTGTATGTGTGAGTATGTATAATCAAGAATAATCAAGTGCATAGTTACAAAACGGGAGCAAGTACCAGTTTTGTAGAGAGGGGGGGAAAAAAAAAATCTAGATTTGCAGTAAATCACAAGCTGAACCTGCATCAACAGTGTTAAGCTGTTGTAAAAACTGCAAACATCTTACTAGGGTATTAAAAAATGATGACTCGTGAAGTAATCCTTCTGCTCTATTCAACACTGATAAGGTCTTAACTTAGCATCATAGCAGTTCAGAAAGGTTGAAAAGGAAGTAAAAATCATGACCAAAGGAAAAGATTCATTTAATAGTAGATTTTGAGTTTCTGTGTCTCCAGAAGAGACCCAGGGAAGATTCAATAACAGAATTGAGATACATAGAGTTTGAAGAGGGGGAGAAAATAAATAATGATCTTTTCTCTTTGCCCGTGATAGGCTGAACTAAAAGTAGTGGGCCGGAAAAATGCAAATGCTAGAAGGATGCTTATGATTAGCCACTGAGAAAAACTTTACAAGAATTTGAGAGGCAGACTGTGTGATGTCCATTGTAGACACATTTCAATGGTTTATGAGTTGCCATTATGATGAGGGTGATTTTTATACCTATTTTTTCATTCATGTCAGAGAATACAGACAGCAGCATTCTCAACACGCTGTAATTCTGGACATAAGGCTGTGAAATGCTGGTGACAGGATCTTGTGGCCTAGCAGAGAGAAAAAGAAATTATTTTCTGGGAATAATTAAACTTGCATTTTATTTTAAAATAAACACTCATGTGCTAAGAGAGGTTGGGTAAATCATTTAATTTCTTTGTGCCTCAGTTTGCTCATCTGTGAAATCAGCTTTAAGACATTGATATTTTTTATAAAATAGCTTTCCAAGATACTTCTTGACTTAAGGATAGTAAGAGAGAGAGATTCCTTGCCTATGCCAATTCGTCCCCTCATCCTTTCCTCCCTGGAAGCTCTCCAGTTCTTTCTTCTCTTATCCCTGCTCTCCTCCTCCTCAGAAACCATTTCAAGGCTACCAAAATCTTTAATTTTGTCAGCCCATAGATTCTTAGGGCAGCAATATTCAGTTTTGCCTATTGAGGAAAGCCTTCATATTCAGGTGTAACGTAAGGGCAGGCTACGGAGTCTGAGAGTTAAATCCACTTTTGCCTCTTGGGAGCAAAGTTCACAGCTGCAGACTATACTCTTTCCACTGCCTGCTTCTTCTCTCTCTGCCTAGAATAGCAAACCAGCCTTTTCATCCTGCTTGAACAGGCATTACCATGTGTCCCTGCTCCACTTTCCAGCCCCGGACCATTTAATCTCTTCCCATTATCAGGCTCTGGGCTGCCAGGACTTCAAGTAGTAAATGCAATCTTTTGCATTTTCAGCTTTTGTCTCAGTGTTTCTTTCCAAAGCATCATCTCTTGGGGCTTAAGCCACGTACATGACCTCATATTAAGTTGCTATTAATGGCACTTTCATGTGCCAACACAGTATGAGTTTTTTGTTGGTTTTGTTTGGGTTTTATCCTCAGGTACAGACATTTTGAAATGCAAATATTCAAGTGAAGAGAACATATATATTCTAAGTTTGCGGCCTCCCCTTTTGCTATTCCTGGGGCTGCATGCCCCAAAACTGACAAGCCTGTCTTAAGGGAGCAGCAGCACACAGTGCCTTCAACATCCTTTCTGCGTAGAACCTAAGGGCTAACATGGGCATCTTTGGCTAGAAAGGATGGGAGGCTAGAGTGTCTGGCAGTGATTCAGTAAATTCCTCAGGGTTTTTTCACATGAATGATTTGACTGTAAACAAAACAGGAGCTATAGGTATTTGTGTGTATGTGTGCATACGTTGCTGAACATGTTTTTTTCTGCAAATGCTGAAAAACTTCCACCATATGAGAAAGAGAGGTGCAATTACTGAAGGCTTTCTAAGACACTGTTGTGCTCAGTCCTAGTATTGTGAGGAATACTGAAGCTCCTAACCTTTGCGTAGGAGTTATTTATGAAAACTCAAATAGGGTGTCCCTGTATAGTTGAGACATATGTCAGGAAGAGGCTCCAGTCCAGATCATTCTGGAGAGTGCTGCACAGATCTTGTTTCAAAGGTATTGAGAGCAGCTTACAAGTAGTAGTGTTAGGATCAAGAGTAGCTTGCAAGTAAGAATTTGGGGTGGAGGTTATTTCCTACTTTCTTGTTCTTACTCCGTTTTATGAAAATTCCCTGCTTCTCCAAGGGCAAGTCAATCTTGCCTTCATATGTTTTCCAAATAATGCACTATATAATTACTATTTTAAAGCTACTTCAAGGTAAAATGTTCTGGTATATGCATTTTTGAGTCCTAGAACCTCTGGTAATTAGCATCCGAAGATGACCACGTGCCGTAACTGAAATGCTTGTTTCCATTGGCTGATATAAACCAAGAGATATATTTTCTCATTCAACATTCTATATGCACTCACAAGATTTTTTTGTCTTGCTGCCAAGTCTTCTGCTATAGTATGATTTTCATTAACATATATTTTTCAATTTAAAAATGCTTCCATGTTAATTCAACTTTAGGCATAGGTAACTAACAAGTAAGATGAATTCAAAGGAAGTTCTACTCGGTCTGTAGTGTCTTCTCCATCTACTCAATATTAAGGGACCTATAACCCAAGAAATTAAAGCTTTTGAAGGTAAACTAAGAAAATAAAAAATTGGGTCAGGGCGGTGTATGTTGTAAAATATTAAATATTTGAGCATTCATCCACGTCTTTTGACCTCTAGAAATTACAAATATTCATAGATTTGAAATTCGGACAACTATTTGAAAAACGAATTGAGTACAATACTTGATGGTTAAACTGTATCTATAATTTCCTGCAAGCGTTTAAACTATTTTATTGCTTACCTTTTGGAGGAAAAAGAGAAAGAGAAAAGGGCTATAGAATGATGGAAGTTGTTTCAGAGCCTGACTTAATAAATGTGACGATCAAATATGAGGATTTTTGGAAACAGACATAAGCGATGCTTGCCCGAAGGCTGAACTTAATGTCAAAGAGGGTGTTCATGCAAAGTAAAACAGTGTATCTAGTAAACTAGAGAAATATCATCTTTGGAGAAAAAAATCTCTAAAGATTTTATGCCACTTTTAACAGACAACAACAAAAAAGCCCTAGCTGTACCTCAGGATATGATCAGTCTTTTTGAACTGAATTTGTTCAGTGCTTTTTTGTTCTTCAGCGCTGTCTGCAAGCATTCCCTGTCTCAGTCATAAGGCTTGGGAGTTTGGCAGTTTTATTTCTTTGTTATATTTTCATCATGTGAGATAAAAAGTCACAGATGAGTGATATAATGGAAACAAATGTTACCTGTGTCTGAGCAGGAGGAAAAAAGCCCTCGGTTGCACTGAATCTGTGCTCTTATTCTTTCATAAAATTGTTTGAAATTTTTTGAAAACGATAGGTGATTTTTATTTTTATTTTTTTTCTTTCTCTTGCTCAGCCAAACTGCCTCTCTACCTGAAGTGAAGTTCAGTAGCCACCTTAGGAATAGCATTTCTCAGGATAGCTGAGGTTGAGACTGTTGTAGGTATGATATCTTCAGACTCTGTGGGAGGGGATGAAGGCTGCATCACTCTGGAGTAGCCCCTGGAGGTTAGCTTAGAGCAGCAGTACAGCTTTGGAGGAAGCTGTCAGCCCTCTGGGCTACAGGGATGTGCTGTTTTTAATAAGTACATTGCACAAGACAGTACCCATGAGTTAAAGCATATTTTCTCACAAGAAAGTATTTTTAAAAATAACGATTAGTAAGTCCAAAGCTGCATAGCTAATTTTTGAAGAATATAGGGTGCTCAAAATACCAAACAGTCCTAGATGTTTTAAATGTGAATACAGCCTAAATAAAATACATTCTACAGATGGGCAGTTTGGCTCATCCCTTGCTCAGAGATTTGAATTTGAGCTCTATTTGTTTTTACTAGTTGTGAAGGAGTTAGAGATATGAAGATCATTTCTTTCCATTCAACAGTGGTTCTTCAGCTAAATACTATTTCATTTGATTAGTCAGCATATTCATTTTTGTGGGAGAGGAATTGAGAGGAGGAAAAAAATAATAGCCACTATTAATAAGTATGCCTTTTCTAGATACCACGATGCCGTATATGTTGCAATAAATTGCTTTTCAGAATGTGGAGTGCAGCAGATTTCGAGGCTATTGTATACAACTTATACCTTCATTTCTTGCTCTAGTATTTGGTGATGACAAGCACTTGATATATCTCATGTTTTTTCAAGTTTAGCTTATTATGCTCTTCATCAATTAGTTACTGAAAGAACAGGCTGCTTTTTTTTTTTGACACATTGTGAGTACACACATCAAAAGTTACTCAAAAATTAAAACTGAGCAATATGTTATCGACATATTGAGCAAAACTCACATGTTCATGACCAGCAATCGAGTGAGCTAAATCAGAGAATACTTCAAATATGACATGATGTGACAAAGAGTCCCTTGTATTTTCTTTTGCATATATTTCATTACTATAAAATGTTACCAAGCTGGTGTTCATAGGCATGATTCACTGACCTGCTTACTGAATTTGAGCAGTTTTAATCAAAAAGTCCTGCTGAATGTCATTGACGAACTGGTCTAAAATGAGACTGCAAGGTTGCCTAGCTTTTTATTTCCAAAGAAATGCATGTCTGCCAGAAATGAAGGATGAGGTTCTGGTTGTCCTAAAGATATTACGAGTGGGAGATTATACGGACATATATGGTAGTGATGAACAGAGATCAGAGAGACCAGAACATCAAGGGTAAGGAGAAAGGGGAATTAAGAGATCAAAGATTGTAGAGAAACTGGAGGGAGAGTTGGCTTTGTCTTCTCTGCCAAAAAAGATGTGGGTTTTGTAGTGAAAAAACTAACAGTAGTGTTAGTTATTCTGCTGTAGAAGACAACAAAAGCTCTGTAGCTTTTACTGTGCTGTAGCTGAACAAGTTCAGCTGCTGAAGTGAACTGTAACACCTCTGTCCCTTTTTACTTAACAATAAGATAATTTTTAATGAATGAACAGTAAAAAAAATTAGTCCGTATGTCTCTTTTTTATTTCACTGAACACTATTCAGAGAGGAAAAGCCTAACAATAAGAGCAGCCTAACTTGGACAGAAATGATGGAGTCTGATTTTCATCCTAAGCAACATTTGACACCACAGGAAGGACTCGGACTATCAGAAAAACACATGGGCGGTAATATCTGGAGAGAATAAGGCACTGAGGGTCGTGCAGTATGAGATAGCAATTTATTTCCCTTTTTATTACCAATTTGCTTTCTAAATGTTGAAAACACACTTTTCCTCTCTGATATGCTTTTTTTCCTTATTTCTCAAATAATCACAGAAAGCACAGTTATGCATTAATTCTTCTTTTAATCTTTCATTATTCAAGAAAAGAGCTTACTGAAAGCTAAGGTCAGATCTCTTTAATATTGGCTATTTATAATTAGGCAGTGAAAGCCATACCTAAATATTTAAAGCAGTTTGAGATGTTGATTACCCATAACTCCCAATGGAAATATACACTTTATTTATAAGAAGCCTAGGGACAGAATGCAATCTGTGTATTTTTGGAGGTTTTGAAAGAGTAGGTTAGAGAAGTGATCAGTTGATTCTGATCAAAAGTATTATTCCAGGACCATTTTTTTATCATCTTGCGCTTCTTGGATTTCAGTCAATGATGTGGCATTACATGCCTAAATGTAGTACTCCGGTTTTAAAGACACTTTCTACAAATCATAGCTTTTATGTACTTTCTCATATAAAATTAACTGAAACTTTGAGGAAGCTTGTCTACAACTTCCCCCATCTCATCAGTAGTAGACAAGGTTTTGTCAGAAAGCTTTGAATAAAGAAGAATGGTGAGAGCATGCTTATGCTGGGTCATATCCTAAGTTTCCTTTATCATACAAGTTTCTGTAGAAGGAATTTGCACAATGTGAGTGTTTGCATAATAGTAGATCAAGCAAGAGTGGAATTGTCATGTATGAGTTACATTGGAAACAGTTTCTTCAGTTTGGTGAATTATTTCAGTTCTGTTAAATTTTCATCTATGTGTATTGGAAGCCAACATATCTGCCACCACATTCTCGTTACTTTCTAGAGAATGTAGTACCTAATTGTCATTTTTAGTACCTGAAAATTATTAAGAGAAAAAATTCCTCACACCCAAAGTTAAAAGGCAATAATGACACAGCCAAATAGTAATAACTTTATTTTCTGGTCTACAGGATAGACCTCATAGTATCCCCTTAAATTCACAGCAAAAGAATAATTTCTTTAATAGAGTAAATTTTCCTCTAGGATTATGTATTTAACAGATGTCTAATGTATACCTTATCTAGGGAGTTGATTCTTTGTTTAGTATAAGTAGCATTGGGATCACGGTAAAAGAGAGGGCTAGCCTCCTTTGCTGTCTGCAGACTAGATTGCCTTAAGAGACGTTGAGACCAGTAGAGAAAAAAGAAATTACACTGATCCAATAGATATACTGCTGAGAGGTTTCTATTATATTCTTACCTCAGACATTGTACCACCATTAAATTCACACTTTCAGGCCCTGGGAATCAGGTCAGCATGACAGAGAAGTTTGGCTGAAATGAATCTGCTATATTAGTTTTTGTGAAAATGATTAAGCTCTGCAGGTTCAAGATCAGTACTATTTTTCAAGCAGTCACTGTTTCAAAGCTAGGCAAATAAACCCTAATATTAAAGAGAAAATGATAGGGAGCCAGACAAAGATGAAATTGAGTAGCAGAGTAAACAAACTACCTGAATATATGATCTGAAGTAGAAAACAGCACAAAGTCATTCATTTGGCACAGCTAAAAATCAGCTGGCAGGCAAATTTTTTTTTTAAGTATTTTAAGTAGACTGCCCATCAAATAAGCATAATTATAATCAAAATTCTTACAACGTTCTCAAAATTCCTAAAGGCAATCAGCTCCACTCAAATTAGTAACTTGGATAAATCACCATTAATTAGCTAATATAAGCCAGCAGGTGGTTTTGAGCCCAGAGAGATTCCCTGGTTATTTAAATTATGTATACTATACTACACCAAAGATGGAGTAAGCGAAAGGGGAACAACAGGCACAAGTCTGTTTAAAAAAAAAAAAAAAAAAGAAAAACACCACAAAAAACCACCAAACTGCTTAGGGATGATGCTCAGCTGAAGCCTTCTTCGACTCCACATCCTACCCAAAGGAATACAAGGCAGCTTTGACCCTCAACTCAGATAGTATAATCCAGGAATGTTCTGCATAGTTCCTATTTCAACAGTAAAATAGATGCAGGAAACAAAATCTGCATTGGAAGCTTGCTTGAATAGGTTTGTTCTAAAGATATTGTGATTACTAGAAGGCTGGACATAGCCTTCTGATAATGTTTTACAAAAACGCATCATTGAAGCCACAAGGATTGCCTTACCAGCATACACATTAATCACAAGAACAGGAGGCAATTCTTTTTTGTGAGCTTGTGGTAGGCATTCACTATGAATAAACAAAATAAAAATTACATCATTTTAAGACATTAATGTCCAGTCTTTTGTGACTGATGCTGTCATGCTCAGTTGTGGGCAATAACTGTTAGAAACCAAACTGAGTAATTTTACATTAGTACAGCAGAAGAAAATTAGAATTTTTTGAAATACTGGTACTGAGAACTTCATGAGATCCAGAGATTCTTTGACAAATCTGACCCAAATCTGCATGCAAATCTATTGGTTTGAAATAATTTCTATTTGCGTGGTGCGATACCCTAAAAATCCCAGAGATTGCCGTAAAATTTTGTCATAGATTACTGCCACCCATGAGACTTAAGCTTGGTGATCATGCAAAATTGAGGCTCAGCTATATTTTACAGTCTTTGATTGAAGCTAAGGACATTGTGTGGGAGGAAACAGCAAGATCAATACAGATATTTGCATATGTATTGATAACCTCTCTGGAAGTCTGGACTGTGATGCAGTAACGGTAAGGGACTAAAGGACTAAGGGACTTTTAAAGGACTAAAAATCCTGCCAGGTTTTACTGAATGATGTGCAGGTCTGGTAGTAATATTTAAGCCCAATGTGTGCTCTTGGATCGTCCATGCTCTTCACATTAATCAACTCAGTGTAATGCTCTGTTTACAAAGAGCTAAGATTGCATATCGCATTGCATTACTGCCTCTGTGACTGGCAGACTCGTTGCTGGCACATACTTTGTGCTGGGTGATGTATTTTGATGAACTTGTTTTCATACATTTATGCAGGTTTATAGTCTATCACATTTTTTTCAATGTAAATGATAAATGTATTATGAACGTATTATCCAAGAATTATTTAGCATTTCCATTCAAACACAAGTTTCTATAAATTAAGCCTGTTCAATACTGGAAAGAATAGCATAGGAAGAAGGGGTTTTCATTGCCGTGTTATAACCCAAATCCTGAAGTCCTTATCGTTTTGCTTAACAGAGAAAACCTGAAGCCTGTACCTACCTAAGTCCTCCCCACTGCCGTGGTAAACACTTAGGAATCGTGCTTATCCCACATAAATGGGCAGTCAAGGTGGTTCCCGAGTTATTTGAACAGTGTAGCATTGTCAAGCCTCAAGACGTATTGCAAACTACTGTGCAGTCTTCATAACATTTCAATTAAAAACACTATTCGGTGGATTATTTCCTATGGCCTCATAGAACGACGCTTCCTCCCAGAAGAGGACAATAGAGATATAATGATCAAAAGCGTGAAGATAGGTGCACATTGTCAACTTTCCAGCTATTGACAGAGACTCTGTTAAAAGACGATAGAGGCTAGAGCTTTATTCATTTTCCTGGGGACTTCTTTACCTATCGCCACTCTTGCTTTCGATCACTCTACCAGGAATGAGGGAGCCTGAGCAAGAGCCTGTGTGTGTGTGTGAAGGACTGGACAGCACAGGAGTTTGCCAAGTTGTAGGGCAACTTTTCCTCATTTTTGAAAGGTTTTTTCAACCTTTGCCCTAGCCTTTCACTCTTCCACTGAAAAAAGAGAGTTAGGGCGTAAGCAATGATTTCAGAATGTATCCTCAGTCAAATGTAAAATATGTAAAAATGGTAACAACCATAACCAATTCAGTAGGTAAAATTAATTCCATGTGTACACAAAAGTAATGTCACTAGTTTTGTAAAAAATGTGTCCTGCACTGTTATTTTAAACTACCTTAAAAATTCTTTTTTTCTGGGCATGGTATAGAAGTATACAACTGTTCAGGGGAAAAAAAATGCAGACTTGTTGCTCAACACATGCAACAGTGCCCTTTGATATCTTTTTTTGGACTTTGTAATAATGCTGTGACTACTGCTGTTCACAAATATTTTATTTATAAAAACCATCCTCCCACAGGGCTGCTGCAGATGATCTGCAAGCCGAAGACTAGCCTGTAAACTCCAGTCGCTCTAGGAAATGGTGCTTGTGACTTTAAATATCAGTGCTTGGGTTGGGAATTTTAGTAACTAGCAATGTGCTCCCAATTTCAGCTTATAGAGCAAGGGATCTAGCTCTTGATAAAGTGTCGAGATAATAGTTTAATGTCCAGTCTTTCTATGACAATGCTCTTAAGGTCTATTATTGATAAAAACTGTAGGAAAACATGGAAACAGGACGCCTTTACATCAGCATGACAGGTAGAATTCCTGTTATTTTTGCAAGTAAAACTAGTTATTTGATATATTGGCAAGATCAGCAGTCATAAACTATCATTTGTCAGTGCTTTTGAATGGAAGCCAAATAGGTGTTAATGCTCAGAAAATGTCAAGTTTAATTGAATGAAGTTTAGTGGCCAATAATATGAAATTTAGAGAGTGATGAAAACCCTGGCATAGTGTTTAGCAGAGGTAAGGTAACTATGATTTCACACCGTGAACAATTGTAAGAGTCCCTATGTATACTTTTTTTTATGTTAAACCTTCTCTAATCTCCACAATTAGACATCATGCTTTTCTAATAGTAACATGATATATTGAAAAAAATGACTGTAGTAAGCCAGATCTACGGTCTGTCTTGTCTGGTATCTGTCTAGCAGTGGCTAATAGCTTAGGAAAAAATAGAAGAATAGAACATTTGGAAGCAATACTTCTGTCTGGTATTGTCTCCACATCTTCAGCAGCCTGCAAGTTAGGGACTCTCTGAAAAAGAAGTTGAATGTAGATCCCACTATATTTAATAGGTTTTCCTGTACTTGTCCATGAACTTGTCCGGTGTATTTCTAACTGTTGCATGACTCTGGCAGCCAAGACACCTCATTGAATTTCACAGATAAAAAATGGCTTTCTTGAATCTGTCCTTAACCTGTTGTTTTGCAATTTCAGTTGTCGCCCCTCAACTTTTGCTCCATGAGAAACAGTGAGTTATCATTTCTCACTCCTTTTCTTCATGGTGCTCATGAAAATACATATATCTCTTTATATCTGACCATCAGTCATCTTTCTATCAGGCTGAAGCTTGCAATCTCCCTATGCATAAAAGACTGTTTTCCACATGTGCCTTAATTTGCATTTATCAGCACTGAATTTTATCTGATGCTTTATTGCCCAGTCACAAAATTTTTTTGAAGTTCTTTACAGTTTTGCTTTTGATTATCTTGTGTAATTTTGTATCAGTAGATTCTGTCGCTTTGCTGTTCACTAACATTTTGTGTTCTTTTCTTTTTTAAATGTTTAACTGTGCAAACTCTGCCTTAGATCCCTGTTGAATTCACTACTGATCTGTCTTCATAGTGAAAATCAATCCATCTATTCTTACCTTTATTTCCTACCTTTAACTAGTTATTAATCCAGAAGCATTCTGTGAATCTAATCAACCAGGTAATTTTCATCCAGATCCTCATGCATTCCTCAAAAGAACAATAATCTCACGAGACTTCTATGAAAGCTATCTTGATTTCCTCATTATAACATTTTAGTTCACTTATCTGTCGTTACATCCTTTATTAGAGTTGTAGCTAATTTGCCTAGTATGGAAGTCAGATTTTTACTGGTCTCACCTCCCATGGAACAGTCGTCTTCTTAATAAATGTCCTGTTTAGCACTTCATATTATTCTCATATTGAGGCTTATTTAAGCAATACCTATTGCTTAAATAGCAATAACCATTAAACCTCTTGAGCAAATACCACTTTCTTGCCTGATTCATTTCTCTCTAGTTTGTTCTAATCCTCCTCCAATTTTGTTTCGATTAGGGACTGTTCCTGTCACTCTTACCTAGAAAATAAAGATGCTGATATAGATCTCTGCTGGAGGTCTTCCTTAGTGACCACCATCCCAAGAGATGTGCCTTTCTGCTGTTATCTTTTATTCCTTGAGTTCTCTTTTAACTTTTTTCTTTTTTTTGGGGGGGGGGGAGGGGTGTCTGGAAAAAAATTGAAAAGAAGCATGCAATTATGCTTTTCCCCCACTATTTTATTGTAAGGACACAAATAGAAATAGGAAAACAATGCAGTCTGTGGAGATGCGGTACCTGCAATCCGTGTTCTATTATCTTTGTGCGGTCCTCGTAAAATAAAGCAGTGGAATAAGTTGTATTTTTATGCTTATACTCTGAAATCTTTCAGCTTTTCTATTTCATAAAATTGTCTCCAATATCTTGGCAATTTGAAACATTAAAAACAGAGTTCAGTTTAAAAACAGGTAGTCATCAGCTATTTGTAGGTGCCATGAGGGTGTCAAGTTGTTGTTCTTGGGTTTTACCAGGGAGCAGTTTCTGTGTCAGTGGCAAATAAGCAGAATGCAGAGTGATTGCAAAACAGCTGTGTTCTCCCGTGCTCTGCAAGGGAATTTCTGACAGGCACGTCAAACTACAGAGGCCCTGATTCTGCTTTTAATTAAGAGCTATATGTTAGAGACATCCGTACCTTCCTTCTTCCATGTTGAAAAGTTCAGGGGAAGCTTCCACAGTAACCAGTGGCAGAATACAACCCCATGTGGTAACTAAACGTTTAGTGATTTACTCTTTTTTCACTGTATTGTCCTATTCATTAGTTATATGAAAAAAAATGCTGTACTGTTCATGACCATTTCCTCTCTTTCTTCCTTCATCCTTCTTTTCACATTTTTGCTATCTTCAAGGCTTTCTTCCATCTTTTCCCTGCATTTCTTTTCTCGCAGGGAATTCAGTCTTCACTCCTAGTTCTTTTCTCACAGCACTAGTTAGATAATCAGAGATGAAGTTTGGCTTGATAGCAAAGTGTCGTTATTTGGATTTATAGATAATATCCTAACCGAATTGGGAGTGGAAGAAACAGCTTACTCCTCCAGGGATGTTGCTTTCAGTTGTCTGCCAACCTAGGCAAATACCACTGCATTAGTTATTCATCAGTCAATGGAGGAAAAATTTGAACCTCTTTGCAGAAACAAATGGAGGGAATAGTTCAGTGAACCTATCCTAGAAGTCTTTGGGAGAGAAGAGAGAGAAGGAATTAGGAATATATAAATGTAGTGAAACAATAGAAAGCATCAGCACACAAAGAAGGAAAGATTTGTATCTTCCAAGAGTTTTGCCTGGTCACCCAACAAGAGGAGGGCAGGGATTTGAAAGAAATGAAAAATTCAGTTAGTGATCCTTTACTCTTTTCCTTTTTTGGGGGGTTGTTTTGGTTTGGTTTGGTTTTTTGTCCTCGTGATCTGTTTTTAAAGGAATCCTGAAAGGTTCTAGGCTTGCTAACTTGAAAATTTCAGAAGATGTGGCATGTGCTCTGTGGTATGTTGCGTGAGCTTTTGAAAATTACCTTAAAGCTGCCATATTACATTTTTGCCTAATTACATTTTCTCACAAGTGCATGATGTATGCTTGAATTAAGATGCCATGATTTGTTTAAATGTTCGGAAAAAATCCAAAGAACAAAAAATGCCCAAAAAATCATGTCTTTTTTCAGCAGCTTAACTTTTTATCTTTCTACTTTACGGTGTCCTAAGCTTGCTGGGTTTTTCTATTTACTTTCTTGACATAGTCAAGACCTACATTTAAAAGAACAATGCATAAAAGCATGTAGGTAAAAATGTAACCTGAGATTGATATTATATAACCTTTTTGTATTAAGGCCTTGTCTGCAAATGTAAGGCCTCTTTGCTTTCAAGTTAGTTAAGTAACATCATAATGCAATACTAAAAAGAAAAAATCCAGACAGATATCTTTTTCAGCTTGCTGGTATAAGTTCTGCATACAATTAAATACTTAGCGCATGTTCCAAATCCCACCATAGTCAGCAGAGTTGAGATGAATAAAGACCAAGTTAGAATACCTTTTAAATTAAAGGATAATGTTGACACAAGAACAGAGTATTTTTTTATTAACTTGCTTATTGGTAGGTTTAGGTCAGGAGCTAAAAGTAGTGAAGTTTTGAAGAAACCCTAAAAATAAGGCATTAGGGACTTCTCTTAAGGTAGGACTTAATACTTCAATGAACAAGATTATATTATGTGAATGGTATGGTGGGACTATGATCCTAAAAATTCAGAGGGTATTGATTCAAGCTTGTAAACTGAAAAACTGAAAAATCGAGATTCTCAGGCACTCCTTGATGCCTGATTCAGGGATTCAGTTTTGGAAGAGTTGTTTATAATTCCCTTCATAGGTCCCATCTGTTCAAGATATTCAAGGGTTTTTATGGTCTATTTTAAGACTACTGAGGATCTAGTCAGTGTGTTTTTAATTTGTTTTCTCCTGTTTTTCCATTGTTTTGGTTTTGTTTTATATATAACATCTTTAGAAGTGAGGTTCAACCATAATCTTAGTGTAGCAGGGGAGAGATGGAATACAAATATAGTTTTAAGATTTTGAATTCCCTTGGTGACTTGAGTGCGAGCTAAAAATCTTGACCTAACATTCTACAGAAAATATCTAGCTGTATAAAAAATGTTTAATTAGAATCACTGGATTTCAGTTGCCATTAATGATCAAATTATTAAAATTACTTAGTACCAATCCCCCCAGTGGTTAATGAAGAGACTTGTGAAGTTTTACGAAGTCGGGGTTCAGTCCAGAACCACTAATTTGGCGCAGTGATACAGCTCATGCTAAGTTGCTTGTTTACCCTTGCTTTCAGTGAATAGGTATTTCCTTAGCATATAGTTGTCCATAAACAGATTTAGAACTCTTCAAAATAAATCTCTCACATTTCATTATTCAAGCTTCTCTGCTAAAACTACTTTTAAAATGCCAGTAGCTGTAGTCTTTATTTATTTGTAAATCCTTTGTGTGTATGTGCGTGTAATTAAACTTCAGAATAAGTTATAATAAAACACTTTGTTTTGTTACAGCATTACTTAAAGCTCCCAGGGAACTGGGTTGTAAATATTGCTCCCTGTGACATGTTTTTCCTATAAAATAGGAAAACCAATTTCATATTAAACTTGCCTTTTCATATAATTATTAATTGTGAAGCTTTTTTGCCATAACAAACAATAATGTGAATGTAAATATATCAAAAAGATGTGTACTTGAGAAGTCTATACTTTTAATATAGGTGAATTTATTTAGCGATCTCTAAACTAACAATGTTCTAGAAGACCACAGAATGATTCCCCTTCCTGAATTTCACTTAGCTGTCTGGAATAATGAATAGTAGGAAGGAGTGACCAAAATTCAGAAAGGATTTAGCTAATGCGCAGATGCGCCTCCACGGATGTAGTTGTTCTGGTCTGAATCAGGTAACATTATCAATAACATAAATAACACATCAAAAAGAGACATTCAGTTGTGCTTCAAATCAAAGTCTCTTGGTCTGTGCAAGTTACTCGCGTGCTGCAGGCATCTGGTACTGTCTAATCTGCTCTTTCGCTTTCATGGCTGTACCCAGGTGTTACAAAGAACTAAACTTAGACTTAAGCCTGGGGAACTTTCCAAGTAAGAGGGCTCGTGCTGGGATTGGGTTACTCCAGAAGTGCCCACTTTTGGGAAAGATTCAAACTGTGCTAAAGTCTCTCTGTTGACTTATTGTGGACTTACTGTGGTGTGGACTCCATCCATCCTGTTGAGGTGAGACAGCAATTTTTGGTAGTGGCAAATGGTGATGAGTGGTCCAAAGGAACAACTTTTCTGTCTGTCTCCTGTGTGTTGATAAAAGGACCTCGCTGCCTCACAAGCCATTTTGATTCCATGTCTTGGCTTGAATTTATACTGGATCAAATCTCTAAGAGCAACTTCTAATTAGAAATTCCTTGTAGTAAGTCTTTGAATATGCCATTTAATGCCAATTTATGAGAGGTTTTGAGGAGAATAGTACTTGGCTACAAATGATGTATGCAGGATGAACATCTTTAGTGTTAGTAAAAAGCAGGCAAGACTATTCCTTTTTTGAAGAGGTATTGCTTATCTCATCTGCACTCAGGAAGCAGTAAAATCATACAGAATTAAATACCAATAATTATGATTAGTGTACATATCGATAAGGTGCACAAATTGGTATTTAGATTTGGATTAGTATTAGAAAACTAATCATTGTGAAAGTTATTTTATTTGCATATTAAACAATGCCATTAATGAAGAATACTACTGTTAAAATAAACCTGTATTTAAAGTTCTTAGCCAGAAGTAGAACAGACAAAAACTAACACTGACTTTGTTTTCTATCCTTCAAGTACAAAAACGCGCAAATAAGTGCAAATATTTAGTTTAATTACTATTAAAATTGAAGTCAGTGACTAGGAAGGGCATCTAGTGAAAATGTGCATTGCAGCTTACCCTAAAGGAAGAAATATTGGGCCGATAAAAGCAACCTATAGAGAATGTGAAATAACAGCCGAGTGCTGGCATTTTAGGAACGTCTGTTCATAGACGTGCAAGTTTTATTTCACATTGTCCTCACCCTTCTCAATAAGAATGACTGATAGCTTCACTTTGTGATTTCCCAGCTTTTAAGAGTCTATTTTTATTTATTTTTTATGACCAACCTTACACTTGTTAAATGTAATTTTTGCTTTATGTAACGTAAAAAAGAGCACATCTGCAGTATGCTGTCCCATGAATTAACAAGAATGACTGGACATGAGACAAGAAATCCTTTAAAAACATATGTTCACATTAAATATCTGGGCTATCTCAGTAAAGGAGGTCTTATGGGGTCATTTTTGATGCAGTGCAAGTAAACCATTTCTGCTCTTCTGAAATAGTTTCTTTCAGGTTTATATTGAGCTTGTATAAAGGCACATTACATAAATAAGGGCTTAGTTTGTACATTAGTCTTTTACATCTTGGATTCTTACTAAATCCTTGTTTTTACCAACTTGATGCTTAAGAGATATTGATTTCTGCTACACATGTCTGTGGTGTTTATTTTGATATGTCTGGGATTAAAAACAAAATTAACACGCATAATCAATTTTCTTAGAGTTAAAAAGGGTGCTTTGGTACCTTTGGTTACATTCTTCTGAAGAAAAAGGAGAGTAAGAGAGATGTGATAATAAAGGGATCGATTTATTCAATCACTGGGTATAAAAACATTAGCCCTGGGAAAGAGCCTTCCTCTAAGAGCTTTAGCTGCCCAGTCTCACTTGTGTGGCACAAAATAATTTGCATTTTTAGAGAAATTTCGTGTCTTCTGTGAGCTCTAGTGAAACATGAATAAATTGCTTTCTTTTCCTCTTTTTCTGATTTTATAAAGCTGAATCCATTAGGGGCTGAGTCAAACTCTAATGAAAGAAAGGCAACAACTGAGATGATGGAAACCCTGGATTAGATTTCTTAGTAGTCCAAGCCCAGCTGTCATGGCCTACGTGTCAAGTTAGTGCTCTTTGGGGAGGCCCCACAGTACATGTGAATATTTTTTTAACTGCTGTGTTACAACAGGTCTCTAAAGCAGCTAGGAATTAAACAGAGAAGCAAAGATTAAGAATTAAATAGAGCCACAGCAAGCAGTTCGCCAGAGAGATTTGCAGTCAGGCAAGTAAACCTTTCCAAGACTGTTAGCCCGCTGCCATCTGCCTGACAGGCTTGCATGTGGCCCGCCATGCTCCCGTTGTGCACGCTGAGTTTATGTGATCGCTGAAGACGCGCGTAAAGGATGCGGTTGTTCCCATTACTGAGTGCACTGGCCTGGCACTGCTCTAGCACAGTCTGTCATGTTCACCACAAACGAATGCTCAGCTCAAATAAAGCCTCTGCGAAAGGTCGGCTTTTTTATTCTTACATATCACAAATATTCTGCTTAGTTGGTTTGTAATGTAATAGGTACAATCTAAACAGAACCCAGAAGAAGCCAAAGTACAGTTTCTATTTTATGCCTGATAAATGAATTTGCACACCAGGATCAGACTAGGGCTCTCCCGTTGGAAGAAGAATAAACTTCAAGATTTGTGCCTGTGAAATATTTCTTCTGTTGGAAGAGGCTTTGCTTGAAGACTCTTAGACCTTCAAGCAGGGGTGTCTTATTCTGATTTATATCAGGAAATTTTGTCTATTATACCTTGTGAGCTTTGTGATGAGCTTAGAACATGATTTGATCAGAACGTACAGATTTGAGCACGGATTTTAAGGGGAAAGTCGCACATTTATTGTTTTTATCAGGAAGACCTCCTTTCCTGTCAAAGCACTAAACATTCTTCTGAGTACAGTCTGGTGTTAAATTATCAAATTACTGTTACACAGAGTCTTCTACCTAATGCTTGGAATTTATCCAGCTTCCTAAGAGATTCTCACTTCCTCCCATCTAGGGGATGATGGCACAGTCAAGGGGTCCCCGGGTCTGTAGCAGATT
This sequence comes from Chroicocephalus ridibundus, assembly GCF_963924245.1. Lineage (NCBI taxonomy): Eukaryota > Metazoa > Chordata > Aves > Charadriiformes > Laridae > Chroicocephalus > Chroicocephalus ridibundus. The sequence goes on from NC_086288.1 coordinate 10,490,173, forward strand.
CAGATAGCTGAAATCATCTGAAGTTTCACATTGACTTTGTGAATTTGGGGAAACTGATGTTTTCAAACCTATGTTATTTTCAAGACAGGATTCCTGGACTGTGAGAACAGTTTAAAAGAAAAAAAAAAAAATATATCTGCCAGAATCCCTCTCAAACTTGTCCCCTGGGGAAAAAATCTTTCCTTGTTTCTCAGCTGGTGACTCCACATGACTTACCACGTCTTAGGAAGGCATTTCAAACTGGCAGCAGCTGTAACTGAAATGGTACCTGCCTCCATTCCACTGACGCCTCTGTGAGGGACAGGACCGAGAGTCAAACCTTCCCTTAACAGTCTAACCTATGGCAGCAACACAGAAATAACCTTGTTCCCTTTTCTCCCCTTACGTTGTGGTCGGGGGAAAGGTTCAAAAGAAACCAGATCACCTGTCGCTGGTCTCCTTCCCTCAGGCCTAGAATTCCATGCCTCCCTTCAGCCTCATTAAGTCCCTGCTACACTGAGAGTATCTGGTGGTGGTTCTCATCTCAGCCTTGTCACTGCAGTCGAGGAGTGGAGTGGCAGGGTAACATCTTTTACTTTATGAAGACGTTTGTTTGCCTAGTGTGTGTTTCTAAGCTCTGCTGTTCCTAGAGCAAAACAATGTTATTGGTGTGGCATAATTCAAAGTGAATTTAAAATCACTTAAATCAATTTCTTTCTAAAAAGACCTGTTTTGAAGCAATTTGGCAAAGCTGACATAACCGTGCTGACTTCAGTGAAGCTGCATTGGTTGCAGCTTGAGGATTGGGCCCAGACTAGCCAGAGCATTTATTTTTAAATTCTAGCTTCTACTAGTATGTTCTTAAAAATCTCTGTAGTTCTGTAACTTTCTACAGTAGCTCACAAGTCTTATGCTGACTGCTAATAAAACAGAAAATCCATTTCCATTTTTCAGTGTAATCTTTTTTTCATGTGAGTCTATTTCTCATCAAAAGAAGCGGATGACTGGCCTGAAAGCTGGAGTTCTCTACTTATCTGTAAAGATGGAAGAATAGAAGTAGTGGCCCTTTCAAGTTGTCCCATGTCGTCTGAAAGAACGTGTCCATAAATCCAAAAACTAAGAGGGAGAAACCCAACACTCAGTGTTGCATTGACCAAGAAAAGTGTTGTTCCCAATGCCTGGTGAAGAGAAGTAGGTCTGATTCCACTCTTGGTAAAATCAGCTAGGAAAGTTAAGACGAAGAAGTTTCTCCAAAGCGTCAATGGGAGAGGTATCTCACATAGCATTATATCCATGTCACCACCTGTGAATGCAAGGACCCTGCATAAACCTGGACCTTAATTTTCAGCAGCTGTTTTGTTGGTTTGGTTTGGTTTGGTTTTTAAGAGAGAAGTTGGAGCACTTTGCATCGATCTTAGAGGAGGACTTTAACTGCTACAGAGAATGATATTCTCCCCAGAAAACCTCAGTCACAAGGAAACTGATACTTCCATAAGGGATTCTGTATCTTCTTTTTAAAGAACATAATCTTCCAGATGCTTCCCCTACATCTCCTTAGCCAAAGAGGGTGCACTCATGCCTAAGATGCATTAGAAGATGTAAAACTAAAGTCAGATAAGGAGAAAAAAAAAAAATCTCCCTGGCATCCTGTTTTTTGTAGCAGATGCATTGCTGGATTTTCTCTGCTTCACTGGCTTCAGTTTCTGTACCCAGAAGATACCTTTGGTTAAGCTCTTGGAAGGCAGTTTCCCAGGCAAAAAACCCTACTTTATAGAGGCCTCAGATGATAAACAGTTTGTGAGCCACCAGGCAGAGTAGTCACTGGAGATGCTGAAATAAAGAAGTCTCGACCATGAAGAAGTACTCTTAGATATAATTATAGGAGAGTAGGTAAGCCTTTAGAGGCCAGCAAACAGCAGAGCCAAACCAGAACATGAAGAATGAGATCTGCAGAACAAGAAACTCAACAAAATTACATAGAGCACTCATATCAAAATACAGAGATAAAAGCAAAAAGAACTAAAATCAGAGATACTTCTAATCAGAGCAGTCAGATACTGTATTTGAAACTCTGTATGCTAATGGCATATAATTAAGCAAGAGGCAGTGTTTAAGTAATCTGAGCTTTCCAGCTTTCCCTCCCTTTGGGACCCTTTTGAGGGGCCTGAATTTCAGAGAAAGGGGTGCTAAACACTCTCTGACAGCCAGATCCTTTGAAGACACATCAAGCTGCATATTCAGAAATAAATATCACACACTATCAGTGATTTAAATACTGAGCTCCTCTGTTCAGTGACGTATTTTGTTCAATAGGTAGAAGATGGTGTTTGCAAAATGCAGTTAGGAACTGTCCTGCTATCCTGTCTTGCAGTTTTTAACGGGGCCTTTATAACAAGTGCTTAACAGACTTAACGCAGTATGTCTATATGAGTAAAGGATAAGGTGTGAGGTTTTATGTGTAGCCATGCAACAAGGTTGCATAGTAAGTGCATAAAGTAGGCTCTCAAGCAGAGTATTAAAAATTTTTACAGGACAAAGACTGTAGTGATTTTGGGGAAGAGAGCAAGAATTTTTCAGTGTACTAATTTGAGTATGAATTGGCCTTAGAATCATTGCTGTGCCTGAAATCTGTGTTTTCACATCTACTGTACTGTAATTATTCACTGAGCACCTGATATATCTTGCTTTGCTTTAAAATTAATATGGTGATGATAATTCTGCACACAAAATGGGAACAAATGTGCGGCTTCTGTTGTGATCATTATGCTGTCTGAAACATCAGTCCACTTACTGCTTCTTTGCCCTTTGCAATGAGATTGGATTTCATACATAACTCTAAAGGTGTGTGTTAAAAATTTCTGTGCATATATCATTAAGATATAGATATTTTTGCAAAAGCCTGTAGTAATATCTTTAAAAATGCTGTCAAAAGTTCTCCAGGACTGTAAAATACCAGTTCTGTGAGCAATATAAGGATTTTCTTTTATAAGGATTTCTAAGTAGCTTTTGGGCTCAATCTTTAGTGGTGGCTCATGGTTCTCAGCAGAGATAGAGGTAGTGGAAGTGTTTTTACACTGCTTCTATGTTCTCTCCTCACCAGCTCCTCAGGGCAGCCAAGGGTGAGTTTGGCTTCTACCACAAGAGCGAGCAGTAAGAACTTTGCTTTCTCGGGAGGTTCCGCTGGGGCTTGTCCTGTCCTTAGGAGAGAGCAAGTAGGTTCCAGTTGTGATCTTTATTCTGCATCTGGGTGGGGGGTGAAGGAAAAGAAATCCTTCTCTGGGACTTCTGGGAATTCTTTGCACTGTGGAAACCTTGATTAACCAGCTGAGCAGATGCTCAGCCTGCTTCGTGTTGCTGGACAACTTTGCCTTTGACTGAGAAAGTTTCAAGATCCTGAGTCTGAAATGTTGTTTCCTTAATTTCTCCCTACCTTGGATTGGAGTAGAGCCAGAGATGAGATGCTGTATCGAAACTTTAAACTAATAGCTTGGATTTCATGTAAAATTAGTTGACGGTAAAGGTAAAACTATAAACTAAAAACTGGCTGCTCTTTTGTTTAGGTTTCTTCATGTTTGAAGTGATCTTCTTGATGACTGTTTTTCAAAGCTGATTTTTTTGTGTATTTGAGATGTATCTCTCAACTTCCAGATACACAAAAGACACGGTGTCATATTTTGGCCTTGAGAAAATCCCTTTTTTCTACCTACAGTCACCAATCTGACCCGACAGAGCCGTTATTTAAAATTGATACTCAACAAATGGTTTTTGCAGAAGGTGCTGCTGTACTACATTGTCACAGACTAGTGTATAATTTTCACAGTGAACAGAACTGAAAACTGTAAGATCAAGAGAGATTTCCATTGTTGTGCAAATGTCTGGCACATGCCCAAACTATGTGAGAGAGGAAGATTAACTTGTCTGAGGACTGTTGAATATGAATAAGCAAACAACGGAAGTTATTAGGCAGGGAAAAATTCGTATTCTCCTTAGGTTTTCTCATCCAAACCAGAAAAACCTTGCACTTTCCTTATTGTGCCATAGTCTGAGTAGGCTCTTTAAAAGCATATAAAATAAATTCTGCTTCTCATTCATAAACTTACCCATCTGTGAAGCCTTTATTCAGAGAAACCTACCTGCTCAAATGCTTGCTTCATTAAAGGCTCCCATTTGTACTCATAAAGACTCATTCATTGCCCTGAATAATATATATGGTATACTGAAAAGAGAACCAACTCTCTCTTTTACAACCTAAATTAAACAACTTTGTCTAATAAAAGAAGCCCTGTCTCATTTCTAACTAGGCCATAAGCCCTAAGGGTCTTGTATGTGTGCATTTATTTATTTATTTTTGCCAAATTGTTCTACAAGGATCTGAAAGCTAAGTGAACCGAGCTGACTAAATTGTTTCTCTCTCTCTGCCTGCTTAGAAAGACTGAAGGAAGCATGGACACAATTGCACTGACGCAAATACTCGCCCGTTAACTTATTCTAAAATGCATCGTATGATCTCCTGTCCTTTTCTCGGTCCCACCTTCTAACCTTTCTAATCTTGAGAGTTCATCTCTATTATATGTGGCTCTTACAAATGCCCATGATTAATAACCGCTGTGATTCATTAGCCTGTGTTGTTGGCATTGTTTCCCCAATGGGAGCATTTGCTATCTAGGGATAGTCCATGATTACTCTGCCTTGTGGAACAGTAAGATGCTTTCAATCTAATGCGCTGTCCATGTTTTAGCATAAAATAATATTAAGGCATCCACATAATGGAACCGTCTGAAGATCCATTTTATTAAGCACTGAAAGAAAATGTGTGTGTGTTTGTATGTGCAAGGGAAACATAATCAGCAAATCTTTTTCACCAGAAACATAATTTCAGTAAGCATTTCACATAAAGACGCAGCTATTTTGAGGTATAGTTCTTTGGATTTCAGGTTGAAAAAATACTCCGTAGCCAATATCTTACCTGGTACAATTAACTTACTCAAATTATATACTGCCTATTCAAAGTAGGAAAAATAGGAAACAGAGGTAGATTTATTGTATTTATTCCATTCTGCGGGTATTTATTTTAAATGCAATCTACCTTCAAGTACAAAGCTGTAGTGCTCTTAAAAGATTACTGTTTCAAGTTACTTCACATACCTTAACAGAGCATGTAACCTTTTTACATTATATGATCAACTTTTTGACAGTGCAGGGCCAGCACAGCTAATGGAATAATAGCCTGCAGGGTCCAGCTAAATGATATACGAATATAATCAACCTTTGTGATGACTATTCAAAAATAATCCCTTTAGCTTTCAACTGCAACATATATTTCAACCAGGCAAAGCCATATGAAGAAAATCTCTGCAGACTCCACTGATACAATATGGCCTTCATATCCCCACAGTGTGTTTGCTGCTCACAGTGAGTTTTAAATTTAAGGTAATGGCTACTGTATATTCATGTGAGCATAGAACAATACCTTTGATTTGTTGGAGAAATGTTACATTAGCTACCAAGGGCCCTATTCAGTAAACTTTGACACAACCCTTATATATGGTTTACTGCTTATTCTAAATGGAATATGCCTGATAAAAATGCTTTGCATGCCCAAATTGTACAAATTCATTAATCTTTATATTCATAAAACTTCCAAGTACAACTGCCTCCATTCCAAGTGGACCTAGTCAGGATACATGGCTAAACGTGTAGGCCCAATCTGCTTTTAAAAAAGCATTGCATCAATTTTCATTTATCAAGAGAGAAAAGAAGGAGGAAGATCTTCAAGTGTGGGACGTGCCTGTTGTTGGCAGTCATATTATTTGCTGCTTTATCTTTATTCCTACTCCGTTACATCATTCTGCAGATTATATAACTGAAAACAGCTGCATGACCTTTAAAAATGCAATTTTTAAATTACAATAACGGGTAATATCTCATCAGCTGCATTACGCCAACTTGATACAATCCTGCCAAATCATGGGGAGGGTATAAAGAATACGGTGAGATAGTCTTGCTTTCTCTCTCCCTTTTGTGACAAAAGTACGGTATTTGCTAACAGTGAGCCTGAATGCATGGAATTCATTGTATTAAAGGAAAAGAGAGGTAACGAAAACACTGCATTGCTCTATATTGCTGCTTTTGTATGTACAATATAGTACGAGTTCACTCACATTGACAGCAGTTGCAAATATGGTCTTGTTTGCATAAATGTACCTAAATGCATGTAAAAACGTAAGAGCACTGTTGCTGTCTTTTGTTTGAGGTGTTGTAGTATGGGATTTTATGCCACTTGAGCAAGTTAGCTGTAGTGGAAGAGTAGGAGAGGGTACAGACATTTCTTCTATTTGTTTGCCTTGGCATTTCTTGAGCCTGCAGAAAATTAGGGCATCCTCAGCATCCTGCAGCTGGGAGTTCCAAGGATGAGTTGTCAATGCACAAAGAACCCCTCCCTTTGTCTCTAGGCCTACCACCTGCTACTTTCAATACATCCTACTTCGTTCTTTTATTGGAAGAGACAGTGAAAAATGGTTTCAGGGTCACCTTCTGCATGCTACTCTCATTCCTACGTTTGTTGTCTCCTGAAAATATTGCCTTTCTTTTATTTTTTCAAAGCAGTTTCAGCTCCCCAAACCAATAGTCCTCTTATGATTCTTCATCGGTTCATGGAGCTTTTCAGCAGAGCTCTTGTTTAATAAAGTCCAACGGTCTCTGAACAATGCAAAACTTGGATTTGAATGCTTTCTCGTCTTATGGGCATGCAAGCTCAGGAACACAGGTGTTGCCTGTTTCATTTTCTTTATAATCTTTGGAGAGAATGGTGCCTAAAATTCATGTTCTCTCTGGAATTAGTGATCATTTTAGCTTCAGTATTTGTAGGTGTGACTTTCATTCTTTTGTACGACTTTTCACTGATTATATTGTGTAGAGGACTAGCAGCTCTGCTTAGCTTTCTCCCAGGAACATAGTGAAATAACGAGATTTTTACAAGTGTAACGATCTTTAGAAAGACACATGTAAACAGCAAGAACAGAGATGTCAATTCTAGCTGCACTGAAAACTGGACCAGACAATTTTAATTATATTTTATCAACAGCAGTGATAATATGTCAGGAACATCCTATTATGATTAATTATATTTACATACTATTAATACATATTAATGTTTATCTCTGCATTTTGTGCAACACAATAACATAGAAGGAGAATGCTTGATGGTGTGATCAAGCATTGGTGTATATGTATTATCATTATGAATATGAGATGTTTTTATTGTTCCCAAATAGCACAGGCCAAACAAATGCCAGGAAAACATTTATGGCTCAGTATTCCATCAGTTATTCTTGATATGCTTCATATTTGCTGGGAGGATAGAACTGTTAATCAGACAATAATAGCTTGGTGTCCGTGTGTGAAGGCAAAAGGCCAAAAGGTGCATGAGAAAAGCCATTTAAGCTATAATTCCCCATCTGTCACGTACACATCCCCACCACTTTTCGTATATGTCAGTGTCTGTAAGATACATTGCTGTCAGAGACACACTTTTATGTTTATTTGCTTGCAAATACATATGTTACTATACATACCTAGTCACATTTTGGGCTTGAGTCACCCCAGCTGTCTTGCATCACTTTTTCAACAATAAACTTCCACTGGAGGGAGTAATAATGCTACATGGGTGTAAAGCTGGCGTGGAGCAACATAGTTCAGACCCCTTGTTAGCACTTCTGAATTGCATGAGGCGCTTGGCTGCTTCACGGTGTTTGAGTTCCTAAGGCAAACGGAGAAGTTATAGACTGTGCAGCCGTGGGCAGAGCCCCTTGTATTCAATTAGGTTTAATTAGATTTTTTTGTTTAGACATGGTCTGCTAGTAAAGGAATTTCCATTGATGTACTTTATCCCCAGTTTCAGAAAATGTTACCTGAAACAACTATATTGTTACATACAGAGCAAAGCACTAACGTGCATGTTGCCCTCGTACAAAATGAGACTTCATACGATAACTTAGCCTAATTCTCAGATATTCTTCATAGATTTACTTACCCTATTCTTACTTGCACACAACTATGGATGAAGTCCTAATTAGTAACTATACTTAATAAAAGCCTATGATACGACAAAACATAAATTTTATTGAGTCTTGAATGGTCCGGTGGTTTGCATCTGTTCCAAACATTTCACTAGCAGAGACACTGCTTTGAACATTATTTTTCATCTCCACCAGAACTGGATTAATGTATTTATTTTGGACATCAATTAAATTAGGACACCATATAAGCACCATTGGTATTACAGTGACTGAAAGACACAGAGTCCAGTTTTGGGCATCACAGTGCAAAGAAGTAGTGACAAATTGAGGAGGATCCAGCCAAGGATTATACAGAGGTCAGAAGACATGAGCTCCTTTCAAATATTAGAGATTGCATTTGCTTTATCTCAGAGAAGATTAGAGGAAGGAAAATAGTCTCCTTTGCTTTTTGTGTCTACCTGTGGTGGTTTAACCCCAGCCGGCAGCTAGGACCATGCAGCCAATTGCGCAGTTCTCCCCTTTCCCCTTCAGAAGGGTGGGGAGAAGAGTAATAAAAGGAGAGGAAAGGAAAGGGAAAAAATCTTGTGGGTTGAGATAAAGACTGTTTCATAGAACAACATCAGAAGAAGGAAAATAACAACAACAATAATAATAGTAAAAAAAAAAATACAAGATAAAGTAATACAATACAAGTCCATCTCATCACCTGGTGAATTGGTTGCCCAGCTCATCTGGAGCAGTGATCGCGGATTCCCACACTACTGCCAACCCCCATTTATATACCGAGCATAGTGTCTAAGGTACAGAATATTCCATTGGCCATTCTATTGTTCTGTCTGTGCTCCTTCTCCGCTTATGTGGGAAGCTGAAAAAAGTCCTTGAATAGTATAAACATCACCTAGCAACTAAAACAATATGCATTATTGACATTCCTTTCTTACCAAATCTGAAAACACAGCAACCACTAGAAAGAAAATTAACTCTATCCCAGCTGAAACCAGAACACCACCAAAGGTAGAACAAGAAAAAACATCTTAATTTGCAATAAATATTTATCTTAAGTATTAGGGAAGAAGCTGATCTGTAAGATCATGAAGCACTGGAACAGAGAGATTAGGGATGTTGTGAAACGGCCTTCATCCAAAGCCTTTGAGAATAGATTTGACAGAGATGTCAGGGATGCGCACTTTCTTCATTTAAGGAGGCGAACCAGATCAGTAGTTCCCAAAATAGGAAAGAATCCCCCAGGGATGGTGTGGTTGTAACTAGGCAGATGGAGGTATGATGCTGGAGAGTCACTGGGAACAGAGCAGAAAGTACAGCTAGGAGGTGGGAATTTGGTGTGAAAATGGAGCAATGAAAGACCAAGGCTGAGCATCACAGATCACGGGAGCAAGAGAGGTCTGCGGCTGCCAAAAGCCTCAGAGTTAAGCCATTGCCTCCCAGGCACCTGCTCCTTTGATCACATCCCATTAGGGCGACCTCACTGAGAGGTGGCATCCTTACTTATCCAACCTCCTCACCCTGCTCTTGCTTTCTGCACTGCTCACGTCTTCCCCTGGATAGTCTTCTTGCTGCCTGCCATCTTTCAGTGCTGTCTTTGACATCATCTTCTCCCAAATGCATCTTCCTTGTAGACTCCCCAGCTGGTCCCACCTGGACCTATCCTGCAAAACCGGCCTGTTTGAGAACTGTTGCGTAGGAGTACAAGAAATAAGAACAGAAATCGCTGTCAGTTCTGTATTTCTACGATTATGTCTTAAGTGGCTCTCCTCTGTGTTGTCTTAGATTGCCTTCTCCTGTGACTTTTTGTTGTTATTATGTGTTTTTCTAATAAACCTTCTAGGCTTTTTTACTATGAAGAATGTTGTAAGTCTAAAGACTAAGGCACCTTTTTTTTTTTTTTTTAATAACAGAACTTGATAAAGAAACAAGTGCTTCAAAGCCCCTGTGAGCCTCTTCCAAAGACACCAGTTCTAGATCCTTCCTGGTACAGTATTTGCTCTTAATCCATAGTCTTTATACCAATATGCTGATTTTTGCAAAATGTCATTGGTATCAAAATTTAACCTGATTTTGACAGGCAATTGCACATCATCTCTGTTCTGCTTTGTTCAAATATCAATATCTTTCCTGCTCATAAATGAACGAATCACACTTCCTTCAGATTTTTTACTTGTTTTCCCAGTTTTAGGATTTAATTGCCTTTGATCGTGTAATTGCTTTTACTTGACAGAAATAAGCCTTTGAGACAGAAACAAATCTATTAACCAGATGCTGAACCCAAATATAGAACATGTAGATATCAAAGCGTATATATAAACTCACAACATTTGCTAATTTTTATTTCCTCTTTTTCATTATAGAGAATGCCTGCTTACTTACAGAGAAGCTGATAGATGTATAATGAGTACAGGAAGATCCTTGAAGAGTCATGCAACAAAGTAGGAATTTGGGTAGGAATTTTGTCATTTAAATGGGAGCACAGTGTTGCAGTATGAATATCTGCGAGCTCTAAGTTCTTTTATGACTGAAGTGTGGCTTCAATATGTATTACGCGTTTTCATCAAAAATAGCTGGTGTCATTGAAATAAATACAAAAGAAAAATAGTAATATAGAATAGAAAGTTTGCACTTTGTGCCCCTAATGCTTATTGTCTTCCCAAGTGTCAAGATCCTCCTGTTGAGATACTAAACATCCTCTGCGCCTACTGAATGGGAATCCAAGATGCTTGATACCTTGTAAGATCAGGTTCTAACTGTGTCTAGAGAGTTTTCTTTATATCCCAGATTATTGTCCCTCTCAGAAAAAATAAACTACAAGCTCAATGCCTTATTTATAGGGCTATCAGTGATTTTTAGCCTCTGTGCTTAACAGTTGCGGTTCAACTGTAACTTGAATCGAAAAGATCCAGCCTGGGTGGCACACTGTGGTGCAATTTTGATCTACTCTATAACACAAGTTGGACCCAAAACACAACTGAGTTTGTCTAAAATCTGGTTGAGCGCACTCATGAAACTGCTGAAAGCCTGTACAATCAAAGCATTTGAAATGCCATTGACTGTCTCAAGAGCAACATCAATCTTACAGGCACAGCTGAAACAACTATATTTAACAATGAAAGTGTATTTGGTAGAATACCCGTATGTCACACTTTCAAAATTGAACCCAAAATTCCCCCTTTTAGCAAAAGCTCTGTTCATTCACACAATCAGGTAAACTAAAATTCTGCCTAGATTCTTTTCGATAAATAGTCTGAAGCACTGATTTTGGAGTGTGTGTGGACAATTGTCTCCCATTTTGAGCTGATTAAGTTCTTGACAGTGGGTTCCCCACGTTACCCACAACAGTCTGACTCCTGTGATCTTCACAGTCCTCAAGAGGGCATTTTCCAGCTACCATCAGTGTTGGCCCGAAGAAGAGATAGAGGACAGAAGACGGTGCTTATCACTTTGCAAAATATACGTAAAAGCAAGATTTGGAGCCTTTGAATTTTATTTAGGAAAACTGATGCAATCTTTCTTAATTTTATGTATTAGAAAACCTGTTCTTTCAAAATACATAAACAAAGCTTTATGAATACCAATAGTCGACCATTCTTTTCTTTAAACGGAGGTTTCCAGATTCAGAGTTTGAAGCAAGGTCCATTAGACCTGTAATCAGTTTTTATGACAGTCTTTGAGCAAGCAATAGCTTTTGCCATAGTAATAACTCAATTCACTGGTTTTCTTCAGGACTGCAATTTCAGTAACTGGTTGACATGTGACAATAGGATTTTTCCCTGTTAAGGTATAGTAAAAATGTATCATTAACTAGCTCTTATTAGACCATTTTTGATCAAGATGCTGTGTACACGCAATGTAAATACAAATACCTCAGTAATTTTATTCTTTTACTTAGAGGTCTTCATTGTCTAAACACCAAACTTATTACAACAATGTTCATTTAGAATGTTTTTACAAGGCTGAAAAGTTGCATAGGAATGTTCCTACGTGCAATTATGCACATACATAAGCATACAAATCTCTTTATTAAGTGTTAAAAAGGAGGTGAACATTTTATGAAAACCAGGAAGAGAAACAGGAACGTGAATTAAATATAAACAATAACAGTATCCAGTTTACCCCTTATATTTTACATTATAAAACCAGCACAATTTTGCAAATAATATCTGAAAATCACATTAATCTGCAAACTCTTCTAATCTTGATAAGTATAGCATGACTGCTTGTAAGAAGTTGTTATTTTTAGATATTTGGAATTTCTTTTATCAGAGTGTGGTTTAAAGAAATGGTGTATTTGAATTTATCCTTCATAGTAAAAAAATAGATCTAAAATAACATAAACCAAGCAGACTTTGTAGAAAAGAAAAATACCAATTTTTCCAGGGCAAGTTTCTAAATTCTTAAGGGTTTTGAACCTCACATACCTTTCTGCAGCAGCTGAACATTCTGTGTATGTGTTCCAGAAGCTATCATGCAGTTACATTAAATAGCATCCATGATCATCACTACTTTTTGACAATCTGCACTTAGTAACAAGCGATAACTTTTGTATGCTTGTGAAAAGATGGTCACAAATTAATCCTCTAGAGCATTAGCTCTCCCATACTTTTTAACGATACTTTTTAGTCATAAAGCTTTTAATAAAAATAAGGGGACTTTTATCATCCTGTAGTAATGTAAATGCAAGTTGTGTTCTTCAGAGTCAGGAAGCTTTGGGAGAAAATCATGTGTATTGAGCTAAATGTACCTGCCTCCCATCCCAGTAATGATTTGTCTGATGGGTAGCTCTCTGTCTGGCAGAATGCAGGCGGTGTTCTGCTCCTCGCAGACTTTTTCAGCAGGAAAAGGAAGGCTCCGCTTTGCCCTTCAAATTAACAGGGGAAGGAGGTTAGGCAGAATGTTGTTCCATACGTTATACTTTGGACGGGATCCTGGAATACACCTCTTGGCTGTTGGAGCAGTCAGAGCTCCGTGGGTCGTGGGCAGGCCTCGGTGTAACGCCTCGCGTGATCCAGCTGAAAGCACAGTGCTCACTGAACTTGGCTGCACTATCAACTCGGTATTTCTTTAGAAGAAAAATCGCCACTTGCTGAGTTACCCATGCCTCCTCCAACACCACTTTTCTGTGGTGATCCCTTGTCGGACATCATCCTGCTCATAAGATCTGCTGAGATCAGAGCTCAAATTGCTATAATGGAGCTTTTGTCCTTTGTCTCTTTACATGAGAGATGCTCTCATTTCTTTAAGGAGCTCGTCATATGGAACAGAATTATTCTGCCCTCTGCCTGGCTCATTATCATTGCAATCCTTCCTCCAAGTTTTTCCAGAAAGCCTCTAATACCCTGACCCTTAAGACTTTTCAGTCAGAAAGGAGGACTCATGAGAGAGTATGAACTGCAGTTACAGGTTTTTCTGTGCTCTGAGAAATTATAGGCGTAGTTGACTTTAATGAAGTTAGGAAAGCAGGTAAATCAATTTAGCATATAACACCAGGTATCCGTTTCAAAACTAAGACTTGTCAGACATATTATAGCGGATGAAACCCTGAATAGTTCTGAAGTGTAATACTGATGTCTCTAAAACCTGCGTCTTGTGGGTGCCGAAGGTATGCGAGACTGGCAATTAAGACTGCTTTTTGAATAGGATTTTAGTAGGTTTCACTGTGGATGGTATTGACTAGCAATTCATAGGGGGAGGTTGTACCTCAGAAAGGATTCTGTTTATAATTATGAAAAGCATGTTTTCTGACTGTTAATAGGGTATATCTTGTTAATTATGATGATATATAAGGTATTTCACCTGTGAAGCCATTTAGAAAATTAATGTTTGAGTCACAGAAAGGTCATTGCCATTGTGGAAGGAATCCATTCATCTCTAAATAGGCCATCCGAATATAGACAAAGAAATACACTATATATAATTACCTAGAAATAGATGGAATAAATAAGATTGATGATAGGTATTACTAAAGCCACACTTTAGTTTCCTGCTAGGAAAAAATAGAACATAACTGGAAGAAACAATAATATGCATGTAAAAATGCTAGAAATGGGTTAAAGTCTGAAGTAGTTATGTGAGATTCAGCTATTACACGAGGTGAGAACTCATCAGCCTTCGGAAGTGGTGTACATCAAGGCTTTGTCCTGAGATTCAGTCAGGTATTTCTGAAGACAGGTACTAAAAAGAAGAGAATGAGGACTAATTTTTATTTTTTCAAAACTGTGTCTTGTTTGACAGCGTAACTTCATAGTATCTCTATATTTGACACACTTATGCTTACAAGTAGATAGAATGTATGTGCTGTCTTTGAAGATAAACAAATAAACATGTTAATGAATATTTCCATGTGTGAGTCTTCTTTTGACACAGACATATCACTGAAGAGTGACGCTGCGCGTGAAGGAGCCCAGCAGCTATGATGGCAAAGCACACTGCCAGTTTAACCTTAGGAGATAAACTTCTCTTTCTAAACATTTAATGTTTCGGTTTTTAAAACTACAGAGTAGAAGTCCAGAAGGGCTGTTGGTCAAGTGAGCTCTCAAGCCCATTTAGCAGAGGAAGAGAGAGATAAAAAGGTGTGAGTGTGCCTTTAATTGAAAGCCTGCCGTTTAATCTTAGCTCGTCTGTGCAGGAGACAAAGCCAGTCCCAGATTCATACCCGCTTGCTGCAAGGATGGCTTGGAGGAATCCATCTCAATGGGTGAGAAAGCAATTTAGCAACTAAAATCCCCTGTCCTGGTCCCTGCGGAATGAATAGGTTTGTTTCACCGAGGTTAACGATGAAGTTACCTGTTTGTTTCATTACCACGTGAAAGGCAGACAGACAACTTTGCAGCAAGAGCGGCTTTCAAGCACAGCTCACCGGGGTGAGATCTGAAGTGCTTGGCCCTACCTGAAGTCTCTGGGAGCCGAGGGTCTGCAGCCCCAGAAGAATTGTTCAGCTCTTTGTAGGATCACGGAGAGGGGGAGGAAAAGTCTGAAGCTGTCCCAGCAGCTACCCGTTCTCCAGCTCAGTTCTGCAGCTTGGCCACCTGCAGTGAGTAGACAGAAAAACGGTGGAGAGCAGATTTTCAGTAGCACATGGAAGACCCAGGGGCTGGGAACTTGAGCGTCCTAGGAGGAGCATCTGGGAGCAGCAATAGCTCCTGGCCCCCACTCAGCTCTGAACCCAGCTGGGACCAAGATCTCCCGCCCCAGAGAGACTGATGAGAGGTAAGCCTTGTCTCTGGGAGGCAGCTTCCTTCAGCACCAGCTTTCGTAACTGGCACCTGATTTGGGCAATACATATCCATACACAGAGGTATATCACCTTTGAAAGATTGCTGCCTCCTACACCAAGTTATTCTGCGCCTGGCAACATCGCTCCCTGGTCTTCCTGGACAGTTTCAGAAGACATTGCCCCATCCCGACGCACGTTCACCATTTGTAATTCAAGTGGCTTGAATCTGGACTTAACCACAGCGGTGCCTCTAAAAACACCTCAAAGAGCTCTCCCTTAAGCATGGTGGTCACTGTTATTTCCTCCTGTTTTCTTTCATAACTTTTGTCTGCCTCCCGGCTCCTCAGCATCAGTTGGCTGAGAAAATTAGACATTCTCCCTTTCCACGTGAGTTGCAGGAAATCAGTTTCCCTGGCATTGCAGTCTGCTTTCTGGGCAGACTGCACTCATGCCAGGCTCACAGTACAGATTAAAACAAAATTTATTTATGATAAGGGAAGTTCAGGATTACCTAACTTCTGTCTCCAGGCCCCACTCTCTCTCAGCTGCCCCTTTAACTTTTACATTCTGAATTGCAATGAGCTTTCACATCTGCTGAGCCCTGATACTCTCAGAGGAGCTCTGTGATATTAGAATATTTTGATGAATTAGAGCCTTTGCTTTTACTTCGCCTCTGCAAACCTCTGTTCTGGGAGAGCAACATCACCGATGCATTCACATTTTGCCGTGCGTTGGGCAGAAATGGCTAAACTGCTCAAGATGGGGACAGTTAAGCAGAAAGGGACGAGGATTTATGGCACTTTGAGTTCTTCCTGCCCTGCTGAAACCCAGCGCAAGCGTACCCCGTTCGGCTGGGGAGGGATGCATCTGGCCTTGCCAGCAGCAGCAGAGCAGATCACATCCACAGAGCCAGTGGTGAGTGGGCACCCACACAGGCTTGTAAAACGTAGCTGCTCCTGTGCTGGTTGTACGGAGGCTCTAACAGCAATCAGCAGCTCCCTTATGTGCAAACGTTGGTATTTTTCAAGTGCTGGCTGTAGGTCAGCCAAGTGGCTGTGTACCTACCACGGCACCGGGGCTCGGGGCTCTACAAAAGCAATACAATCCATGTTGGCACTGCGTACTTTGTATAATTAAGGAGGGACACCACGAACCAGTCTTACTGATGTGCCTGCAGGGGAAGTTCTCGTTAGCCAGAGCCGATAACCCTTGTGTGAAACCAGCCTGGACCAAGCCAGCTCAATCTCCTGAAACACAAACTTGTGGGCCAGCAAAGGTGACTCTGGCAGGGGCAGGAAAGATGTCCAGGATCAGTGTGAATGTTTTAGGTGCAGTAGGAGCCAGTTAGACGGTAAGATGTTAGGACTAAGAGCCAGCTTTGAGGTAACTTGTGCGTGCTGGGCTTGGCACAGTAGTCGGGGAGGGGGCGTGCTGGCACAGGCCGTGTGCATGCACACACGCCAAACCGCCTCGGAGCGGGCCGCATTCAATCAGGGTTGCCGGTTGGGGTCACTCGTATAAGTCATGTTCTAGGTTTTTTCCTCTCCTTCTTCCTGATTAGAAAATTGCAGAATAGTGGAACCTGCCTGGAAAATTGCTTTCTGAGACCATCTGTGCCAGAAAACTTGGTCGTTTCTGCAAAGTAAATAAAAAGCAAGCTGTGAAGGTGAGCAAAGTAAAAGAATAAAAAAAATACACTAATATATTTGCAAAAAGCGTTCTTGCCTTAGTCACCCCCTCTGTTTCTCCCAGATCCCACACGCCACTGTAGGGAGCTGCGCTATTTCCATCGGTGAGACAAAGCAGTTTCCCTTGAAAGCTGCTGGGTTTAATCTCACCATCAGATGGTGTGATTCATTTCTGCAGTCCCTGTTGTACATTTCTTAATATCAGACACGAGTGAAATATCTTCAGGACTGTGAGTGAGAGTGGAGTTAACTATTTTTTCAAAGGAAAAAGATGCTGGAAATACAGAGTGGTCTCCATCAGCTGAAAGAGCTTGGGAAACCAAGGCCAGACTCCTGGGCTGCACATGATGAGCCTGTCGTGGTACCGACTAAGTGAGCCAGGAAGAGGCTTTCACACCTCTAAAATAGAGCCAATTTGGTTCAGCCAAATCCCATGTGCAGTTTGGAGCATTTGGCCCAGCACGCAGCTGCCTGGAGGTGGCCACATCTGGTGAGTAACAGCTACTGCCCTGCAGAGGAGAAGGCCTACTCCGGCTGCAAGGCTGTGCTGCGTGACATTGTCCTCTGCCTGAATTCATCCTCCGCAGCACAGCAAAGCTTTCCTCTGCCTTTTGTAGTGCTACAGCGGCTCCACGGAGCCACGTGAATGGGCAAAAAGTTTCATGTAATAGTTCGGGTTTCCTCTCATCTTCTGTGAGGTCAGCGCATGTCCATAGCCTGCTTTAAATACGGTCATCATGTGCGTTGTCTCAAATCATTGTGTAGGTCAAGAAGGCCTCCTGGGACCTGGGTTCAGTGAAGACTTGCTGAAGTCCTTTTGCTTTTTCCTCTGGTTTCTGAGCTTTTGAATTTTGTTCACGGTGTATGCTGAAGTTCTGCCCTGCAACAGCTTTCCTGCAATGGAAGCTGCAATTCTCAGGCCGTCACTTGACTTCTGAAGCAAAGGCTTCAAAGCCTCCCCGCATATTGCAAGCTGATAGCCCTGAATTATGTGTCTTCACATCTTTGCTTCCTAATGGTTGTGCTCAGGCCTTTTGAATTTCTACCCGCAAATCATCTTCAACACCTTTGAAATACGAGCGTTCATAATGGTTCTATGAGCTGAAAAAGTTTATGTCATAGTTTAAAGTGGTCCTGTCATCTTTAGCTGTTCTTTTGCATCGCTGCACAATGACCACCCATTTGGGGGAAAGTACTTTCCATGATTTCGTCTGGTTTACCATGACGGGTTCCTTGGTTAGGAGCTTGATCCTCTTTTCTCACCTTTTTCCACATGCAGCATTACAGTGTTAAAAAAAAATCTGTTGATGGGGTCAGATGGACATTCACATCAGAACTAGATCAGAATCTCACTCCCCAGCAGAAAGGCTTTGGGTCGAGACCCAAATACAAATGACCATAAAACTGAGATTTTGAGCCCGCTATATTCCTTTCCCATTTGCACTTTCTTCCCCACTTTTCCTTGTACTCATCTGTTTCCTTCTTTCCCTTCATTTAAAGTTTCCCCTCTGTCTTCACAATCTTGATTAACATCGGGTTCTGCAGAAGCTCGTTCACCCACCCCGCACATCACCTGCCAAAAAGTTGGCACGTGCAGTTCCTTCTTTATAAGGAATCGCCATCTCTTCTCTCTGATTCTCTGAAACCGCTCGCTAAGCAAAGGCAAGTCACGTCTCCAAGAGGATTGTGTGGCTGGTTACATTGCTAGGACAAGTGAAACTGTTCCGTGCTGCCTAAAAGTGAGTCAACTCATGGGCTTTGCGCCTTTGAAAAATGGATGAATTCTGTTTGTCTGTGTTTATTCCTGACTTCACAACTGTTTTCCCCAGTTTTCAGGTGTCGGTAACCTTTGAGAGCAGGATTTGCTCTGTGTTGCTATAGCCTGGGATTTTGGTCTGTCTCCTTTGCTTTGTAGCCTTCCTTCGTTGTTAACCAGGTATGCCTGCCGAATGAAGACTTGATACAGGTGAGAGGTAAAAGATGATGAGCTGTTTCTAATTAAGCTTCGCTGCAAACAGCTGGTTTGTAGAAGTTACGTTACGCCCTCAAGAAAAACGAAGGTACTTAAGCCTAGAGTATCACTGATCTCTGTACACCAGAGATTTTGGCTGCTAAATGCCTGCCAAACTCTGCCCTTCGCAAACTCCAACCCTCATCTTCAGGCCTGGCTGTGGGACGTGCTCACGGACCTCCATATCAGAGCAACCCCATCAGTTGTGAACTGGTCGTGCTTGTACCCAGTATCATCCGCGACTGTCTCCCCCTTAATTCTCTCGGCCTGGAAGCAGCCTGGTGTCTCCTGAATAGGGGTTAGCGTTATTTATAGCCATTTGCAGGTGTGCTGCTAAAAGACTGAACTGCAAATCACCCCAAATGTTGTTCCGGGATGAAGTGCCTCTATATTATTTAACAAGTTGTCCCAACACGACTGAACGGTGCACGATGGAAAAAACTTGCCACAGAAATGTAATATCGAAAAGGCCGTAATACTGCATATTTAGTTTAGATTTGTAATTGCAATTGATATTCTTCTGTCAGTTTTGTATTTTCAGCTTCAGAAAAGCAGAGGACTTCTAACCTGGGGGTGTCAGCGGGGCAGTACGATGACTGATGCGTGTGACACTGTTATACAGCTGGCTTTGTAGAGTTATTTGACACAAAAAAAGACGCGGCTGCCTGTGCGCTTTTTAGTTACAGCTTACTGCCTAGAGTGTGAGGCAGCCGCGTCGTTTTACAGTGTGTGAGAGTGATTCTGCCTCAGTCGAAGGAAGATTGAGGTGTGATGAAATGCCAGGCAAAAACGCCTGCAGATACCTCAAAATAAAGAACTACACATGTTCTGGGATGTTGGTCCATCGTATTTGGCCTTAACCTGGCGCACAGCGCTTTCCCGGATCAAGGACAGGCTTGTAATTTCGAAATGAGAGGAAAAGTAGAGCAGCATCCTAGAAAGCCTGGGCTGAAAATTAACCACATCAATTGTTATATTAATCCTTTTTCTGGTACTTGCAGGTGTTTTTCCTCATTCAGACGTATGTACAGGCTACCATTACGTGGTAAACAGCTTCTGGTTATTCTTTACTTGACCAAGGACAGCTTAAAGATTGTCATGCCTGAAACATGCACCCAGTCGAGATCTCACTGGGTGAGACCCGGCACAAAAGGTAACGGAGCCGCCCGGCACCGGCAGCCAGGTCAGCTGCCGGCTTCCTCTGGGCCAGAAAACTTGCTCACAGACAGCCACAGGCATACTTGGAAGGGCGAAGGAGGGAAGAGGGGATCTGGAGGAGTGAAGGGAGGGCTGGCATCAGCGCTTCCTTCCCAGGGATTCGGGGTTTGGAGTCGTATGAATTAAAGGGCCTTTTCTAAAGGTGAGAACTGAATAGCCCTGGCAATGCCCCTGTCGCTTTTTAAGGAGTAACTTTGTTTTCAATTTAACCTTTTGAGTTTTCTCAGTTAAATCTTAACATCACTCAGATCCCTCCTAGCGTGAAGTCCAAGACCTTCTAAAACTATTGGTGAAGATGTTTAAAATGTCACTACAGACATGAAGTGTCCGTTTCCACGTGGATAACGGGGCTGTTGGTGTTGGCGGGTGCCTGTGTGGAGGAGGACCCACTTAATTAAAGCCGGTCTCAGGCTGCAGAGCTGCATCCAGGCGCCGGGAGGGCGAGAGCTGTTGCAACAGGAGTGGTCTGGGGGACAGGAGGTACCCCGGGCGCCGACACGTTTGCCCAAGCAGCGTCTCTTCTTCAGGTGGCTCAGTCACAGATGGGAGCCTGGCTGCCTCGGGAGGGCCTGGGGGACCACGCGCCGCATGGCTGTCCCTGTCTGTACCTCTGTCTGCGCCTCCCCCGGCCTCAGACTGGCTTTAAAACCCTTCACCCACTTCAAACCAATGGAACAGGTAGAGAAAGGGCTTAACTGTGACTATATCCCCACAGGTTTTGTGCGGTGAAGCAGCTGACAGAGGGGACAGACCCCACGTGTGTCCCACACAAGGGAAAAGGCAGAAAATCACACGTGTAGCAGAAAGCCTGCCCCAGGCAAGAGGTTTTATTAATGCTTCAGGCTCGGGAAAAGCGTCAGTCCGAGTTTGTGCCTTATTTGACACCAGAGAATCCCACCAAAAGACCCGAATCCGAGGGAAGTCGAATTTCACCGTTCCACTGCCACTCTGCTGTGGTACCCCTGAGGCTGAGCTTTAAAAACGACCGCTGTGCTGCTGCTGGGGAAAAAAAAAAACACTTCTTCCTGTATTTCGAGGTGAATGGGTGTTTTGTTGGGCATATCGTACTCCCAGCGTCCTGGGAGGAAGATATTCAAGGACGCTACTGGTTCAGGTTTGTGGAGGTGCTGTCAGATGGGGCTGGGTCGGTCCCCTGGTCTGAGCGCTCTCCTAGGACTTGTGCAGCTCCTCATCCATCCCAAACTTCTCTGTTTTCCTCTGCTGCCAGGTGGGGTAGCAGCACGTCCCTGCCTCCTGGGGATGCTGTGGGGATCAGTACACTAAATACCTGAATTGCCATAAAGACACAGAAAAAACTGTAAAACTCTAGGAAAAAAAAAGAAAAAAAATCACCAAAAAATAACCCCCCAAACCCAGCCAGCCCATTGGGGCACAGTGTTAAATACACTGTCACTCACCCCCAGCGTGGTTTTCCCTTTTCTGCGTGCTCTCTTCCATGCACTGCCACTGCTCTTGCAATTTGAGCCTGCGAGGCGTATGGAACGGGACTATCGCAGCACACGCAAGCGTTGGAGTTCGGACCGCGTGTTTTCCTTCCCCGAGCACTGCTGCCTCGGCACTTGTCAGTGATGTGTTTTGCAAAAATAAATAAATAAGGGAGCGAATGAAAATGTCATATACATAAATATGCCACGATAAGTTTAGTCTTTGGATCAAAGTGCTCAAAACGAGACAGCTTTGAAACAGAAAGGTAGGAATCAAAATTACACCTCCCTGCGTATCAGCTCGGATGCCAGCTGTTTAACTGAGGCGTACGTACCGTGGCTGATTAAATGAAAACATTTTAACAGCTGTCTAAAAAAGCAAAACCCTCTCCCCATCTTCCCGGGGCTGCCTGGTACACCATCCTCATGGGCTGCCCAAGAGAGCGGCCACTGGGCTCCAGACCCTGCTTGCCCCGTCTCCGCTCATGGACGTGCGTGTGGGGGCCGCAGGGCACACAGGGCTGCGCCAGGGGCTGGTCCACAAGCTATAAAATCTTTGGCAAGGTCCAGACCTCACTGAGTCCTGGTGCCATTGACTCGCAAACCCACGTCTGGGCAAAAGCCCATCGGCTGGCTGGCTCTAGTCCAGACTATTCAATGAGTTAAAAGTAACGCTGGCTAATTCCGGGGGACAAAGCGGCTCAGCAGGTTGAGGGGAGACCCGCTGGTTTTCACATCCAAGCCAAACACAGCCCGACCTCCCCAGCGGGGAAGAGGCTTTATGGAAGAGAAAAAGCTTTGGGTAAGTGATGGGTGGTCTCTGGTGGCTGCATCCCTGCCAGTCTGCAGAACCAGCTGGGAACCGTCCTCCAGCCCTGGGGCCAAGCGGCGCTGCCTGACTGCTCATTCCCCTCCTCTCTTCCCCTCCCTCGCCAAAACTGCCTGGGCACAACCGAACTGCCTGTTTGGAGCAGATACTGTCCCCAGCCCACGGGCAAGGATTGCCCAGGAGGGTGTTTATCGGCTCCGGGCAGCACGGCAGAGCCAGAGCCGTCTGTGGCCAGGCTGGTGGCCCCATCCTGCTTCGTCTCCTGGTGCAGGCACAGCCAGGAGGTGCTGACCGCGATGCTAGCCTGGGCTCTGGGGGGGCTGCACTAGATGGCCTCCCAGGATCTCACCTCCTCAGCTGTACTGGGAGGACGATGATACTCTTCTTGTAGCGCCGGTGTTGCCACAAACCCCAGCGCTGGGTTCTAACAGTGGCCTCAGCGGGGCGGGCAGCAATCGCACAGCCTGGGCTGCGTCAGCCATCACCCCTCTCTGAACGCGACCCCACTCCGGCCGTGGGAGGTGTTTCCCCAGTTTTCCTGAGCAGCCAAGGGATGAACCTGGGCAGAGAGACGGGGACTGGACACATCACCCCACCACCACCCCCTGCCCGCTGCTGCCATCCACCTCGTGTCTGCCTGTCGGTGGAAGCTGAAACGTGACGATGCCCTGTGAGGAAGGGCCAGTAGGAAAGGTTTGTGGGCATCTTCGTGTAAGGTATTTAAGTACAAGAAACTTGGGAGGGTCATGTATCAAGGCACCAGGCGTGTCCATCCACAGCCATTTTTAAAGATGCTGCATTTTAAGAATGTATTCTTAAAATTTCCAAAATGAAGAGCAAGCAAGAAAGAAATTTTACAACTCAGGATGTAAGAACGATTTCAAAATGTGACATCACCTGCTTTTTTTGCATAGCATCTGTTGTGTTTAAGTGTGTGTGTGTACACCTGTGGGATGGAGGCTTTTATTACGCTAAGGTTTGCTCAAGCCCACCTCGTCACATTCTTCTTTGGCTTCGTGTTGCTGCCCGGTGGGCACTGCCACGCATCTTGCTGCCAGAAGCCCCCCCACAAGAGTCGCAGCCATTACATGGGTGGCACGGGACCTGTACGCGGCTCATTCGCTGCTGCACACCCACCACTTCTGCCCGCAAAATAGGGCAAGAAACTGAACTGCTCTTCACTTGCTTAAAAGCTGCAACTGCTGCTACCATAAAATGTTGTCGTCGTTGTAACTCGAGACTTTTCCATGGCTTTCCCTCCCAGCCTGGCATGGACTGACCTGCCCAGCTACGTCTGACACAATGTTTTTAATGGCTTTGTTAAATACAGACAAAGCTATCTCCCTGTAAAATGTCCCCCACAAAAAAAATGTATGTTCTCCATGTTAAGTTTATCCCACCCTTCCACAGCTTTCCCTGCAAAATAATGTGGTGCCACCCGCAAGGGAGAAGCCACAAGGGTTTCAAGTGAGCGGATCGGTAAGAAAGGGCTTTCCACCATGCAATGAGCCCTTCTCAAACCCAGCAGGCCACGTGTGTGCGCCCGCACACACCCTGAGAGGACTCGATCCCCAAAATGCCACATGTAAACGGACAAGGAAAACATACGCTAGCCACGAGCCTCTGTGCTACATCTCCTGTATGTTCCTGGTGGCAATAACTATGAACACCTCTGCAAGTACAATTGAATGCGTCACCCTCAGGCCTTCTGGTGGCTCTTTGTGTCTCGTGTTTTTGCCTACCCGGGGTGATGCTTTTGCTCGTCGTCCTGAAGGTATTTTCCTCTGCCCAGGGAGCATCTGGGACCAGTGTAGCGGCGGTGGCTCTAGGAGGGGCTCACATTGCTGGCGATGACCCTGCAATCCGACACGTCCAGCTCTTCAGTACCATCCGTCTCTCGTGTGGGGGCCAGGGCTGCATGCACCCCATCCTGCACAGATGGAGGGCCCCCCCCGGCCTCGTTGCCCAAGAGGTGGGGAGGGCTGGATGCAGCCGTGTGGCCACTTACACATGGTGCTCTTGGCTGGAGAGGAGATAAACCTTCCCACGGGTGTCAGC
Organism: Chroicocephalus ridibundus; assembly: GCF_963924245.1. Classification (NCBI taxonomy): domain Eukaryota; kingdom Metazoa; phylum Chordata; class Aves; order Charadriiformes; family Laridae; genus Chroicocephalus; species Chroicocephalus ridibundus. The sequence goes on from NC_086288.1 coordinate 10,514,644, forward strand.
GTGTCCCTGGGACCGTGCGAGGAGGTAAATATGCCTTTGACACCGGCCTGTGTGTGGAAGCCGGTCAGAGCCCCTGTGGGGGTGTCTGTGCCGGGCTGCAGTGGGGTTTGAAAGGCTGCTGATACCTGTACCCCCCCACCACCACCCCGCAGCCCCCTCTGCCCTGGCCCCTGAACCTCTGGGGGGTTCCGGGGGCAGAGGGGCCTTTCCGATGCCTGGTGAGAGTCCCCTCCTGCAGGGGGGAATTGCCGGCGCCCTCCCCACCGCAGCCCGAGCGCCGCGGGGGCAGCGGGCGTCCCTCGCCGGGGCCTCGGGGCGGGCGCTGCGGGGCTGCGTGTCCTTTCCCGCGGGGGGGGGGGGGGGCGCCGGCCCCGCCGCCTGGCTGTCACCGCCGCCTCCTCCCCGTTATTTACATCCGTCTTTAGCAGTCTAATTACCCGCTTTATTGCTTTCGCCCGGGGGAAGCCCGGGGACGGCGGCGCAGGGGAGGACCCTCCCCGCAAAGACCCCGCCGCGCTCCGCACCGCCCGGGGGAGGGGGGGGGGGCACGCACGCACAGCTCAGCCGCGACTTCCCCCTCCCCGCCCGGTTTTCAGCAGGATTTCGGGCAGGGATGGGGGGAGGAGGAGGAGGAGAAAGGAGGGCTCCGGAGGCAGCCGGGACCCTCCGGCGCGCAGGACCGGGAGAGCTCCGGGGGGGGGGATTCGGCGGAGGGTCCCCGGCAGCCCGCCCTCATGGGGCGGCTTCATCGGGTTTCACCAACGCGATCTGCGCCAGCGGAGGGGGGAAAAAAAAAAAAAAAAAACAAAAAAAACCAACGACAGAATAGATGGATTTTCAGATAAGCAGCGGAGGTAATTTATTGGCCTTTATGCTCTTCCGATGGAGCGGGGGAAGAGACGCCGGAATCGCGGCTGCACATCATTACAGCGGGTTTACTCCGCCCCAGCCAAAAGAGGTTCCCCCCCTTCCCCCCCCCCTCCCCGCTGCCGGGGGATCCCCCGCGCCCCAGCCCGAGCAGGGAGGCGAGCCCCGGGCCGCCCCCGGCCAGGGCCCGGCGCCACGGTGAGGGGCCGTGGCGGCGGGGTGCCGCTGCCACAGCCCCGGGGGGAGCCCCAGCCTCTCCCCGCTCCTCCAGGTTGTCCGCCGCGCACTTGCTCTTCCAAACTCATCTAAATTACATCAATAACAGAGCGCACTCTTTAATGAGCTCTCAACTTTAAAGACTTGAAGGATATTAACAAGCCGCTTGACAAATGGTGCTTAGAAGCACATTAAAGACGCTGCTAATGGAGCGCATAATGACGGCTAATTTTCGATCAGATATAAATTAGAGCCCCAACAGTTATTTGCCTTAAGGACTTTATGTAAATGATCCTGTTCTGTATAAACGGGGAGGCGAGGCGAGCCCAGCCCCGCCGCGCTGCTGAGCGCTGCCGCAGCCGGACGGGGCGCGCAGCTCCCGGCCCCGCCCGCCGCGGAAACACCGCGGGGCTGCGCGGAGCGCCCCGGCTGCTTCTGCCCCCCTCCTCGGGCCCGCGTACAGAGGCACCGGCGCCCAAGCGGGTGTGCGGGGGGGGGGGGGGGAGGAGGAGGCCGGAGGCTCGTCCCGCTCCAGGGCTGGTTGCGGAGGGGAGGGGGCGGCCCAGCCCGCCCCGGCTGGGCAGCGCTGCGCCCCGCGGGCTCCGCGGACGCGGAAAGGCTGGGGCAGGGCTGAGGCGGGGGCCCAGCTGCGAAGCCGAGTCCTACACACACACACACACCCCCCACACCACACACACCCCCAGACGCTCCCGGGGCTGTCCCAGCTGCCGCCCGGCGCTCCTGCGAGCGCCTTTTTCCTTCCTCCGTTGTTTTGGTTTGGGGGTTGTGTTGAGTTTGGGAGCAGGTTTTCGGTTTGGGGTTTTTTGGTTTGATTTTTTTTTTTTTTCTTGCTTTTGATTTTTTTTTTTTTGGCACCAAGTGCCAGCTGAGGGCCCGGCCCCGGGAGAGGGAAGGCGTGAGCCGCCCCCGCACCGCGGCTGCGGGGCGCCTCTGGCCCGGAGGATCCCTGTGGGCAGGTCAGCAACCCCCCCCGCCGCGGGAAGAGGGTCCCGGCTGCCTGTGGGAACCCGCGGAGTTTTCTTGGGGATTTTTTGGCTGGTGGCTTGGCATTATTTTTTTGTCCCTCCCCGCCCCGCTGACTTGCGGGGTGTCCTCTCCTCCTCCCTCCAAAAACCGGTATTTACCTTTGCGGGGCGCGCCGAGCCGCAGCCGCGGGGCAGGTCCCCCTCCCGGGCTCCGGGATCCCCCCTCCGGGAGGGCCCCGGGGGTCTCACCTGCCAAAACAACAACAGCAATAAAGAGGGGAGGGAGGAGAGTGTTGTGTGACTTCCCCCTACCCTCACCCCCACCACCCCCCACCCCCCCCGGTTACCGCGCCGGGACCACAAACCAACCGGCTGCTGGGGTCTGCCCCCGCCGCCATAAGGGGGGACCCGCCGGTGGGGGGCCGGGCTTCCCCCCTCCCGCCCTGGACCATCAGCCCCCCCGCCGGGAGGGGATCTGGGGAGAAATAAACGGCGATTCCCCCCCCATCTTTCCCCGTGCAGCGACGCGCGGGCCGGGCCCCGGCGGGGCGCGGGAGTTGCGCGGAGGGGCCGTACTCACCCGGGCGGCCCCGGGGCTGCGCCTCCTCCTCCGCGCTCGCTGCCCCGATCCATCGATTTGTTCCTGGAAAAACGCGGCGCGTTCTTATAGCAGCTACGAGCAATTAATATTGCATTAACCCTATTTAAAAAAAAAAAAAAAATGGGGGGGGGTGGGTGTGTGGAAAGGGAAAAATCCGCACCCTCTCAAAGCCATCTATTATTAACGCGAGTGTAATTGGAGACCCGAGACGTGGGTGTGTGCGTGTCGTGGGGCAGGCAGGCAAACACAGGCGTGACAGTGTGGCGGGAAGGAAGGGGAGCCGAGGGTGGCTAATATTTAATTTCAGGTCTGTGGTTTTCTAATTCGAGATTAAAAGCAGTCACGTCTTTGAAGCCAGACACTTGGTGTAAATGTACAGTTAAAATATTCTATTCCACAGTCCCCAGACAGAGCTCTGCTACTCCCAGGCTTCATTAAATTTTAATTATCATCCCAGACTGGAGCAAGGGAAGAGGGGGAAGACTGTCCACCTAATTGCAATTGATAAAGGCAAAGCAGCCTAGATCTTTTTCCTCGCCGTGCGCGCACAGCAGTTGGTGGTGGTGGTGGTTGTTGTTGTTGTTGTTTAATGCGGGCAGAGCCCGGCGAGGGCAGCGTGAGCGTCTCCACCTATACATCTCCATCTGTACATCTCCATCTATACATCTCCACCTATAGATCCGCTGTTTGCAAAAGATGCACGTGAAGGAAAGCCGGGAAGTGGTGTTAGAGATGGGTGTTTGGCAGCGGGGGGGGGCGGACGGACACACACACACATTAGCTCTCGGAGAGATCTGGCGAAAGATCAACGGAAGAGACAGGGACCCTCATTAGGGCTCGGCAGCTTATTGTCTCCCAAAACAAAGCGCGCCGGTGGCTCAGCCCTTGCCGGCCCGGGCGGCGGTGGCGAGCGGCAGCAGAGGGGTGGCCAGTGCCCGCCCCGCGTCCCCCGGAGCCCAGGAGCCTCTGCCCCCCCCCCCCCCCCCAGCTCTTTCGTGCCTTTTCGTTTGTTAATCTGCATGTGCGGGACAGGCAGGGACGGGGAGAAGCCGACTAATTGCCCCGGATTTTTAATTTGGGAGGCTGGAGAGCAGCCTATCTGCAGGCGGTAAAAGGTGAAAAATAAAACCCGCCGCGTTTGCTTTCTAAGCAGCTTCCTATTATCACATCGCCACTTAATTTTATTTCCATTCTCTCCAAGTTAAATAGAGAGCCGAGCTCACAGGGGAGCTGCCATGTGCCTACAGACTGGGGATGTCAAGCAGAGAGACTCACTGTGCAAAGTTAATTTCAATTCCCGAGGAGGATTTCACATTCTCGCTCGCTCTGACCCACAGTAATTAGCTGAGATAACTAATGATTACTTACTTATTCCTTGTAATTATCTGGATTTAATAATTCGCTGTGTAATTTATTAATTCGCCCGTAATAGCCTTTAAGTGAATGGCTCATTTAAGAGGGCGAAGCGGCAGTTCGGGGGTTCTTCGCCGCCTGCGCCTGCTGACGGTTTTGGGGGGGGGTGGTGGTGGTGGGGGGGGTGTCTCCGCTAGACGGAGGGGGTAGGGGGGACGACAAGGAGGCATTTCCCCTCGGGGGGAGGTCTCGGTGGTCGGGGGAGGAGGGGAGGGAGCCCCGTCGGTTGCCCGGTCGTCGGGGCGCGCAGGTTCCGCGCAAGGACAGCGCCACCTCTTCCCAAAAAGCCATCCCTGCGCCTGCAGCCCCGGCGGCGGCTGAAGGAAGGAGACGGGAAGCCGACCTGCGCGCCCGCGGAAGCCCCTGCGCGCCCGCGGAACCGTACAGTACCGCGGCGGCAGCAATTGACGGCAAACGGCAGCAACAAGCGCGGCAGGGCCGGGGGGGGGTAAAGGAGGCGCTGGTTCCGCGCCCCTCCGCGCCCGCGGAGCACCCTCGGAGCGCCCGGGCGGCTTTGAAGATGCAGCTGAAGCTGGTGGCTTGGCGGAAATATGAATATTTAATAGCGGTTCGTGTATGATCTCCTTCCCTCCCCCCCCCCCCCCCCCAACCTCCCCGCCCGCCGCCGTCGGGTTTCCCCGGCTTTTGTGAGCGGGGATATTACTTTTTTCTTCCCTTTTTTTGTTTTGTTTTGGGTTGTTTTTTTTTTTTTTTGGGGGGGGGGGTATTTTTTTGCGCGTGTGGTGTCCGCGGTACTGCCGTCCGCAGCGGCGGCTCCGAGCGGAGGGGGGGGGGTCCCGGCTGCGGGGGGATCCCCGCAGCCGGGACCCCCCCCCCCCTCCGCTCGGAGCCGCCGCTGCGGGCGGGCAAAGGGGGTGCAAAACCGGCGTGGAAAAAAATACCAAGAAGCAGTAAACGCGCTTCGCCAATAAAACGTTAAAATCCTTTTTTTTTTTTTCCTTTTTTTTTTTTTTAATGAAAGACGGTTTAACAACATTTAAAAATAACTTAGTACATTACTAGAATAAGTAAACCTCCTATTAACCAAAACCAGAAAAAAAACCACCCCAAACCCAAAATTAAAAGCCAACAAAAAAAAAAAAAGAAAACAACCAACGAAATCGAGTGATGTACAGAACTTAAAGACTTCAAACAGTCTCGGATAGAACAGCGATACAGCGGAATCTGTAAGAATATATCTATATGTGCGTCAACGCCAATGAAATATTTACAATCCATACAGGTACAGGTACCCAACCGAGTACCCTCCTTTTATTGTTGTTGTTCCCAACAAAAAAAAAAAAAAAAAAAAAAAAGAAAAAAGAAATGTACGAAACCATTAGTGAATTTACAAGCAGTGCAGCCTCGCTCGCTCGCTCGCTCCCTTTCCTACAAAATTGGAATTTGGCTTTTCTACAAACAGACCTCCAAAAGGGACTTCCCTCCGTGGAAAAGTATCGCAATTAAAGGTAATAAATAACCGACCGACCAAATAAATAAATAAATAAATAAGCAATCGGATAGATAGATAGATAGATAGATAGATAGATAGATAGATAGATAGATAACCGAGCCGGTCCGAACACCGTCGCGATACAGCTTTGAAATCGAGAAAGACGGATATTGTGCTGGCAAGAAACCCGAAGCGACAACACCCCCCACCAACAACAACCATCTCCCCCCCCCCCCCCCCCCCCCCTCGCCCCACGCTGTCACCTACGCGGCCACGTCCTTTCTCGCTTCGGGAGCAGCGTGTGGTGGGGACAATATGGGAATCCCCATTAAATATGTAACGCCGTAAACAAATTCCTCGGACAGTGAATCAGGCTACACAAATAATGTAGGACAACTACTATAGGGTGCCGACGCCGTACGAATAAGAATACTCGCCAGAGAAATACCTTAGGTTCAGGTGACAATTTACAGATGGCCAAAAGGGACGTTCAGAAGAAGAAGAAGAGAAAAGCTCACGTTCATAAATCCTACCAACACAAAATATTTGATTCTCACTATCCTTTTTTTTTTTTCACTTTTATCAAGACTTAGATTAAAGAGGTGTAATTAATTAGAATGAGCACAAAATGAAGTTGCTAGAGAGATAAATTAATAATTTACAAGGGGTTGTTTGGCAGTAATCTAATAATAGCTTTTGAAGACCAGTGAACACAGCAGGATCAGCTCTTTCCCTAAGCGTTATAACTTCAGAGAAGGAAAAGGATAATAACCACAGTAAAAATATATATATATTTATATATTTATAATACGCAGTGTAAATGCAGAAAAGCCTGCCATCTGTTTTTTTTTTTTTTTTAAATCATTATTATTATTATTATTATTTAAATCAAAATACTTTTGAGACGTCTCTCGCGGCGCAGAGCCTCAACTCTAGATTCAAGTTTGGGTCCCGAGAAAAAAAAACAAAAAAACCAAAAACCACAACAACCCCATGCCACGGCGGCGGCGCTGGGTGCCACGGCGAGGCAGCTTGCACCCGGGCCAGGTCTGTTAAGAATAAAAACCAGCGGTACTTGCCGGGGCGGGTCCGGGCGGCTCCGCGGGGAAGTTTCCCCCGAAAGTTGGGCGCGGGGCGGGCGGTGGGGCGGGCTGGGGGCGGTGGGAGTGGGGTTTTTTTGTTTGTTTGGGTTTTTTTTTCTCCCTTTCCGCTTTTTTTTTTTTTAATTGTTGTCGTCGTTTATTTAATTTTTTTTTTTTTTTTTTTTTTTTTTTAACGATGGTGATGCCGTGGGTTCTCTCCGCCGCCGCCGGCTCAGATGCCGGCCGAGTACTTCATGCGCTTCTGCTTCTGGCGCTGGTTGCAGAACCAGACGCGGACCACGTTCTTCTTGAGGTCCAGCTTCTCGGCGATGGCGGCGATCTTCTCGGAGGAGGGCCGGGGCTGGAGGGCGAAGTAGGCCTCCAGCGAGCGCTTCTCGGGGGCGGCGATGGAGGTCCGCTTGCGCTTCTTCTCCGCGCCGCTGAAGAGCTCGGGCTTGGCCAGCTTCTCGCGGTGGGACTTCTCGGCCTCCTCCAGCCAGGCCTGCAGGATGGGCTTGAGGGCGATCATGTTGTTGTGGGAGAGGGTGAGGGACTCGAAGCGGCAGATGGTGCTCTGGCTGAGGGAGCCCACCCCGGGGATCTTCAGGTTGGCCAGCGCCGAGCCCACGTCGGCCTGGGTCACCCCCAGCTTGATGCGGCGCTGCTTGAAGCGCTCGGCGAAGGCCTCCAAGTCGCGGGGGTCGGCGTCCACGTCGCTCATGCAGCCCATGTGGGCCGGTAGCCCGTGGGCGTGGGCCATGCCCAGCGCCGCCGGGTGCATGGCGTTCATGCCGGCCATGTGGGGAGCGTGGCCCGGCGTGGAGACCACGGCGCCGTCGGGGGCGGCCATGGCCCCCAGCGCCAGCCCCGGCGTCAGGTGCTCCAAGAGTTCCCCCTCCAGCGCCTGGTGGGGCTGGTGGTGGTGGTGGTGGTGATGGTGGTGGTGGTGGTGGGTGCCCGACAGGGCGGACGGGTGGGAGATGGGCACCGAGGAGGAGGAGGCGGCCGAGGTGCAGGGGATGGTGTTCATGGTGTGGTAGGTGGCGTCCGGCTTGAAGGGGCTGTGGTGCGGCGGGTGGTGGTGGTGGCTCTTGCTCGGGGAGACGATGTCCACCGCTGCCAGGGCTTCGGCGCGGGCCAGCAGGCTCTCGTCCAGACCGCCGAATATATTGCTCTGCAATTGCAAATAGAAGGCACACATAACGCTCAGCAGGGAATTCGCCTCCCCGCGCACTCCGCCGTGCCACTAAAACCTTCCCAGCATGTTAAAAGAGAAATCCTGGAGAAGGAGGAGGAGGAGAGGGGGGGGGGATCGGGGAGGGGGGGGGAAGAGGAGAAGAGGGAGCGAGCGGGGCGAGGGAGCGGGCGCGGCGCGCAGCCGCTCGCACAGAGGCAGCCGGCGGCGGGCGGGCGGGCGGACGGACGGAGGGACGGACGGACACACGCACCAGCCGCACGCAGCATCCCAGGTCATAAAAATTAATACGGGCGGCAAGAGCCGCCGCATGCATAAGTTGGGCGAGCGCCCGGCGGCGCCGGGTGATTTGCTGCGCGGCCATGAAAAAATCATCAGGCGGATCCGGGGGGCCGCCGAGGGGCTCCCCTTAAAGCGGGGCGGCGGGCGGCGGGCACCTACCGGAGGGGCGGGCAGGCAGGCCCGCCGCATCGCCTCCGCGCCGCCGCCGCCGCCGCCGCCGCCGGGGCCGGAGCCCGAGCCGGAGCCGGAGCCGCCGCTGCCGGGACCGGAGCCGGAGCCGGAGCCGGGGCCGGAGCCGGAGCCGCGTCCGGCGGAGCCGCCGGTGCCGGTGCTGCTGGGGGAGCTGGCGGCGGGGGCGGCGGCGGAGGGGCAGGGCGAGGCGGTGTGCAGGGCCGAGTACTTGGTTTCGTGGAGGCCGCCGCCGCCGCCGCCGTGGGGGAGGCCGAAGGGCTGCTTGCTGCTCAGGGACATCATCATGGTGCTCGCCGCCGCCGCGCCGCCGGAGGAGGGCAGAGGCGCGGGGCCGGGGGCCCGGACCCCCCGGAAAAGCCACAGGAGCCCCGGCCCCCCACCCCCGCGCCCCCACCCCCCGAAAAATAAAAAATTTAAAAAAAAAAAAAATTTGAAAAAATTTAAAAAAAAAAAAAAAAAATCCCACTCGCCCCCCAGCCGGCTGCCCGAGCCCCGCCGGGGAGGACGCGGCCGGGAGAGGCGGCTCCGGCGAGCCGGGGATGCGCGGGCTGGGCTGCCTCCCGCCCGCCCGCCCGGGCGCTCGCCGCCGTCCGCCGCCGCCGCCTCCGCTCCGGCGCCGGCCCTCGCCTCTCGCGAAGTGCCCTCCCCGCCGCCGCGCCGGTGGGTTTTACTCTCTCCCCTCCCTCCCCTCCCCTCTCGCCTGTCACTACAGCCCAACTCCTCGGGAAGGGCCCTCCGCGCCTGCCTCCTCGGCCCCGGCCCCCCTCCTCCGCCGCTCCCTGCCCGCCCCCCGCCGCCCCCGCGCCCACGCCCACGCGTGCTCCCACTCTCACCGCCGCGCCCCGCCGCCTCTCGGAAAGGGGAGGGAAAAAGCCAAAAAGAGCCAAAAAATAATAATAAAAAAAGGTGGGGGGAAGCGACCCCCCGCGGCCCCAAATCTACTCTCCATTAAAAAAAAAAAAAAATTTAAAAAAATTAAATAAAATAAAGGAAAGAAGAGAGAAGTCCCGTCCGGGCTTACAACGAGCCCACAGCCAGAGTGTCCCGGGCGCTGCCCTGGCACCGCTCGCAGCTCCGGCGGGGGGGCCGCGCAGGGCATTGCAGGGAGCGGAGGCCGGGGTCTGTCCGTCCCCCCCCCCCTCCGGGTCTGTCCCCCGTCGGCGGGGAGCCGGAGGGATCCTCCTGCAAAAGCGCACCGCTGTCCCGCCAACTTCCACCTGCCTCTCTCTTCGAAAAAGAAGAAAAGGGAAAAAAAAAAAAAAAAGAGAGAGAAAAGAAATCGGGGAAAGTCAGTTTTTCTGAAGGTGGCCGGGTTTATTTCCATGAATTTCACTTTGCAGCAGGAAGGTTAAAATAAATGCTTAGGTGTTTAATTTCTCACCTAAACAGCAGACTTGGTAATTTTAAGGGAAATAAAAAAAAAAATTACATTGTATCAGCTCTCACTGTCGCCAGCTCGGAGAAATGAAATAAATCAAAGTTAAAAGCTTGAGTATCATTTAATTATGGTGCGAATAGCGCTTGGAAAGAAGTAGAACAACATCTCTAAACAAATTATGGCCGGGCCAGGAAGGAATTATTAGATTGAAATTTCATTTAGGCTCGGGAGACACAGCGCTTCAATATGTAATCTGTTATGCCTCATCTGATTTGTATGCTTAATTCAGCTTGACGAATTTATTAGTTTTCATAATAGTAAAAAAATTGAGCAGCACTATGGGCTAATGCATTGTGTGTACTATAAATTGTATGTCACCGTTGAAAGGCTGAAGTCTATAGAAATCTTTTATTAATGACAACATAGGAAAGAGGATTTTCTTGCAAGCCTTTAAGGAGTTCATGCCAAACCTCCGCGCTTCGTGTCTCAGTAGGCTATTAACATATCGTCATACTAATTAGGCTACTTCGTGAGTGATATAATTTCAAACTTTAAATTATGTTCTAATTAACAAGGGTTGTCCAATTTGCTTAATCTTCAAAAGGCTTTTGGCTTGTCTAATTAGTCTAAAGCACCGAGCATCTCCAACGCCCAAGAAAAAGCCATCGATAATATTTTTTTATATTTTTTTGCGTGTTTGCGGTAAGCCCCGGGCAGAGCCCACGCGTGGCGCGGCCCGCCCGTGTCGGGGAGGCAGCGGCGGGCCGGGAGGCGGATGTCGGTCCCTCCGCCTCCCTCCTCCGGGCTCCCCGCAGCGCTCCCGGCCGCTCCCGCCTCCCCGACAGCCGCCGCCACCGCCGCCCTCCGCGCTTCAACAGCGCGGGCGTGCCGGGAGGTGTGCGGGCGAGTGAGGGAAATCTCCCACTTTCTGGAAAAAAAAAAAAAAAATTAAAAAAAAAAAAAAAGAGGAAAATACCTCGTTGGCGCTGGGAAGTCCGAGGGCAGAGGCAGCCTGCCGCGTCCGCCGAGCCGTGGAAGGGGCTTTGCCCGCCCGCCTCCCCGGCTGAACTTTGGCGGAGAGAAGGGCGAGGAGAAAAAAAAAAAAAAAACAAAACACCTCTCCACGCTATACATTTAACCCCTCCCGCACTGAGTTTAATTACTCGCAATAGTTGTTCTAATGTATGCTGTCACACGGGAGAATTGAGAATGCATATCGTTAATATGAATTAATCTTGATTTTAATAGCAACTGACAACCGATCTCCAAAACGCTGAGCGCTCATCGCCGCTCCGAACGGCCGCCGCGGGGGTGCGGGGGGTGCGGAGCACCTGGGCAAACTTTCCTCGGTGCCGGGCCCGGGGCTGGCCCCGGGGGTCCCCGCGGAGGCCGCCCCCGCCGGGGGCTGTCCGCGCTGCCGCTCCGCGCTGCTGCTGGACCCCGCTGCCGGCAGCTCCTGCCCGCGGCACCGCCGCCCGGCGCACGATGACATTCCCTTCCCCCCCTCCTTTTTTTTTGCGGGTTATTTTTTTTGTTTGCCTTTTTTTTTTTTTTTTTTTTTTCTTCTTATGGAGCCCAGCTCACGTTACCCCCCCGCCCGATGTCGTGAGGGACGCCGCGGGGAGCCGCAGCAGGCGCGGAGCCCCCCGCTGCCCGCCCCCCCGGCAGCTCGCCGGCCCTGCGGGGCCGCGGGCCCTGCAGCCGGCTCTGCGCACCAGCGGGCCGCCTAAATAAAAGGAAAGCCCCCCGCCGCCCCCCCCCGCCATCCCCGCTTACCCACGCCCACGCCCACACCCTGACCCACGCAGACATCTGGGGAGAAATCACTGTCGCCTCTCATGTATCCGCGTTCTGATTTACGATTAAAATTTAAAGCCGCGCATTCATATTTTACCGAACCTAATGCGCCCTATGAATTTTTAATCCATTAAGATGCGGGCTACACTTTGAGCAAACTCTACCTTTGTTTTGAGCGCAGGACAACGCCGGACCCGGCTCTGCCCTAGGGGCGGCCCCGGTGCCCCCCACACCGCCCCCCGGTCCCCGCGCCGCTCCTGCGGGGCTCCGGGAGCGGGGGGCGACCTGGCCCCGCCGCCGCGGGGGCACCGCGGGTCCGGACATCCGCAACCCGTGTGGCCGGGGCAGCCCCCGGGCCGGGACGCCCCGTCGGGGCAACTCCGCACCACCCCCCCCCGGCCGTGCCTCCGTACCCCCAGCACCCTCGCTAGCCCCCGGCCCCCCCGGCATCACTGCCTGCACCGGCTCCTGCTCCCCCCAGACCTGGTTTCGGGGCCGGTGCGTGGTGTTGGGCAGGCACCGGGCGGGCGGGGGGGGGGGTGTTGGATGCACCCTTCGGGGCGGGACGGCTCCGCCGGAACCCCCCGGCCCCTGGCCTGCCGCCGCCGCCAGCCGAGTCAAGTCACGAAGTCAAACTTAGAGCCCGGAACGATCAATGAAGACTTTTGCCGTCCGTGGCGCCTCGTGCTTCCTGGCACTAAAATAAATGCAAGAAATCGAAACTTAATTACTTGAAAAGAAATCCAGAAATCCCTCTGCATAATTTATCCCGGCATTTTTCGTGCCGTTTGTGTTGAACGCGCCGCGTTTAGCTCCGCACGCTCCTCTCCCCAACGCCGCTCCCCTCGGCGGGCGCGGGGCAACCGGCGGGCGAGCGGCGGCCGGTTCGTCCCGGCGGACCCCCGGGAGCCCCGCACCCCCCGGACCCCGCCTGGCCGAGGGGCGAGGGGAGGAGGCGGGGGGGGTGTCTCCGGAGAAGACCGCGTTTCTGCCTCGGGGTGTCCCGGCGCTGAGCGCCCCCTCCCTCGGTCTGAGAGCATCTCCTGGGGCAGGGATGCGGGCAGGGCGGCGTGCGGTACCCCCTGCTCCCCGCCTGCCAGGGCTGAGCCCTGGGCGAGGCGCTCGGCAGATATTTTCTGATCAGGAGTGTCTGGCGTAACAACCCGAGTCTCCTAAGCGTAATGGAAAGTGCCAATAAAGTAACTCGGTTATTCTGATAAACTCTCCCCTTGTCTTTGATGATACCCCCGTGGCCTCCGCAGTCCTTTCTTATGAATAGGGTATGACACCTGCTAGCTGGGGGTAGTATATTAACTGGCAATGCAGCGATGGCCTCCTCGTTTGCCATCTAGCCTGGCTGATGAGAGCCCACTCGGCAAGCCTTTCGCTGAATTCATTAGGACTGGGAGTCTGCCGGCTCGGGAGCAAACTTTATCATAGACACCTCATCGAGAAGTTGAAGTAATGTTATGAAAGAATGAAAAATACATTTGGGAGCTGCCTGGAAACTGAAGTACATTTTGATTTAACTTACATTAACAGAAACCTAATGTAAAAGTGAAGGGATCTAACAAAACCATTAATAATTTAAAAATAATTACAGATAGTCTATCCTTACTATTCATAACCACTCAACATTTTAGACAAAGAAAGCTGAATATTCTTGGTGGGAGAAAGATGTGAGCAGACTGCTAAGCAGGAGCCGTCCGGCTCGTGCCACCTCTCCTCTGCTCCTGTACGTCGCACGTTCCGCACGGTACCCAGGGCATCATCCAAAAAGTACTTTTCCAGGAGGGAGGGTGAAAGCTGGCCAGAGGAGGGCAGGTCCTGCCTTTGTACAGGGCTTTTTGGCAGGCGTAGGGCACAGATCTCAATCCCTCCTTCTCGCTGGAGCTGCTGTTTGAGGTGGGCCCACTCTGGCAGGGGAGACCAAGGACTCCCTCACGCCACCTTGGGCTCTCACGAAGGTCTGCCAGCCTTGGAGGACTCAGGAAGGGCCTTTTCCATCCATAGCCTTGGTTGACAACAGTGGCATCGGTGACTTTCCTGTCCTATGCTGTGCCGTGCTATGTAACGACAGCTGATTTAAGTACCATACATCATCTGCTTGGCTCGCCATGGCGCTGTACAAAAGTTATTTTTAATGCATCCATTTTAATTCAGGTTTCCATTGTATGCTTCATAGCTCAAGGGTCTTGAGCATCCTGCAAGGCCGTGATTTTGCCTGTGTTTCTGTTCATTTGGGTTTTTTTTTTCTGAGATACACCGTCTGTCCAAACACTGTAAAATCAAAGCAGCTGGATATGAGGCAAACTTCACTGCTTTTCCTTACAGGTAAAGATAAAATTGTAAAGAGCAAAATTCACAGACATAAAGTGGCTTCTGCAGGAAAAGAAATATCGGACAATACAAAGCAGATATGAAATTCAGATTTAACTCTCACAGGAGCCTATCTTACAAATAGCCTCACAGGTGTGATCCCTTCCTAACCACTTCCCCAACCGCTTCTTGCACTGAAAACATTAAGATCTCATGGATCATTAAAAAAAATAATCCTATAAATCACACTGTGGTTGTCCTTGGGACTCTTCTTGTTGATTTAGACAAAACCCTGGTATCTTAGATTATCCTCCATTAATTATTTTCATTAATTTCCCTTGTTATAGCTGTATTATCACAAATCATATTCCGAACACATCCCCTAATTAAGTGCAAAATTCCTCGCTACGTCCGTACGCCATTTAAACGGAGCGATGAGAACGCGTGTGTTCAGCACGTCGCTGCGGCAGAGCCCAGCCCGGTGCCCGGAGGCTGGTGGCAGGCACTTGGTGTGACAAAAGACAGTGCTTGCATGTCAGCTCTCTTTCGGGACTCGCACTAACTCAGGGAAAACACTTTGATTTTTCCATTTGCTCGTCAACACGGGCACGTTCTCAGCTCAGAGCTCTTAGCCTTTCCAAATTTTCAGTGTCCCCCATCTTCTTCTGCAGTCTTTTCAAGGTAAATCTGAGTTCCTTTTCTCCCCCTTCCACCATGTGAGGTGTTGGCTGATCTCTTTATATGTCCCCAAAAACTATGACAGATGATAAGGTGATGAAAACCTCATGTTTCTGAGAAGGCTGTCACCAATGGATAGACGCAATTTTACAAATGGTTTAACACTTGTGTCACTGGGTCGGCCCTTGGACCCTTGGTGCTAAAATACTTATTTAGGTAGACAGAGTCTTGTGGCCCCACGTGAGAGGTGTATAATGTGCCGCTGTGGTATTTGGTGTGCGCCGTGGTGTGTTCTGTGCTTTCCACAGCCTCCATAGTTTTGGTGAGGTCTTGCACGGACTCACCCTGCTTTGTGAATGGGTAGGGGAAAAAGTCTGTGAATTATTCTGTTTTCTCTCTTTGATTCAGTGTCCACGCAATCAGAGCGTGACGGGACTCGGCCCTGGCTGGTGAGGAAGGCCCACTAGGACCAGCATCTGCCCAGAAGTATTAGATATGTGCTGAAGGATCCGTCCCTGCAGAACCAGGCAGGCTGAGCTCAGACCTAGTCTACAGGCTCATCCTCCTTGAAAACCAGGCTTTAATTCTCCAAAGAGAAGGTGTATATATATGTCCACCTTGTATGTGGACATAGACGCCTGTCTACGTTTTATTCAAAGCTAATCACAAATCCTCAAGTGGGTTTTTTTTTCCCCTCTTTTTTTTTTTTTTTTTTTTTTTTGGTTAAAATTCAGTAGGAATGCATTCCACCTTTCCTACAACCTCTGGGCACACATCAAAGCCCTTCCCCTCACACGCAGAGCATGGGCAGGTATCTGCCTGTGTTCTCCTATCCCTTTTTATAAATGAAATATTGTACGTTCTGAAGGCTGTTAATATAATGAAATCAAATTGTGAAATGCCTCTGCAGCTCACATCAACATTTCCTATTGGAAGCAGCCTGTTAGGACTATGTTATCACGTATCTCTCGCAGTCCTGAAACGGCAATCGAATTCCAGTGAAAACTCTTACCAAAGGCAATCAAGTCGATCAATGGGAGTTTTGCCCGTCACATCAAACCTGATGAAATAGTTCTGTGTTAAGAACTGCAAATATGCATATGGAAAAAAGGACAGATCAGAAAAGGGGACTATGAAGATAAAGAAAAAATGCAGAAGAAATGCTACCCAGAAAAAAAAAAAGTGCAGGAGATTAGTAATCGACTGACATATATAACCAACCCAATACAGAGTCTAAAAGGCACACAACTCAACTTATAGCCTGTAACACAAACTTCTGTAGAGGCATTTACTCAGAAGAACTCTCACCCACACAGCCCACTTGAAATATTTTGCCGAATTGGGGTGAATTAAACTTGTGCTTAACTGCTTTACGGTTTGTTTCCATGGCGGAGACCTGGGACAACTCAACTTTAACACTTTCAAATATCATCATCAAGCCGCATATGTCTGCATGTGTGTTTGTTGCTATGCGGATATAGTAAATGTAGCAACAAATTATATTTTTACTTGTTAACCCCTTTGCAGTTATGTTGCCTGGGAGGTACCCTGACATAGTGAACTTATTTGAGTAAAATGCGGTTTATTCTTCTTGTTTAGGCCAGCACAATTCCTTGGAGTAAGGGAATTTGTTGCTGCCCACCAGTGAAATTGAGGCAACGTTTTCTAACAGGTCCCAGTATCCCTGTCGTTCCCAGAGACTTGGGCTCCCAGCACGCTCACCTGCCTCTGGAAATGTTCCGGCTGTACACCGTAGCCCGAAGCAGGCCAAATGGTGTGTGTGTGGGGGGGGGGCGGAATTTTGTGTGGTTTTGTTGTTGTTTTTATTGGGGGAATTATTTTTTTTTTTAATTTTTTTTTTTGAGCTTGCTATCGTTTTTAATAATGCTCGTGGGTATTTTCGAAGGAGGGGGTTGGATCTGACAAAGCTTTTACGGGCGTTAAAGCTCGTCTGCTTTAAGTGCTGCCAGCTGCGGGACGGCGCTCGGGGCGGCGGGATGGGGCGGGGAGCGCCCTGCCGGCCGCCTGTCCGCGGGCGGGGGGCTGAATTACTGCCCCCCCCGCCCGTATGAATAGAGCCGGGGCACCCCGGGGGGACATCAGAGGAAACTAAGGGCTGTGAGGGGATGTTCACCTCTCTCTCTTTTTTTTTTTTTTTTTTTTTCTTTTCTTTTTTTTTCCCCGGCTGGGGCAGCTCTGACGCCGGGGAGATGGGCTCAGGTCCAGCATCCTCCACCCTCTTCCTCCGTCCCCAGCGGCCCCGGTTGACGCTTTAGGGCGGCGGGGGCTGGCGGCAGACGGAGCTTGTCCGTCTTTCCGTAGGTAAAGCTGGGGTCAGACCCTCCGGAGCCACCGAAAGTTGCTCCGGGAGGGATGACCCCGGGAGGCAGGACAGGGGTGTCCCGGGGCAGGTGTCTCCCTGCTGCCGGTTTCCAGGGAATCAGGAAAATTCCTCTCTCCTCTCAACCGGAGCCAAAAGCAGGGTTTGTGATTCCCAGCGGAGCTCTGCAACCCACCCACGGCGAGGATCTTTTAAGAGGTACGTCTTGGAATGAAACATGGTTGAATTCTTACTTTGTCTCCCTGTTACACCAGTGTCCTTCTGTGTCCCCAGTATGACATCTCGTGGCATGTCATAGTATGCTGCAGCGTGCTATATTGTGTTTTGTGTGTAATAATGGGCATGTTATTTTATTAAAAAAAAAATAAATGCCCCAAAGGCAGGAAATGCGTCAATCTAAAAAGAGGATGGTTCAATCTGTACTCATCAATTGCTAAGAATACTTAAAAATGAACCGAAGGGCCAGAAAAAGCTGAAGAACCTGACACATAGGGGTTACATGCTTGGAAGCCAAAGCAACTTAAGTTCATCAGTTAGCAAGGCCCAGCTGCTTTAGATACTAAAATGTAGGGCGGGGGGGAAAACCCACAAACCAAACCAGGTGGGTAGGAGGAACATCTTCTTGCAGGCAAGTGAGGGGAAGAAGGTGATGAAAAGGGTTCTGTTTTATTTGATTCAAAATGGTGCTCCAGCTGTGAGCGGGAGCCTGTGCCCTGTGGGCTGGGTGAGCGCGGGCTGGCGAGGGGAAGGAGGCAGGGCTGGCTTGCAATCCTGCTGTTTTGGGGCCCGTCGCAAAAGCCGGGCGACTTATGTGGGGCTTGACATTCAATATTCATGTGGTCGTGTTTTAGCAGGGGTGAGCTCTCTACACACGGCTGTCGTTTCCACAGTCTTGTAGATAAGCTGTGTCAGCACAGCCTTTATAAATCTCATTTTTAGCAAAGATTTATGATAGAACTGTAAATGTGTGCTCTGGACCGGTAGCTTCCATAGAGGGTTTTAGTGAGGGATCTTATTTTTAGAGGGCTGGTGCATTCATTTTCTATGTGTAAGATACATGATGAAAAATTGAATTTATAATGTGGCACAATAAAAATGGATAATCTTTGAGGGGATAGAAGACTTACTCTTCTACCTACATGATATCTCTTTCAGTAACATTTTGATAATGATTTTACACATAATGGTGTGTGATAGAGTGGCGTGAGAGGTGGTGACACTGCATTGGGCAGCGGTCGGAGCTGCTGTGTCAACTCCCTGACCTTGTCAAGACAACTATCTGTGCACAAAGCAGTCAAGTTGGACAAAGAGGGAGGGAAGAAACACTCATTCAGCAAATGTACATGGCTAGATTTTGCTTTTATTTATTCCAGAAATAACCGAGTGAATTGGAAGCATCTTTGCTGAATTAATACTTGTGTGAATGCTCCGAATGTTTCAAAGCTTTTACAAAATTAAACCAGACCTGGGAATAGCTGGGTAGCTTTCTTCTGAGAGCTGAGATACGCCGCCTCCTGTACTGCTGTTTGGCAAGACTGCCTATTTTAAAGAGGCAGTCCAACGTTACAGCTGGTTTTAAGACAGGCTGCATTCACTATTTGATTCTGTGTGGTATTGCCATATCTGTTTATTTCCTTGTAATCATGGTAACTCTTTTTTTTTCACGCAAATCAAGCTGTTACACATAAAGTGGTGGAAAACAACAGACCTCTGTATCTGTATGAACAGTGGCTGGTTTTCTCCTAACTCAGGGACTTCGTGCACTTAAGGTGCTACAGGCATCTGCAAAGCAAAAGCCATGAAAATGGCAAACGAAAGCTGGGCTGTGAATGCTGGTGCGTTCTTCGTTACGGCAAATGTCCTGCCATCAAATGCGAGTTTCCTCTGAATCCAGAGGAGACACTTAGGCTATACTAGTACCACTAAAACTGAAAAACTGCCAAGTAAAATTTGCAATCTTGGTTTGGTTTTTTTTTTTTTGGTGGTTTTGTAATTGTGTGGGGTTTTATTTATTTTTTTTAAAATTTTTTAGTTAAATAATGGACAAACCAGAGATTATAAAAACTTAGTTGCTTAGTGCATACACACAATTACCTTTTGAGATCATCATCCCTCTTAATGCTATGCAGGCAGAAATTCCTCTGTATGTTAGCACTTCCCTAATTTGTTACTAGTGTAATTGGACCTTAAATACCATACAGGCACACATGAGAATATAAAGATCTCAGGTTATAGCAGTTGTTTAGTTAAAAAAAAAAAAAAAAATCTAGGCAGGAGGAAAAAAAAATACATACTGAGTGGTTGGGATGAGGGTAAAGGAGCACAGTAAAGCCACAGTAGTCATTATGTGCACTGCTTAATGTACCCCCTACAGCGGCACTTGGATGTTCCAGTGCTCAGCACCAGTATGATGACAGGGGAGAAAGGAGATGTCCTCACTGGGCCGTGAATACAGGCAAGGGCGAGGGGTGCGTGATGCCTGTGAGTGTCGCCAGGACCTGGCGAGGAAGGTGAGCTGTCAAGCAGGAGGATGAGTTCACTCTGGGTTAACTTGATGGTTTTATTAATCATAAACTCAGCTGATAACAGAGGAAGTCCTGAGCGAGCACAGGGGGTTCGTAACCGCAAGGGAGAGCCCCGAGGGAAGGTGCTGGGTGTTGGGGCTCAGTCTGTTAGCTACAGTGATTGGGGGGGGTTGGGTTTGTAATTTCCAGAAGCAATTCACACAAGAAAACAAAGCACTGACTCAATGAGGTGAAGCAAATATCATGCATTTCAGTACTTATTCAAAAAGTTACTCTTCAGCCCTGCACTTAGCTAACTCAATCCAGGAACTTCCTTTTTTCTCCCCATGAGAATCAAATTAAATCAAGATTTTAATTTCAAGATTGTGCTCCAGAGAACTCTAAACAAAAAGGCTGTGGCTCGCGAGTGACAAGCAATGTATTCAGGGTTTAGAGAGCAGACTCTGAAAGCTGTTTTCTGTTTGAAGCTTCTTGCTGGCTCCAAGTTTTGGGAAGTTCAGACTGCGTAGGCCCAGTGGCCATAACAGCCACGGAACCCCCTTTCCTGTCATTACTTCATGTTCATGGAGAGTTTGATTGCAAACAGCTGAAATGGGATACTAATCCCCTGTGTAGAGTGTGCTGGACAATGAATGATGTCCTCCTGGTCTTGGAGTAAATTAAACATTGTGGGTTTGGCAGTAGGTGGACTCCATCATCAGTTTTGTTCTCATGAAGCTGACCAACCGATGTCGGTGGAGGATAATTCCTCTTAATTATTGTAAATCATCAAGCAGCTTGCTTAGTAAGTGGGATGAGGCTGCCCGCTCTTTTTCAGGTGGGGGCGGGTGCTGGCAGAGCCGGGCTCTGCCCGCGCCTGGTCCCTGGGCACCACCGAGGCTCGGCCGCGGGACGGTGCAGGGCTGCTGTTGGCTCTTCGGAGCGGCTGCTTGTCTTCTGGTGTGCATTTACGTGCTGAAAAGCACAACGGTGCTCCCTTCTGGCGGGGGTCTTCAGAGGCTGCTACGACACCAATAAGTAAAAGTTAATTGCAAATTTATTTCCACGTAGCAATAAGGGAAAAACACTTGGGGCCAGTTTCCTTTAAAGAAAAGGGGGGAAAAGCCTGTTCTACACTCATTTGATTAACCCGTGCTGTTAATCACTGCCAGGTTTATGAACCTCTATTATAAACTTGTTACTCTAAGGGGTTTCAGTTCAGTGATTGAAAAACAGCTTTAGGGCCTGGGTAGGTAAGAGTAGCGAGAAGTACAAGTAGAAGCACTGAGCCTTTGAAGAGGTGTATAAATAATTAGCAACATATTTAATGTGGACTCTTTCGTCAAGATACGCTGTCAGACCTGGGATTTTTATCAGAACATGATGAAAATGTAGAAAGAGCTCTATATTTATGCCAGCGTAACAATGTTGAAATCTGAAACAATTCGGTATATTAGAAGGTATTTTAGGTCACAGGTAACAGCTCTGTGTTGCTGAACTGCTCTTCTATCTGCTGCCATTTCTTCAGAAAGCAGAAAGTGTCTGAAAGGTTCTTTACACTCTTGTGTCTTTTGAATCTTAGATCCATATTTCACGGTTGCAAAACATGCAACACAGGTGAAAACCTGAACTGCATCTTAATAAAGCAAAATGATGAATAAATAGTAGCCCATGCAACTTCAGAAGGTGGAGGGAAATGTAGGGAAAATAGAAAACAAAGGTGTGAACTTCTCAAAACACCCCAGTGGGGGAAAAAACACAAACCAACAAAAATACCCTCTAGGATACACCCATGTGTCTCACTCAAAAGTGATAAAAACTTTGTTCTTACTAATAAACAACAAGCACAAATCCTCCAAACCAAATATACGTATTGGGAAGCTAATGGCGTCACAATTGTCTTAGGTACCAAGCTTAGCATCATTCTAGTTGGTTTGGGGTGTTTTTTTTCCTGTTTATGTAAAATGGGTTGTTTTTTAGGGCAAGGCTACTTCTTCTCTCCCATTTTCAAGCACTAATCCTGGTCCCTAGGGAAAAGCCCCAACTCCACCTGTTGTAGATGGCTTTGCTCATTCTCACCTGCAGGAGGAGGAGCTCAGTAAGTGCCAGCATGAGTTTTGGCCAAATAAGAATTAATTTTGCCTTCAATATAACCCAGTGTCGGCCGGTGAGTGTGGGACCCCTATGAGAAACCTATGTGCTCAAATGCAGAGTTTATTTTATCAGAAATGCATCGGTCTCTGCTGCTTTCAGAAATGCTAATGGGACTTCAAGCGAGGTCAGGACTTCACGAGCGCTTTCTCTATTAATCTGAACAGAATCAAGATTTCACTCTTCACCTTTTTCTACCAAGGCTTTCTGCCCAGCTTTGAAGTCTGCAAGAATACATCAGATTCAAAGGGTGAACTTCACTTTGCTTCCACTTTCCATCTTTGGGCTGAGTGATGGTAATCTTAGTGCAAGACCACAGGCCAGTGAATTTCGAAGTCATGGGCATGAGGCATTTTCCTCCCCTTCTACTTATATTAGGAATTACATAGACCTGTTTAAATAATGATTACAGTTATATTTTTTAATAAAGCTCATGCTTGTGTGCATTTGTATTTTAAGAGGCTAGTACTTAGCTAGCTTTAAGTTGTATTTGTTCATTACGCTTGTCAAATAATTTTAAAGGAGTATGCTGCGTTATTAAAGAACGGTGTTCTCTATTTGCATGTTATGTGATGTGAAATGCAATGGCATCTCGACAGAATATAATATACGGTGAAATGAGAAGTTACAGCTGATACGTGGAAGGCGATAGCATCACCCCTAATCTTCTTGGGTTTCCCTTGGCAGCACGTGAGCTCCTAAAGAAATACCAGGAGGCAAAACCGGCCCGATGGGTGCCTGCGGGCACTGCTCATGACTCCGGCCGGGCAGTCCGTGTACGGCTGCTCCCTCCTGCCAGAGGCACCAGTGCGATCAGGACAGTGTTTGCCCACCCAAACAACTCTGCAGGACTCGCAGGCAGTTTGTCATAAAACCAGTGAACTTGGTGGCAAAGTCCCAGCTGCAATTCTGCACCCATCGGCGTGTTACTCTTCTGCGAAGCGCTATCCAAATTAGCCTTTCTTACTGTTTAGATTTTAATTTCCACTCTTGCTAAGAGTGTACTAGTCTTTCGTCTTTACATTTCTGTATCTAAACTTGCCTTTGCTATTCCAATGGGAAGCGGTGTGGAAGAGACTAATGCTTAAGCACCAGACAAAATACCCAGATAGATGCAAAGCCAGCCCCTCCTCCTTAACAAAGCGGGTTCTTTCCACCCCGGTTTTAAACTGGAAGAAATGCTAGAGAAATCCACAGGCTTCAGCAAGATAAGCAATGGAAAAAGAACGTCTGTATTTTCTTGTCTAACCTCAGTCTCTCCTGGTGGCCACCGGAAGCTGACGCTAACCGGGCTATGTCATGTCCCACAGAGCCAGACTGGCTTATTCGGTAGCCATCTCTATGGTGTGTCTGATTTTTATTTTCACAGTGGCCCATAGGGCAGGTATTGCACTTGACAAGTGAGTGGAAACTGTGCCACTCAGCTCTTACTTTTTAATCTGCTAAGCAGGAAAGCGAGCCTTTTAAGTGCCTGGCTTGCGGGAGGTCATCATTAGTCTGTCAAGGAATTTCTTTATTGCTATCTTCCATAAATGTATTTGATATGGCAACTCCCAGTTATGTTGTTTTGAACAGACAAGACGTACTGTTTATGAAAACAGACTTCTTAAAAGCAAGCCGTGGTGGCGGGTAAAGGAGGAGAGGTTGTTTACAATATTTTAAGCCAAACGGTTCCTTTGGCAGGAGGTTTTCTGTAACAAGTGAGAACAACAAGAATTAGCTCTCTCAGCACTTCAACGAGCAGAGATTTTTGTCTGTAATGAGAAGAATGAGACTTGCTTGACATAAACTACAAAACAACACAGGAAAGATGAAGAAGGAGGGCAGAAATACATTACTGAAGGTGAGGAGAAACAAGTTCACAGCTCTACTGTGAATTCAAGATTCTTGCTCATTATAATGTATAATTACAGCTGGCATCATTCCAGAGGAAGGGTGTAAAGAAGGTAGGTCTTACCAACCGTGCTAAATCCTGTTGAGGAACTGACCACAGCAGCATCCTGCCTAAGTTCATCTAATCCAAATCGTTCCCATTTTATTCTTCTGTATCGGGTCCTTCTTTATGCAGAAATGCAAATTCTCTTTTGACTCCTGAGATTTGAAAACTGATTAGAATTTTTATGTTCCTCCGTTACGGGTAAAAATAGGTATCCCAAGATAGACAGCCCCCCAAATTATACACTGATCTGAGAAAATGGGAATACTTACTTTTGTCATTAAATGAATAACTACTTTCAGCAACCAGTGCCAATGACATGGTCGCACCTCTTTTGATTTTTGTTGTCCTTCTGAATTTTTTAGCAGGTTAGTGATAAGTTTACTAATGCTAGATTCTATTTACTTGAATTAAGATATTTATCCATAAACTCAGTAAGGATACTGGGCTGAAATTTGGCTTTCTGAATGTGTCTGCGTAAATATGTGTATGTGCAGCCTCTAGGACATGGCTTTTGTTTTTAAAAACAATGATGCACCAGGATACTGTAGGACAAAGTGAATATTTATTGAACTCAAGCTTAGGATGGTTGTTGGTGACCATATGTTCACTGTGTAATGAAATGGTAAGGCTCCTACTCTTTTGTTTGGTTGGTTTTTTTCTTCCCCTCTTTTCTTCCTCCCTTTGAGAGCAATTGCAAGGCGAGGTTGCATTGCTGGAGACCTGCTCCTTTCCCACCAGTAAATGATGTCATCTAAGCAGCAGTGGCTGCACACAGATGACTCTGGACACTGGCTTCCTGGCTCTGAAATATCTGTCCATTTAGAATCATAGAATCGCCTAGGTTGGAAGGGACTTTTCAGATTGAGTCCAACCATCAACCATACTCTGACAAAACACATCACTAAACAGAATCTCTAAGCACTATGTCTACCTGTCTTTTAAATACTTCCAGGGATGGTAACTCAACCACTTCCCTGGGCAGCCTGTTCCAATGCTTCATAACCCTTTCAGTTAAAAATTTTTTCCTAATATCCAGTCTAAACCTCCCCTGGCACAACTTGAGGCCATTTCCTCTTGTCCTATCACCTGTTACTTGGGAGAAGAGACTGACCCCTACCTGGTTACAACCTCCTTTCAGGTAGTTGTAGAGAGCGATGAGTTCTCCCCTCAACCTCCTTTTCTGCAGTCTGAACAACCCCAGCTCTCTCAGCTGCTCCTCATGAGATTTATTCTCCAGACCCCTCACCAGCTTCATTGCCCTTCTCTGGGACGATTGCTTTCATTCTGGTCTGGCTCTCAAAGGCTCTTCACATCTTGCATATCCCAGTTTACATTGACATTGTTCTTCTCTTTCCAAGGTCTTCTGACAGCCTCAAAACTGGAGCTAGTCATAAAGTACTGTCACTTGCTCTCCCCCACTTTTGTTGGGCGTTTCACGGCAGCTGTCACAGCTTCACTCCCCTCCTCGACCTGTTGTGCATCGTGTGTGCGTGTGCTTCATCTCATTGACAGCTTGGGGTAGGAAACTGGTTGGAGTGGGACAGCAGAGACGGAGAAGCTAAGGCTCTGTGTAATGGAACAAGTCTTATCTGTGCAGCTTTCCTTCTGTTTGGACACAACTGTGTGCTGCTTATTAATATTTCATTTGTACTGCACATGCACACTGCTAAGAATGGTGCTTATTTAGGCATAAAAAGGCTACTAATAACTGATCCTATATGTACCTGTGAGTTTCCAGAATCTTATTAAAGAAGTGTTTTTTTGCCCACTTCCACTCCAGGGCTAGAGGCTTCACTTGCTTCTGTTTACTTTATCTCCATGTAAGCCCATGATTTTTTTGATTATATAATGAGACTAGCTAAGAAAATCAAGATGTCTAATGATCTTAAAGGAACTAAATAATTCTTACAAAAGCATTTAAGAAAAATTATTTGGAGTGATTAATTCCTTTTATTTCCTGTTGGCAATGCTGTTTTCTTTACTAGAGTTGTCTGGGGGATTTAAAAATGTGTGGTAAAGCTAAAGGGCTGTGTATTCCACTGTGTTTTACCTACAGTTTTTAGTTTAGATCCATATCGGTTACACAGCCATAAAACAGGGTTAATGTGACTGCAATAATAGACGCAAATTAGGGCTAGGTCTGCTAAGCATAAAATAAGAAATATATTGAAGCAAAGATTTATGGGGCTGCTACTAGTTGTATCAGGCAAGGGGAAAACCATGGATGTCTTACGTAAGCACGTGGATATATGCAAAAAAAATTATAAGATTATATATAAATCTACTGAACTTTATTATTTTTTGTCTATATGACAGAGGATATACTAAAATCAGCAAGAGGAAAATGAGCCAAGTTTTGCTGCTATGAGAGTTCTTACCATTTCAGGTCTATCGTGTCAGTTTGGAAAACGGAGGCTATTTTTTGTTTTCAGTGTTTGTGTTTTGTTTTCTCCCCCCCCCCCCCCCCCCCAACACTGGTATGAACTATAATTAAACCAGGTACCCATATGTTTACATAGAAAGACAAATGGTCTGTTTATTTCAGCAGCTGTTTAACAAGCCACCAGCACAATCAATTAAATTAATCCCAGGAAATAAAACTTGAAATAAAGATGATATCTGAAATCATTTTTATTCATGGTTAGAGACCATGCAGATTCTTTTGACAAGTCGAAAAATCTTATGGGTGATGTTGAAAACTTCAATGTACAAGTGCTAATTCAATTTGAGGGGAAAAAAACTGACTTGATAGAACGGTTTCTGTAGAGATATTACTAGAATAGCAAACCCCCAAGCAATACAAAAGCAGCCAGAGTATTGTATGCTCATTACCTGAATTGTCAAACACTTAACAACTGTGAGAAGTATGAATATGCAAAGCTTCCAGACTCTGACCAACGTTTTTCTTACTCTTTTCTATTCCTGGAATGAAAAAGCCAGTGGTTTGTCATTGCATACATATAACTGTTATTAACGCAATTTAAAGTTGCATATGATATAAGGTCATAGGTCTCTAACTCAGCAGAGCATTTAAGTAAATCAGTCTCTTCACCAGCTGCAGCACCTTAAATACGTGTGCAAGTGCTCTGTTGAACTGGGGCTAAAATCTCAGCCCTTGGATCTTCACAGCTGCTATGCAGGGGAGATGAAAAGTGGACCTTACATAGACAGCGCAATATTAAAAATGTATTAAATCACAATTATGGAGATTAAAATATTGAAATGGGAAGGAACTCTTGTCTTTAATGGTGAGGGTCCTAAACAGTCATCCTCATCTCTAGAAGAAAAAAACATAGAGAAGAGAGCCTTATAATGAATGTCCCATGTGAGGGAATGCTTTGAATAAGAATTTCCCTCCCACGTGGAAGACCCCTTGACCTCTATGAGGATTTCGGGGACTTACTGCCACGTTGAGTCTGAAGGCTCCAAAGGCAATGTTAATTCGCCTAATTTTAAGTTCTGGGCCAGATCTTGCAAGCTCTTGGTTGCTTATATAGTCCGTTACGCCTGAATATCTCGTGGATGTATTTTATGACAGATAATGTACCAGCCCTGATGTTTTTTAACTGGAAATGTGAAATACCACAAAGCGCGTACCACAGTTACACTGGCATTGCTGCCTGACCCTTACCTCTTGCTTTTTCTCACATGAGCAGCGCCACCTCTATCTATTTCTGATAGATTAAAAAAAAAACTGAGATATTTGTGCAAGGCTTAGGATCTCGTGCTTGCTGTCTGAATGCTCAAAGCTTTGACATCTAATCTTAAACAAGACAGTAAAACCTACAAGAGTGTTTTTTTTTTTTTTTAAGGCTAAAATCGTCTTTCTATAAATAAAGAAGGACACCAATCTCTGCAGGTTAAGGCTAACAGGGCAGTAGCAAATCTGTTTATATTAAGCTGTCTCTTAAATATAAGAAAAACGTGTTTTAAAAATATAAAAGCTGAACTGTGTATAACACTGAAGAATGCCACAAAAAAAGCAGCTGATGTGCCATGAATGCTTTTCTCTTTTACAAGCCAAGTTTTTATTCTGTACAGGCATTTAAAGGATTTATTCTGGAAGCTTTTCTTCTGAGATACCTGTAGTCTTTCTCCTCCTTGCTGACTCTTGCTGGTGTTGTTTGGAAGAGACTTCTCAGCTGCTTGAGTCCCTTGATGGTGGCAAGTAGGCAAATATTCTAGGTTATGACAAAAGCATTGAGGCTCTGAGCAAAGAGCTGGCAACATCTGTATTTGTTCTAGGCTCCCAAAGTCCTAGTGCTCTGAGCGCTTCGATGGGACCTGTTGGAGCACGTCTGTCTACCTCCTCTTCAGCCTGAATGCTCCTGTTTCCTTTCTGTGGAAACCAAGTGGTACACAAACCAGTCAAGCACCACCGGGTTGCGTTTCCTTACGGAGATAGGTAGCGATGTGCCCTGGGAGCTGGAAAGTGCTTCAGGGTCCTTAGCGTATGCTAAACTGCAGTGGAGGAGTGGAGGGGGAACGTCACTGCAGTCTGGAAACGTAGCTGGGATCTGAATTGAGACTTGGTAAAAGCAGAGCTCCTTGCTTGTTTGTCAGCATCTTCACAGTGAGTTTTTCTCCACAGACAAATTTTCTGCTGAAAAATTTTCATGTCTCCATTACTTAACCTGAAATGTGACAATCAGTCCAAGTTTCTGCTTACATATCATCAAGCAATGTGTCCACCTACTTGCTCACTGTAGGTGTGCAATAATATATGTACTGGCTGACACGTATTATATGCATTTTACTGAGCTCAAGGAATTCTTTTATGATAAAAGAAATCTGCTGGTCTTTAAAGCACTAAATTGTTTGTAAAATACGTATCTCATGCAAATAAGGAGATAAGCACAGGAAAGTAACGGTGTCACTTTTACATGGCCAATGTTCAGGGCACAACTGAGTCTTAACTACAGAGGGCACTACCAACTACTGACCGGAATTTAAGGTTTTAGCCGCCATGTGGCTTCCTATCTAAGAACTGACAAGCATTTTGAGTAGTAATCAATATGCTGCTGCTTCCTAATAATCAATCCAAATTTTTGTTTGGCTGACATTGTTAATGATGAGCAGGAAAAAAAGGGGTTTGTGAATATAAATGAAGCATCCTATTGCTCTAGGCCGTGCTATGTCTAACTTGTGCAAAATGATGTTACTCGGTGTTAACTCCGTAGCTCGCTTTTTGCATAAGGCGGCTGGCTCTGTGTTTTGGAATGCTGAATAGAAAATTAAAAATGCAGGCCAGTCTTCGGGAACATTTTACTTACTGTTTTAATAAACTTTTGTTTATGCCTAGAGGTGCCATTAAATTACCAGCCAGACATTAATATACAGTACACAAGGGATCTTGTATATAAGCAATGATTATTACTGCGTGACTCAGATGAAGCTTGCTATATACACAGATAGGTGCTGGACAGGAGATGGAAAGCGAATACCTGGCTGGTGGTACTTAGGCAGTGGCTGTGCCATTTGGTCAGCTACATTTAGAAGTAAGCTATTTTATTTTCAGAGCAGAAGGATGATTCAAGGGGACAGCGGTCTGTCATGGTAGAAACACCTTCACTTTGTTTCATAAAATAACGGTAGGCAAGCACAGGGTGTGGATGATCCTGGGAGCTAAAAGTACTAAGCATTTCCAAGTGAAGTATTGTTCTGGACCCCCTTAAACAAGGAGTCTTTTTACACCACCAAAGCACCTGCTTCAGTTGCTGACTTCTGAGTGTGCAGGGATGCTGGAAAGGGTTAACTCCAAACACGGCTTGCTTTCCGTGCTACTGTATCCACAGCAAGAACATCACTGAAAGAAGGAAACACTGCAAGAACAAGATGCAAATACTGCAAGAACAAGATGGAGTAAATGTGGGCCGTGGATACCACACTGGAAAGCGTCTGTCTGAGTAAGAGAGTGGAGAGGTAACATCGGAAAGATGTATTTTGCTGCAGGCCTTGTGCTTGTATGCTTCCACAGACAGGTACAACTTCAAATGTGGGATTGCAGGAGTGTTGTAAGTTCGTCTAGAAGGAAGAAACTCAAAATCCCTCCAGCTCCTGAAAAAACGTATACCAATTAATTCTGAATTGGGATTTTCCTTTACATTTGATCTACTTAAGAATGCACCACAAGGAAAGCTTCCTATGAGGAAAGCTTAGAGATGCTCTCAGGGAAAAGGCACCATCGTAACTCTCCCACTTCCTAAAGGGATCAGGGAAGAACTCTGTTTAATGAACATCCTCTAAAGGAAATATAAGGCCCTACCTAACACAGCCTCCTTAGGTTCTGCTGCAAAAAAAATAACCAGATGATCCCTCCCCATCTCTGCTCTTCTTGTTTCTAGCT
Organism: Chroicocephalus ridibundus; assembly: GCF_963924245.1. Lineage (NCBI taxonomy): Eukaryota > Metazoa > Chordata > Aves > Charadriiformes > Laridae > Chroicocephalus > Chroicocephalus ridibundus. The sequence continues at coordinate 10,544,384 of NC_086288.1, forward strand.
TCCATGCTGCTCTTTCTGACTGACTTGTACCTACAAAAAAAATGAGTTCCTTCCCTCGTTCACCACAGCACCAGGCTCTGACATTACAGCTGCTTACATGGACCAGAACTGGGGAGATTGGATGAGACCTGTGAAATGAGCAATACAAAACTGACCTAAGATGACTTGTGTGGTATAAGCTGGATAGGCAGTGGACAGTGCCACTTGGAAATCTTTGTGAAACCTGATTACATTGTGGGAATATTTCAAGTTCACAAAAGAATAACTCTTCCTTCCTTGGGAATAGGAAGGAGAGGGCAGAGTGTCCCAGGAGCAGAGCTCTTCAGCAATGTCCCGGTGAAGGCGTGAGGCAGATGCTGAGCATGAGAGAAGGGAGGAGTGAGAGGGTTTAGCAACTGTGTTGGCTGTGCCAAAGCAGCAACTGGCAGGTGTTCGAGCACTGGATGTGCCAGAGGTGCAAAAGTCTTGCCTCCTGGTTAGTGAGGCAGTAGTAAGGGAAACGAATTCACAGTGGAAGGAGAGCGGCATGACAGTAGGCTTGGATAGAAAAGGCCTTCCCTTCAGGCCACATCCTTCATGGTGCTGTTTACCTGGGGATGGTGTGTACCCCAGAACTCTTACCTCAGTTTCACTTTAACCCTTGGTTCCCCTGCCATCTCCTTCTGTTAGTTTAAATAAGCAGTTTGGACTGGACACTTGTGGAATAACGACTGCATCCAAAACTTTCATCAGCCAGTGCTGACTTCATGATTTGTATCTGATTATTGCCCCAAAAAAATGAGGCAGTCATGTTTTTCCTTATATTTTGATGGTTGGAGGGGTTGTATTTGTTTCCGTGGTTTTGTTTTTCATTTATGTCATTATTTGCTAGCAATACACAATCATGTCCTTTGTTTTAGTTCAGCTTTATTCCCTTGTCCTCGTGTGATATTGTTTTAGGCACAAAGCGTCCCAGTTTTTTTAATACTTCATCACTTATTAATGCCGCAGACTGTGGGATGAAGAGTTGTCAGCATCCTCATTTTTTCTGTATTGACAGATATAATAGCTGATTTGTTATTAAATAGCTTTTAAAGGATCTCTTCCTCTCTGGTTATATTTTTTTAACTAATTATTTAGTGTATTTTCTAGTAGCTTATCTCTTTTCCTGACTCGACTTTTTTTGGGGGGGAGGTGTCTGCTTTCACATTTGAGATGTTTTCCACTTAACTCTGAAACTTTGAGGGGCAAGGCAGAAGTGAACCTGATCAACGTCAGACATATCAGACCCCACCTACTCACGGGCCCTCATGCCTCTCTGGGAGGGGGCTTGTGAGGATGTCTGCAGGAGGTAGAGGAGGAGTTTGAGTTTTGGCTCAGTTCAGAGTACTGCCAGTGGGGATCTCCTGACAGCTTTGGCCTGGTGGTCCCCATTCGTACTGAATCACCAATGGTATTAATCACTGCGGCTGCTACTAATAAGGGCTACATTAAAGTGAGGTCCGTTATGTGTATATGCATTACAGTTACTTGATTGCAGTGTCAATGTGTGTGGGTTTACGCTCGCACAGTACCTGGTGCGAAGAAGCCTTGCAGTCTGATCAAGACCTCTGAATTCTGCCCTGGTATAAACAATTGAAGAAAAAAGACAGAAAAGAAGGATATCCCGATTCCAGCACTGCAAAGGGGCCTAGTGCTACATGGATGGGTGGAAACATGCGCCGCCTTCTCAGGGCTGACATGTGCAGCACATGGAAGCACTTATGTTCCTCTGGGGGCACCTCCTAGTCTGTTTTAAATCAAAAGACCAGATAAGACTGGGATCAAATAACTTGATTTGCAAAAAATGTGGAATTTACTTCAGTGCAGGTAGATGTATGACTGTAAGCTCCCCTATTTCCTTGCATTTTCAGAAAGGTCTGGTTTATTAAGGGGCGGCCAGGCAAAACCTTCCGTTGTAAATCTGTACCCTAGTATGTATAACAAGCTGCTTGGTTTCCCTTCTGCAGGGGAACATCGTGGTGGATGGTGAGGACTGAATGGCCAGGCTGTAAGTTATGAGCATGGGCTGATGTTCAAAATAGCCAACAGAAGTTGGCATGCCAAGTTAAGCACAAAGGATGTGTCTATATTTGCATCTTTCTATTGTGTATCACATTGATCCTGAGACTGTGGTCTCCTAAATGACCAAGTTGGCCATGGTCAGAGTTCATCATAGCTCTGGGGAGTCCCCTCTGTCTGGGGAATGCACTTGGCTTTTCTCCAGACTGATGGAGATCTGGGTCCTGGCCTGTGGTGAAGACAGGACATGGCAATGATGTGCGAAGGTATGAAGCAACAGGTGCTGTGGTATGATAAAGTCAAACTGACAAATCTGAGAAAGTCTAAACTTCTCTGGCGTTCTCCCTCACGGAAGCTAGTGAATTTGTCCTGTTTCTCTGAACCTTTTAAGTTCTTGGGTAGTGTTAAAATCAAAAGGGACGGACATGAGAAATCAGGCCCCACCTTTCATCCAGCTGAGTCAATACAGTCTGGAGTATGGGCTGTCTTTCCTCTTGGACAAGCCCTGCTATTGCTTCTTAGAAGATAAAGCTTAAGCTTCTAAAAGCCAGCTTTCTTCTGGCTTTTAGATAACCCCTTCTAGCAACCGCCTCCTTCTGAAGCCTATATGTGCTCATGTATTTCCAATTTCTCTGACAGCTGCTCCTTCCAAACTTGACCTTTGTGACAGGTATCACAGCTGGGATGATCGCTCTCCTCTTTCTGCTTTCTGTTATTTGCGTGCTCTTTCCATTACGAGTGGTTAATTACTCTCAAACTGTTGTAAAATGTTTGGATCTGCACAGTGTGTGCATACGCACCCAGGAATAAACCTGCTGTTTCTCCCCTGTAAAAGTACAGCATAGGTTTTTATACCAGAACTGCTTATGTTTTAGGTGTTTTGGTATGATTATTGTTGTTATTAGAAGGTCATTTTTGTAAGCATAAGGGAAAAAAAGATATACAACCATCACCATGTTATCTCTGAAGTGTCTTATTTAACAGGTTAAATCCAGTTGTTCCCTGTGAAATCGTCTAGAGAAGCTATTTCATGTTCTTACTTTCATTTTTCAGGATTACAGCTTTCCATGGTTTAAAGAAAACATGATTTTTTATTATGTTTTGAAATTGCAGTTAAAGCAGCCCATAATTTGTTTCAAGCACAGTTTTATTATGGCAATTACTTTTTGTTTGTGGTTTTTTGATGTTTTTTTTTTTAATCCAACCTCCTGAATGCATTATAGCCTTGCTGGCTACTGGGAAAGCATATTTCTGTGAAAAAGTGGACAACATGAAAATTTCTCCAATCTATATGGTCTCTTGGAGAGGAGGAGAAAAACAAAGGAGGAGGAGAGGCAAGGGAATATAATGAGTGGAGCAGCAGTAAACGAGGTTCTAGTTCTTTGTAAGAACAAGCAGGTTCTGGAAAAGGTATCAGCAAAGTGTCATTTGTTGCCTTTAAAATTTTCTTCCTAATGCTTAAGATTAGTGCATGAAAATTTCGCCCTGGGTTCTTAAGTAAAAGAAAATTTGCTTATTTGTTGGTTACCTAAATATATAAGAAGACCCTTTATTATATGTTTAAAAAAAAAAAAGGCATTATACATTTAAAGTCTCTGGGGGAAAAAAATAATCACATCGTTATAGAAATAAACGCAAAGATTCATAAAACCTTTTATCATCTTACAGCTTCTATTTAGAAAAGCATACCTATACATGTGTTTAAGTCCCATTAAGTGCTGTTCTAAATTGAACTTGTACGTAATTCCTACTACTGCATTATGCTAATGGTAGTTAGTCCTGCAGCTGGCAATGCCTAAGCGCTCACAGGCGTTTAATAATATCCAGTAGCAACAACAAAAATATCCAGTACTAACAACCAAAAGATCCTGAAACGGTATAAGCACTAGGCCAGGACACAATAAGAGTTGCGAATTCCATTTCCATAAGGAAAAACAGCTAATGAGATCAGTATAGCAGTCTCTTCAAGCTGCTGAGAAAATCTGAGATCATGCCACTAAGTGCTTGTGAGAAATATAAATGTGTTGTAAACTGTCTCCCATATATTTCCACTTTTTCTCCTCAACTTTCCTATTTATAATTAACACCTCTCTTTATCTTGTTCATTCTGAATATCTTTGTTCTTTTCAAGTTAAATTATTTAATACTATATCTTCCTCTCGTTTAAGCTCCCTTTATCTCGTGATCCCCTCTCCTTTATATTGAAATCTCTCCTGTCTAAATGCATAATCAGATGACATCTGCTACTATGGAACTTAAAAATCCCAGCACGTTCTCTAAAATAACTTAATTGTGTAGTTATTAGACAGCAAGGTATGTTGTGCAGATAAGAGGCCGGGTACACAAAAGAAATAGGCTCCATACGGCACAAAGAGGAGCCGACATCTCGGCATCAGTTACAAACCACATAAGACTGATTGTTCATAATGTGAAGCCCTGAAACACACAGTCCACTTCTGCCTCTTTGCAGACATGAAAACCAGTTACCGCTCACGTAAACAGTCCTGTTGATTTCAACAGATTACCTGTGAGCAACAAAGATTTGGTGTCATGTAGCTATGCACGTCATGAAGCTTTTTTATTATGCAGAAGGAAGCACAAGGGCCTTCAGAGGCAGGAAAGCATCTGGAAGCCCCGAGGTATGTTTGCAGTTGGAAAAAGAAATATGAAAATTTGGTCATGTGAAATCAGAGAGAAGCTAAAAGCTTGTTCCTGTACTGTGTCTAAGCCACAGCTAAATATCCCAAAATAGTTTTGTACAATATAATGGAGAATACACGTACACATGTGCCAGACCATTCTGGGATCTGGTGAAGTCCCAGTGGTTAATTAGGATATGTGTATTACCTGTACGGGAACCTGATGAGAAAAGTGAAATGTTGCGGGACTGACACTAAATTGTCCCTTTCTAACACTGACCAAATGGCTCAATACGGATGACAAATTACCTTTAGCAAGTGACACTGTTTTGCAAACAGACTTAGGACATGTGAGAGTCCTGACAATTAACAATACACTTGTGTTTTCTTCCTTCCCCTTCTGTGCTGGTGGGGCAGGACAGGGCATACAGAGTGCTCTCTTATTTAAAAGCAGGAACAATTTCATCTATTTCATCTAAGAGATCTATATGCTTGTCATGATAATCGAAGAACAGCTTTTAAACAAAACCAGCTAAAATATCTTACAATCTTAAAGATTACAGAAGACAAGAGGCACGTGAATCTGTGTATTTTATAACTCTGTTGGCCAAAGACGTTTATTACAAACTTCAGATCTCCTGGAAACAAATTTCCAGGCAAAGCATCCATTCAAAGCAACAGAGCCTTATTAAAGTTTACATTTTTCTTTAGTGAGTATAGACAAAAGTTAAACTTTTTCTGTGATATCTGATGACCATCAGCAAACCATTAGGGTTTTTTTTATATATTTCTTAACTGTTCTAAATCTAATACGCAGTGAACTAGCTTGTCCTTCTCTGGAGAAGGAGAGACAGGCTTGGGACAGCAGACAGGGAATTACCCTTTGGAGGGGAAAATAAGGAGAATCTTCCAGAGCCTAGGACTGAACTTCACGTTTCTAACTTTTGCCAATTGGACCTGCTGTGAGTAAACTTCTGAAACTTGTTGGCAAAATGAACCTAGAATTAACTTGGGCAGTAGGCAAGATTAGAAATTCATAATTAGTGTCCACGTGCAAAGAGTCAGGGGTAGGATTAGTACCATGGAAAAACTATGATGCAAAACCAGGGAGAGACTGCTGTCTTTACTGCAGAATTTTATTGCCAGACTGAGCACCCTCCGTACCTGACCCTTCTTTGTATCCTTCTGCAGCAGTTGACGTTGCAGAAACTTCATTCACTATGAAATTCGGCTGCTTCCGAGTGCTTAACTTTTGGTGTCAATAGGTTATTCATCATTTTGCTTTTCCTTGGTAACAATACTTTCCTGAATTGTGCTGAAGCTGTTTGCACCTTCTAGTCCTGCTGGTGCAGAGTGAGGCCTCTATAACGAACCAGGTGGGCCAGGACCACTAGGCAGAGGGTGCAAAGCCTCCAGCCCATCTCTGTTAGGACCTCCAGGGCTGTGTAGGCATTCACAACAAAAGGACCTGGGAAACACTGGACATCTGCCTGGTCTCCTACTGTGTTCAGATCAGGTGGCCTATGCTCTTGCCAGTGTGCTTTGAGAGCCCCATAGGAAAAGATCTAAGCATTCTGATCTATTAACAGTGCAGATAAAAACCATGTCATAGAACTAGGGCCACACCACCTGTGAATGAGTATCCACATGAAGATTTAATGTAATTTATATGATAAACATTAACTTTACATCTTTAGTTGATTCATCTTATCCTTCCTGTGCAGTAATCAAATCCTCCAAGTAATCAAATTCGATGCTCGTTATAATCACAGCTTGCTCTAGAAGAACAGCTGTTAGGCATTTATTTTCTCCCAAAACAGTCAACCTTGTAGCAGTTGCATAGGCAACTGCAGCGAGCTTTTGCAATTTGGCACTCGTACCTGAGAAAAGAGCAAGGACCAACGTGTACTCTAGTAAACTTTAGTAAAGCAGTGAAATGTATGATCATTTTAAACTGCACATTTTGGATCCCCTTGTGGGTGGGAGAAGGCACGTTCCCTCCGTATCAAAAAAAAACAAACAAACCAAACCAAAAATCAGCTATGATGTATACATGTTTACACAAGTGAGCCTCACAGGACATACAGCAATATACGCTTCCCGAAGTAGCTGAGATCACAGCTGAGCTTTGAGCCATAAACATTTGTTTACTTGGTAGCAGAGAGCAGACTGATAGCAGCGTGTAGCAGGGCTGTTCTTCCAAGCCCGAATATATCCACAGAGACTGCGAAGTACAAACTTACCTAAATATTTAGCAGTCAGGCAGCAGAACCGTTGTGTATTTGAAACCTGCAGCCGTGGCCGTACCGGTGCGAGCAGCCGCGATGACAGAGCGTTTCATACTTTATCATTTCCTTGTTATAAAGTGATTTAGTGTGAGAGGGTGGCGGCCGGGCTAATGAATCCATGTGGGGAGCGGGGACGAGAAGGGGATAGGAAATGCAAAGCGCAGGTCGGGCACCAGGAGGAGGTTTTTATGATACTCTTGTTTTAATGGAGATGTGTTTAACACCGACGTAAACCCACCGACCTCGGCGCAGGGAATGGCCTCCAGTTTGGAAGCCGGCTCGCTCTGCAGGCGCTCGCACACCGCAGGGGACGATGTCGGCGTGTCGCGATAGGCGTCTCTTTTTTTTTCCCCTGCGGGCAGGGCAGATGCCTCCAGCCCTGCTCAGCCCGGCAGGCGTCTTCCTACGGCAACCGAACGACGCCGGGGGCGAACTGCGAGGCGACGACGAAACATCTGTCAGTCGCCACGGAGATATCACAGACCCCTTCGCCGCCCGGCGGTTCCGCCCCCTCCCCCCCCCCGCGGCTTCGCCCCTTCCCTCAGCCCGCCGCGCGCGCCTAACGGCCGCAACCGCCCGCTCGCCCCCGCCCTCCCGCGCGTCGAACGCCGGGCGTCACGCGCACGTTGTAATGTACCAAAAGAGCGCGCACGCCCCCACCGCCCGCCGAGCCCCGCCGCGCCCGCCCGCCCGCCGGGACCGGCTCTGGGGGCCGCGCTCCCCAGCGGTAGTGGCGGCGGCGCGGGAGTGGGGAGACGGGACGGCGACGCCGCCGCCACCCGCGGTGGCCGCCGGCGCCCCCGCCTCGGCGCGGGGATGCGGCGCGGCCGAAGCCGGCGGGTGTGTGTATGTGGGTGGGTGTAGGGGTGTGTGTGTGTGTGGGGAGTCGGCGCTGTGGCCGGGCGGGCGGCGCGGTGTGTGCTGCGTGTCTATTAGGAGGTGCGTGGTAGTGATGGCGGCGGTGGGTGAGACTTTTCCTGTCAGCGGATCCGGCTGGTCCTGCCGGCGGGCGGGCGGGCGGTGGGGCTGCACCCCGCCCCGCCGCTGCGCCGTGCCGAGCCGGGCCGGGCGGCGGGGAGCGGCGGGGGAACGCCATGGGGCTGCTGGAGCGCCTGCGGAAGGAGTGGTTCATCCTGGGGATCGTGCTGGTCATCGCGGCGGCGCGGCTGGAGCCCGCCGTCGGCGTCAAAGGGGGTGAGTCCGGCCGCTGCCCCGCCGGGGACGGTTTCGCCCCGGTAGCTCGGGGGGCACCGGAGCCCCCGCCCGGGAGCCCGCGGGAGAAGGGGGGCGGCGGTACTTTTGTCAACTCCCGGCGGCCGGTGCTGCCTCCCTCACACACCAGACGCTTTTCGGTGGTGCGGGCCGGGCCCGGCGCTGCGCGGGGTGGGCCCGGTGGCGGCGGCGGGGCAGGGAGCGGGCCGCCTCGCTGCCGGGGTGTGGAGGCGGGGGAGAGTCTGCGGGCCTTTCCGCGGGCGGAGGGCGGCGGTCGCTTTGCTGCCGGGGACGCCGAGACTTGCCGGGGGTGTCCCTCGGGCGTCCGCTGAGAAACTTTGGGAGCGGAGTTTCCCCGGGGTGCGGGGCACAGCCGAACCCGCCGGGCCCTCCTGAGCTCCCTGCACCGCCAGCAGCTCGCCTTCCCAGCCTGTCAGTCGGTCACTGCTCCTCAGGTCCCCGAGAAGTACTTCAAGGCGTACTCCTGTACGTATAGGTTTGCGAGGCACTGTGCCAGTTGCTTGAATAACAGCCTACTCTTTTTTGGATTAATAGTAATGAAAACGGGCTAGCAACTTACTCTGAATGTACTCCTGTTAAACTAAGTAACAACTTCAAGAACTCCAAGGTGGGCATAAAATCATTGCAGTTCAGTGTATGAATGTCTGCCATCCGTGAGCTTCTCGAGAGGTGTAGCTTAACGGATATTGTGTTAAAATCTTAGGTGCTATGTTTCAGCCGGGTGTTTTTTTTTACTTTATAAAACACACTTGTGTTTTAAAGATTTTTTTTTTTTTTTGTTCCCTCTTGCTTCCTTATGAAAGATCAGGGAAAACAGTGAAAATGACTCTGTGCCAGAACGATGGCGTCAAATTGGTGGTGTCAAATGTGCACAGTAAACAAATCAGAGGAAAGATCTGTCCTTTTCTAAGCAGTGAGGTCTTGTACGTTGTAACAAGAGCTGATAAAATATCTGTGTTATTTTAAAATACACAGTGTATCTTTAAGTATAAATGCTGGCAGCATCTTCTGGTTAGTTTCTGTTGTAACTTAGGTTCCAGATGTTAACAATTTTCAAGAACAAATTAAATTTTATATTTTTTTTCTACTTGATCTCTGAAGATTTAAGAAAAAGGATGTAGAATGCTTGAACAGAATTGCTTTAGCAATTCCATGTTATGGGAGGGAAGAATGTAGTTGTGCTTTTATATGCATAGATTTTTCTGTTTGTTTGTTTTTCTTAACAGAGCTGAAGTTTGAGGATAGACAGCTTCTCACTGAGGAGCCAACCTTTTTCTCCCTCGCCTTAGGTTCTGGGAAAAAAGAAAGTGATTTAAAAAAATATGACTCTGAACACTTGCTGTGGCAACTAAGACTCCGGTACTTCATGGAGTTCAGGGTAGGCAAATTCCTGCTGTGCAAGGATCCCTTCTAACATCTGTGTGCTGTTTTGCATAGGTGAATAGGACCCACATGGAGCTTCTTGCAGGATCCATGCTGTGTCTTCAGCAGACCTTAAAGACAACTTTAAATTGATAGTATCAGGTGGTTCGTCCCTTTCTGGCTTGATTGTCACGCTAATTGTTAGCAGCAATGTGGGAGATCTTTTTAACGAGAATAGGAGACAATTTTTCTTCAGCTTACTTCCTGCATGGAAGCGCTATGATTGAGCACTTCATTTGATTATCCTACTGCAAAGATGTATCAAGCGTTGGCATGGTATTGTTCCTGGGACAACTTGCTCAAAAAATCTTGTAAGCGTTGATTGAAACTCAGGAGCACGTGTTCCCCAAAGTGGTATCCTTCTTCTGAAGCTGTATGATCTCAGTGCTCATTTTAAAACCAGGGAAAAAAAAAAAAAGCTGGCGGGTGTGAAATACCAGCATAGGAAAAAGCTTAGTTTGTCAGCTTCCAGCTGACAAAACCATGCGTTATAATTTTCAGGGCCTTACTGAATGGTATGGATGGTCTAGGATCCATACCAGTAGGACATTGTGCCACAAATAACAAAGATTTGTGCTGTTGCCACCTTCAGGGCATAAGCCAAGCCCTTTTGGTGCGTTTTCCTGTTTGATGAATGAGCCTATTTAGTTCCTTTGTGAAAAGAGCTTTCCTGACCAGTCTTTTGCACAAGAGATGAAGGGGATCTGTTCTGACCAGAGTTCCCTAGGCTCCATGAGTGTGTGGTTGCTCTAGTGGTAGAGTTTTCTCCCGTGTAAAGGAGTTCAGGTAGCCCAGTGAAAAAACCTAAAATAGAAACTGAACCCTGGAAGAACCCCTGTCTTAGTCAGACTAACTAACCCACTGCCTGACTGCCCAGGTGTATATGTGCATGTACATATATGCTCTAATCTTCTAAAAGAGTAGAAAAATTACATGATTCTGCCTGTATATAATGTAGTTTTCTTTATAACTATGTATATTTATATAATTTTTCTGTGATTTTTTTTTTTCTCTGGCTGTTCAGTTAACATGACATAATTTTGCAACTAGCCATGTGCTTTGTTGCAACTTTAGCTCTTGCATTTCTCACTTATTTTTTACCTTACGCTTCATATAGGATGTTTGGTTTATTTTTTCTCTTTAACACACACAGTTTTAGTGTCTCATCAACAGAGTCCTCTCTGAGAGTAGGATTTGGGTTTAAATGACTTTAGATGCAAATTTGATTAGACTCAGCGTACGATAAAATCCTTCTAATTTAAGGATCATTGACCTTGCTCCAGTGTGACCATCAATGTATCATTCATCCGAGAGAGCAGAAAGGATCTTCTCTTCTGGAGTATCGAGTACAGGCTTGTTTGTTTGCTGCTGCAGTTTTGCTCATGACACTTACTGTCACTTGCAGAGTTAGGATGTTACTTTGGTCCTAAGTAGACTGCTAATATTTTCTTTCTAATATAATAACGGGTTGAATGCTTGTGAAAAAATGAGTATATACATTTTCTGCTTCATGGCCTCTGGAGGCAAAGTGTATTAAGAGAATTCATCATCTTTATATGAGTGTAAAAAGTATTTTATTTTAATCTCCCTGAAAAAAAAAAGTATATAAATATATACAAATGTAAGCCCTTAATATTGTGGAGTGCTTGGAGGTGCAGGCATCCGCCCTTGCTGATCTCATTGCAGCAGTCTGTCTGAAATATGCTATTGAAGGGCTGGAATGAACCACTTTGCCACAGCCCTGTTTTGGGGGCTAATGCAGAATCGTGTTGCCCTGTGGAAATTGTTGCAAGGTACGATGTGATTTCCTCTGTGCAGGCAGCTGGACAGGTGTGTGTGTTGTGGGGGATGAAGTGAGAGGTAAATACGTGAATGATATTGATGGCCCTGTGGAGAGAGCAGCTAATATTTTTATTTGAGTGTACGGTTGGAGTTTGCTGATGCTATAGGGGTACCCTGGTGACAGAACTGTGGAAAAATTCCCCGTTTTCACATTTCCAGAATTTACCTGTTAGTTTCCAGTGGCCTGTAATGAGGGAAGCCGAATTTGTATGACATCATACCTCACTCTCCACTCACTAGTTTGCTTTTATTTAAAAAGGAATAGCATGCTTTCTGTAACTTAATAGAAACCCCATTCTTTTTACTAGAGACTTTAATGATAAGATTTTCTCCAGGTATTTTTCTAAGTGTTCCTGTTTACTTTGATGTGATATATGCATATCATTATCTCTTTGACTGTAGTTCATTTTGTTTTCTATGTCTATATTTTTTAGGACCCTTGAAACCAGAAATTACCATAACTTACATTGCCGTTTCAGCTATATTCTTTAACAGTGGACTCTCCTTAAAAACTGAGGTACTGTAATTTCTCATTGCTTCATTCTTGTTTTTCTTTAAAAAGTTTTGTGTTGCTTTTGCTCAGGTATGAATGTAATTGGAATACTTAATTACTGCACTGTTGTTGCTGATGCTGGGAGAATGGCTAACAAGAGAAGATAAATGTTAGATAGTTATGGAATAACCCCTCCTTGATTTCAGAAAATTCTTCACAAAGTAATGAATGTGATGAAAACAAGAGTGTGAATAAATTTTACCCATCCATGGAGGGTGGGTTGCTTGCAGGGCTTTGACTAAATGGAAGTGCTGATCACAATTTTGAGACCGGATCTACACCCTGGATGTGTCCCAAACCCAAGTGAGGGTGAGACTTAGGAGCACACTGCTGCTTACTGCCATACCTTCTGTACCCTGGCTTCCCGGCTGCTCAGTTGAGGAACAATCCAGAAAACTCTGTGTATCCTAGGGTAGCACTTTTTAGGGAACTAGGCAGAGAGGGGCTATGTGGAGTCTCCATGCCTCTGTAGGATGGGAAGAGAAGGTGTGAGCTCTCTGTGTCTCCCTCCTTCATCTCACCTGCTAGTGTGCTCTCTAAGTAAAACTGTTTAGGCTAGTCACTGCAGGATTGACACAAGCAAAGATCTGGCGGCTTTAAGTTACCGCATTGGGTAGGCACAGGACAGCAGCTAGCATCAACACAAAAGGCTTCCTCTGCAGAGGCAAGGCCAATATACAGGTCTTGGCAATCTTTTCCTATAGGATTTAGTTGTGGACAGGTGGACTTGGAAGTGCCTACATTCTGCTGCATATCACAGACACTGAAGCTTGTTTCAAATTTTGTCACACATTTTTCAAAGAGGAACAATCTGGGAGAAAGAAGGGATGAAGGAATGAAGGAGAGAACCTCTTAGTGATGTGTAAAGGAGGCATGGAGAAAGGAAACGATGGCTACGTGCCAAGAAGACAAGGTGCAGCCAGAGTTGAAAAGAAACACTGCATGTCTCTGCTAGTCTAGTTTCTTGACTCCTTTTACACTGTTGGCAGTGCTGACAGGTGATGTCATTCATGTGTTGCATGATACTAATGCCTAAAAGAATCATCGTGACACTGTCCAGTTATCTTCTGGGCAAACTGGGATCTGGATGAACAGTGTGCGTTCAACAAAAAAAAGTTTCTATACCTGTATCATGGTTATAGTGATAAAGTTTCTAATGGAGGTGGTGTTTGAATTGATGGCAGCCCTCTGCTCTGTTTGCTGGTAGTTCTGGCACTAGGGCCTCTAGTTCTGCTGGGACACAGTGTAAGTGAAGCGAATAACTTGAGTCAATTCTGTAGCATCTATTTAGAGCCTTGTGGTCTTATGGGGAAGCAGGAAGAACGTGTTACCTATTTGCCTGGGACAGTAATTAATCCTAATGGAAATGGGCTGTGGAGAGGCCTATTTTCTGTGGCCTTTCTTCCACAGAGAAGAGGACCTGAAACACAAAGCCTGAGTAGTAGCAATGGAGTTTTCTGCTGTCAGGGTTAGGAATCTTAGTATGCAGAGAAAAAAATGTAAAACTTCTTTCCCTTTCACTAGTTTGCATCCTTGAAGCTTTATATCTGTAAAGCAGCTGTGAGAGTGAAATCAGTAGCATTATCAAAGTCTTGATTATATTCTCAATGCTGCTGTACATTTAACTTTTTCTAGTTAAGGCGACGTGGCTGACAGGTTCCTGGGCAATGTGTCATGTCCTACTTTGAACTTGCATAACTTTTTTTCATCTGTGGTTCTAGAGGCAATGTATTGATGTAAATGCAGCTTTTACAGAAGCTGATGTTTATATCCAAGTAGCTGATCTCAGGTTGGTTTGGAAGCATCAGTTAGGACTGGTGCTGTATATCCAGCTTATGTTCCATCAAGAAACTGAGCCTTTTCTGAATTTCTCCCATGGGGGCAGAAGATAAAGAGGAAGAAAAACATTTTACTCATTTTACCTTGTGCTATTACTTTCTAAAAGGTATGTTAAAAACAATCCTTAAGCGTGTTAGGAGGCCAGGTAATGATTTTATTAAAATACTTTGGGGCATGTTTTAATTGTTTGAAGCACAACCCAAAGTTGGTATTATTAGTCAGTTAATATATTGTTTTTTCTGGATTACAAAGTAAATAGTTTCTGCTTTTGTCTTTATTAGTTCTTGACCTGTGTGTTGCCTGTTCTACCTTGGATAATGTATTAGTTGGATTGAAACTAGTGTTTGGTATGCATTATGAAATGATAAAAAGTTGTGTAGTGTTAATGGAGGCCTTCTGATAAATCTAACAAAATTAGAAATAGCTGCTGCTCTTTTAAGTTTACATTTTTGGTTTTATCTGCTGGGAAAGCACGTGCTCAAAAAAAATTGCTAACATGCAATCAGGAAGCATTTTACAAAATAATTGGTTGCATTCAGGGAGAGCCTGTCTGTGCACAGCCTTGTCACATTTTCAAATCTAGAGGTGACTGAGGTTCTCGTACAGTTGTAGAAGTAGTCGTGTGTCCAGGAATGACAAGAACATTTGATTCCACCTTAATATAATGCTCTTTCAGTTCTCAGTGACTGGATAGCTTGCTCTTTTAAAGCAAATACTTCCTGTAGGGCCCCAGAAATTAAATCACATACTTGAGTTACCCATTTCAATGAGGAATTTGACAAGCCACTGAACACACTGTTTGCTCTGTGTGGGTATTTGCCCAGAGGAGTCCAACTGTGACCACCTAAGCATGGCTGGATGGCAACAGGCACCCCCACTGACCAGCGAGAGGCTAGGATAAGCTCTCTAAAGGGTCTGAAAGACAAGGCAACCTGTTCTACCTGGTGTGCAGAAACAGTCATAACTAGCAGCTTGCAGTAACTTTTTTGAGACTTCTGCTTTTTTGAGGGCTACAGTGATGGATGTATTTTGGGACAAGCCCTTGTAGACTGCTTAAGAGGGTGAAGGCTGTTTGCCGCAGTGGTGCGGTCTAAGGAATACCTATTGTAAAAGGCAATCACTAGAGACATTTTAAAGGCTGGTAATTTAGATCTACAAAGACCTGTTCCACTAACACAGCATTCTTTCATGCGCTGTGTTGGCTGTGTTGTAATCACGTTTCTTGCTGCCTGGAAGCTCTAACCAGTCTTTCCCAAGTTTTTGTCTTGGATTTTGCCTTTGGTAGTATCACCACTTTCTTCAAATCATCTGCTTTTAAGGCGTTTTACAACTGCAAAATTATACATTAAAAGGGCACTTCTGTGTGTGTGACGTGTCTAGATTGGGGGTGCCTTCATAGATTGGTCCGCTGGAAAATCTGGGCTGGAGGTGACTTGGCAGGAAAGGAGGAGGAATTAGCAGCTCTGCTGGCAGTCGTCACTTGCTTTGGTTTTTCTCAACTGTATTATTTACTTTTAAAACATATACTTTTATGTATGTATTTCCAGATATCTTTTCTTCCCGCACAGGATGTGTTTAAACTACTAGATCTTTTATTTTTGCTTTCTTTTTGAGATAAGGTGTAATAGTACTACAGTGAAGCTATTCATAACGCCATAGGTACTGTGACGGGTTATGCGTGAAGATCTGTTTTTTCATGCAGAGTGATACTAGCCTACTTAGGAGCTTTCTTTATTTAAAAAAATGTTGTTTCATTCAGTTAACCAAGCACTGAATGTAATGATGCTTTATTGGTAAAACTGGATCAAGATGTACATTTCAAGTCCATGTTTTGTATAACTTTAAGAATAGGATATGAATGAATGTGTATTTTTATTGTGGAAGGTTTCTTTTCCCCTAACACAAATTTGGGAGATAATTTTGTTAAGAGAAATAAAGTAACAAGGACACAGTGCTGAATTACTAGTACTTCCAGATGTATAATTACATCAGTGTGCATTTGGATGGTTGAAAATGCAATATTTGATTCTGTTTCATAAAAGTTCAAGTGTTTTGAAGCTGAGAGAGGTGGCATTTGAAGACCGGCTGCTGCATTACTGTACATGGAAATACACTTTTTTATATTGTTTGTTGATTGGGGTTTTTTTTAATGCATCCAGGGTGTCAGATAGCTGGAGAATCCTAGCACATTAGATTTTGAATAAAAGTGCCATCAGTTCTTTTACTGTTGCATCGTTTACTTGAATAGAGTGCAAGTTATTTTGAGAGAGAGAAAAAGGAATCTTTCTTCTCAATCTGTGAGTGTTGAAATGAGCTGAAAGGCTGAAGGCTTTTTCCTTGTACTCAAAAACTGCATAGAAGATCCTTGGAGTGCCCGAAAAGACAGAAACAGAGATGCACATAGCTAACTGAAGAGTTTATTGTGTGAGAATACACGATCACCTCTCTGGAGTGCTCTTGCACTATTGAAAATTAATTTTTTTTCGTTTTGTTTTCTCAGTCTCCAGCGGTGTTTTGCACTTTATTTCTCGGAATTTTATGGCTTAGCTGTTGTTAGCTTGTTATGGTCTTGGTATTCTTTCTTTGCTATTCTTCATCAGCCTTATTTTTTTCTATAAATTTCCTATCTGTTGATACAATAAATAATCAAAATCTGCTACAGATTACTTTGCTTTTTATGGTTGTTAGTCTTTCCTTAAAAAAACCCACCACAAATGATGACTGTTTGTAACGTAAACATCCATTTTTCACAGTATAAATGAGAATCACAGTTTGTGGCTCTAGAGAAACGTGAAATCACGTGTATGCTACAAGTTTCTCTTCCTTTTGATATCAGCAGTCAATAAAGTAAGCAGGCCGACAGCATAGTTAGCACAGGTTTTGAAACAGTGACAAAGTGCTAAGGCTGCCTGCTGAAAAGCTACCGTTATGAGAGCTACGCTATTATTGAAGTGGTGGACAATTCTTTTGGAAAAATGCCCAGGAGCAGACAGAGCTTTTATGTTGTCTGGATGTACTTCATTATTAAAGAAGAGCTCAGGTGATCCCTAAAGGTGCCTTTTTGACATGCACTCTCTTTGTATTATAAAGATGATCCTAGTTTTAAAAGCACAAACGTGATCTTGCTTCAGCTGTTATGATTGCAACTTCCTCTCTTCTTTTTCTTTTGCAGGAGCTGACAAGTGCTTTGATGCATGTGAAACTACACCTTTTTGTCCAGATTTTTACACTTGTGTTCTTCCCAACAGCAATATGGCTCTTTCTTCAGCTATTATCAATCACACCTATAAATGAATGGCTTTTAAAAGGGTATGTTTAAGCATAATGGAGTGAAATATATTTGTAGCTGTTTTCTTAAAGAGCTGCTTAGCCTGCAGTGGGTGTTGTATTGTGAACAGATCTTGCTGGTTGTTTTTGTGCTTCAGCACTTTGCTGTCGAAAACACAGTACATGCTTATCCTTTCAGGAACCTGGTCTCATTTTTAGAAAGTCCAGTCAGTTAGTTTCATATGTAGGGAGCTTGCAACACATTAGCTTTCTCTTTCACAAAATGCAGCTGAAGTGCTGTGCTGGATCTCAAGGAGGATGGGGAGGAAAGAAAGGGAATGCTGAAGTGAAAACAGAACTCTGAATAAATACTGAGTATGCCATGTACTGGTGTTCTGTTCTGCTTTAAAACAGTCTGCATTGAGCATATCTTGCGTGTGTCCAGATTGGGGTTCAGTATCTGCTCCTAGCTAAATTATGAGGGGGAAAAAAAGAGTAAAGTTTTTGTAGGAGGAGAAAAAACTTTGAGATGTGCAGAAGCTAAGTTACCATGAAAACAATGTGTTTTAAATCTTTGGTGTGCTCTGCCAGTGTGTGCTTCCAAAGCTGCATTGAGGGTGCAGTAATGATAGATGTTATGAAAAATCAAAAAAATAAAAAGCTTTTTTCAGAATCGAAGGTCAATACCTAGCTCTATGCAGCTATACTGGAATGTTTCAATGCAAAAATCAATTACTTTAGAAAACTACTTAAAGAATCCCCATTGTTTCTTACTGCTTGGTAAAGCATTGCTTGGGGAGAGTTCCCTGTCTTAAAAGTTTATTGATAAGGCTTCTCATGTTTATGTTTTTACAAGGCCTAAACCTAAAAGGGCGTTTTGTTTTTAAGAGGCTTCTCCAGTTGTTCCACCAAATGTGAAGTGATCCAAATGATACTGCGAAGGTGAAATTGAGATCACAGAATCGCAGAGTGGTAGGGGTTTGAAGGGACCTTCAGAGATCGTCTAGTACAAACCCCCCTGCCAAAGGAGGTTCACCCAGAGCAGGGTGCACAGGAACGCATCCAGGCGGGTTTTGAGTAGCTCCAAAGGAGACTCCACCACCTCTCTGGGCAGCCTGTTCCAGTGCTCTGCCACCCTTTTTGGTAAAGGATGTAAAGAAGTTCCTCCTCATGTTTAGGTGGAACTTCCTGTGTCCCAGCTTATGTCTGGTGCCCCTTGTCCTGTCACTGGGCATCACTGAGAAGAGTCTAACCCCGTCCTCTTGATGCCCACTCTTTAGATATTTATAAGCATTGATAAGATCCCATCTCAATGAGATGACATAATTTAAGTTAGCGCTGTTTTGCTTAATGGTATTAGTACATCAAGGAAATAACAAGTTTACTTTACAATGTCTATTTGCATTTGGCTGTTCATAGTAAAGATTATTCTTTAAAGTGAAATCATTGTGAAGTTTTTCCTCAGCTAATAATGATTTATCAGAGATAAATTATTATCAGAGATAATGATTTTCCACAGTGAGCCAAAACTTCCTCCTCATCCGTGGGACTCTCAGTTTCTGAAGTGCAAGGTGCAAGAGATTTTTGGTTTTTGTTCCTTGCAGCACTTCTCATCCCTTTTTTCCTATGACTCTCGTGCCACTTTGGTTCTTAGTATTTAAGGGACACTATCTGTGACACGCACAAGTATATGTGTATGTATATACATAACACACGAAACTGTGTAAAACTACATAAGTATATATTTTTTTAAAAAAAGGAACACTTGTATGTGTATCTCCCTAAATGTGAAGCCTCATGTTTCAAGAAGGTGTGTCTGCGTTTAGCCAGTGAGTTTATATGCTCCTATATGTTTCAAGCTGCCTTGCAAGCACTTGTTCCTTGAGTACTATTTCTGTTTTGTCTGTGTTTTATCTTTCAATGTAGTATCTCTGTTGTACTGAGACTTCATTGAAAGAGTGGTCAGATTGAGGAGTTTAATGAAGGTATTTTTTATTTCTTAAAGAATGCTTCCTTGGTAAATACTGCTGTTCAGGACACGCTCGGAACATCAGTCCTTGTGTGGCTCTGAAGGCATCCACTGCAAAGGGAGCCCGATGGTAGCTGTACCTTCAGTGTTATGCAGGTGTAGGAGATACTGAGCTCTGTCCTAATTCTAGGACAACACATTTTAAAGCAAGTGCTTGCATGTCCCTGTATGGGTACATGAAAGGAGGGTGAGGAGCAGATGTGAGGAACTGCCTGTGCCTTTGTCACTCTGTCTAACCAGAAGTTCATCCTAATGCCCCACAGCCGTAGTTTTTATTCCCTAGAAACACTGAAGTACCCTGATGAAAACAGCAGGGAACAGAACAGACGTTGGCAAAGTTACTTCTTCATCACCCATGTTTGGCACACCTTGCAGTGGGACCTAGCTGATAGTCCTCAAAAAGGCCTGGAAAAATAGGCATGTGCTCCCAAGGACACGCAGCACCCTTTGGCAGCGTGGCTTACTCGGGGACTGTAGTTCTCCGCTACCTCTAACTAAAGGGCACAGTCAAGCCCACAGTTATTTTCCCTCCTTGCTCCAGAACGTGTGGTAGATTCTCCCATCCTCTATAGTGATCTGCTTTGCTGTAAATGTTATTTGGGAGACAGATTCAGGTGGTACCAGCTTTTCATCTGTGTTTGTACAGTGTTGGATTTTTTTTTTTTCCCTACCTTCTGCTCTCCCACACCCCCCCGGATGATGTTGGGAGTTTTGTTGTTTTGTAGTGATCTTGAAATATGTAAAATAGAGCAGAACATAACATAATCCCAACCATCTTTTAAGTTAATTTTTTGTTAGCTGACTAGATTTTGCATTGACAGGGTCTCTTTGAAAAGGAGTGTGAAGCAACTTATTAATGTTTGCACAGGTTCACCTCTTCTGCCACTCTCAGCATATAGCGTTTGCAGCACAGGTGGTAAGGCATGAGATCGAAAGACCTGGTACAATATATGACTTTGGTAGTTCCATATCTACAATATGTGACTTCGCACCCTACTACTCAGTTGTCTGTTATGTGTTAGCAGAACAGGTATTATTTATTGCCCTTCATCAAGTGTTTGGACCCCTGATGTTAGTGCTTATAGCATGGCCTGAACCAGTGGAATGTTTCAGTTCGTTGTTCTCTCTAGTAATCTGCTGGCCATTAGAGGAATTTGTTTGTATATTGGTAGTGTTACATGTAGTTGATATAAAACAAGAAAAAAAAATATTGACAAATGCATGTTTCTATACACCTGATTAAAAGTATTTCCATTTAGTGTGTACGAGGCTTTTTTGTAGTTTAATATTTTCATATGAAGAATATTAAAAACATAGCTTGATAGTGATTTTTTTTTTTTTAATTCTAAAATTATTATTTTAAATTTGAGGGGTTTCACAGAGATTGTGTTATTAAACCTTTCTCTTATAGCGTGGAAAATCCCTGCCAGCTGAGATGAATGACCTTGCACACATTTCATGCCTCTCTGGATAACTTTGAACTTAATCCAGCCCTTATTAGTGCAGGTGGGAAGTTCAAGGAGCTGACTGCCAAGAGACCACAGAGAAGAGAGATAACAGTATTACAAACGATGTAGGGGATGGACATCAGGATTGCCATGTGTTTGTCTGCTCTGTGTTTTCATATATATTTCCAGACTTTCCACGCCATTTATTTTTCCTGTATTTCTTTTGTTTTCAATATGAGCTTATCCTAAGTGCTGACAACTCTCTGCTTCCTTAGCTTACTTCACTGTAGCCTAAAAATACAATATACTTGCAAGGTGGTGCTTGGCACTTTCTGATTGGATTTATATAATGCTTACTTTGTTTTTCTCTTTCCTTTTCCACAGTGTCTGTAGCTGACAAACTGAATACCGTCACTGTCATTTACCTGTTTCTTCCATTTAACCTTTTTGTGTATTTGCAGCACATCAGTTGCACTACAACATACTCCCTATTGTTTGGATTTAATACTTCTGTTTACTATAGCTTTTTGACACTGTGTTTCTCAGGGATGGACTAACACAGTTACAAGTGCAAAGTAGTTCACTGCCAGTAGTTGATCTGAACTAGAATACTGTTTCAAACTCCAATACTTGAAAACATATGTGGATTTCATGCTGTTTGGGGTTTTGCAGTCTATTTTAATCTCATGCCTTAGTGTTCCTTCTAAGTCAACACAGTTTTTCTTCTGAAGGCCTGTTTTACTTAGTCCCAAATTTAATTGTAAACTATTGTGGTGTGTTCTTGTTGTTTCTAAATATGCATTTGATACAACTAATTTTTGTAATAACCACTTTTTGTGGGCTGTCTTTGAAAACAAAAGAAAGCTCACCATTACTATATACATCAATAATTTTGCTGCACAAACAATGGAAAAAATGACAGATAATATATTTTAGGCCTCTAAAATCCAGGAGAAAGATTTTGATGTGTTTATTAATGGAAGTCAAGTGATTTTACCAAGAAGTGAAAACATGCATAAAAATTAAACATTTGATGGCCTTTTAATGTTGAGGAGATAAAAAAAATGTGATTTTTTTTTTTTTTTTTTTTAGTAGGGGTTGATGAAAACCAAAGTATAGTGGGAACCTGAAATAGTGACGATGGTTCTCCTTACTCTTCTACTTAGCAATGAATATTTTTATCACCGAACAGCTTTTTCAAGAAAATAGGGGTTTACATCTTTCTTTTCTTTTTTTTTTTTTCCCCCCAAATAGCTACAGGTATCTCAAAACACAGTACAAACTGTACTACATCAGGACACATGATGCTGTTGTCTTTGTGATAGATGTGTAGATACCTTTGTGAATGGTAGATACAGTACTACAGATGGGGAAATGAAGTCATAGAGAGGCGAGGTGTTGGGGTTTTTAAATGGTGATGTGACTCTTTGCTGTGGTTGCTAGTAAGAGATGGCATAGAAATCCTGACGGCTGTAACTGTAATGCAAACTGATTGGGTTGTGTGGGTGATAGATTATTGTTTCTACTCAGCTATTTGGTATTTTAAGCTTTTAGGCTGCATGGTGTTTGCATCATGTGAGGAATGTAACATTCCTTTTTGTTGTTTTCAGCTTGCAGACAGTAGGCTGCATGCCACCTCCTGTGTCTTCTGCAGTGATTTTAACCAAAGCTGTTGGTGGAAATGAGGTGAGTTTTTGTTTTATTCTTGAATGCTTTTTTTTAATCAGAAGTTCAAGCAAATATTTGTTTATGATGAGCTTGCGTGGCAGAACACTGACTGTGATGTGATACTATTGTGATTTGTAAAAGCTTCGAGAATTAAAGCTTGGTTATTGTGTTGGTGTTAAACAAGGGAAATAGTGTTAATCTGCTGGTATTGCTGAAACTGAAAGAAGCTCAGTTTTCTGGGGTGATAGAAAAGTTTCAGATGGAGATTGGTGTTAGGAGACTTCTGCTTGTTGCTGCACTGTAATTCTGAACCATATAATGTTCATATGCTATATACTGGTTATCTCATAGACCATAGGCTTTGTGGTGAAGAACTGCCCTTGCATCATGTTTGGATGGTGTTTAGTATTAACAGGCCCTATAGTAGGAGTTCCTCAAGTTTGTAGCTGCATATATAGCAAGTGATGATGGAGACACAAAAATTCATTTAAATCTTATGTTGTTATTTGTGACAAATCTTATGTTGTTATTATGCAATGCTAAGTTCTCAACAGGTAGGAAATGCCAGAACTGAAGTTGTTTGTGCAAACTCAATTTGGTCACGTTATATTTCTGCCTTAAAATGGCATATGCTGATGTCATTTCAGACTCTCCGTAAAACACTTGCTATTTTCAGGAAGACCAGTTAGCATTTAGGAATTCCTTTAGATTTGCTTCCTCATAACTGCTGAGGGTGGATGAGACTTAGTAGGTGAGGAAGGGAGAGAATAACACTGAAAGAGGTTGTTTTTAGAGGTAGCACTGTTGGGGTGCTGTTCTGGAGGGTTAGAGCCAAATCTTAATTCAGCCATAGAGCTCCTGTGTGAGGCTGGGCGAGTCATTCAGCACATTTTTTAAATATGGCCATTAGTTGTGTACTTCTCATTTTCTGAGTTCAAACTCTTGGGACCGATTAATGTCAGCTTTGAAAACACATGATAGCACTGAAATAGATTGAAGTTGTACTTTGTACTGACAAAGTGCTGTTTAATTGCTCTATCCTCTGAAGAGAGACCCAAAGCATTTCAAGTCAAGCATCTCTAATTACGGGCAATCCTGATGCACATCGCTGTCTCCCAGTTTGCTACCTGAAAACAAGAATCATAAAATTGTCTGATGGAGGTGCTGTGGAGTAGTTAGTATAAGGAAATAATTTAGGTATGTAGTAGTGATCAACAGAGAAATGAGAATTTTTCTAATTATTGCTCTAGATGTAGGTGCTGTAAATTATACAAAGGTGCCACATAGTGAACAGTGAGGATGAAATGAAGTATGGAATGAGTGCTTATTCAGTGTTGGCACCGTCTGTCCTATCCTTAGAACAAGGAAAAGATCCTCTGGAAAAAAAGCTGTGATTGGTTAGTTAAAAGCAATATCATACAGTATTTGGGTGCAGGAGGGAGAGAAGTACTTTAGTTGCTTCATCATTAGAGTTCACCTTTTTATGGTAATATTATTCTGGGGTGGTGTGTGTGTGTGTATTTTATACCAGCTGAAAACAGAAACTTTTTGTCATGTGAGGCTTATATAAGTAATTGTATAAATCACTGGCAAAGTAAAACTTGAACCTGGAGGGTTTCTGGAGGAATGTAAAAATGCATACCTTGTTTGTGACTTTTGCAGATAGCTGCTGACAGCAGAGAGAAACTGAATCAAGAATTGGGTCTTGGGAATTGGCAGTTCTCAGTCAGGCTGTAGGAAGGTGTACAAAAGAGAAACACCCTTTAAACACGCTCAGTGTGGACAAAATGTGTGGCAAATTTATTGCCAAACTTGAGCAAGTTTCAATGCAAATGTTTTTTGGAATGTGATGCTTCTCTTGTCATTCAGACTGTTGTTAATTTTTCTTTTAAAGAACAGCAAATCACATCCCTCATGCTAGACTGTCTTATATCTCTCCTTCCCAAATTTCACCTAAGCTATTATCGATACATTTCTCTTTCTGACATGAGCAGAACAGTGCAATTTTTTCCCATTTTAATTTAAATCCATCCTGATATACGAAGAATTTAAACCTGGGAATCAACTGGAAATATAAGTGACTGTGCTGTGAGAGCATTTGTTCATAATAATGTCTCTTAAACTGCTTTTGCCTCGTCAAGCATGTATCCCTTACCTAGAGAAATTGATTTGTCTGAGGGTGTATCTACACTGCGTAATGTAATATGAAGATAAATGAGCTTACTCAGAAGCAATGTAGCGAGGAAGCTCCACGTGAGCTAATTAGTCTGAGAAGTGTCCTGCTGCTAGAGAGTACAGGCATACCCTCAATAAGTGCTCTGAAGACCTCTTTGGATTTCATGGAACACAGCACATGAGAGCTGTGGCAGTGACTCTTATCACAGTATAGAGGGTTTTAGGTTTCCTTTATCTAGGTAGAAGTAACTGTTGAATGTCAGTTTGGACTTGGGTTATTCTCAAAGAAGTATCAGGTACTATGGCATGGTAGTAGTAGTACTCACCTGGGGCTGAGGAAACATGGATGCTATTTTTATCTGTGTCATTAACCTGTTGGGTAAAAGTGTGGTATTGAGTGGGGTATTTTGTCTCTGAGGTTAACAGTAATGGATAATGGCAACTTTGTGAAGTGTTTGAAGATCAGTGCTGAAAAGCCTTATGTAAGATCTATATTTTATTGTTCTGGGTCAGGGTGATTAAGTATTTGGTCAAATGCTTAGAAAGAGAGTCTACAACATAAGAAGCTGCTTGGATGGGGGATTTTGCTGCATATCAATTGGAAAATTCAATTGTGAGATGATAAAAGGAAGATGGTTTTGTTAATCTTACAAAGATCTATTTTTTTTAACTGATACATGCCTGAGGGCACAAACCAAAATGTTCTGCTTTTGTTGGCTAAGGAAGATGTGATCACCAAAGCAGATACTAAGAATTCTGATTAAACTGCGTTCATTGTTGAAAAAGTTATTGTTCAGGGATTGTAAATACAAAACCAGGTAAGCTAAAAATCTTTAACTGTCAGTGTTTAATAACAACTATACAGTCTACTGGTGTTTGTTTTTCCTGGTGGTTCAAACAAGTGGTATATCAAAAAAGTGTACCTAAGCTTTAATTCCTCTTGATCTATGTATAAGAATAAAACAGCTGAGCAGTTACTCAAGAGTGCAAGTGTAAAATTGTCCAAAGTAAAAATAATTCTTCCTTCGTCCTATACATTGTTTGATCACCAACCCTGTGATCTATGTGGCTTTCAAATTTATAGTCCTAGCAGCTGTTAGTCATACCTTCCAAACTCTACCATGTTAGCCATTCATATTTCTTTGCAGTATGCCTGGTAGATGGGCAGGTGGGGGATCTTTTTGATGATTGGGGCATACCAGAGGAAATAAATCTTTGTCAAAAGCCCTTTGGCAGCAGTAGCCTTTCATTAATAAGGGAAGACAAACAAGTCAGTTAACACCTTTGCTTGCTGTAGCCGTGGCATTATGGTGGGGAGGAGCATTATATCTGGAAGCCAGAAGGCTTCCAAGTCTTTTGATATTTGAGGGTGAAAATTAACATCTTCACTTAGCTCTGATGCGCAAGTGGTTTGGTGGCTTGTTTTGGAGGACTGGAAAGAGCATTCTTCACAAGTCATAAGGGTTATAGGGGGGAAAAGATCTCTGTGACTTTATAAGAAAGAAATGGGAAGACAGCAAAGAGGTAATCAGACTGAAAACCAGTATCAGATTTTGTAGGTGTATTGGATATTTTTTGCTGTAATCATTGGAGGAGACATCCAGCGTTGGCACTAGCAGAGTGGAAGAACAAAAGATTCTAGCTGCAGAGAAAATAATGGAGTGACTAGTTTGCTCTCAGTACTGCTTGTTACATGAGACTTAAGACAGGCTTTTCAAATCCCATTTCCTTATGTATCGCCATTGATGGCAGTGGCAGCAGCAGAGGTGTTTAGCTGTTCCAGACAGTGTTTCTGTATTGCTTCAGAATAACTTGTGTGCTAGCAGTGATACAGGTACCATGTTTTGAAAACGTCTGATGTGTGGCATTGGAAGATATTTACCTGTGGCTGTTGGAAGAAGATATGGTAGAGATTAAAATTTCTGTCCATAGCGCTCTCTATGTAATTCGGACTAGCTAGGAGCTAGTATCATTCTAGTCAGAGAGGTGTTGGGAAAAAGGAGATGTCATCAGTGGGGAGGGAGACTTTCAGTGCTCTCTGAAAATGAAGATGATTTATGGCTGTTCTATCTTTTGTTTTGGTGGAAGTAGCTGTTCTTGATGTGATGTGCAGAAATACAGCTTGTCTAGTAGGGCTAGATTCACTTACTTTTCTTCAGCTCCTCTCCCTGGACTCTGTATGATGTGTGGTTTGTTCTCTCAGCTCTTTCAACTCTTATTTCTTCTGTCTGTTTCTCCTTCTTCACCTTGCTTTTCCATCATTCCCTTTTTGATCTCTTCCTGTATGATGTTACTTCCATTAACCCTGTAAAGAACTTTCTAAAACAGCCTGTTCCTAGCTTTTGTCACAAATACATTTAGTTCATTAGCAAAGCCAGTTTCAAGTACTGAATTTAATTTGAGGCATATGAAGCCCTATGTGAACGAAAAAATGTTCATATGTACACTGGCAAAAAAATAAGGAGGGATCACCATGAGAAATCAAAATCTAATTTTTAATTTGGTGATATTTTCTCAATTACTTAGTTGTTTCTGTCATCAGTAACACTGAAGAAGTCTCTTGATCTGTGAAGAGGACAGTCCGTGTAGTTAAAAAAAACAGGAATGAAAACCAGAAGGCCTCACTTCTGTTCTTGGCTCTTGTTGAGCCGTGAAGGGTCAGGATTTTGATGACATTGTAGCGTCTGACAGCACAGAAGGGTTTTTGTGTCTTTTTTTTTCCAAAAAGTCTTGTCTTGTAGCTTTTCAATGAAAATATAAGCGCTATTTCTTTAAAAGTCTGCTTCTAGCTATCCATTTCTGCGAGAGAGAGACAAATAAATATGTCAGCATTTCAAGGTGCTGTAAAGACAAACCTATTAAAAGCTCGGAGATCCTCAGACAGAAATGCTGTAGAGATGCCAGATACTACTACAAAGTATTCAGACAGCAAATGTCGTACTCTCCTTAAGAATCAAAGTAATGAAGAAAAGAAATTGAAAATTAGGTCTATAAGTCTATTATCAGTTTGGGAGAAAAAACAATTTGGGATGACTTTTATGGCAGCTTAATGACATATTTTTGAAACGTGTAACATAACAGGCAAGAGCTGTGATGGAATTGTACAGATAAATCGTGGCAGACAGTTCATTTTATTGAAGAATACTTTGGCTATTTTGCTATCTCATACACAACAAAACCATTGAGGTTTTTTTTGTTCAGTTAAGCTGTAGCTTGTACAAAATGTCTTAATCAAGGTGCTGTTTCATTTTTTTGCAACTTTCATGTGGATCTGCTATACCTCTTGTAAAACAGGATTTTTGAAATATAAAATAGACAGTAATGAAGAAGGCTGGAAAGGTATTTATGAAATAAGATGTAAAGAAAGAGTTCTAGTATTGATTTTTAGATTTGTTTTTTGAAGATGTAGATGTAGAACATAAACCAATATAAATTTGCAAGGTCCACAGCTAGTCTTTCTGGAAAAGAATCAAGGGAGAGTAGTAACATTTTGCCAGCAAATTCTATGCAATAGTTTTAACTGATATTTTAAAATAAAGAGCATACAAGTACTTACTGAGAAATGAACACTGGAAATTTCCTCTGTTAGTGAGTGGTGGCTTTTTTTAAGTAAAAGCAAAAAAGTGAACCCTAACACTACTGTAAAGTCACAGGAAAGATATCGATTTCTCTAAAAATATCTGAAGTTCTTTGAACTGTGTATACATGTACATTAACCTTTTAAAAAACAAAATAAAATGAATGAAAAAAAAAAAAGTACAAGCTCTAATGGTTTGTGATTCATACACTGATGCACCACTGTACCAAGAGCGTTTACCCTTGGAAGGTAACTAATGAACATTATGAAACAAAATTGTTTAAGATCTTCAAATAAACTCTACATGTCATGATGTTTCGATGTCTTCTATAATACAGTTTTTTATTCTCTAAATATAAGTAAAAATTTACAGTAGTGTGGTCTAAAATTTTACTTCCAAATTGCACTTCAAATATTCGTATTTTTAGGTTTTGTTTATGGAAGGGTATGTAATTTCATTCTATTGTTTTTAAATTTGATACTGTAAAAGGAAAAAACCTGTAATGATTTTTTTTTTTCATTTCCTATGTAATAAACTTTGTCTGCCCACACCAATTAAATAGTTCTAAATTAAAATGTAACTAATTATACCATTAGATACGACACCAAAGTCTCTGGGTGGGTATGTGGGTGTCATAGGACAAATTTAGGGAAGATGTCTGTACTTCACACGTACAAATGTAAAGAATTAACTGTGTCAGCTTAGGCCTTGTATGTGCGTAGGAGCTGTTGTGCTATTAAATTCACCCACTCTATTCTAGTATTACAGTCTAATTTTTTATGTATCCTAAGAGTTTACTTTTCTTCTATCATTACTGTGCTTTGAGCAGATGGTTTTTATTGAACTATTTATTGACACTTAGGGGTTTTTCCTTCCCTGAGTGGTGACTGCATTTTATATCCATCAATGCATAGGAGTAGCCCAAATTATTACTTACAATATGAATTTCATGACTATAATGTGTCCCAGTCATGCAGCTCCATTAGATAACTCTAGACTTCCTCATCATCTTCTCAAATCTTTTATAACCCAAAGCAATTGTGGAATCTTCCTATTTTTTTTTCCCCTCGTCTATCACTGTTCTCCTTCCATTTATCACTAATAGTTCTAATACAGATCCACTATTAAAACTGTTCAGAATGGAAGGAATTTTCAAAGGCATTCGTCTCTGCTCTTAATTTCAGTGGAAGCAAATTCAGGCTAACAGGGAGACTTCTGAATTCCCCATATTCAAGCGCTTCACCCCGAAACTCCTTAATTCGGTTTGTATAAAGTTTCAGATTCTCCCAATACCTTTGAAAAGCAACCGATTTACTACCCTAAGATACCAGTGGTTGAGTTAGACTTTTGATAAAAGATTTATTTTTGTTCCTGGTTACCACTACCTCTAACTCAGGGTCTTTCGTATGGCTCATAAGGTGTCCAGTGGAAAAAGCCCCTCTCCTACACTCCTGGGAGTGTAAGAGATTTGGGAAGTGCAAGAAAATATATTAAATCTCTTAACTGCACAACTTTATGTACTGTTAGATGTATGACACAGAACTCGAAGCCTTGTGTTCAGCCTTCCCAGATCTGTGTTCCTTGTAGCAGCTCTGCGGTAATCTAGAAGGCTGTAAAATTATCTGTTTAAATTATGTTAAACTGCTTGGGCTGTGGTTGGAATCTACCTGGATTCATCATAGCGTGTTTGCCCAACTGTCCTAGATCTGACTTTAACCAGAGTGTTTTCAGAGGCTTTGCTGTTGCTATTCTACAGTACTTGACTGGAGAGACCAGTTTTTTGTCTGCTGTGGGACATTCAGTGACCCTGAAAGCTGTTTGTGGCATAAAGAAGCCAGGACAGAAGAGTCTTGCTCTCACGCTTGACAAAAATGGCCTTTTAAAGCAAGGTGATTTTGTATTTGTCTTGGTCTGCAGGTTAATTCAGTGTAAAATTACAGTGTGCAAGAGCTTCCTTTATTTAGCAGGGAGTGCTGTATGAAACGTGTTGCCTATGCAGAGCAAGCATTTATAACTGTTTGAACAAATGGGTAATGCCTCTGTTAAAATATTTGCAGAGAGTGGAACCTACTGGCCCCCTACAATTCAGCGTCTGTACTCTGTGGTGTTTAATCTTTACGGCTATTTGAAAGAGAGATTGCAGGTATTTTATAGCGAGGGAAATGCGTTACCTGCTCTCCCTTCCTCAGCCTTTGAAAGGAAAGGGTATCTTTTGGAGAGCAGTGAAGACTGGAAATATTATTCTGTAGGTGATAGCTTCAAAAAATTACAAGTGATTTGTTTGCAGTGGAGCGTTTTATGCAGTTTTAATTCCATTGAATGCCTGTGTGATGCTGGCACTCACTGTGTAAGGGTCATTTTCTAATGACTTTCTTCTGGCAGAGCAGTGCAGATGTTTGCTGGCACTGAAATCCAGCAACACGCTTCTGGTTCTGCTGTCCCTCACCTGTTGGCTTACAAAGCAAACGCTAATTTAATGTTAATCTTAATAGTAAGTGAAGTGTTTAATCATTGCATGTGTTAGGATTGGTTTTAAATCACTGATACAGCAGAACAGAAGCTATTTGGCTTTGTTGCTTGCAAGTGGTTTATTTTCTACCAGGAACAATAAAGGTGGTTCATTTGATGCCTGTTGACATGTTCACCTGTCTCTGTGGTCCTGGACCCTCTTGCACGAAGGGATAGTACTGCAAATGGTTTAGTATGGCTGTTGGGGGCCCCAGCGTTGTGACTAGGAATGAAAACATGGATTTATAAAACTAACAAAAGCTAATATGCAACAGTATGGATTGTCAAAAATTGAATTAATTCAGTATTTCTTTCTAAAAAGAACATGTGGAATGGTAACGTGTAAAGGATCGCTAACACTTTGAAATCTGAAAAATACCTTTTACATAATGACTGTTTGCGGCTCACTGCAGATGAATCAAAATTAAACATGTCTATTGAGAAGACAAAATGCCCTTTAGGAATTAGTAGAGGAAAGCGTTACGGTTCTTGAAATGTGCAAGTTTGGAACACTGGCTTGTGAAGAGATGTTACGCTGTTTCTCATTTCTTAAATTTGTCCTTTGTGTGTTAAATCTTCAGAATATTTCACTTGAGAAAGTTTTTGTTTTTATCCAAGCGTGTTTTTATCTGGTGTGAATATATTTGCTTAGTGACTAATAATAATATATAGAAAGAAACCAATCTCACTTGCAAATTCAATATTTCTGTAATTTGTTTTCTTTAGCTGTCTTTTTGGGTGTGCGATATTAAGTCCTGATTTGTGCAAATCGTAGCTGCAAAACGTGAAGCAGGATTTTCAGTTAAAATTACTATTATCTTTAAATTTCAATCTTTTTCAAGGAAATTAAATTGATTTTATTATCCTTTTTTCATCATTATGATTACGAAAGAACACCATGAAGGTTTTTGTCTTCTAAATTGTTTGTCAAATGATTACCTTCAATACATCTTCAGAAAAAGTGTTTTACATTCTATGAGGAAAATCTTACCTGCGTGAAGAGATGGAACAAATTTCTAGATTCCTTTATTTATATAAAAATAAACAAGCCCAAATGTATTTAAAAATGTCTTTATAGAACTCTTATGAGATGATAGGATTTTTTTTAAAGTGTTTCCAGTTTGTATTTTTCTGTTAAGCTTTTTGTTTATTTGTTAGTTAGAGCAATTGGCAAAAAATGTGGAGAGCATTAGAGCAGCAAATTTTCTCTAATTTCAAAGCATTATTTAGGCTCCAGTTTCTGGAAAATATTGGTCGTATTATGAAGTCTGAAAACAACAAGCTGCTGGTAAACTGTTTCTGGACGTGTTGAAGAAAAGCCACGTGTCTCCTAGGAACACTTTTTTCAGACATGCAGTTCCCACAGCTGGGTGCTTTCCTGCTCAGCTAGGATTTTTGCAGATCTTCCCGTGTGCATATGGCCTTTTCTGTCTGAAATCCACTACTGCTGCTGCCACTTCTAAATTAGCAAGAACGAAGGGGAAACAACACCGCTCAGAGTAGCTGTAGCAGAGGCTTAAACACTTGTACTCATGTGGGAAACCCCTATGAGAAGATGGTAGTGTTTAGGAAATCTTCAGGAGCCAGGAGGCTGGCAAAGCAGATCCAGAGAGGCAATTCTCCCCTTCTACTCTGCTCTCGTGGGACCCCACCTGGAGTGCTGTGTCCAGCTCTGGAGCCCTCAGCGCAAGAGGGACTTGGACCTGTTGGATTGAGTCCAGAGGAGGGCCACGAGGATGATGAGAGGGCTGGAGCACCTCTCCTATGAAGACAGGCTGAGAGAGTTGTGGCTGTTCACACTGGAGAAGGCTCTGGGAGGACTTTATAGCGGCCTTCCAGTACCTGAAGGGGACCTATAAGAAACCTGGGGAGGGGCTGTTTGCAAGGGCATGTAGTGATAGGACGAGGGGCAATGGTTTTAAACTAGAGCAGGGTGGGTTTAGATCAGACATTAGGAAGAAGTTCTTTTGTTTAATATCTTTATCAATGATCTGGATGAGGGGATTGAGTGCACCCTCAGTAAGTTTGCAGACGACACCAAACTAGGTGGGAGCGTTGTTCTGCTTGAGGGTAGGAGGGTTCTACAGAGGGACCTGGACAGGCTGGATCGGTGGGCCAAGGCCAACTGTATGAGGTTTAATAAGGCCAAGTGCCGGGTCCTGCATTTTGGTCACAACCCCAAACAACACTACAGGCTTGGGGAAGCGCGGCTGGAAAGCTGCCCAGCAGAAAAGGACCTGGGGGTGCTGGTGGACGGCCAGCTTAGCATGAGCCAGCAGTGTGCCCAGGTGGCCAAGAGGCCAACAGCATTCTGGCTTGTATCAGGAATAGCATGGCCAGCAGGAGTAGGGAAGCGATCGTGCCTCTGTACTCGACACTGGTGAGGCCTCACCTCGAGTGCTGTGTTCAGTTCTGGGCCCCTCTGTACAAGAGGGACATTGAAGTGCTGGAGCATGTCCAGAGGAGAGCTACCAGGCTGGTGAGGGATCTGGAGACCAGGTCATATGAGGAGAGGCTGAGGGAGCTGGGCATGTTTAGCTTGGAGAAGAGGAGGCTGAGGGGAGACCTCAGCCCTCTACAGCTACCTGAAAGGAGGTTGGAGAGAGGTGGGTGTTGGCCTCTTCTCCCAGGTGAAGAATGGCAGGACGAGAGGAAACGGCAGGGGAGGTTTAGATTAGGTATTAGGAAGAATTACTTCACTGAAAGAGTGGTCAGGCACTGGAACAGCCTGCCCAGGGAGGTGGTTGAGTCACCATCCCTAGAGGTATTTAAGAAATGTCTAGATGTGGCACGTCAGGGCATGCTCTAGTGACAGAGATTGTAGGGGTTTGGGATTTTTGTGTGTGTGTGTTGTTGGACTCGATGATCTCAAAGGTCCTTTCCAACCATGAAGATTCTATGATTCCTTACAATGAGGGTGATGAGATACTGGAACAGGTTGCCCAGAGAGGTGGTGGAGGCCCGATGCCTGGAGACATTCAAGGCCAGGTGTGATGAGGCTCTGAGCAACCTGATCTAGTTGAAGATGTCCCTGCTTGCTGCAGGGGGGTTGGACTAGATGACCTTTAAAGGCCCCTTCCAACCCAACACATTCTATGATTTTAAAAGGAGCATTTATGAATTCACTGTACTATAGGTGCTCTGAAAGCACAACAGCCCTTATTATTCATCTGTGTGATGGTGGAGAAGTTGTTTTACAATTAAATATAATCTTTGCCAACCCATTTAGTACCTCATCATATCTATCTCTACCAAAAGCCACATTTCCAGTCAGTTTGCTTCTCTGACATTTCGGGTCCCCTTGCCAGCCTCAGCCTGACCTCTCAAGGTCTGTGCTGTCTGCCTCCCAATCCTGCCCTGCTTCAGGCTCTCCTGCGCATCCCCAGGGAGCTGGCACCAACTGCCTGGCCGCTCCGCGAGACAGTGCGAGGCAGAGGTGAAGTGGGAACCAGTAGGAGCCGTGGCCGTGCTTGGCAGCATGTTGTTATTCATTGATGTGCACTTAACAGTGTGAGCCAGTAGCTATGTTCTTTTTGAGTAGGGCTGCAAGCCAGTGCTTGAATTTAGGGTAAATAACATTTCTGAAGGAATTTTCCCCAAGATTCAGGGGAACAAAAAACTTGCCTTATATTGAGATGGATACAGTAGTTCTATATCTATTTAATTAAATCTATTTAATTTTAATAATAAAGGGATGTTTAGTAAGAAATATGCAAGCAAACAAAGAAGCTAGTGCGCTGCTTACCAACAAAGAAGTCAGCAGCCCAAACTGCTGACTTCTAAACTAAAGAGGATATTACTGTGTTTGAATTGAATTCTGTTTGAGCAGTAAGTCCAGAGCAACAGTGTATTTCCTGAATTAGTTTGCCAATTTACATGTATCACTTCTGTGAAATTTTGAAACTCCCTGTTCTAGCGGGTATTGCGGATTATTGTGGCAGGATTCCCCAAATGTTGAATTTCTAGTGTGTGGATGACTTAGCTTAGGTAGACCTTTTTGTTGTTATATTTTGTAATGATCTAAATTCATTTCGTTTGTTGATATTGTTGCAAAATATCTGCAATGTATACGGGGATGTATACTTTGATACAGACTGTGTGAGCATTTCATCTCCAACTGCATATCCAAAACCTTTTAAAAGGAAATCTCAATGAGCCCCATGGGGCAAAGTAAATTATTACATGTGGTGAACTCTTAAGTCATAGACCAAGGTCATGGCAGTGAGAGTGTATTTCAAAAAGGTTTTATCTGTGCTTGGAAAGCAAATGAAATCTCTCATCATTAACTTTAGTATTATAGTTATAAGAGGATTTTCATGAGAGGTGAAAGATCAAGTTCATGGCGGACATAATGGAGTCTGAAAAGTTCTTTCTCAGACATAATACTAGGGCGTGAAACATTCACTGAGGTTTTCACATTATCGATGGGGAGTTTACAGCCTCTAATCCGGATACTGAAGATCAGAATCATTGTAATTATTGCTATCTATTGTGGCTTTATTTCAGCCTTTTCAGATGAAAAAAACCCTCTTTTTTTGTAATATTGTGAAGACTTTTAGAAAAATTTCGTAGCTTTGCGGCTGTGTCAGTCTCTGTCATAGCATACAGGCAATACCTTCCTTAGTTAATAACAACAGTCTTTCTATAGAAATATAATTGAGTAAACTTGAATAATCTTCAGTCCCTAATGAATTAATCAAAGCACATGTGCATGCAGTGATATGGTGTCTCTGTCTTTATTTGTTGATAGTTCATGTAAACGAGAAAGAACAAATGTTGAAGGGAAACAGGGCAGAAAAGCATAAATAGAGCTAAGGATTTTAGTGACCCAGACTATTATCCTGTCAGTGGAAATGGATATTCATTTGTCTGTTCATTCAACAGGCTTTTAGATTTTGCTAGCCTGTTTGTGTGTGCATGCGTGCATTTCAGTGGTACCAAGGAGCAATGGAAATCTGCTCAGCAGTAGAGAGTCTGAACTCTGCGCCTGCATCTTGGGAATGGTTTTGCGAATATCCCTGCCAATAACAGCACTCGCTTTTTCGGAGTTTACAGTGCTCCATCTGTTTGCTTGTAGAAGTGTTGAAATTTGCCAGTGATGTGCTGCGTTTAAAAGCAGATTATTAAACAACCCTCGGCAAAAATGTATCCCTTCATATTTGTGCTTTCACTGTCATGAAGGTTATTACATTTACAGGAAAGTTTCAGCTGCTGTGATTTTATTCGAAGAGTCTGTTTAGTCCTGTTTTCATGCCATTTCACTTTTAGGTAAAATTTAAGGTTTCAGTGTTTTATTTTCTTAAATCCTTCCGTCTACTTTAAGAAGAATTATTTGTTAAAAAGTGCATTTATTCCCTGAGCTACAACTACAGATAACAAATAAATATATGTTTTTGGCAAGTGATATTTTAATTTATTTGAAAATATAAAAAATAGAAGCTGATTCTATGGTAAGAAGATTTTATAACTGGAACTAGAGAAAGTCAGCTCTAGGAGTGGCTATCAGGTCTTACTCTACTTAAGCAAAGTACTTTCTTTCAAAATGAATGTGTTTTTAGGGAAACTTTTCATATATTCAATGTGTGTGATTTCTTAAAAGTCCTTTGAGAAGAGGAAGCATAAGCTGGATTGATAGGTTACCTGTAATTCAAGAAATGACAACATTAAAGTTGGACATAAAATCTCAGTTCTGATCTATGGATGTGTTTTATGCTTCTGTTTTAAAGTGGCATGTGATCATGCAATTTAGAAAATTTATCCTATAACATTTTTTTTCTGTAATGTTAATGTCATATGTATTATCTCAAAAATACTTACTGTACTTCTGTTATCCAAAATGGTCCAGATATCTGTATTGAGTGAGACTTTCTATATGGGTTATGTTCTCTAAGGTGTAAATTTTAATAATTTAGTCAATGGCCTCTTATATGTTTTCTCTTCAACCAGCAATGCAGCCTCTTTTGTACAGTTGTGAGGCATTCCCATTTCTAAGTGTAGTCACAAATGTCTGTGACCTGTTGATATTAGGACGTTTTTGCTATTCATACCACCTGTGTCGGTGACTTCTGCATGGCTTGATTCTCTGCAATTTATGATCTGAGAAACTCAGAACAATAGAAGTTATTTGTAAGTATGGAATACCCAGAAAAATACGCAGTATTGTAAAGTGCTGTCCTCAGATCCCTTTTGAAAATGAGTCACTCTGAGGCATCTTTGCTTCATAAGGGCTCTGCTCTTATAACCACTTGAGTAACAAATGCCTTTCTTGCTACATTTGGTTTTTCGAACCTTCCCGATACTCCTAGCAGATAAATCTGAGAGTAGTCATCTTCTGCAGATAACAACAACATACATACCTTGTAACCTTGGTTTCTTTGTTTTAGTTGATTTGTTAGCATTTTCGTTTTCTGTTTTCTTTAGAGTATTACGTTGAAATAATTCAGTTTTACAGGTAACAATTTTCTCTCTTTTTGGATGTATATAAATTCAAAGTAGTAGCCTCTGCACTAGTCCTGAATTACTTTGTTTTATGTAAGTATGAAATCCTAGAATGTAATGACACTTTATAACCCAGGTACTCTGCAAGTCTGACAGCTAAGCTCCCTGAGTTCGGATGTGTATTTTTTGTCTTTAGGATGTGTAAAATTTCTTTCTCCTTGTCTCAGCAGTATAATTATGCTTACCACCCTCCCAGTTCTTCCCCTCTCTGGTATTTTTGTATGATGTAAGTCACTGTGCCCATTGTGTAAGCGTCCTGTTGTGTCTCTAAGTGATAACACTGATTTTAATTTCCCTCCTCTTTCAAATCACCAGCCAGTTCCAGCAAGTTGGTTGTCGTCTTCCCTACTAATACAAAACCACACTGAAATTTGCAGTAGTCTTCTGTTTCCCAGACTGGCTGGTTTTAGTAGCAGTCAGTGCTTCTAACTTTCAAGAGATTATTTTACTTGGGCAAATAACTTGTTGTGCTAATTTATTGTACAGTATCCTGTGAGGTAGATGGCTCATTTAGCAACACTTCCAGCAGGCTATGTTCATGGTTTCTTTATCAGCTCTTGTGGGTTTTTTTGTTTGTTTGTTTTGTGAGTGGTGGGAGGCAAGAGTGTCTTTTCCATACTCTCTAATAATTTTTTGCAACCTAATGCAGATCTGCCATACAAGGACAGTTTAAGGAGATTTCCTGTCTTTCAGGCTTCAAGTTCCATCTAAATTGTGTGATGCAAGAAAATGGAAAATTTCATTTTGTCAGATTATTTCCTCCTGCACAGCATATTGTAATATGCTGATTCTTTATTCTGAGCCATCTCTCTTCTTAGATGTTTTTACAAAACTAGAAATAGTTGAATTTAGTTTTCCTGCTAATTAGCACATGCCAGCTGCTACCAGCAAAAGAACACCTGTGCTGCTAGTGAGGGTACCTGGAAATTTGGGCATGATTCTTCTCCTTTATTCTTCTGTTGAAATCAAAGTAATGGACTGGGTAAGTGTAGGTAAGAGCTAGAAATTAAAATTGGGTCCATATGATTTGTAGTAGGTGGATTCCAGAAGCAGTAATTGGTCTTAGCTGGGCTTCTTAAGCAAAAATGTGTAGTTGACATAAAATGCTAAGTAGATACATAAGTACGGTACTGCCTTTTTATCCACTGTATTCCCATACGTTAATTACTGTCTCTGTGAATAGGTTTTTTGTTCCAAATAAATGAAACTGTGCCTGTAAATTTAAAATAGAAAAGTGACGTATAGGTATTGTTCATGCTGTAAATGCTTCTAAATACAGAGCTTTATTTGTGGGTTAAGTGTATGCCATTATCTTGAAGTTAGAGAAATTGTACTTATCTATCTTTAGGAAGTGTGTTCATCAGGAAACATCACTAAGCTTTCCCTCTGCTATCTCCTTATACAGATAGTAGAGGAGTATAAAGTAGTTTTATTAGCTGACGAGCTGTTTAATTACAAGATAAGAAACAGAGTTTTGCTCAGTGGAGGAAATGTGGAGTTCTTCCATCTGCGTTCAGAAGCACATTCAGAAGCCTGTTTCCTCCAGCCTTCACTGGAGGTAAAGGCAGCCTTCAAAACCCGGGAGAATTTCATCAAAGTAGTTTATGGATGTTTTCTCCTAGGTTTGTTCATACATACAGAAATAAAATGTCTGAATCATGAAGAACTGCATATTATACATATAGTCAGCAGTGAACTCTAGAGCTATACTGTTAAATGTCCTAGATTAGGAAAGAAGAAAGAAGATGTAATAGTTGTATATACACCCTTTCATATATACATTGAGATCAGGAGTTCTAGTTAGAATTTAGTATTGGGGCAGGATTTATAGTTCTGCAGTGAGATCAATGCTTGAACTATATGTCACTTAAAATATTGTTCATGAACTCTTTTTGGTACAGACTGACTAGGTTCTTGGAGGAGTTCCAGATGTTGCTCAAGGCGTTGTTACTAATGTCTGAAAAGGTTTTTCTTTCTCTGTTCCATTCTAATGACAGATAAATGGGAGCTACTCCATTCCATTTCCAAATTATCAGAAGTGTTAACAAGGTTTTTGTTTGAAGACCTTTTGTCTCTGAATTTTTTTTTTTTCATATTTGATTTGCCTTTGTGTGGATATGTTGGCATTCCTGTCATGCTACAGTGCTTGCTTCTTCCAGCTGTTGATTTTTCTAGTATTTTTTTTTTTAAATGGCTGTGGGGAGTTTTATTTACTGTTAGAAAACCTCACTGAATAGCTGTAATTTTGTAATAGGTAGTGCAAGGCAGCATTAGCTACCAGTGTTTGGATACCCATAGAACATAAATCAATACTTAGAGTAAACAGAGGAGTATTTATGTTCTGAGGCATTTTCTTATTTGCTGTTGGAGTCCTGGTGATGGCACATGGCTTTGAAAATAAGTGTGTAATATGTATGTCCAAGCTGTGGCTGTAGCATTTAAGGCAATCCTACAAAAATGTAATTTTAGACACTGTGAGAAATGTTTGTTAGAACCAATATCTATGTCATCTGTATCTTTTTTTATTTTTAATATATAGGATTAGTGTGGGGTTTGCTTGCTTTATTGACTAACTGTTTATTTCCTGTGTATTTTGTGAAGTAGATCTTACATGTTCATATGTGGAGTATTGTTTGTTGTTGATTTGAAAGGAGTAGAGGCAAAGGTGAGTGTGTGGGATGCACCATTCAAATTCTATGGCAAGTGAAGACAGAGGGTGTATAATTAAGCATCTGCAACGCATAAAATACCAGAATTAAAATCTCACCCAGTCTTCATTTTTTTTGTGTTGCTTGTATTAATGCCATGTCCACTTACACAGTCACATGCTATTTTTTAAACACATTAGTTTGACCTTATAATGCTTTTCTTATTAGAGTGTAGTTGTGATTGTTCTGCAGTAGACAATGTATTAATAAATACAATATAAGTTATTAGTGTGGTGCAGTGGAATATTTTATGACTTTTTTCTTTCTTGTTTCTGTTGCATAAAGCTGCGTAGCTACTTGCAAGCTGCAGCAGTCACAGAAGTCATCAATTAAACTGTAAAAGGCTCATATCATAGCAAAGCTTTTAAGCGAAACATTTGAGCATATATTGTATATAGAGAGTATCCAAAACAGTTTATGTTGTCCTGGGGCTGCTGGTATTTTAAAATTTAAATATTTGGACTAATCCACATTTACCCTAACAACATACCTGCTTGGTGAGAAAGCAAAGGAGATCTTGCTTGATTCGTATTCAGAAAAAAAAATTGCATAGCATCTTTCTGAATATCTCAGAAGTATGCTGAATTGTTCAGGAGTGTTTTTACTGTTGATATGATGTAACTAAAGCTAGTGAAGCACAGATTCTTTTTTTCATTGATCCTACTGTTACAGTGCGTTAGGAAACTGTTCAGATACACTGGTGTAACTTTTTAGTATCGTTTCTCCCACTGAGAGGGGAATGTTGTGGCTGGAAGAAAGCAGGAGAGCTGTGGTGTGTGAAATGTGAAGAAAAAGGAAGTAGGATGCTCTGTAACAGCATGACCCCTAGTAAAGTTTAGCACATCATTTTCAAACTGCTTCTGTCTGTAGCACTTCTTAAAGGTTTTGGCAGGGATTTGTTTTCTTTGGGAGCTGGTGTGATGTGGCAGATTATTCAGAGGTTTCTCCGAAGCTCCGTTCTGAACACTTCGAAAATATCCTGAAATGAGGGAAAGTTAGATCATATGAGCCTGCCCTTAGAAGGGGATTAGAATCTGAATTTATTTCGTATCTGTTCTTTTTAACTTGCTCTTGCCAATGGAAGGGAAGAAAAGGTGTGGTGGTTTATTTAAAACAAGAAGGACACCCACACAGAAGTGATCTCTCTCTTATTGCTATTGTTACGTGCCACCCCTGGGTTTTAAAAACGATGCTGCTTGGAAGTACGTGGCTGGGATGTTAATAGTATGGGCACGCTTACTGTCCTCAGAAAAATGTGAGATTTTTATTTCTTCCAGGTCTAAGTGTCCTGGTTCTGAGTGTGTGCTGGGAACACCTAGGATGTGGGAGCACTGCCGTAGGAAGGACATAGGAGCATTAGGAAAGGGCCGGCCTTCTGCAGGGCTGCCTGCAACAGTTCTTGTCCAGCTGCCAGCGTCGCATCCGCTGTAACCTAAAGTGGTTTGGGGAGGATGGGAATCAGATGGTCAAGAGTTTCTCACAAAACCCAGGTAGGCTCTGGTGGTAGGAGAGGCTGGCCTTGGACTAAACTTTCCTTTCCTTGTGTTTGCAGCCCACCTTACCCCCGTGGGCTCAGTGCATGGTGTTTCTAAGCCTGGAGCAGCCAGTCGGGCACTCGCCTGTATCTGTTGCAGTTGTCAGAGGGTCATACTTCAGGGATAACACTGCTGGCAGCTAAAACCTATGAATAAGTAAAAAATAGTGTGTTTGGATGTTGGAGTAATTTTTTGTAGGCTTTAAAAAATATTGTTTGATCATGCAGTGTGTGACCTTTCAATAAAATCTTCATTAAGTCCACCCATTCCTTGCAGGTTTTTTGTTTGTTTGGGTTTTTTTGTTTTTTTTTTAACCTCCGTTTGCCTTTGTCACAAGTTTTTTCTGGATTATCATTCATTACGTTCTACAAAGAGATTAACAGTTCCTTAAAACAGGATCACGTGCATTCTGGTGTTCTGTGTGAAAGCAGAGCTGGAGAGCAGAGAAGCCACAGGATCCCTATAGAAATTTGAAGACAATTTTGATACTCTAGTCCACTCAAAAATCTGCTGATACTGTAATGTTTTTTCCCTTGCCAGGACCCTCCTTGCCTGGTGTCATTTCTTGAGCTCTCCTGGGATGAGATTAGTCTAAAACAACAAAGTAGCCAGATGTCTGGTTCTGAGAGAGTCCCAGAGGCCAGGGTATGGTAGGCAACAGTAATCGCTTGGGGCTGAAGATCAAAGATACCTGAGAATTACTTATGGGCACATACTATGTGTCATTCCCATTATTAACAGTCTGAGAAAATTTGTATCCCTAATTAACCCTTTTGTTGGTTAAATTTTCTTGCCAGTACTGTCCTGTCTGTAATAACTATTTGTTCTTTTTGGTAGTTTCATAAATACATGTTAGTTTTAAAAAAGAAAATCAAAATGCAGTGCTCTCGTAGTAGCAAATTTATGTCACCCATCCAGTTCCTTTTTATCATGGTTGGTTGTAAATATCAGAAGTTAGCATGATTTCTTTTTGTTTACTGTGCTGTCCTTAGGGCTGTGTTACTGCTATCCAGAACTGTGTCAACAAGAAT
This sequence comes from Chroicocephalus ridibundus, assembly GCF_963924245.1. NCBI lineage: Eukaryota > Metazoa > Chordata > Aves > Charadriiformes > Laridae > Chroicocephalus > Chroicocephalus ridibundus. The sequence continues at coordinate 10,586,685 of NC_086288.1, forward strand.
AGTTAACTTGTCAGGGTAGTGGTTTTAGTTCATTGCTTCTTAATCTAAGATGAATTAGAATTTAATCCCAGAGGCAGGATGTCTGCACATCACCGCATTTTCCCGTATTGATATGTCTAATGAAATGCTAATTAATATTTTTAGTGATCAATGCTTGTTTGTATTATATACACTGAGTTAACAAAGTAGGATTGTTAGTGCTGTCTCTGAATTCTTATAGTGTTTTTAGAATGAGTAGCTTCTGGAGGGAGAGGTTGCAGCCTTTTGTGCTTTTTTTAATCCTCTAGATGAAAATATCAAGGCTGTGAGTGGAATGTCTATTTTACTAAATGATAACAATGTCTGCCATTGTAGAACTGAAGACTGGGAACAATTTTTTATAGCTTTTGAATAATAAACTTAGTTATCAGAGATACCAGTTGTTTGTTGTGACTGCTACAATTTCACTCTCTTTAACAAGATGTAACATTAATGTGTAGTAAATACTGCATGTGTATGTTTTAGTGGGAGGGTGTGAGTTTCTGGTCACGCTGAATGTGTTTGCAGTTTCTTGCCCATATTACATGCATTTAAAAATTCTAAGAGACATTTTTGAGTGAGTAGCGAGTGAGGAAAAGATCCCTGGAGTGATTTAAAGGGCTGAATTGATTTATCTGTTTCAGTCTTGACAGTCTCTCTTCAAAACATGTTATTTGAACAAGAAGCCCCAAAAGCTGACCTGTCTGAAAGTGTATTGTGGTTTTTCCATTTTCAGTTTTGACGCGGGTATGCCTGCTGTCTGCATCTTCCAGCACTGCCATGGCTGCTGCTCTATTGTCCCCACTCCTGTTCAGTTGCACACCTCATTGCTCTTGCTGTACAACTAAAGCGGTGTTTAAAAAAAAAAAACCCAGCATGTAAAGAAATGTGAGGGCAAAGTTTTCTGGTGATGCAGGGTTATTTAACCTTTCAGGCCCTATGGCTGTCAGCAGGTGCAGCCAATCATCTTATTAATGTTATGAACATCATTAAAATTTTCAAACGATAGAGATAGGCACTGTGCTTCTCAGAGATGCAAGGGAAGGGGAAGCTGTAGGAGTGGTTCACGGGCAGGAAATAGCTGCTTCCATATGGATGTTGGCGCTCTGGATTTTGGATCATTTGTTGCCGTTCATGTGCCATAATCCAGGCACAGGGGCCTCACTGTGACTGCTTGGGAGCCACACGCTGCTCAAAAGATTCTGGCTGGCTATCCTAACACAGAGAAATCAGCTCTTCATAACATTGGGATTCTGTTTTGTGCAACCCTTGTGGTTTTTTGTTTGTTTGTTTGTTCTTGCTTTTCCTTCTCAGTTGTTCCTTTGGGAGGCATTGCAGCAGTTTTAATTGTCTGTGCTGCTTTGTTGAAGGTCACAGTCAGAACTGGAATAGGTAAAAACCAAGTGTCTGTGAAGTTGTGTCTGCAGAGGCTGGTATGACCTTCTTTCAAGTTACCTCACACAGGCAGCAAGGTGCTTCCCAGGAAGGTGTTGAATCCGTAGCTGAGGTTTTGGGAGAACACTACCAGATGGATTTGCAACATACCTGAGACAGAAATGCCTTTCACTTCATTCTCTTTTGTTATCTGCCTAGAGCTACAGACAACAAGCAAGAACGTGACGTAGTCAGCAAATACTACATAAGTATAGAAGTAGAAACACTACCATCTCCCTCTTTGTTTTCCGGCTGGTAGTACTGCTATATAAATTTTGATCACTAGTACCACCTCTCCAGTTTAAGTGAAAAAAGTGGTTGGATCTGGGGTGATATAGGAGATTCAAATGCAGTGCCGGAGCAGAGAAAAGCACTTGCAGACCTACTTCTCCCTGGCAGATGTCAGCTACTTTTTATGTTGAGAGATGAAGTTATGAGACACTAGTGGTTATTAAACCAGCAATTGGAGTTTGGAACTGGTGAAATTATTAGCATCTTCTGCAATTAGATTGTCCCCCAGTTTCTTGTTCATGTGGTACATTCCTGTATCACAAAATGTCTTGGGGACCTATAAAACAATTATTTTTTCAGACTTAGGGAAAAACAGGCTTTAGAACAATGTAGGTGCTTGAGTAGACTCAGAAATAAGTGTAAGTTCCTTATACAAGCTGAATAAATTTAAGTACATTAAGGTGTTATATTGCATATTAATGAATACGGCTTCATTCTGGGTACTTCCATTACAAGAGAGTCTTTATGAATTTGAAATAACTTTTGTAAAGGAAAAAACATAGGACCGCCCTCTATAAATCTGTGGGAGCGGTGTTCTCTAGTTAGGGCTGATGGGCATCTAGGGGTTACGGGGTCATACTTGTTTTTCTGGCACAGCTATGTATGGAAGAAACCAGTTGTTTGTTGCGCTAATTTACTCCTCTCTGGTATTTAAGAATAAAAACATAGGAACTGTGCTGTCAAAGAGCAAGGGCTGTACAAGTAGTCAGGAAGAGTGAGTCTTGCAAAAGAAAATAAAATTGTGGTTGAATTGAGGGATAAATTGTGAAGGGAATTAACTTACATCATCAGCATGGACCTAATAGTTTGTTACTTCAAGGAAGTATGGTGGGGTTTTTTGTAGTGAAGTTGTGATATGAATTATATTTTAAATAACATATATATATTTTTCTCCATACTACAACTTTTATATTTAGTAATTTCAGGAGCCCATCGCAACCCGAGCACATTCTGTATCAGAAGCTTAAGCCACAGCTTCCCTTTTAGTTATCTGAGCCATCACAATGTTCTGACCTTGGGCCGTGTAAAATTAAATTAAAAATTCTCCTATTGATGTAATTGAGACATGATCTAAAGATCATGGCATGAAATAAACAGGAAAATCTGTATTTCTATTCACAAGTTTATTTCCGTTCACGTGTTCTATTCACAACATTTAAATTCATAAGAAAAATGATGAATGTAACTAACATTGCAGCTTTCGGTTGTCGTCTGCTGGCAACATGTCTGTAAGCACAAAGCATTCACCACCACCTGCAAAAGCTGCCTGATGACCTGATTATACTCAAAATCTTGGTAGAGAATTCTTGCTGTTGAATTTCTGGTTTTCCAGCATGCCTGCTACAACTTGATGTTACTTTAGTTTGTGGAGTTTTTCACCTGTATTTTGGAGAAGGAAGGAAATTAATTAGAACAAACCTATAGAAAACTACGCGTATTCAAGGGATGTTTCTTCGAATCTCTCATATTTAAAAGTGTCAGCTCCTTTTCCTGGTTTGTGGATAACCAAATATTTAGAGGTGTTGAAGAAGAAAAGCTGTAGTTAATGTTCCAAGTGCTATTCGATTTTACGTCACCAATGTGATGTTGATTGGTTTGTGGGGCAAAGGAGATGGCTGGAAGGATCACGAGATAGTTGACAAAGGTCTTCCTCTCTAAACTGCAGGTCCTAAAATTCTAAATCAAGTCATAGTAGATATATGAGCTTGTGGCTGTGTAAGAAGACTCTTGACTATATTAAAATACTGTGCAAACCCCTAGGTTATCCTAGTGTTTTATGGGTGACCCTGTGACCTAGAATAAATTCAATGCAAAGGGGTATTTTAACTGCACCTCCCCCTTTCCCAGTTCAGAGGGGCATGCTGCTAACATGTTATCATGGCTGTAGTGGCAGAGGAGAATGTCTACGTTGTGAAAATTAATTGCTTGTAAGCACACTTTTTAAAATGTGTCATGATTTTCATAATGGATAGTTTTTGTTACCATCATGCAGTTGAAGAATAGTAATAGGTAGAACTTCTGTAATGGTTCCTTTCTAAAATACTTAAATTACACGGCTAGCATTATTCTACATGGTCTTTCTCTGACAGACTATTGTGACATGGATTACTATGCATTACACTTCTTTGTACTGATAATATAACAACCAAGCATTTAAAATAAAATATGAAATTGCTTCTGAATATTTCCTTCTTTGAGAGGGCTAGATAAATGAAAATTAATGAGGTTAGGGAAATTTTGCTTCGCAAGTGATCAAGTAAATCTGGCTTTTCACAGTCTGCAAAACATTATTTTAATAAGACTGTATTACATTTCTGTTGTGCCTTCCATTGTTATGGGGAATTAGAGAATATGTATTTTTTAATGAAGTTAAAAGTTATATTAGAACCAAAGGCTTTTTTCCTAGTAGTCTTTGAGATTGTCTTGTGTAATATGAGGAAAATAATATCTTTTACTGGCAAGCATGTTTATTATTTTTCTTTCTTGTTAAGTAGCTGAGCTTGTACTCCGTACAAGCAGCGTATATAGTGTAAGTAAAAGGCTTTGTAAGAAAACTCCATTGAAATACACTGCATAATACATGTAAACTTTTTTTTTTTTTAATTTAAAGGGCTTAATAGAGGGGACATGCAAATTTATATTCTGAGTTGTAGTTTGTGACCCAAAGCATTTGAAATGCGGGAATATTTCTTAGATATTAAGAAATCTTAGTTGGGAAAAGTAGTACAATTATAAGCCTTCTTCAAATCGGGTGGTTTCATGGGCCTTCAATCTGAAATAAAGATTACTTGGTGATTCTTGGAAATTTCCTATATGTGTGTTTGTACAGCTGAAACCTTGTCACGGGTTCTATTCCTTAATCAGCAGCCACGTCCTGCATGGTGGCAGGCCTCGTACCACAGATTGTAAAACAGCTTTGCTGCTGAAAATCCTCCAGTGTTGCAAACCCCAGAAAGAATAAGTAAGCCAACCCTGAACCGGCTTCCTTGGATGGCATGGCACAGAAATAACAAAGGCTCCTGTCTGCCTTTTTGGTTTTTTCCTGCTCTTTCTTTCAGGGAAAAATCCAGAGCATGGGTGGGGCTGAAAGTTGCATCTGGAGAGCAGTGCTTTGTATTTGAAATTTAGTTTCAAGGGCTGGTTCCTGCTGGCAGCAGCAGTCGGTCCTGTTAAAAACCCTCGACTTCCGAAAAGTTGAAAGGCAGGGAGCAAGTTGGCTGGAAATGGCGCGGCGAGGTACATTCAAATCGTAAATAAGGAGGTGCAGCGGGTACGATTTCCAAGCAGACGTGGAAAAATGGATGGTGTGTGGTTTTTTGTGGGAAGGTAATTGGGCACCGGGGCTTGGCGGGAGCTGGTGCGGCTGAGGCAGGGGCCACTGCCACAGGTTGATGGGCAGGTGATCTGGCGGCTTCCACCCGGGCGGCGCAGGAGGCCTACCTAATATGCTGTCTGCCCTAAGGGCCTGGGGGAACGCGGTTGGATTATTATGTTAATGCCTGAGCCTGCTGCCCTCTTCCTATCCCAGCTGGGCTCCCCGTTGTTAGGAACTGCTTTGCTCTGACAGTGGAGTAATATACTTCATGATTGAAAGGGCAAAGGGGCTCGCAAGAAAAAAGAGCAGGCTTGCACAGAGATGTAAATGAAGGGGGGAAGGCCGTAGGAGGGTTTGCGCCTAGGTGCGGATAGAAAGTTTATTAGGAAATGAGTAATATAAATCTGCTAATTGAATTGTTATTTACACGTCTCATTTCCTGATTTGTTTCTTTGTGCGTTACCCCCCCTAATGCTGATGTACAGTGAATTTGAAGTGCTTACCAAAGCAGGCACTTAGGTTGATTTATTTTAAACCAAGGTGCTATAATACAGTGGTACCAGTGTACAATGCTGACAATGGTGTATTTTTCAGGACTTTGATTACTGTTTCATGCTCTGCCACTATATTGCTACTCTACAGCTTATAGCGGTGATATGATTCTTTTATATATTGTAGATAAGTATATCACTCTGAATTTTGTTGATACTTCCACAAGAGTAGGAGATAGATACAGATTACAGAAATATATTTGTTATGGTGTTAGAGCAAATTGAACTTTGATTCGATGAGGTGGTGACTATGGTGGGATATTTTTCTGAGGTATTTTTTGCAACAGAATTGACTAAACAGTGACTTGGTTTTAGAATGGATGTGTGTGAGAGATGTAAGTCTGTTCTATAAACAGATGTTTTTAATTTCTTTTTCCCCACTATGATGATGATGATACGGCCTGGTATACAAAGTCTTTCTCTACCTTTTATCAAGCTTCGGATCAGTGGCAAAACTTTACTCAAAATATCAGCCGGATGTGATTTCTAACATCCTCATTTGTCTATTTTACCCCCAAAGTGCTTACCACAGACTACTCAAACAAATAGCTGTTATCCTAAATTAAACTTTTTAATGTGAGAGCTGTTTTTATGAAATGCAGCTAGTGTATCAGATATAAAGTTGTTGTATAAGTGAGGTGCATTTCTTTTAAATTTAGCTGGTATTTGGTGTTTGTGTAAGATATGATTTCTGATTACTTCTAGTGTAGAAGGTGACTTTTTCTACTCTTCATGCATTGTTTGCATATCCCAATTCTGTCCCTTAGTTTTGCGTTCACACATATTGCTACTCTGTGCTGCTATTAAGAAGGTGCACCTGTCTTGGCATCGGGACCTCCTGCTGTGCAGGAAAGTTGGCAGCTCTCTCTCGCGCTTTTGACTTGGCAGTTGTGAATGTACTTCTTACGCAGCCTTGTCTACTTATGTATCTTAGGGCATCTTATGTTACTGAAGTACTTTAAGGTGGAAAAGAATTCTGGATCTAGATTGCTTCTGCAAACTTAATTTGGTCTGGCTGTCTAGATGCATGGTTTTCTGGGCTTAAATGGCATGACAGACTACAATTTTGCTTCCATGCCCCTTGCCTCGTTGGGTGCCCACGATGAATAACTATCAAAGAACAGGTAGTAGCAGTATCTTTGTTCTGCTGGAGCCTGCGTACTTAACACAAAATTATTGATTTCTTTATCGAGTTCTCCTTGGAGTTCTTTGTGGGCAAATCAGAACGTGTTGGCCTTGGCGTTACAGTTTATCAGTAAGGTAAAAATATAGTTTTAACCACAAAATGCTGGAAAATAGACACATTGTTATAACAGAAGTGGTTTCCAGTTGAAGGAGTTTTTTCCAGTAACCGCATTTTTATTTTTCTTTCATATTGTATATACACCTGGTTCTTTAGTATCTGCTTTAGAAATATGGAACGTGGGCTACAAACCATGTTGAGTTGTGAACTTTTCCATTCTTTTTTTTTTTTCTCCCCCCTGTGTATGCAACTTAGACTTTGTAGAAATGTTTCCACTTTCTTTCATGAAAGTCTGTATGTAAATATTTTGTTTCAGGTCAGGTTAACCTGTGTCCGTTTTGCAACGAAGTAACTTTGAAGTTGTCCACATTTTTCAGTGTAACTTAGGTGCTCCATGTTTTCATTTTTCTTGATAAACTGATCTTCCTGGCTGTATCTTCTCGGAGCACCATAAGACTTCAATAACAGTGCTGTGTTGTGGACCAGCTGAAAAGCTTTGTGCAGTGATAAACACAGAGGCTGTCTTCCACTAGGCATGAGAGCAATTCAGCTGAAAGCAGCAAAAAACCAAAATGAAATGTTTGAAAAAGAAAATTTCAATCACTGTATGAGAAGTGCTGATTCTAGAGGCGAGGGGAACTTAGGTTTGAAGCAAATGTTTAAATACCGGAATATCCCTTACGCTGGATGTTACAGACAACTCTGGGTGTACATGGAAACTGTAGAATCTCAGTGAATGCTGCCGCAAAGAGCATGTTGAACGCAGACAGCAAGTTTGTGACCTTTTGCAGCAAAACAAGCTTGTGCATTTCTTAGGCTCGCACACAGCACAGCTCTTGGTGAGCCTCTGCTCTCCACAGAACGTGAGGAGAATTCTGTATGTGAAACCCATAGGTTTTCATGTTTTCTCTCCACCTTTTCTTCAGAGAAGTAGTGGTTATATAGTATTCTATCCCATTAGAGAATAATGTAAATTACTTCAAGGAAGTAATAAAAATATCTTTAATTTAGTTGAGTCGCCATGTATTTTATAGATAAGTTTATGTAATACATATATATAGATACACACGTTTGAAAATTCCAAAGAACAGTTTCAGCATTTTTGTAGTTTGTGATGTACTTCTACTGTTAGCCAAGTAGTTGTGAAATCAGGCCCCTGACCTAGACTTGATATTGGCATTTGAGTACTAATCCTTGCACTTTAATGAAGACTAGCCCCCCTATTCTACCTCCTTTGGATTAGAGGATATAGCAGTCCTTTTGGAAAGTGGGGACTAATTAGAATTTAAAGATGTTTTGGGCATGTTTCAAAAGAAGGGTGGCGATAAATACCAATGTTGTAGTTAATTTGTTTTCAGAGAAAAACAGCTTGAGGCCTCAGTTGTTACTGCTGTCACTGCTGAACTCCTTGGGCAAATTTTGGGGATATGTAATATGTAAAGATGTGCATTTATGCACTTTCTCACTCTCTGTATGTGTAACTTCTAGTTATATGAATTGCTAATTTAGATGACAGAAGTATCTGAGCAGCATTTAAAAGAATGCGGTTGCAGGCATCAAGATTGTTCCTTTTTTACCTTCAGGCAGTGGCTATCGAACTGGTCTCTTCCTTATCGTATGCTACTTTTCTTTTCCTTCTCTTTCTACCTCTGCCACAATAGTGCAGCATGTAGAGTTTTGGCTGGGCTCATAATGGGAATTTCCAGTACTGTACAATACTGGTTTACGGTAAAGCCTAACCTTTGGGCTAGGTTAAAAAAAATAAAGTAATTATACTTCTTTGAGATATGGAAAATCTCCTTGCCTTTTAACTGTGACCTGTGACACGTTCTGACATGAGCTCCAGAGATTGGGGTTCATGGATCTGTGCAGTGGGCCACTTTTTATTTTACAAAGCTGGAAATTCAGCCAGCCTCCCCATGCTGTGGCCTTCCTTGCAATAGTGTTTTATTTCCCATTTCCTGACATTGCACAACTAATAGTGAAACTGTTCCTAGTGGCAGTAGTGACAGGCACTTTAATAACAACGCCATTCTGAGCTGGTTTGGATGGCATAGCAGTTAAAATGTCTGGTTCCGCTACTAACTGCCCAGAAAGCAATATGACAGTGGGATATTTATAGAAAAATACTGGTCCAGGCACAGCCTTACAGTTAATGCAAAGGGCACCTTTTAAAAAGTGGCCTTGTGCTTTCATTTCACTTCAGCAGGGAAGTAATACTCTTTGGAGTTGTGGGATGCATTGTTTAACTAGACCTCTAATCATGTTATGGATGATGTGTCTCCAGGAGAATCAGGGGACAAGACCTTTAAGTGTTTTTATCACAGCTTAAGATCTCAGAAAATGTGAACTTAAATAAAAGTATGTTTGGGAGGTTGTTATTGCTCTGTATCCTTTTGAGGATACCTTCTACAGTAATTTTTTTTTTTTTTTTTAGAAAGAAAGTCACTTACAGTTATGAAGTGTTTGACCGTAAGAGAGGATCAAGTTGGCAGAGTTACTTGTATACCGCTGTTCAGCTGAGTCTCCTTTATTAAATCATTGCTCAGCAGTCCATTTGTTCTGGTGCGAGAGCTAGTGTCTTCACTGCTAAGGTAATAAGCCTGGAGTCACTAACAAATGTATGATGTGCATAAGGTTTGTGGGTAGTTTTCATACCAAAGTGTCAGTGACTAGTTAGATTCTTTCCTTTTTGCCCTCTTAATTGTGTAGCATGGTCTGTTTCACAGATCAAACGTATGGCTGCTAAGGCTTACACTTTACAGTACGTAGGTAGAAAGGGGAAGTTGCCTTCTCTTTCCCTATGTCTAGGAAAATTATGGAAATGGGCTTTCCATTTGGGGAAAAATTACATACAAAAAGTCTGGCTCTATGCCTTCCTGGGAACCCAGAGCTTTCTGTCGTGGCAGAGCCAAATGAAGTTTGTGGAGGAGTACGTCAGATGCTAGAGCATGGAGTTTCAGGTAGTTATGCATGTATGTACTCAGTATGAGAAAGCGTGTGTTGTTACAAGTCTGTCAGCTTTAAATCACTGCTTGCTCAAATGTTTACACTGGCACTGGGCAGTAATCTTAATATTTGCATTTACAGATTTTAAGTAGAGGAGAGAAAAAGAGAAACTGCCTCTGTTTATTCATGTTAGTATTCAGAAGTCCACTGTAGATGTTCAGGTTACTGCCCCACTGGGGTGTGTGATGTAGGAACCAACACTGGAAGGCACTGTGTCTTATGAGAGTGATTCTGTGTTTCGTACTGCAGCCGATGGGAGGACAGGGAGGTCAAACTACAGCTTCAGGGTATTGCTGGCCTTGGGGTATGGCTGGTCATGGACTGTCTCACACAAGGACGAGGTGAGAGTATTGGTGTCTCTGCTGACAGCCCTTCTCATTGTCAAAAGGAAATGGTCCATGGTTATTAGAAGGAGGAAATCTCTTTTCGCCTTAGCATCTTGAAGGGATAGATGTGAGGTTGCAAAAGGTGTGTGTTGCCTACATTTGTGTTTCTGGATAGGGCCTAGATAGACCTTTTCCCCTGGTAAGCCTTGTGAGCATCGCACCAGTTTTATATCCTACGCAGCCATGTAAGCATCTGGTATGGGTACATCTGTGGCATTTAGGGTAAAGCAAAGAAGCTATAAACAAAGCAACAGTGTTGTACAGTGGATAGCCTGGGCTAGTCAGGCACTGTGCAGTATGTCTCATGAAGCATCTGCCTCTTCTATACTTGAGGAGACCAAGTCTTGGTTCTTTCAATGTGGAGATGGACATTCCAACTCCTGAAAGCGTTTCTTCCCTCCTGGCTTCCTTCATGTCATATTTCTGATACTGATGATGGAGGCTTTTGTTTTCATTCTGTCGGGTTAGGTAAGTAATCTCAAGTGAAATGATCCAGCCATACAGGACAGTGTTGCTTTCCAGCCTTTGCTCAGCATGGATTTCCTGTTACTAATCTGTAGATTAGTATTGGTGGAAACTTGCAGACTGACACATAAACATTCCTGAGATCTGAATGCTTAATGTTTGCCATTTGCATTGTTAACAAATGTTTACATTCTGGTTTTACTCTCTGGAAAAAAATCTTTAATGTATATCCTCTCCTGGCTTTCAGTCTTCACCTCCTACTGCCTCTGAATGTGAAATACCATGCTGACCCTCCAGAACTCCCCTGAGTCATGCCAGTTGCTCACAGTAGAGAGAAGTTAGCATTTCTGACGAAAGGAAAGAAAGCAGGATAGTTCTCTTTCAGTCTCAGTATTGCTGAAACTATTGGTGAAACAGAAATCCTTCAATGGAGAGCACCATGTACACTAAATAAATGTGTCTAAAAAGCCTGCCTTTTGACATCCTTTTGATGGATGGTTTTGTATTTGTAAATATTATTACCAACAGGCGGTGATGGTTATGAGGAACTACAAAAATGGGGGAGTGAAAGACTGATTTTTCAACAAAAAGAACTTGGCTAGCAAGAGGTAGGAGGCAATAACTCTCTGCCAGCAGAGCCCCCAGCTGGTTTCCATGCACTGCTTGTGGCAGAATGCTGAGCCTGGCTGAAGCAGCGCAAACTTCTACTCAGGTGATGGCAACCTCTGCCAGCCCAGAACAAATGTGTAGTGTGCGCAGCTTCGGATCCACAGCTCAACGAGGTGTTTCAGAGGCCATCATTCTCTGAATAACGTTCCCCTGCTGAAATGCGAACAACCAGCATATTAGTTATTCTGTTTTCATTTTCTGGTGCCTTTTCAGCGTCATTTCCATAAAACTGATGGTTATTGATCATGGTTGAAATAAACAAATGTTTTCATATTGTCAGCACAGCTCTAGAGGCAGGTTGGGGTGATATCTTTTTCACAGTCAACAAATTCTGTTGGACCACAGGGGACGTGGCGGTAGATAAAAACATAGTCCCCTCCATATCTTGGTGGGTATTTCTGTTAGCATTCTATGGCTTCCTTGGTGGATGTGGGGGTTTTTTGTGTGTGGTGTGGGTGTTTTGGTTGTGGTGTTTTTGTTTTTTTTAAGAGGATACGGTTATCTGTACAGTTCCACTCCACTAAAAAAATTAGAGTAGTTCAATATATATTTTTTTAAGAGACTTTTGGAATATCATTTCACATTTTTATAACACTTCTTTGGAATCAAAATTAGTTGTTTTCAAAGTTGGGTTTTGTGCTGGCTTTTGGAGGTTTTTTGTGTGTGTTTTTTTTTTTTTCATTTGTTGTTTTGTGTTTGTGTGTTTTGTTTTTTTTTTTTTTTTTTTAATGAAATAGCACTGGTGAGGTGCCCTATCGCGTATATAAGACATGGGGCCAAATTTATGCGTAAGATCAACTACAACATCTGTTGAATTCAATATGGAGTGTATACACATCTCCAAGAGTCAAATCTAGGCCCTATTTGTTTCTCAAAGATGATGCAGGGGTGTTAAAAAGGCATGTGCTTTGCTTTTGAGGGGGTAAGTGTGCAGCTAGAGATTTTGTTGAGCAGTTAACATTACCTCTCTTATTTTTGCCATGCGGTAGCAGGATTTTTATGTGCATTTTAACAGTTATTTAAGAGTCCCCACATGCTTAGAAAAGAATCTGAATATATGTGCCTTTTTTAAAGCTGCATCATAACTAGGTTATTCCATCAATACAGCAGAATGACTGGAAGCTGCAGTTGGAACAATATGTAAAAATACAGCTTGTAAAAGATTTCCTTTATTAACTGTCATCATCCACAGAATATATGTTCAAATAAACGTTGTGTAATAACTAAATTTGAGATTAATAGGCCCCTTAAGAAACAGCGAAGTCATTCAGGATAGTCAGTGAAAAATAGCCTGTAAGACTGTAACATGCACATATTGTCCTGCTTACATGCTCTCTCTGGTGTCATTCCCATTTATCAATGTCGGCAGGCTCTGTTCTCATTAAAACACTCTTGCACAAAAGCAACTTAATTTTCTTAAGAGAAGAGGACACCTGATTCAATTTGGTGCTCAAACCCAGGAACTTGAATATATATATTTTTTTCCCGTCTGAACTCAGATGAATAGTTATGAACAGCAACACAGATTAAACCTTATTAGGTATATTTATATTCTGTTTGCAGTAACAGTGCTGTGGCAAATAGCTTTCTACAGAGCTGTAACATCTTATTAATGGAAACAGCAGTTAAGACATGAGCTGCGGTAACACTCACATGAGATTTTATTTTTAAATAGGAGATTGAAGGAGTTGTTTAAAGGGACTCTGCCAACTCATTCAAGCTACTTCTGACGTCCTGCCTTCTTCCTCCACCTTCTCGAACTACACTGATCTCTTTGGGTAGATAAAATTTCCTTTCTGTCCTGTTTGGTCAAACCATTTCCATCACTTTCTTCAGTCTTTTTTTTTTTTTCTTTTTTCTTTTCCCTGTCAAGTAGGAGATGTAGATCTATTAAATTTGGCATTAGTAACATGGACGCTGTAAAATGTTATACTACCACATTGTGTTCTCTGCCCTCTACTGCATAATCCTGCAGTAGTACTGCTAGAGTCACAGAATCATAGAATGGTTTGGTTGGAAGGGACCTTAAAGATCATCTAGTTCCAACCCCCTGCCATGGGCAGGGACACGTCCCACTAGACCAGGCTGCTCAAAGCCCCATCCAGCCTGGCCTTGGACACTTCCAGGGATGGGGCATCCACAATCTCTCTGGGCAGCCTGTTCCAGCATCTCACCACCCTCAGGGTAAGGAATGTTGTCTGCCTGAGATGTAAATATTCCTTGTCTTTCCCTAGTTCTTTCTACTCTTCTGGGTTTTTCTCTCTTCTTCATTGCGCCATGTGTGTTAAATAGGATATTTAGTCTTATGCCTGGTACTTGAGCTGTATATCCCACTAGTGCATGTCTGAAAATGATAGGGTTTTAACTGCAGGTAATTGCGGGCATACACAGAGCAGCTTTGTGTGATGCCCAGGCTGCTTCCTTCTGAGGTGTTTTGAGGCTGTTTAGTTTCATTACTCTGCATTTGTGGCCTTGGCCCTGGAACATCCTTTCCACAGAGCAGGGGCGACTCAGGGCTGGACAGGTCCTACTGTTGTAGAATGTGTCTTCTCATCTGTAGGGTGCCTGGGGGTAAGCATAGGGTTAAGTATAGTTAGGAAGGTTACCTCCCTAGAGGCTGCCGAATGACACTCAAGAATCAAATGTTTTAGGGTTTAAAAAAATGTATACGTATCAGTGAAAAAGCCTTTACTTTTTCATATGGTCCACATAAAAAATTATGAAGCAGCGTTGTTTCCCTGTGACACTGCAGTAAAGGAAATTGTAGTTCCCGTTGAGCTGTGCAAAACAATTTCATTCAAACCCCGTGGATAATGAAAAAATGTTGGGTTTTGACCCAGGTGTTCCAAATGTTGCCAGCGTATCTTTTCCTCTTTTTTAGTGTAGTCCTGCTACATTATTATCAAAAGATACTTAGTCTAATAAATTCCAAGTGGGTTTAGTTTGATACCAAAATAAAAGGAAATGGAACAGAGTTCAGAGTGTGTTCTGTATTTAATGCTATCGAAACCTTAGCGTGATTTGATTTGCTGCCCAGTCACATGTACTGGAACGCTGCATTTGGGTACCTACCCATGGGGAAGTGCTCAGCCCCTTGGTTGGGGCTTTGCCTCTTTCTTCTGTCTTTTTACTAGCCTTTGTTGCTATGAGGAGTCTTGGATCTTCTTGTTGTCAATGTTACAAACCTTAGCAGTGTTTTCCATACATATATTCCAGGATAAGGTGGGAGATGAAGGGCTGAAGCTTTGTGCTAGGCTCAGGTATGGGAAGAGGAAGGTTTGTGCTGAGTACTGCCGGGTAGGTTTCCTTCAGAGGTGGGCTGGTTACTTCTCACTTGAAAGTGCTCCAGGCCAGACAGTCTTCCCTGGAAATGCAGACCAGAGAGAGAGTTCCCTCAAGCCCAGCGCCATAAGCAGTTGACTGAATTTGCACCTCCTTAATATTAAGTAAATTTGTTGTTAGTGGAGCTAGCATGTACTATTTTAAACTCAAGTGGAGATGTACGTGCTGTTCTGTACTAGCTCTGTTAAGAGTACTGGCAGTGACTTTCACTCTTGTCTCTTGAGTTGATGCAAACTTGAATAATTGGTCTGGTTGCTGCTACTGCTGCTTTTGAATGTGGCCTGACCTTGCATTTCAATACATGGTTATGCATTTACCTTTTGAAAGGATCCTACTGTTGATTTTGTAGAGAACTCTTCCCTCATATTAATGGTAAATGCAATGAATGGTTTGCAAACACATGCAAATCTGAACTTGGAGCATTATAAGGACATCTAAATGTTTTCATGTTTTATTGTTTCATTTAAGCTGCCTGCAGATAGTCTGATATCTGTTGAAGCACAAGAAGAGCAAACACTGAAAAAAGTTACACAATAATAGGTGACTAATAAATGTTTCGAATAAAAAAATGAAGAGCCTAGCTGTATCATGTGTCAGCACTAATGTTTATTTGTATCATCCCTCTAAGGATCTCAGAGTGCTTTTTAAGCAATGAATTAATTTTGACAATGCCCTGTGAGGTATGTAGGCAATATTATCCCTCTTGATAGAAGGGAGTTGGAAGCACAAAGTGTTTAAATTCTACAGAGTCATGCTACTAGGTGTGTTTAATTACAAATTGGAGCAGTTGAATCAGTTTACTACCAGATTGTTTAAGCTGAACCAGAATAATCACAAATATAAGCCCCAAGTTTGTGAGTATGAGAAGAATTTACTTCTAAGTTTGTTGGGAGAAATGTTTATAAAGAAAACTGCTAATAGAGAAATCAACGTGTTTAAGTCCTCCCTCACTAAGGCGGATCATCTGAATGATTATAGCTTAATTTGTGGTCTTCCTGATAACTTTTTTTCTTTTTTTTTCTTTTGCCTGTAATAAGTGTTTAAATATCTGCCATGGATGATTTCTGACACTTTGGAGAAAGGGAATTAAAAATTGCAAGCTAGTGTACCCCTGGACCAGTCGTGAATTACGACTTTTGCACATGACTGGCTGAATACCTGAAGCATAAAATTTGTCTAAGATTGTTGTCTTAGTACCTGTTATATGTGTGAGAATATTAAAAAAAAAAAAAAAAACAAACAAAA
The DNA here is from genome assembly GCF_963924245.1 of Chroicocephalus ridibundus. Classification (NCBI taxonomy): domain Eukaryota; kingdom Metazoa; phylum Chordata; class Aves; order Charadriiformes; family Laridae; genus Chroicocephalus; species Chroicocephalus ridibundus. The sequence continues at coordinate 10,602,654 of NC_086288.1, forward strand.
GAACCAACCCAGAAATCTTCTGAGTGGATCAGGAAGGAAGAAGTTTGTTGAAGGCCAAAATATCACCACCACATAACCATCTATTATCTCTCCTTACAGCCTTTCCAGGTACAGAATTTCTCCTGGAAGTGGAATTGCAGGGTATTTTAAGTAAAACAATTCATGTCTCTACATGGTGTCAAATCAGGATTGGTAGCCACTGATGTGGCTAAAACTAGATGCACGGTGTTCTTCTAAGTATATGGGTCTTGCCAGCTACTGCTTTGCTCTTTGTGCGTTGACCAGGAGAACGGCTGAGGGCTTTCTAGCACAAAAGTCATTTCTCTTGCATCAGTCGACGTGGCCTGGCAGGCTCACCTCCACTGTAAGCAGAGCCTGGCCTGAGCTCAACTTCTGGTAGGACCAGATATTTTTGAGACAGGGAGGTAAGTTTAGTTAGGGAATGAAGGGCTACTTTTTGTGCTCCCTGTCCATTTTATGAGGATGTCAGCAGCTTTCCTGAAGAGGGTGAGTGATACGGTTCTTCGGAGCACACAGAAATGTAGCTGTCACTCTGCACACAAAATCTGCGTGGGGAGGAGGGGACCATTAAGTTTCCTCCCAGGCTTCTGGTGCAGAAGTGGAGCCCAGATGCTTCTGTCTTTCAGATATTAACACCTGATTTACGCTGTTTTATATAGCGGAGACAGTTTTGCAAGGAAGAGATCTTTTAGATGTGCTTAAAAATGGAAGTCTAGATCCTCCTTCTTGGGTTCAGAAGCAGGATGTAATAAAAGGGACCTTTCTGCATCTTTATCAGATTGAAGTGGTCAAATGCGATCACTCTGTGTAAAAGAATGTCACATGTCTAACAAATACCAAATAGACTTAATAAACCTGATGTTTATTTTTAATATAATGACAGTAGGAACTATCTATATTAACTATAACTATATTAACAAAAGATACCTGTAAGGACATTTCCTGTATTGAAACTGATCCCTTGCAGTAGGTTTGTGTGCATGGGTGTAATGTGTGTCTCTCTTGACACATGAAAGTATCAGCTGCACTGCTTCCAATACAGGTAGAAAATCCTGATTTAATTCACACTTGTTGAAGAATTGTTTCAAGTAGTGCTCGCTCTTGCTTTCAGCTGTGATCTCTGGCAAGAGGAGCTGTTTGGACTTGTGCCTCTTTCTTTTTTTTTTTTTTTATGTTCAAAAAAGGAATGCTGATGAGGAAGAGGTGTTAAAATATGTTACTGTAGTTTACAACTGTCAACTATAATGTTTTATTTAGCTGTATCTATTCAGCTGCTCCCTCCGCAACATGGAGTGCCATATGCCATTGTCCCTGTTAGTAAGCAAGTCAGCAAAGGTTTCCCAGTCTGCATTTGTTTTTGTATTTGGGCCGCTGAGGAGCTGCGGTCCAGTGCCATCTTTTATTGATAGGGCCAGCAGAGGAGGAATCTAATGAAATTATCAAAGCTTTGAATTAATTATGAACTTGAATAAGAAAGCTAAGCTCTCTAGAGCCAAGGATCTCATTACCCATTCATTTTCATTGCATCCTCTTATGGAGCAGAAGGCAGGTTCAGCTACAGCTCCTACCCTGATTTTGGACTTTATTCAAACTTGCTAAACTCGCTAGCATCCACTTGTTATTAATCTGTGGCTGGAAGTGTCCAGGGTGATTAATTTGACTCTGCTCTAAATCTTCATGTAAATGGTAGATTTCCCTCCTCCTTTTCCTCTTACCTTTGCTGTGTGGCTTTTCGTCATCAGACTGGCTGCCATACAAGAGTTTCTGTTCTTTCTTGGTTAATTGGGGAAACCTATTCAAGACTCAAGTTTTAACCTCCTGGAATTTAATGAGTTAATGTTAAGAAATAATACCGCTACCTTATATTTCCTGGATATTTAGGTAAGCACAAACACTTCTAAAGTAATTATAAAAGTTGTTTTTTTTCTTATTTTAAAAGACTATGGAGTAAAAAGTAGTGATTAGACGTTTTGGCTTAGGAAGTGTGGGGGTTTTTGTTGTTTTCTTTTGTTGTTCCTATTTTAAATTTTTTGGTAAACCTACAGAAACTTCTGAATTAGTCAATACTTTATTATGATGAACAATTAAATTAGTTTGCTTGCCTGATTAACATTCCATTAAAAATTGTTAAAAGTCTATGAAAATGCAATATTTTAGTTAAATCAGATTATTTTAATTAATAGGTCAATATGTAAAAATATGTTTCTGGGAAATTAGAGCAAAATTAGAGCAAAACCAGTGAGACTAAGCTTCTGTGTAATATTCTTAGTTTTTGTGGATATTTCTCTTAAGTCTACCGGCAAGGATTTTCTTCTTCTCCTGCTTTTGTCCATTTCAGCACATTATTTATGAATGCATAAACTAGAACCTATCAGTCTTCATAAGTTACAGGCCACTGGCAATTTTTTAAGCAGTGGCTAACTGCCTAATGGTCTCTGTGTATGTGTGTATTTGGAGAATCTAATAGCTTGTTGGGTGGGGAAATAACATTTTGTTCTTGTGCTATAGCTATTTCACCATTGGTGATATTTATCTTTTTCTCTCTTCAGGCAGCTGCTATATTTAATTCTGCTTTTGGAAGTTTTTTGGTAAGTAACGCAGTATTTATAACAAGTGCTTTAACAATCTTATTTTAAACAGTATCATTGCTGTGTTTGTATTTTTCACATTAGTGTTGGTGGAATTGTACTGTTTAGCTAGGAAAAATTCGAATCATCTTTCAGTTTATGTCACCATGCCGTTAAATACAGATATTACAATTTCTTTTCTTTTTGCTAAACTCTTGACAAAAGTAGTGAATAAATTGTCTCTGCTCATGGTAAATTAATAATGTGTAAACACATCTTAATTTTCTCCTTAATGGGTTAACGGAATCTATTATTATGCAGATGTTTCAGACATGGGCATCAATATATTGATTTTTCTAATAAGGCCCATCAAATACTCATTATTTTCTATCAAGAGGCCATGGATTTTGAAAAGAAAACATGACCCAGCTGATCAGAGAGTAGATGCTAATTTACTCAGTGACATGTCATTTGTTTAGCATATTTCACTGTCAGTGAAGCCACTCAATGTCTCTGAGGAACACACTAAAATAGCTGGATATGGGAAAGCAATCAATCCAGCTGGAAATATAACTGTTTCTGTAAAAAGCAAAAACAGTATTTGTGAGCCTGATAGTCTACAAAGATTCAGAAAGGACACTGTAAAGAACAATAAATAAATGTATTTATGAAGAAAGGAAGGACAGATTTCTTCTATTGATATGTTGTTTAGAGAGACATTAATGAATATTAAATACAAATGATTTTCTGTGTAGGCAAGCTACTCTTTTTTTTTAATAAATAAAACATTGTTTTTAGGCAGCTAATAATTGAATTTATTCTTCTTTACTAGAATTTGTGCATATTTAGCAGAGTGCGTTTGTGATTCCAATCTTGTGTCCCCAGAAAGAGGACTATGATGTATAAAACGAATGAATGACAAAAGAATTCAAATTAGGAAATTGAAATCAAAACTGAAAGTACAAAATAACTCATTTTATGCCTAATTTGTTTTATGAAAAGCTGGAGTTTGGGAGTTAAACTATGTAAAGCTATACTGCCAAGAGAGAAAGTTGCATGGCATTTTGAAGTTACACATTGTGCTGCGGCTTTTTTGAGGGACGAGGTTGAAATTAGGAGGGTGGTTGTAAGCTTTTGTGGGCACAGATGACCATTCATGTTTTTAAAATATCAATTCCCAAATATTCATTCCTTTTTTGTCACCTATCATGTCCTCCTCCAAAGGGAAGAAGGTACTTTCTGAATCAGTGTTAGAGCAACCCTTAAGTCTGTGTATGTGCGTGGCATTTTCTCTTGTTGCTTGGCACAAGCTCCAGTTTCTCTGCTGTCCTCGGCTTTCAGTTCAGGAGGTTTCCTTGAATACCCAAAGGCCTCAGTTCAGCTGTCATTAGGAGAATGTCTTTTGACTTCAAATAAGAATTTGGGCCCCAGAGCATCTGACTACAATGGTGGCTCACAGTAAAGCAATATAAACATATTTTAATTTCTAGAACCTGTTTGTAGCTCTTTGAAGAAATCTCAGTTAAAGAAGCTGAGCTAGTTTGTGTGTTTGTGTAGTACTCCTGATTTTGGTTTTGATCTTAGTTCCATGAACTGATCATTGGAAAGTTCTATTTACATATAGTTACCTCGTTTCACTTTTTATTCACTTCAGATTTTTTTTTTGAAATCTTGGAGCAGCATTGCAGTAAACATTCCTGTTAAAATTCCCAGGACTTTTCAAAAATACTAAAGATCATCTAGAATGAAACCATAGTGCCAGCTGATTTTTTTTTTTCTAATTCCTGAATTTTTAAAAAATTATAAAGAAAGTGGCCACAATTAAGTCACAAACATATACACGCACTTAGATTCTTCTTGGGGTATCCTCGTTTGAAATCATGATTGTGTAGGGAATACACATGCATGACAGAAAATAAATCACAAATACGTTTACTGAAAGCTTTGCTCTTACAAACTTCTCCAGTTACAAAGCTAATAGGATGAACCTTATGACTGAAAATGCAATGGCGTGATAGTAGGCCAGCATCTGTAATAAGTAGCCAGAATTGTTTATCAGTTTCACATTGCTGTAGGCCTACATGGCCTACATTGAGTGGCTCCTGAATGTCACTAACATGTGGTCACTCACGTTGTGAGTTTTCCATGAACAACTCGCAAAGCATTAAATAAATATATATATATGTGTATATATATACACACACACTTGTTTGAAGTCAAAACTGTTCTATAAAAGATGAAAATAATTGGCCTGTTTCTGCAAAGGTAATGGAAGGTCCTGGTGGTGTTTTTGGAAATCCATCTGTTTATATCGGTGCCTAACTTAACGGCCTTGGCTATAGGTGGAGATCCTATTTACTGTGTCTTTAATTCATGATGAATCTAAATCACATTTGCATTTTTCTTAGTAGTGTCTGATGTGCTATCTGTGGATAGGCTTAGATGTAGTTATCTGTCTTTGTGACCACAACCATATATGTGTCCTGGAGATAATTTAGAAGGATCTGACTATTGGCAAGGCTGCAATTTTTCTTATTTTCCTTGTTTCACCATGCGTAGCACACGGGCGCGTTGCTGCACTTGTGTGTAGCCCTCGCAAAGCCAGGAGTATGTTGTCTGCTTGCAGACTATGCCCTGTGGGCTAATGCCTGTGTATGATAGTGTGAAGCAAGCTGATTTAAAAGGGCTGAAAGATGTGCTATGCTTTTAACTCTTTTTTTTTTTTTTTGGTTTCTTTTTTAAGACTAGGAAATGGGCCTTGAGAAGTTAAATTAAAATAAACTGTGGCACAAAATGTCTGCAGGAAAAGACTCAGTGTAATGTTAGAATGATACTGAGATGAGCTTATTCAGATGAAAAGGAACACATCATGATACACAAAATGTAGAAATGCCAAAGAAGTCTTGATGAGCAGAAATACACTTAGATTAAGCTTCTGGCAGTGTTTTCACTGGTAAGGAAATTTACAAAAACTACCAACCAACCACAAAGTAATTCCTTTTAAAATCCACGAAAGCCTACATTCCTATAAATATGCAGGTAAAACAATGCATGGAATGATATTGTACATATTTACATTTAGTTTAATAATGTCCCAGGTCTAATTAAAACACAGTGTTTTAAAGAACTAATTGTTACAGAAAAGTGTTTTTATGTAGCTAGATTAGTAATAACTAACGATAGATGAATTCAATTTACATAAATTTCATCCAAGAGAATATTTAGAATCATACCACAGAGGATTGCTTTGAGTTGGGTAGTTAATATCATTATCTCCTCCCCTCGTTTAAACAGTTTGGTTTACAATAATTGTGGCACATCAGTGATTTCAGTTTTTCCTTTTAATGAGGCTTTAATAAAACCTGATATAATTTTACTAATAGTGAGTGGTTATCAGCAAGGTTGCTACTGTAAAGCATGCAAATGCATGCTAAGATCTGCTGAGGTAGAATGCACTGAGCTGCTTCCACTTTTAGGAGAGGATACTTTTGCCCCCGAAGACTAAAGAAATGGGATGTTAAGTGTGGGTCCGCTGAGATTTTTAACATTGTATGCACTATCATGCTTCCCAAGCATCTCTTTTCTGCTTCTAAAAGTTGTGCTGCAACAGAAAAAATAATGCTTGTTAATATCCAAAGCGCAGAGCAGTTGGCAGGATCCTGCAAAACATGCTGTGCAGATGGTTGTTCCATGGTGTTTGCCTGGGTGACTCAGCTCCTTTGACTTTAAGTTCACCGAGGCATAGCCTGTCATTGAGGCTGTTCTTGCACTGAAGTGGAGACATGTGCTCAGTTGAGAGCTAAACTCAATTTGCAGTGACAATATAATGCCACGTGCATTGAAGAAGGAGCGGCCCTAAAGTCTGGAAGAGGACGTCCTCACAAAGTGCTCTGCACTGATAGACTAGAAACAGTATTGTCTCATCTCTTTCTACCTCTCATTAATCTTCTTTCCGCTTGAGACAGTGGGCTTGGAAACCCATGAGAGTATCCACCTTGTGATGTGAGTCAGTGTTGTCCGATTCTTTGGTGCCTTGGGGTTATGAACAGTAAGTGTGAAAGGAACAGCCATCAGCTTCACCTTAAACAAAGAACTGTAACCAAGATCTGAAGGTCTGTGGTGACAGGAAATCAAGAGGAAAAGAGAAGATTCAGAGGACTCTGCTCTGACTGTTGCACTCCTGAGAAAGCACCGCAAAGGACAGCTGAAAAATGAAGGTGTTTGTTGAGACTTCTGATGCTGTCTTGGATTAGCTTCGCTTCCTCTGTTGAAACCTGTGGGATGAAATAAGACGTGTGTCTAGGCTGCACAAGTCACTCAGAAGGAAGAAACCTATTCCAGGTGCCCATCATTTAATTAATTTCCTTTGTCCAAATTAAGTATATATGATTTTGTTGTTTTATCTGACCGTCTTTCAAAGAGCTGATTTCATGTTCTTCAAAAACGCAAATAATTTTTGGAGCAGCCACTTGGCTAATCAAATCAAGACTAGTGTTTTTATTTACATTGTCTTCCAAATGAAAGCTAAAGCTAGCAGGGAATATGAAAGTTAGCTTGTCACATATACACCAAGCTTAGTTGGTTAATGAAAATGTATGGAATTCTTATCTACTCTGCTTTAGCAGGCATAATGATTTACACAGCCTGACAGCACTAGTGCAGCAAGTAAATGCATTAGTCATAGTGTCCATTTTTCTTGCAAATTTGTGACACAGATTTAATTATGGGAATGACCAGCAACTTACAAATCTAATTTTGGTAGGCTGAGCCAACTTTTTTATTTTAATAACAATGGATTTTTTAGCAATGATTTCATTACTATTTAAAGAAATCCACCCGTATGGAAATAACCAATTGTCTGAATTTATTTTATTTCACCTTAATGGATGTTGAATGGTTTAGGTTTATTTTGGGGTTTTTTTTTATTATCACTTTTTTTATCTTAGTTATTTCTAGGATGAATATCCTTATCTGGCTTAATTATTGCTAGTGCAAACATTGTAAATGTTTTTCTAAAATCAGGCAAATGTTTGTATACCCCTTTGTTCCCTCTTAATTGTGTCTTTGCAGTATGAAAGGGGCAGCACAGTCATCTGGGATTCCCTTTTTACTGTGCTAGCTGTTTACAAGAAAATCTTGCCAGGAAGTCTGTTCACAATCGGTGCTGAATTCTAGATTCAGTCTTGTTTAATTTCAAAGCGGAGCTGCTTTATGGTGTGCCACCGCACTCTTAGAAGTGGTCTCCTATTCTTCCTCTGTGAAGCAGGACAGCGGTGCTGCTGGTCTGTGCTCCAAATTTGATTCGAGTAGTTCTCAAAACCCTGAGCAAGTTCTCCCTGTTAATCAGCCACTTGGGAAGCCACCTCAGCCTTGAAGGATGGAGTTTTTGCAGGAGTGGAAGGGGATGGCAGATCTCGTCAGCAGCAAATCCTTGGACCAGATATTATATACCTGGCAGGAAGAGTTTGGATTCCGTGGAATTTAAATCATCTTGGGAGCCACTTATGTTGCCTTACTGTAACTTTCTCTTATTTTGTGGCTGGTGCTTGGTTCTCTCATTGTTATTTAACGTCCTCATTTTGATTTCTGCTACTTGATCTGAAATCTCAGTGCAAATTTGGGCATCATCAGCTGTTTCCAGATCTGCCAAGTAACACTTTACAGTCTGTAGGCCTTCACTCCTATTGTGTATTTGTGCTTCCAGTGTATAACATGCTCAGTTAAATACATATGTTTGAGTTAATTTTTACTATTTTGGTACGAGCAAGGCAGAGTAAAGAAGCTCAGTGTCACAGAGGCCTGTTTCTGCGGGCCTAAGAGCCTTGATACAGATGATTATTTTGAGGGATGGCTAGGCACCCATCCCAGTCATTCTCTCTCTCTCTCTTAATCTGCTTGTCTATGGCTAATGCTGAACTCCTTTAAAATAAAGAAGGAGTAAGTATAAAGGTGTGATAGTCAGAAAGTTAAAAAGAAGAAAATGGGATCTTGCTCCCGAGGGACTCAGAGAAATCAGGTAGGTGGACAACCGGAAATCTGAGTATTGTAACACCTACTGTGTGGTCTGCCTGATGACACAGTTGATTTGAAAAGACCAATGAAGGCAGTAGGGATTTACACGGCCAGCCAGCGCAGACTGTCTGAAAACCAGTTAACAAATAAAAGCTCTGCTGTTGGTTATCTTTGAAACGTTAGGGAGGAGGGTAAGTAATGGTAACCACGAGGAAAGAAAATGTGCTATTAGGCTCTCAGAGTATCCTCTAGAATGCCAATGATTAGTCCCTGTATTATTTTTTTTCCAATGGCTAAGAGTAAAATGCATTGAAATCTACATAATAATACAAAATGAAACTATTAGCTGTCAAATGTTTATAAATTATGTGGGCTGTAGCTTGTCTCAGTGCTTTCTTAGTTTTCCCATTAGCTTTTTGCTAGTGAGCATTTAACTCATTTCCCTTGGTTTTACAGCACTCAAGCAGCCAGTTCTTCCAAAAAAAGTTTATTTAAAGGTAGCAATAAGTAGGCCATTAAATGTGTTTCTCTGTATTCTCTTTGCAGCCTCAAAATAATTAACTACTGTTGTTTTAAAGATAAATATATTTGGGTATTGTGCTTTTGCCACTTCCTCATATGACAGGTAACAGTAGGTGGGATTTTTTTCTTGCACCTACTTTTTTGGTCAGCAACCCCATCTAGTGCTCTTGCTTGGCGTGGTACTTGGTGACTGCTTCTAAGACAGTACATTGAATCCCCCCTCCCCATTGTTAGTGTTTTTATGGATTAACAGGTTCTTTGGGGAAGAAATAGCTGAGGATATATGTGTAGTAGCATTTCTTGAGTTAGCAAAACAAGCAGTAAAAGTGGAAGCTGCTGGGGAAAATTCAGAGGCAGAATTCAGGGTGTTTGTTGCAAATCGGAAAGATAGCGTGAGAGTTCAAGCAGCTTTATTCTTCCAGTCCAATTGTCATTTATGAATTGCAAAGCAGAAGGGAGTGAAGTTAAAGGAGTTAAAACTGGGCATTCAAAGTACCTTAAATTTTATGATCTGGCATATTTCTTCTGATCACATAGTGTGGGGAAACTGGAAACGAAAGTGCTCTCAGAGTGAGTATGGTACAGTCTTCTCTCTTGCTAATGGAAACTGAATACTGGAAAATTATAAAAAGCTTGATTCCATTTTAAATGACTGCTAATGAATAACAGAGTCGAGAGTATGTATCTTTGGTAACTATCATTTGGAGAACATGTAGAGGAGGAAATATATGTGTTTAATATTATATAATCAGGCATTTTGTTGGATTAGTATGTAAATCACATCTGTGCTGATGCACAGTTTTAGCATAAAACCAGTTTGTTTTCTAAGGTTACTTTTGTCATACTTTGTGATATTCATCATTGTACTCTTTACTGTGAAAATACAGCATTTTTGTCAAGAGAATATTTGGTTTATGCTATTTTTTTTTCTGTTCTGCTTACATTTTGTTAATGGTCAAGACTTGAAAAAAACCGGTTGTGCTGGGGCTGAACTTGTGTGCAGATTGTAATGTTGAAAGGCTCTTGGTACTAGTTTGTGGTGTTTTCTTGTCTTCTGTTTTGCAACAGTTTCCTGTCTTTTAACTCCAAGATAAAGTAAAATTAACAGGAAGAAATATCACTAGTTCTGTTAGAAAGTAAGATCAAGATATCTGACTTCTAGTTAAGTCACTGAAGTTTGTATCATGGGACGATGTCCTATCACTTATTTGAAATTAATTTAAAAAAAGGTTGCATTGAAAAGCTGCTCTGTTTCTGGCAAATACTTGGAGAAATATTTGCATGCTTTGTTTAAAAAGGTGAGCATTTACACTACAAAACTTTGAACAATTTATTTGTAAAACGAGATTTAAAATTCTTGCAAATAATTATTTGTGTCTGTGGGAACCAAATGTTTGAATTTATTGGTTCTTTATGTTAGGTAGGTTGGTGCATGAAAGAGAAGTTGAGAAGGGAGGCACTGTGAAAGACAATTTGGCTTTTATTTTGCCCTCTCTGTAGTATCTTTTAATACTAGAAGAAGCAAAACTGCATTCCTCTAGGGCTGTGGTTGTACACAAACGTAGTCATTTGGCCTGATTTAAGGGTAAATGTTCCCTGCAGAAAGATTTGGAAATGCACAAAATATATAATTTTCTCCCTCCCTTTTAAAAAATTCATCAAAAGGAAATGAAAATGTTTTTAGAATCTACTGTTAATGTTTTCCCACAAAGTTTTAGCTTCTGATTGAAATGGAGCAATGATCTTTCCACTGTGCTGCAGCTTTTGGTCATCTACATGAGAAAAGTGTGTTTTGAGGTGAGGGGGAGTGGAGAGAAATCATCCCTTTATTTGGAACAGGGATATTTAAACCCCTATCATCTTCTTCATTAGCACTTTGAACGAGTGCTGCTGCAAGGAGGAGTTGTTTCACCTGGTATCTGTGTTTGTTATAAAATACAATCTCTTTTTTATAAAATAAAAACAATATAAAATACAATGCTGAGGAGTCCCCTGCATGGATGCACTAAGCCATAACGGAGCACGGAGCTCTTTCTTCTTCTGTGTCCACCAAATGTGGATTCAGCAGCTAGCAAAAGTTGAATTCTGGAAAGCAGTATGCATGTTTCTTGACATCCCTTTACAAACAGCAATATCAATGCTGTATCATTCTATGCAAGCCTTCTTTTACCTTAAGTTGACTCTTCCGGAGAGGAGAAAAATCCCAAGCACCTTAATTTATTAGGCTGCTTGATTTTTGGCCCAGAACAGGTTTAAGATCTGCCTGGATTTGGATGGAGTTTGTTTTTTCTGTGGTTTTTCTCTATCTAACCTAGCAGTGCCTGTTCAGAACTTGGCAGTCTGCGAATTGGCAGTCCTCAGTCTCTTGGGGTAAAAACAAGGAGGACATCATTATTACTATAAGTTGAGTGGCTGGAAACCATTCCCCTTGCTGTCAGGGTGACAAATACTGCCTTAATGGAAGTGCCAGAGGTTAGGTCAAAAGCTTTCACAACTCAACTAGCAAGGAAGGCATGGTTGTCGTAAAACTGGAGCTTCCATTTGGAAATTTGTCTTTGTTTATTATTTATTGTTGGCCTTTTAAAAGGCAGTTTGGGGAAGCCATCATGACCCTTCGGTGAGAGACAGCAGTAGTTCATGAATTTCTTTGAATAGCTGTACTTGTATTGTTGCAGAGAGGCTCCTTTCATTATTATTTTTCCTAAGCTTCTTTCAAAGTATCAAAACAACACTCAGCTTTCATCCTTAATGATACGTATTTGGAAATACTGGTGGTTGTGAAGGAGAGGGAGAAATATTTTAATTAATGGTCTGTCATTACCTGGCTTCTTACAACAGTGTTCTGTCAGTGGAACAGATTTATCATTTTGACTTCATGTAAAAACAACAAAATCCCCCCCAACCAACCAGACAAAAAGCCTCAGAAAAACCACCCCAGCAAAATCCAAACCACCTTGGAGATAATTCCTTTGCCTGCCTTGAGGCTCACGCTTGCTCATACAGTTTATGACCTTTCTGGCATGACACATGAGCAAATGCACCTCCTAGCATCTTCTTTCCTCCTCCTTCATTCCAGTTCTCTACCCGCACACCTCTAGTTGCTTTCCTGCAATGATAAGCAAATTGCTTATTTGTTGCTTCTACTTTTTAAAGAAGATGTTATCACAAAATTCCTTTTCTAAAATCTTTTCTGAAGGTACCTCCTTGGTCAACTCCAGTGTAAGGGCTTGTTGCAAGAATGCTTATGTGATGTCCTTTCTCTATTAATTGGTGGAAGATGAGACTAGATGATCATCTGACTTTATCTATGAAAAACTCAGTGTGTTGTGCAGGGTGGACTCACTCCATGAAAAGACAGTACGTGAGCTCTGACAGGATGAAGCATTTCAAAACTTTCTATTTTTTACTTCCCAATAAAAAGGATTCTTTTTACTTGTATCTAAATGTGGTGACGGCTCCATGTCAAATAGAAAATTTTGTATGTTAACATATGAAGCTGGCATGTTGTTTTCTACATCTATAAACCATGCTGCTTATTATCTTCTGGTTTTCAAACAGTGTCCTGAAAGCTCAACATTGGACACGTTTATTGGACACCTTTATTCTCCTAGTGTTTAACTTGACTGAGACTGTGCACAAGGAGGGACAGCTTTTTTGCCTGATGTAAACCCACTGGATGAAAGCTGCATGTGGTTTCACCACCTCTGCGTACTCTTTATATATCACTTTGTATTGTGGTATGATACAGGTGCTAGCGTTGATGCCCACCTGAGTGGAAAAGTCATTCTAGCTTCTTTCTCCTGGTGCATTTGAGGCACGTGCTAATAGTCTGAAAACGCACACCTTGTCGTGCCTCTTTGCTTAATTGTGGTCTAGTTTCTTTCCCACATTTTTACTGCTGTATGGAAAGTGAATGTTAACTATTTGAAGGAGAAATATATGACAGGATTAGATTACATGAATAATGTGAAAGCCAGGGTTTTTAAAAAAACCTAAACCAATGGAATGTCAAATATATGAGCATGTCTTTTGAGAAATGATCAAAAAACATGTGAAAAGTTTCATATCCTTTTTAAAATCAAATAATTATCCACCATCATATAATTTTTTGTTAGATGGACAGTACAAAGATGAAAGAAAATTTTATAGATAACATTGCACTTCACAGCCGACTGAAGCAGGTGTTAGAAATGCAGATTAAGTATACTGACTAAAGACTATATAAATTTGAAGTGAAAATGCCACTGCTCTACTTGCAGTGCCGTGCACATGTGAAGTTTCAGATAGTTAAATTATTGATTTTATTGTGTGAGATAGTGCAGCAGTTAGGGAGAAGGACCTTGTGCATTTATGATGGTTCTTTTTCCCCCTGTAATCTTTTTAGCGGTACACGATGAGCATGTGCTAACAGAATTTGCTTCATTGTTTAAGTTTTGCTGTGGAAACAGAGTGCATAATGTAGCTATAGATATCCATAATATAAGTTTATTTGCCAATGAGGTGTTTTACAGAAATATGCAGTGCAAACACAATTGTGGGTAAATGTAATTTCTATAGATGAAGGAGAGTGAATGTTAGCAGTGTTGCTGCACGAAACCACAGACGTTGGGAAATTTGTGGTGGATCCTTCAGCACGCTCCTGTGAAAGTGGCATACGGTGTCAATTTACAGGTCATTCTTTTCTGGACTTCTTTGGCTCTGTGTGTGGACATAACGCTTCATGATACACAGGTGCCTTACTGGTGTGGGTGGTGTGAAGGTTGTTTAGGGTTTTGGTTAGGAGGGCATTGGGAGAGTGGTGAGGGTGTTTTCTTCCAGCAATTCAGTAACCTGCTAATAAACTGTACTAGCCTGTGCATTTAATTTTGTCATGACTTATCAGGTGCCTGGAGCTAGTAATCAATCTGTTGGAGGTCTAATTCTTGGATAAATTAGAATTGGGAGTGGATTGGGAGATAGAATCCCTTTCAGAAAGTGAGGAGCAGTACTGAGGCCCTTGCTCAGCATGAGGGACAGTCAGTTTTCTTCTCACTCTGGACTGTTGTGAGAAGAGGGTGGTAGGATCCCCACAAAAGCCTAACACCTGGCTAGCAGGGGAGACAATAACAGGGACATGGCGTTGTCCTCCATCGCCTAGAACGACTGCAAGGGAAGGACAGCTTTTGCTGGATTTTTTTCTTAGTAAGTACTCCCTGGATCTGCTAGTTCTAAAAGTATTTTTTCATGAAAGAACGGTGTGGTTTATTGGGTTTTGTTTTGTTTTTCTAATAGACAATATTGTTTTGTCCATCAGCTCATGGGGTGTGGTATTTGCATTGGCAGCAGTTCTGCTCTTACTGGAGCAGCTAGTCCATAGTCTGTAAATATCCTGTATATGGTTGAGAGAGCTTGGTTGTAATGAGTGGAACAGATATTCAAGTGTCTGTCCAATGCTTCCTGGGAGATAGACAGCATGCAGCTGGCAAACCAGTCATTTGAAATCTGAAAAGGCTATAAATGGTTGTGTTTTGCATGTATCTGCTTTAGTTTTTTCCATAAGAAGAACAAATAAATCCCACATGTTTCACTGTTTTCTATGCACCTCTACCCATAGACACCTAGACTTAGCTCTGTTTCTCTCTTATTTCTGATAACTGGTGGTTAGAGAGGCGCATTTTTGTTCCTTCAGTGGTGGTCATTGTATCTTTCCCTATGCTACAGAATTGAGTTCCCTGCTGTGGGTGCAAAATCACATGAAGTCATACAAAGTCCCCAGAAAGACCACTTGGTGCATTCATGACACAGATAATGCACTAGAATGCAGCAGTTAGCAAAATAACAATGTAAATTTTACTCTAGCCTTACCTCGGGTATAGCACTGCAGTTAGGTTTTTCTGGTCATTCACTTTGAGAAACAGCTTCTATGCATCTTCCTTATTTTGCAGGCCAATTAAAGCAGAGCAAAAGACTACAGATAGTTCATTTTATAGACTGTGTAATGTCCCAGACAAAGAACTGTTACATGAATTCATGTATAAAATGTATTTATCGCTATTGCTTTCCTTATTTTTAGGAGGTAGTTAAAATACAAGCTAAGAGCATCACTGTAACACAAACGGCTTGCAAAATAATAAAATCTAGATGAAGCCTTATATTTATAGAGTACTGCCTTATTGCTTGGTTTAGTCACACAGTTAATAAAAGTACAAGTATGGTTTTGTTGCGTGTTTTTTTTTTATTAGTGTGGGTTTCCCAGCAAAGCTGGCCCATCTGCCATTTTGTCTTCCAATTCCAAAATCTGATCAATTTGTATACCTATTAAAGTCAGAGAACTAAACCAGAATTTCGTCATTACTATGTCAGTTTTCTTACCCTGAAGCAGAGTTAGTGGGGGGCTGATCCTCCCCTCATTCATAAAGATTTGTCAAAATGGGATATGTCACTCCAAAGACATTTGGAAAAATATATTATCAGAGTCCTACTACATCAAGCCGTGGCATAATTATTGCACCATAAATGCTTGCAAAGCATTATGCTAGCTCCTTTTTTATTTTTCAATCTGATTTCTCTCAACTCTTGGGATTAAAATTGTTATGCTAATTCAGACAACAGCTCAGTCCGATGCCAGCTGAACTTGTATTGAGAACATCTTGAGCCAGTGTTATCAAATAACATACAGAAAATTATGTTGTCTGTAATATATGGGAGGAGGTATAATTTGTTTTATTTGCTGTTGGAATTACTTTAAAGGCTATTAAAAACCTTCTACAGCCTATTCCAGATAATTACTGTGCTTTCTTTTTGGGTCAGAAAAGGCCATCACTGATAGAAAAAACACTATGATTTTATCAATCTGTTTGATAAAGCTGTTCAGGCACCCCAGATTAGTATGATATAGATTAAGATTTCTAGGCATATGTTTTGCCGCAGTGGTAATCACTGTCTCTAGGCTGTCCAGATAAATTTTTCATTCTATACTTGGTGAATGGATTTCTTAAGGCCCTGTCAGAGTACAAAGGAGTTTCTTCCTCTTTGGAGAACTAGTAAGAGGGAGATGGAGCAGTCATCGGAGCTCAGTCGAGCATTGACATGTCCAAGCAGATAAAAAAGAGGTTTGTGACGGAGAAGGGTTTTGGCACAGGAGAGCCCTGGAGAGTGGGAGATCTAAATTAAGATAGTATATTGGAGAAGCATAAGCAAGAGAGGATCGGCAGACCTCGGGAGTGCTTGAATTGTGCTGGCTTTGGTGCAGAAGAACAGCAAGTTTTGGATCAGGTGGACTGGGGTTACCCTGCGGCAGCTCCTGCCTGGGAGCTCCTCTTTCAGGAGGAGGGTGTAGACACCACAGTCCCTCTGCACGACTGCCACACATCCTCTGCCTAGCTGTTCCCGCTCCTGTGGTTTCTTCTTGTTATCAGAAATACAGGATGCCTCATCCATGTAATCATTTGAGAGCCAACACTAACATAACGTGTTTAAACTGAGATGGGAACATAGCTCTACAGGGTGTTAACATCAAGCAAAAGCTGCTATAGTGATAAACTTTTGAATTAGATTTTCCAGGCTGAATCTGTTACAAATATCCCAATAGAAAAATAATTGTTTTATGACATTATATGATAAAGTTCTTGAACTGAACTCATAGGGAGTTCAGTTTTCGTGGGTAATCAGGCAGTAATCTTGTAGAGCCTTTGCACACTATCCTCCAGCTTTTACAGGGAGTATCTTAAATCATGGTGAAAAGCTAATTATGATTCTCTGTTAGGATTCTCTTTCTGATCACCTATAAATTCATTGGCTGAAGTATTATTTCAATGGCTATTTAGCAGATTAAAGAGATATTTTGAGGTATTTTCCTTGCTTTATAAATACTGGATTAGCTTCTCTAATGCCTGTAGATCAGTCCTTGAGAAGTGTGGTGCACGTTGAGTTGTGCATGCCTGGCATAGTGAAGGTGCAATGTGTGTGTATTAAAAGCATGTGGACAGAATTTTTTTTTTTCCAGAAAGTTATATTCTAAGAATTAGTGCTTGGTTATGAAAGGAAGGTTTTTCTTGCCTAATTGTTTTGAACTCTGTTTGAGCTTACTTCCATTTTGGAACACAAGTGTGGAAAATAGTTATGCTAAATTAGAACACAAACACACTTTTTACAGCATAAGTGTGCTCATAAATAGAGTCACCCAAGGTCAGCTATTGTACAAATGCCTGAATTCAGTCTGTATTACACAAATATCACAAGCATTTCAAAAGGGTATGTACTTTCTGTGCTTACCTTTGGCACGTGCAAAAGGGTATTTTTGCACTGCAATCTAGTAGTTGTGCACATAACTGAACTGTTTTACATACAGAGCTATTAGATTTGCACTTAAGGGTATACATATTTGAGTCAAGCATACAGCTTTATCTGCTTAGGCCATAATCTCATACGGAATCTGTGTTTACAGTAGCATCTTGCATAGACGCTACTGCTGTCAGGAGCCAGATAGCTGACTTCCCATCCCATTTTATAATGTGTTGAACACGGCTGTATATGCATGAGTAATAGAGATGGGAAGAGAAGAAACCTTTTCAGTATAATTCTTATGACAGCATCTTTTTAGAACCTGGGATTTTTTATTAGAAATACTCCGAGGTTTTATTGTGTAAATTACAGAAAAAACATTCCTGAAGTCCTTAAGAAAGAACCATTCTTTTCCTCTGCATCATGATAAATGTAGCAATTGTGTGTGTATACTAGAATAGATCATATTGAACATCCCCTGAGCTCCGTTTGCAGGCAAGTCCTATCTCCACCATGACAAAATTCCCCTAAGAGTTTAAATTATTAATGCCCTGGAATCTGCGGGGTTCAGCAGATATGTTCAGCGTTATTGATGGCAAACTTTATCCCTTTATTCCTAAGACACATAATGAAATAGGGAGTCCCTCAAATAACTGCATTTCGTGTTTAGGCTAATTTTGTAGAGGCTAGTGGGCTTTGCCTTAATGTGTGTAAATACAATTTTTCTCTTTTACAGCAGATTGCGTGGTAGATGGGAATGAGACTGATTTGGCACTAATTTATGAATCCTTCTAGCATTCTCTGTGTGCTGCACCCTGTGCGGGGAAGATGCTCTAATTACACTTACTCTATATAATGAGAGCTTTTAATGACAATTACTGATTGTAGTTAGGGACCATTTTTTTCTAGCTTAAGATGATGTATTGACTTTTACAAGAGAAGACTTTTATTTTCACTTTATGCAATATCTCTCCTTCCTCCCCCCAGCCTTCACAACTGATAGGCTGACTGGTGAAGCTGCTGAAGTGTAGCCACAGAGAATTATTGTTCAGTTAATTTAACTTCAGGAGACAAAATTTTTCACTGCTTTTTTATTTCTGAATTCAAATCTGCACATTCACGTGTTCTTTTTCATAGCAATTTAGTATTTGGAGTGATGTTCTACAACTTGCATTTGTTTTATATAACAAGATAAAACTCTACTTCACACTGAATATGTCACTGCCATGTTAAGCAAAAACATTTACAAAAGCTTCATTTTTCTCTTAATGTACTGGTATAAATGACACTTTAATACGCAGCTGTCGATTTTAAATAGGAGTAGATTTAATCTTTGTTCCAGTTTTCAATTAGATTAATTATAGTGGCAAACAGCAGGTCCACTCACGGTCCGAGATTACAGTTTCTTTGCATAGGGCTTTCTCGCCTTTTTTTTTTTTCTTTTTCTTTTTTTATTAAGGCTGTGAGTGTACATTCAATGTTGTCTTTAAATAGGAGTACAGATTTGGGCAGCTTCCAGTTTAATGGTCACTTGAGAAAGTGAGCTATCAATAATTGAAAGATCAGTTTAACACTTGTGAGGAAGAGACAGTTTAAAGTATAGCTACCCTCCCCCTTCACGTTCATTTACTGGGGGCTTTTGGGGTATCTTTCTTTGCTTTGGTTTCTGCTGCTGGCAGTCTTGTATCAATATGGGAAGTGAAGCCTTCTTGTAATTCTAGGGAAGCAAAAGAAGAGAAAGTGAGAATTGGCTGTTCATTCCCACACATCCCCTGCAGCTTGCCATGTCTTCCATTGTCCTAACACAACTAGCAGTGAGACTAGGCTGGAAGACAGACCTGGTCTGAGTATTAAAATAACCCTTTCTATGTCTGTTGTGGCTTCCTTGTGTTTTGTTGTGTTGTAAATCCTGACCGTAGCAGGTAGTCTGGTTTATCATACAGCTGTCTTAAGCGACAGGATGGTATTCCAGGATGTGGAAGCGGAAGTAAAAGGTTGGATGGAAGAGAAAAGAGAATGGCAGCTTCTGGAACTCATTTATAGCTGAAGACAATGTGTAGGTGATCAGACTATAAGAAAGATTGTCTGTATACTACTTTATTTCTGTGGTCTAAAAACCCTGAGGCCTTAAGTCTGATCTCAGTATTTTACTAATAGTATTTATGTGTACTTCGCATTTATTTGCTAATGTGATAATGAAGGGCTTTCATGAAGTCAGTTCAAGTCTCCAGTAGAAGGAGCCAACTCTTCTACCGTGTGGCAGTGTTCGGAAGGAGTTTGTGAAAGTAGAGGCTTAATTTGTCACTCTGGTAGCATGATGTGTCATTGCCTTCTCAAAAGTATTGAGTGTATGCAGATACTTTATGACTGAAGCATTGCAGAGGCTGATTTGATGTCTGTTATTTGAGTTCATACATTTGAACCTACTTGGATAACCAAAGCGCGCAGATAACAGCTGATACAAGCAGCCTGGTTAAACATAAAACAATAATCATCTCCTAGGACCAGTAACAGAACGCAAGACTCCTACTTCCCCATGTTCTGGCATTGGTTCATAAACACTTGTGTGGCTGGCACGCAACACGCATTGTGTTTTGCTGTATAGGCTGATTGATCTGTGCCTATGACTAAAATGGAACAGGTCTGGGTTGCAATCAGCACGGGTGGGCACCAGCCTGCTGTGATTGGATCCAGTCTCTGAATACCAGACTGTGATTGGTTTTGCTTCCTAGCAGAGGACCTCTCAGTTGCACGTTGGGTTATGCTTGATCTCCTTCTTGAGAAGAGGGAACCTGGCCTGCAGGCCATGGAACCAGGATCTTAGTCCAGAGATCAACAATACACAACACAGATGCTAAAGAAGATGCTAAAGAAGAATGTGAGAGGCACACGCAAGGTCAAGTGCTGGGAGGCACAGCATCTTAAGAGCTGTCTGTGAAAAGTGACAGCTCCCAGTTTCTGTTTCCCAGTAAAACTCTCAATTAGTAGAAATTGCAAGAATCTCACACAAAAAGAGGATTGTCATCAGCGTCTTGCTCTTGAAAAGGGGCAGATCTGGGCTGCTGAGTGTCTGAATTGACTTGCATCTCTGTGAGCAGGCTTAGCCTCTAATTTCAAAAGTGGAAATGCAGCCTGAGAGAACACCCTTACTGGGATTTTGGCCTAGGCTTAACCAACCTTTTCTCTATGCTGGTTATTTTTTGTCTATCTCACATGCACCCTCCCCTTATCTAGTGATAAATTCCTTATCTAGTGGTGAGTTGAGGCTTTAATTTTCTAATTACCCTTAACAGGAACCACTTGGTAGGAAAGCAGAGAGTCACGGACTTCAGAAAATGAATTTCTTATTCACAAGTCTTATGCAACAAGAGTTACCCCCGGAAAACCACAGACTCCAGTTCACTTGTTCTTCCATCACTGCTTCTGGGAATCTTGCTTTTCTGCCAAGCAATTTTTACTGCCTTCTTGGCTCAGTGGGCATATTTTTTGGCATTGCTCAACTTGTATTGCTTACAAAAGAACCAGCCCTTTCAAAACTGGCTGGTTCCTGAGTCTCTCTGTGTGCTGCAAATTGGGTGCTACTTTCAGCTCCCAGCCCATTTCTTCATTTCCAGTATTCTCTTCCCAAGCCTTCCACCTCTATGTAATTCAAAGTCCATGCCACAATTGGTGAAAAATGTGCTGTTGTACTGAAGAGGAGTCCTTCTGCACTGGTGTGTCCTGTTTGCTCTGTGGCCAGACCATCCACTTGGTGTCAGGCTTCTACGGGGAGGTTTCTGGGTGTGTTGGCAGAAGGCGGCAGCTGTCAGCGTAAGGGTGGTAGCACTGTGGGTCGTGAATCGAAGCTCTCTTCATGATCATCCCTAATGCACGGGCAAAAAACTGTATCACAGGGACTGCAGAACCACTGGGAGAGTTATTGTGTATGACAATGTGATATTTGGAAGAAAATGTGTTTACAAAATTTATATGCTTGAATTATTTTTTTTTCTTCGTTAATGGAAGTTTTTCCTCTTAAGAAGGACTGAAAGTATGTCTGAAAGGCTAAAACTTAGTGTGCAAAGCATGCAGGGTTTTACTATGTGATCAGAGAGAAACACTTCCAAGTAAGTCGCAAGTGGAGTTAGTAAACCTACCTGCTGGAAATGACATCTTGGATGTCTCGTGTCTTCTCTAGGGAGCTGTCAGGCCTTTTACTGTAACTGTGGAATGATTAAAGTTGTTTCTGTCTAACAAAGATATGGTAGCCTTTTCAGGAAACAAGCTGGTGAGCAGGTTTGAGGTTATATCCTTTACTTGTCAGTATAACTAGAGGCTGTTAAGGTCAGTGACTGTTGGCTTTTATGGTACTTGCCACAGTAAGATCTTTCTGTGGGATCCTGCAGGAAACTTGGGAGGTGCAAGTTTTATTTTGTACAGCCCTGAACAATGATGAAATGGCTGGGAGAGGGATATTTTGTGGGACACTTTCATAGAGATTCTGTAGCGAGTCAAACCAGAGTCACTTTACCATGAATTTGGGATCATTAGAAATGCATTCATTTCAATAGGTTGTTTAGGTGAATGGAATTTAAAAAGTGAAAAAAACATCAAATAGGTCAAAAAATGAACTTTGACCTTTTAAAAGAAACCTTATGATTTGGAAGTTAATCTTGTTTGGAAAGAAAATGGGGACAGGAAGATGGGTTCCAGAGTGGCTCAAAATGGCCATTAAGCAGTTTTGTGTGTTTCAGGGATGACATCCCAGCTGTTCATAACTTGTTGCTGATGCCTGCCAACATTGAAGAACACTAAACTTCTTGTTCTGCTTGCTCTGCTGTTTTGATAAGGCAAGCAATGTGCTTCAAATGCTGCAGTCGTGTGGGATGTTTCAAAATAAAGGATAGCTTTTCCTAAATGTGTTTACTTGTTCACTTCAAGTTGCCCTTTCTTTTGAGTGTTCTTTTGGTAGATAGAGGCAGGGTGCTCAGAATGACAAATGTTCCTGTCCAGTGACTGTCAGGGTTTTTTTTACAGCCACTTTTTTTTTTTTTTTTTACAGCACTTTCAAAAGGGAAGTGCGATCCAGCAAAATGGGATTTTTTTTATTTATTTATTTAATCTGAGGTGCTATTCCTCACTGAATTCTCTGGTGATGAAGCCAGTTTAAGAGGTGACAACTCTGCTTTCCGCTCCTTTCATGCTGCAAAAAAAAGGTGCCAACACATTGGTTTCCTGGGCCATGTTTTAGACCAGTACAGTGAAGTGATCTGTTCAAAAGCAGAAACCTGGGGTTTGTTTCTCCCGCTTGGATCATGTCTGTGATCCATTTTAGAAGTGGTCTCATATGTATGCCTGAAGAAGAAGAGGTAGTTAAATGTGTCCAAAGGAGAAGGGGCTAAGGATAACAATTTATTAGTCAGCTTTGCTAGAGGAGACTGAAGTGAAGCTATGCGTCATGTAAACTTAAAAGGTGGAATTCTGCCCTGATGAAAATCAATGGAAAAGACTGTTCTGCTGCCAAAGTGCAAGGTTTCTTTAATTAAAGTTTTGCTACAAAACAGAAGGTTAGAAGGAGAAGTTGGTTCTTTTTGGTATTTGAGTTCATTTTGAGTTGGTTTTGTGGTGTTTTTTTGGGTGGGTTTTTTTTTTTTCAGTGTATTTTGAAGTTTATCTTGTCAAGTATTGAAATGCTCCAAGCTATAGCCAGGAGAAAACAACCAAGCATGCTTCGTATTGCTCTTATTGCTCTTATTGACCTTATATCAACTTCATCACTCTCTACAGCTACCTGAAAAGAGGTTGTAGTGAGGTGGGTGTTGGTGTCTTTTCCCAAGTAACAAGTGATAGAACAAGAGGAAATGGCCTCAAGTTGCACCAAGGAAGGTTTAGATTGGATATTAGGAAAAATTTCTTCACCAAAAGGGTTGTCAAGCATTGTAATACACTACCCAAGAAAGTGATGGAATCTTCATGCCTGGAGATGTGCAGACGTAGGGCTGAGGGACGTGGTTTAGTGGTAGGCCTGGCAGTGTTAGGTTTACAGTTGCAATTGATGATCTTAAAGGTTTTTTCCAACCTAAACAGTTCTATGATACTTCATTCCAGTCTTGAGATTTGAGTGTGGTTAGAAAAGTGAAAATGCTATAGGCTCACTTACTCTTACACAGTTCCTCTGATAATGTCCTTCTCATGGCTCTACTGGGTTCCCTCCCTGGACCACATGACAAATCATGTACGCAGTATTCTGTCTTTCCATAACCAGGATGAATATCTTCCCAGCTGGAGAAATGTTACTGCTTTCAAACCCCTTTTGCTTGAATGGACCATCTGCAAGTATTTTTATGATAAGGTTACATGAAATCACTTACTTTTCAAATGCTAAAGTTAAGAGTTGAGATACAAAATAGTACCAAATGGGGATATAAATACAAGCAGCACTGTTAATATATTGTCAACGCTGCCTTTTTTTTTAAGTTGTGGGGGTTTTTTTAGTTATTTAAGACCTTCCAGTTGTATTTTTGAATATCTGTGAGATATGTCACGCAGTTTGACAGTGAAGTTAAGAGTTGGTAAGGCTTCTGAGGGGCATGGATATTACAGGAAAGGGTCTGGAAAAAGCCTGCTAGAGTACTTAAATCAGATGGAGCCTGAACTCTGCCGGCCTTTGTGCAAGGAGTCAGGAGAAATGTCATTTGTGAGTACCAGTGTTGTATCAGTGGAGTGTGGGCTTTGCTGCTCCAGAGGGGACTTCTCATCTGTTTGTCTGCTGCTTGATGAAGGAAAGTGGGGGAATCTCAATCCTCATTTATGGACAGGTCTTCTTATCCCCCAAAAGGTGAATAAAGAAACAGTCCTTTCTATATTATTAATTGTTAATATGAACTGTGACATGCACGTGACACAGACGGAGTGTTCTTTGTTTCTCCTTCTAGTAACCAGCCCCTTATCAAATGCCAGTTCTTATCATCCTAGTGCTCAAGCAATGGCAGTCAGCACAAAAATAATGCATATTTAACACTTCTTCTTAATCCATCGTCTTTACCAGCCTGTTACACACAATTTTATGTTAAATGCTTTGCGAGCTCTGTGTGTGCACTTTGCAAAGTCTCACCTCCTGCTAGATCTCAATGCCTTGTACTTGAACTCACTATACAAATAGCTACTGAATCCATTCTGTTCTGGAGCACGTGAACAGATAGGTGCACTCGTTCACTTCATGCCATTACAGTTAACTTCTGTGACGCTTTAGGGATTTCTGTTAAAAATCCAGTTTAAAAAAAAAAAAGGGAACCAAGACAGACAAACCCCCTCATATATCCAGCTGTCTCCTGGCTTTCTTTTCTGTCCTCTGGGATTTTTTTAATGTATGTCTCATAAGCTAGGTTATGGACTTTTGAAGGAAGAGTCTGCCTGATAAATACATACAGTTCGCTTCATGTTGGGTTGTCTAACCACTTAGCGCTACTGTAAAACAAATAATGCAGATCACTGTGTTCTAGTGCCGAGACTCCCCGGTTAATTTGTAGGTAAGCACTTATATTTTCCTTTTTATGCTTTTGTTTCTCTTGTACGCATGCATGATGGTTGCATACAGATGAAATAGGACACTGATTAACTGGCAGTGTAGAAGAATCAGTGAAACCAGCTACTCTGGCTATTTGACAACCATTTGCATACTAAACTGAACAAAAAGGAAGGGTGCTCTTTAGTCTGTTTCAGTCACAGCAGCCTAATAAATTGTCTATAGCTATGTAAATTATTAAACATAATTTTGCTTGCATTTTTTTTAAGAGTTTATTGTATTCCCTTTAAATACAATCTGTTGGTGCTTTGGTACAAAAAGGAGGATTTATGTTTTCACTGTACTATTAAATAATCTGAGGTTGTGCCATTTCTTTTTAACCCATTTAGATAACACTCCTTTCTGGCGTTTCGTTATACAAATAATATTTGAGGTGAGAGAGAGAGTGTTAAAACTGTGTACAAGAAGCGCATTTAAGAAACCGCGTTCATTCCTTTAATTAACATTTAGCTGCCTGGGTTCCCTCCATGTGCAATCAAGGCAACACTTAAGAAAATACCATGTTCAAATATGCCATTTCATAGAGGAAAGACAAAGGGAGTTTGCCAGGGCAAAGGGCAAGGTCATCAATTTGTATTCACTGAATGTGACATATATTGCATAAAGAGGATTTGATCAAACCTTTTTAATGTACTTTGTTCAAGAGGTTGAAAGGAATACTGCTGTAATTGTCTACGCTGTATTGGCATAAGGACAGATGGCTACTAGAGAACTCTTCACAGGTTTTCCCTTCAAATGATTGCAAGTATATGATAAGTGAAATCCTGGCTTTGGATGGGATTGCGTTGATGTCAGCAAGACAACCGCACATACGTCCATCTGCAGAATTTCCCCTAATCCAGATGCACTAATGTAGAACTAATTGATACTGTAATTCATGTCCTGGGTTTTTTTGTTGTTTGGGCTTGGTGTCCTTTTTTTTTTTTTTTTTTAAACAAGTTATTACTGTCCTTAATTTTGAGACTGAGGATGTCTCAAGATGGGGATAAACAAATAAAATATACAGATGGCTGTGTTCTATGTATCTTGTTGACCATGGGTGTTCATACAATTTCAGTAAAGTAATGCGCTTTTAATCATGTCTGATTC
Source organism: Chroicocephalus ridibundus (assembly GCF_963924245.1). Taxonomy (NCBI): domain Eukaryota; kingdom Metazoa; phylum Chordata; class Aves; order Charadriiformes; family Laridae; genus Chroicocephalus; species Chroicocephalus ridibundus. Next base: position 10,628,691 of record NC_086288.1, read on the forward strand.
ACAATGCCATTTTTGAAAATTGTGGCGGTTTGTGTTTTTTGCCTTGTATATACCCATTAGTTGGATAGGTAACTTTTCAGGTGGATTCAGCAGTGGAACAAGATTTTATGTTTCTATTAATGAATTTCATTTTTCTAAGTTTTCCACGCTTCTTTATGTCAGTGAATGCATTTGCGTTTACTGTTCGTGTGTCCTGGTCATCTGAGATTCTGTGGTATTTTGCTGTGCCTGAAAACCTTTCTCCGTTGAATACCTTCTTATTCCATTGGGTATCAGATTTTGTTCAACAATTTATTTTTATCTGTTCTCTTTGTCCAAAAGAATAAATATCATGTTGGAGAAAAATCTGATACATTTTGCTAGCAGATCTGTAATACTGAAGTGCATAATTTGGCAAGAGCTTGGGGCTATTCTCCTAGCTGTTGGACATTTTACATCCCTCAGCCACCAGCGGTACATCTTGATTCATTAGAAAACGGTGAATGGGTAGGCTTTATTTTCTCTGTAGCCTGGAAATGTTCACTCAGAAAGAGAGCAGTGTCCGTTATGGTGTCTTAGCTGTCTGTGTAAGAAGCTGATGCGCTGTACTGAGGTAGCGGCTCGGCAGAAAGCATCTAATTGCTAACAGAGATGACACATTTCAAATAATATTCAGACTGACCGGGTGGTCTTGGAGGTTGTAGCTGCAGATATGTTCACCAAGGCTTGTGCTGCTGAGTTAGTTATTTCTAGATTCTGTGCCTGAGTTACTCAGAAGATAACTTCGGGGGAGAGGGAGTTTTTGTGCCACTTTGGCCATTTAGCTAATTTTTCGAACTCACTATTCTCTCATAGCTCTATCTGCAGATTATTAGGGAGCTTTCTGTTGGAGCCATTATTCTTCAAAGACTTAATTAAATTGTACAGTGTAATTAATCTGTCTTCTTAATTTCTAAAATTCTTCTAGTGTGTAGGTAATAAAACATCAGAGAGATTCTGTGGCTGCTCGGTTGTATTGTGAGTCTGGGTGGAAACAAAGAATATATTCTTTTGAAAATAAGTTTATACGCGAGTGGCTAAGACTGTATTGCAGCAACATAAAATCTGCCATACTGGGACTGACCGAATATCCTTTCTCTATCAGTGACCAAGAGCAGATATTTAAGGAACGTTGTATATAAAGTTCAGGGAATTCACAGATGACACTTTCCCCTAAAGTTCTCCCACTCTCCAGCTCTGTATTTCCTGAGCTAGTTATAATTTCTGCGTATGTAATAAATTTCAACAGGTTTATCTTCTGTGAGCTTGTCCTATTTTCTCTTCAACCCATGTACCTGCATCTGGTTGTAAAAGATAAATGGTTTTAAGGAAAGAAATGTCTGGAATGAGTGTTATTCTGTTAGGTTTAACCTGAAGGTTCTGCCGTTTCTCCACATTTTGACTATGCTTACTAGCTACTACTTTGGGTATTTTATTGAAATAGTAGGGCATTGGCATCTCAGTGGCTTACACACCAAATGGAAAACAGATAGCTCTTGGAATGCAAGTCTTCAAAAATAAAAAATGCTACCTGCAGGAACAAGGCACAGCTTTCATACCTGGTTTGAGATGGGCATCAGGAAAACTTGCATTTGTTTGCTGCTGGGTTAGGACTGTCATTCACTGAGGAGACCATTCTCTTCAGGAGAGTGGTCCAAAGTTTTACTTTTGGGATAAGGAACAGACATGAACTGTTATATACTTCTATATGTAACCTGTCCTTCCTCTACTTTTTCCCTTTGTTGCTTTGAATATATCCCTTTTGATAATTTCAGCTGTGTATCTTGATTTTGCAAGCAAAACTTCTGTGTAAAACAGTATATTTCAGTAGTCAAAAGCATATAATTTCAATTACACCTTCAAAACAAAAAAGTCACAAGGTGCCTGTGTGTGCTTACAGAAATGCCTGTGTGCACTGTTTGTCAAGTTTATCTCATAAGGTTAAAATTATGTGGGGGTTTCTTTTGTTTTTTAATGTAGCTATTGATAAGAGGGGAATACAAATGTAACAAAGAATGACTAAACAGGCTCTTTGAATCTCACTTCACAACAAACATCAAAGAAAAATGCACTGCCACCTGTTAACATGGTATGAAAGGTTAGCAAGTGTGCATTGTTCTCTAGTAAATGATTTTAGTCTTTTAAATCAAAATTAACCGGTTCAGAGATGGTTTTATTTCAATAGATGGTTCCTCTTTTAATTGCATTACGTCTGACATTTTTCTTATTGTTGTTGGGGTGGGAGGTGCCTTTCAGTGTAATGCTCATTTAGTCTTTCTGAGGCACTATATGCAAGCTGAAATAATAGTGTTTGGTTTTATGTTTTTATCTAGCAGTGACTGAAAAAAAAAAGGAAATAATTAAGCACAGTGGTTATTAGAAATCATTGCTGATCCTTTTGGTGTATGCTTACTATTGTGAGCATGTGTGTGCTAACAGGACTTGCATAAATCTCTTGTGTGATCTGCATAGGGAAAGAAGAGGACGACTTATATGAAATACCTCATGCCACCATGAAGTTTCTTTAGTATGCACGTTCTCTAGTTCAAATACAACTGTTTTTATCAATGTATTTTCCTTGCACCATTGTGCTGTCAGCTCAATTTTCATAACATGACATTAGAGCTTGAAAGCCTAAATGTAAGCAAATGTATGATACAGTTCTACACTGAGGAAGGAAGCTTTTCAGTTGTTTGCTGGTGTTGATTGGCTCAGAATACTTGTATGGAATTCTGAGATACTTGCAAGTTAAGGGAAGAGTGTTGCTGATAGCTAGTGCCAGACCCACGAAATAGGGGCAAACCCCATAGTGATGATATTAGCACAGTGTTTTGATCCAGAAGGGTAGGTAGCTATCATGTATGCAGTCAGGTTAAGAACTGGGATGAAGGGATGCCCAAGCGTCACCGTAGACCTGTGGCTTCAAGGACCCAAGGTTCAGCAGAGAGGGAGTCTTATTTTTTGAAGACTGGGCAGGACTAAAACTCCCACTTTTTGCTGGCTCGCTCAGGTGTCCAGACATGTAGGCTAGAGGTACTCTGTCTTCCATGGGCCCATGACAGCCCAGAATAAGTTGTTCAGCTTGTACAGGTCAAACATAAGTGAAAGTGAACTCCGCATGTGAAACACTGTTTTTTCTTTCCCTTTCCATTCCTCTGAACAAGGCAAGGTTCCATCAGTTTGCCTATCCATACTTTCACTACCTGCGTGAAATGGAACGTGTTTGCAAAGCACACTGTGATAAAGATAAGCTGCTATCTCTCTTCCTTGCTGCACCTGAAGACCAGGTGGGTATATCTTTAATGCAAACGTAAGCTGCAGAAGCTGAGGAACCACAGCTTGTCCTAAGCAGAATATCTAAAGCTAAGCTGTTAAACTAAATAAACTTGAACTTCCTTCTGTGGCCACACTCGACAGCACAGAAGAGAAAGCAAAGTTTGGCTTGAAGCTTGCGAAGAAAATACAGCTTCTGCTTGCAAATTTAAATGACTTAACACATGAAAGGGTATGGAAAGTAAAAACCTTAATTTATGTTGTTATTCAACATACTTTAATAGGATAATGAAAAGAAAAAGCTTCTTTACTGGTATTTATACTGTGTCTGCAAAGCCTAGTGTTGTTTTCTTCCTTAGCGCTGTATAATTTTAAGGTGGCAACACAGTAGTTGAATCCTGATTTGACCTTATGTGCCTCTGTTCAGCTCAGTGGTTTCCCTGTAGAAACAGAAACTGACACTGCCTCGCTTGAATTTTCTTCAATCAATATGAGTGTGGCACAATACAAATTATACAGTAGAACAGTATTAAAGAAAAGCTAATATATTGATACAGATGGCTAGAGAAACAGATTTTTATCTAAGAGCTTTCAAAGTATTCTTTACAAGTGAAATGGGAATCCATAGAATGAATTGTGTATTTTGTTATTCAGCTGGGTTTAGCGGTGTAGAATTCCTCCGTATAAAAGTTTGTAGAGTAAAGGACTGTTACTGTACATCTAAAATGTTGCTATATAAAAAAAAATTATGCATATATTTCTGTAACTTTTAGAACAAACCCTCAGAGGTTTTGCATTGTGTGAGTGCAAGTCTACAGCAGCAAAACTGTTAATTTGCCTGACTAGAAATATTAACTATACTATATCAAATAACTGCCAGGAACAATTCCCCACCATTCCCTGTGACTTCATTTTAATTGATTTTTTTAAACTTCCAGCTTCTGCGATTTCGTTTACTCTGACACAATGTTTATTAAATGTGTAAAAAGAAAATTGTTTTGTAAATTGTTTCTGAGAGTGTTTTTATCTTCCATAAATTGGTGGCTCGTTTAACGTTTTCCATCTACCTTTGTTTTCCTCCCTGTGCTCTGCCTCATTTGTTTCCTTATTGGATTTCATGATTAAATACTGATCAGCTGTTGGTCTGATCAGCTGTGCATATTGCTTTCCTTTAAACATTGTTCATATACACCCTGAGGACAGGGTTACATACACAGTTATAAACAGAGCGTGTGTGGGGGTGTTTAGTGGTACCATTTGATCTGTTCTACAGATGATAGCGAGCTTGACAATGAACATTTGTAAAACTGACCATTGAAATAGACCTCGTGTTACAGCAGAAATAAATGACGCAACAGTCCAAAAGGGCTGTCGGTTGGTTGCTTTACATTGCAGAGCTGTAGTTTATGTTCAGGCCTCTGATGCTAAACAGAATATTCATAATGCTTTTAAGAGGATTTTTCTTTTCTGTCGTCGTCTCTTCTTTTTTTTCTTTAAGATACTATATATTCGATCACAAATACTGTACAGTCTGTCACGTATTGCTGTGAAGATTCATGAAGGAACATGAAATTTACATATAAATCTAAATTATTATTTTCTCTTTGAAAAGCAGAGATAACTTGTGCAAGGGTAATACACTTAACTACTGTTAAGTGCCACCTATGAATGATTTGAACAAATCAGGATAGTAATGGAAATCCTCCCGGGATTTAGACTGTGCTTCGATTGGAATACCAGTCTGTTTGCTGGGAGATATTGTAATATTTCTGCTTGAAACAATTATTTCTGAGTAGCCAAATTCTATGAAATCACTGGAAGTTTATCAGGAACAAGAGACATCTTAAAAACTGGTGTTGTGTACAATCCCGATCATGGGAACCATGGTGAATTCGTAACTTTTGGTGGACTGATATAGTTGGTGACAGGGCTAATTTCAGCACTCCATGATTCAAATTCAATCCTGTTCTAAATCCATTGGAACCAGTGTATTTTCAGTGGTGTAAAGGTGTAAATCTGGAGCGTCACAACAGTGAAACATACATTTTCATTTGTTTCCCCATAGCTATATATGAATTGTGCCTACTGACTCCAGTGAGAGTCCCAAATAGTAATTCAAGGGCTGGATTTGTCTTTTAATTGTTTACCTCTATTTCTGCAGTACTTTCAAAACGAATTGAACAGTGAACTAATTCTGTAAAGTGTTGGTTCTTCCAAGGACAATTCAAATCTCTTTGTTGTTGGCTTGGGGACAGTAATGCTGGTCTGAAAACAGTAAGTTCTTTTGCTGTCAAGATTTCAAGTACTCTTCTTGATACACTGAGACTTTTTGCAGATATTTGCATGTGAGATAATGAATATTAGTTCAGGAATACAGCTGTCGCTTTAAGCATGCTTTAAGTAGCTTTCTATATGCTCTGCGAAGTCATGGTAGGTAAAACTTTTCAAAGTACCTAATTTGATTTCAATGGGAGTTTCACTCCTAAGCCCTTTATTCTCTCCCTTTTTTTTTTTTTTTAATGTTTCTAGGCACCTCTGCCTGTCCTTAGTGAACTAAGTAGCTTCAAAAATCCAGTCAGTGGGAGTTATGCATCTAAGACACTTGATCTTGACAGTCTAAGGAGCTAGGTGTGGTCATGATGAGTATCATTTCACTTCATTTTGAAGTGCTTGGGTCTGTGGCAGGTGTTCAAAGGCATTCCCTGGCTCTTGCTTCCAACTGCTGCTGATTTTTTTTTTTTCTTTAATTGGGTCTGTAATGTAAAAACAGGTACCAGAACATGATACCCATCCTTTGGTAGGTGACCTGATGAGACAAGTGCCCATCACTATGTGTAGAAAGTAAACACAGAGGTGCTCTTCTCAGTCAAGATGGCAGCAGCTGTGGGCAGGCAGAGTAGGGGAATATTAGGCACCTCTGTCATTTCACTGACCTGTTATTTGGCAGCTACAGACTTGCTCACACTTGGGGAGATTATGAGATTTTATCGAATACAACTTCAGATTCAGGAAACTCAATTCTACTCTGGTAGCACTGTAGGCACTTGAACAGTTACGGCTCTACCCTTTGATCGTCTCTGGTAATTTTATTCTTTCTCTTCTTTCATTTTTTTTCTTTAGACTTTGCGCATGCTGTGATGTTTAGAAAAAGCACAAATGCTAGGCAATTAGGCCATATTTGTCTGAAGATCTATGCGTGCATGTACACCGCATAAGGCTACCTGGGATGCAGCTGAACACAAAAACCCCCTTAGCCAACTCTGTACCTGTGTCTTGCAGAAGGAGTGCTGCTGCTGCATGCCTTGAGTGTGTTCCACTAGCTAGGCTCACCTTGCCTAGTGTCCTAGTTGGCTGTTTGTTCTGACACAGGTAAAACCAGGTGGGCTGGCTTAAAAAAAACCCACAAACTAGGACTGAAAACTCAATAACTTCAACTTTATAGTTGGACTTGATGATCTTAAAGGTCTTTTCCAACCTAAACGATTCTGTGATAACCGGGGTCTTCTGTATAGTGAGGGGAGAAGCATTTACGCTGTCAAACTTCAGTGCCCAAGTTAGATTTCTGATGGAGTTTAAATACAAAGCCCTCCTAACCTGTATGTTTAAGTTATATGTCTTAACGTTAAGGGGTCAAATATCCTTCCCCGCCAACACGCTGTATTTAATAGAGTAGGTTTTACCATAATATAAATCGATAATCATTTGTCTTGCACATATATTATTAGATTTGTAGAAATAGGCTCAAATTAATTTGTATTTTTTCTATAGTTTGAGCAGTTGTTCAGATTTCTGTGCATTCTTAATTGCTCAGCATGGTTGTGTTTCATACTTATTTGCTGTAAATTATTTCCCTCTTTTTGTTTGACTGGAAAAAAAATTAGCCATGGTAACCACAGTAAACATGTTTGTATAGTAAATGGTAAAACTTCTGTTGAACGGGGTTTGCGTCATTAGCTGTCAGGGCTGCAGAAGATGAGTAGTTAACTGAGTAAGTAATGCGTAACATTATCATTGACGGAACATTTTTTACCATTAAGCCTTCAAACTCTTATTCAGCTGTCAACACATGGGCACTTTCTGGAGCCAAATTCTCTCATGCTGTGCACTGCCTGCAGCTCGCCTGAAGCTCAACTTTGACTAAAAGTGTTGATTTCGCTTCTTTTAGCCTTGTTCTCATTTAGCGTTAAAACCTGCTTAGAGTCTGCCTTTTATTCTGTAAAGTACACATGCATGTGTCATCCCTCGCACACTTCTGATGTGAAGTTAAGGCGCTCAAAAGATATGCTAGTAATCTTAATGAATAATTGATTAGAAAGGAGTCTGGCAGTGTTAATTGTGAGGTGCAGCTGAGTGAATGCCAAAACAAAAGCTCTTCTAAATGTTTCCGAAAACCTTGTAAAGTCTTTAGCATTGAGCAACAGGGTCAGCGCACTGAAGTGGAATATAAAGGAGGTTCTTGAATGTAATGGATTTTGACTTCCCTTTGTCATGTGCCTCAGTGCATCATTGATTGAGCACTCATTTGTTAAATCAGCTGTATTTTTTGCCATTTGTCAGAGCATAGACACTTACTGCAGCCTTTTTCCCTTTAAACATGTTTCTTGTCTTAATAAATCACAGGCGTCGATTAGTTTTTATCTAAGGTGATCAATTTTTCAAGCAGAGAGGTGTGTGAAGATGGTCACGAGAAAACACATTATGAGCTTTTATTTTCTTAACTATTAGAAGAAAAGGGAAAGATCAGGGATACATTTTAGCTGAAACATCGATAATTCATGTCTTTAAATTCAGCTCCCAGCAAAATGCTCAGAAATGATTTTATTTGGAAAGCTCTAAATGGTGTGCATTGAAAGAGTAGTTCAAGGTAACCAGAGTTCAGTCAATTCTTTAAGAAATGAGCAAAGGAAACCTGAGGGTTAAGGAACAAGCCAGTGTACTGTACATTTGCAGCGATGAGAGAAGCTCTCTGATTAGTGGAAAGGCTAATTACCTGGAGTATGCGGGAGCGCTGTAGGTGCCGTGCATACCTGATTAGAGTTCTGACAGCAGGGCAGAGAAAGAAGACCTTGAGAATGTGCCAAAAATATCCCTTTATGTAAGCAGATGCTATTACCCTTGGAAGAGAATAGTCACTTATCCAGTATGGTTATTGCTGCTAGTAATAAGTATTCTACGGATGGGCCATCAACTTCTGAGAAATCTACACATACAGTATTTAATATAGCAATTACTTATCAAATCTGGAAATGTTCATCTTTATGCTCTGCGCTTGCTGGATAAATGACCAAATCAGATTTATTTGCCAATTGTCATTGCAGCTCAGGGTCTGAGCGAGTAGTCAGTAGTTGTGAGGGACTGAAGACAAGCTAATGTTTTTCAATGTTTGTACTAGTAATAAAGTTAGAAGGTGTTTCTTGGTCTCATTATTAACTTGGAGTTCTTCAAAGAGCATATCTATGACAAAAAAAAAAAAAATAAATGCAGAGAGCCTATACCTGCTGGGTATAGGCTTAAATGTTAGGTGCACTTCGAAGTCAGCTCTTTGGAGAATTATACTTTTAATCTTTTTGGAAAAGATTTTGGGGAGGGGAGAAGCGAAGAGAGGAACCAAAAGGAAAGAGCCTTGAGAAGACTAGGGAAAGAAAAGCCAATCGTATTGACAGAAGAATTTAAAGCTTCTCAATAACATTGAGTTTAGCACTGTAACTGCCTAGATACAATTAGAGCGAAGAAGGATGGAGAAACAATCTTCATCTCTGGCACCACCTCTTTTTTTTTTTTTTTTTTTTTAAACAAACCTTTCTGTGAGGTGCGGAATGCCTTCTTTCTCTGGGAGGAGCTGTAAATGCTCAGCACCTGCAGGCTTGGGTCTGTAATGAGCAGCAAGGTAAATTCACTGCAAAGTTGCCGGCGAGTAGAATTCACGGTGTGCTTTCTTGTATCATGGTGAACCATTATAAGAGATTTAATTGTGACCATGACTTGATAAATATGTTTTGTTTTGCTGGCAAGTACGCTGCAGTGACACCTGCTAACGCTGCAAGGGCTAAGCTCCCCAGCAGACCCCCTTGCTCCTAGACCCGCTCTACAGGTAGCTTGCAACTTAAGCAGCTGTTTTCACTTCTGATACTGTCAGGCGCTCAGGGACAGTTTCCTTTCTTCTCTCGATGGCTCCCTGGGCTCTATCAAAAGTGTGAATCTGAAACCAAACAAAATAAAGCTTCAGTCCACATCTTTGCTCAGCCCTTGCATGTACGTTTTCCTGGTTTGAGTTCTTTTAAACTGCAGCTATCAGAAAGAATAAAATAGTGCATCACCTACTAGAGTACTGAAGTGATAATCCAAGCAATTTTCTTCTCCCTGAAGCCAGACAGCCAAAGCTTTTTATTACTGACTGACTGAACTTCCTCTGTCTGTCTGTCTAGGTTGCTAGGCCACCTCCTTGTCACGATTTGTGATGTTAGAGGCTTTTGATTGTAGGCGAACCAGAAATGTTAATTTAAATATAATACTTACATTTAAAAAACTCTTACATAAGATATATATAAAAATAACCCAGCTGGTTTTTTTTGGTTTGTTTTTTTTTTTTGTGAAAAGCTCTAGTGGGCAAACTGATCCTGGAACTCATCAGTTCATGTACCTTCTCAGTAAAACAGTGTAGTTAAAAAAACACCAACTTTTAAAGTCTTTAGCTTGCAGGTCATTTACAGCACCAATATTGGGAGCAACCATCCCAAGTTATTGTTACTTTTAGCCTACAGGATGGCTGTTTCTGCTCTGTGTAAGAGCTAGGCTGATGTCCTTTGTGTCTGCTCCAGAAATGAGAAGGGTGGTGGCTTTGTTGCCTTTTAATAATAGGGCCTTGCTTTGCCCACTGTGGTGGTATGCAAACCTGCATTATGTGCATTTGCATTGCCTGTAATTGCTTTATAGATAAAAGAAAGAGTTATGTGTAACTGTAAATAACCAAAGCAGTTATTTTTTGACTGTGTTGTGTATGTGTGAGTATGCAGCAAAACTTCAGGGGGACAAAAAAAGGAAATAGAGTCTTTTTCACATGGAAATTTGAAGGAAAAAGGCTGATAATAAGCTGCAACTGAGTAAACTGGTGGGTCAGGATCACCTCTCTGATGAAACATACCCTTCATACTTAGGCAGCCAGGAGCTGTTTTATTTCTCATTTGTAAAGTATCGTCTGCAGAACACGAGCAGAATCTGTATTTAACCCCTCCATGTTATGAGTATTAAAACTACCCTGTAATGGGCAACTATTAGTTATTAACAGCTAATAATAATGATGGTTTGGTTTTTTTTTGTAATTTTCAAAATGGTTACAGCTGGTAGATTGTAGTGTTGTGTAACACTAATGATTAGGTTGCATATCTTCATTTCTGCTAGATCAATGAGGCAAACTGTGCACCTGAGAACTACTTTGAAAATCAGGTCAGTTGTTAATCTTAGGAGGGGTTACATCTTGCCGAGCTCTCAGCAATTCACATGTTCAGGGTAAAGATAGCAGGTGATTTACTTTTTCTGCAACTTCTGTGGAGAAGTCCTGTCTGCCACCCACCAGGTAAAACACTTTATGAAAAGTGCTAGGCACACAAAATAGACACAGACAAATCTCTTGTTGGTTAGAAAATCCTAGAAATCCTCAGTAAAAACTTAAGAGCCTCAGGGATATGTTTTGTCCCTTCAGCTAATGAGGTTCTGTGAATGTGTGGCGTTGTCACTTAACTGAGTAATTACAAGGGATTTCACTTTTAAAAGGGATGTATTCTACTTGTAGAAAGAGAATTATTCCAGATACAGAGGACTGGGGCCTTTGGAAGTTTAAGTACACAAATGGTCTAATCCTGTGCTGTGAACTTCCAGCCTTGCAGTGGTTCTTTGGGAAGAGCTGGGGCAAAGCCTGAGGACAAGCCAGAAAGGAGCTACCTGGGGAGCTGGGATGTCCCTGAGGACAGAGTACACTGAAGACTCTTGCCCTGAAAAGGGAAAGGTAGAAATCTTGGGTAACATCTTTTAGTGGTTCCCTTGTTTTACTGCCTGTAAAGTAAGAAACACCTTCCAAGTTAATACTGTCTTGCCATTTGAGCTCTTGGGAGCTCAAACCAAAAAAAGCCTTTCTTGTGGGGGCTGTGGGGAAAATATTTTCTCCTCATTTCGTTCCAATCTTATATGCCAGCTCCCTTCCCTGCCTAGGCAGTCTCTGCTAGACTAGGACTGTTTTGTTTTCAGAAACAATTTTCCCCCTCTGGAAATACTCTGTTATGTTACTGAATCAAAGATCCACATTTCAGGGCAGATGATTTAAATGCAAAACCAGTATTCATATCAGACAGGGGAAAAGCAGGCTCCTTCTGACTGCAAGTCTGAGCAGCATAACCCATACAGGAAATTGAAGTAAAAAGCCAAGTTTTGTTTGTGCCCCCCCCCCCTTTTCTTTCTTTTCCCTTTTTCTTTTTCTTTTTTAAACAGTTAGTTCTTTAGGCTGCACCTGCCTGGGTTTTTACCTTTCTACAACTTACCTATTCTGGTATTCCCGGAGTGCATTGATGTTCCTCTTCCCAGGTAAACTGTGACATCCCATCTTTGTCAGAGGGTACTCCACAAAACAGTGCAGTGGACGTGGGCTTCGGTGCTTGTTGCGGTGCCCAACCTCTCGCTGGTACCCTGCTAACCCTGCCTCTCGCTCTGCTCGGGTGACGTGGGCAACACTGGGCAGCCCGAGCGCCTTCCTGAGTGGCACTCCTGTCCCCTTGCAAGCGCGGGTGGCGGATGCGAGCCAGGCAGCGTGGAGGTGAGTTCCAGGGAGGTGAATTTTCCTCGGACCTGCCAGCTCAAAAATCAGTGCAGACAGAGCTCTTTTGATGTGACAGCACTGTAGACTCAACCAGTTTCCTGCGTGCTTCAAAGCGGTTGTCAGTTCCTTCAGCAGGTGGAGTGGGCGATGTGGGATGCTGTGCTGAGGGACGGGGCTGCTGTACGCAAGACCTTGGCCCAGTGGGTCATCTGTGACTTGAGCAATAGCATGCGATGGAACAAATTCACCGTTCTTTTGTCTTGAATGTGAGACCTGCATACTCTGTCTAGTGGATAACATTTTAAAAATGAACATCTTTGAAGCAGATGGTTTAAAAAAATAAATAAATTACAAGATATTCCGAGACTCATATGGCATTGATAAGAACAGGGTTATTGGCCCATTCCGCTACATATGAACAAAACCTTGCATTTTCTTGTTGCAAATGTGCATATTGAGCACATTAAAATGTGTATTAAGTGAATTGTCTACTTCATGGGAATATCCAAAACAATGCAGAAGTTTCATGCTCTCAACCCTGTGTTTGGACAATAAGCTAGAAGAGGGGTAGCTGAGCACTTGCAAAACCACAAAAAACATGTCAGTAGGAAAAAAGAAGCAGTTTTTACTGAATGTATAGAATTAGTGAAATGAAAATAATCAGTCCAATCAAGCTGAAGTATATTTGGAGTTAGAATTGAGAAACAACTTTTCTGATATAAAATAATTTGGTGACTTTAAAGAGAATAAAGTTTCTTTTGTAAGCAAATGATCTTAATTATCAGTTAATTTAAACAGAATCACATTTCTGTGGTTTGGGCTTTTTTTTAACTTTAGTGTGCTATAGTGTGTACTTGTGATTTTTGAGGCAGTTATTTTATTATCTGCCACAGAAAGGTGGTTTATGGTCCTTTTTCCTTATTCACACTCATGAACGTCCAGTGATTTATGCAGTTCAGATGAATACTATAATATCCTATTCTAACCATTAAAAACAGTTATCACACGATAACATTAGGTCAGAACACAGAGTAGGCTGTTTAAATTGTGTTATTGATTGCTGCTTTGTGAAAATTTTCCTCAGTTGTCTTTAAACCATGTGCTTTTATTTGCTGCTGGCTTCTAGAAAAGATCTCCTGGCAACATAATTTGAATTGAGATGTCTTACTTTTGATGCCTGGTTGAAAGTATGTGCTTGTGTAGTTTCATTTCTTATACAAATTATCTAGTTCCGGGCTTTTTGAAGGTAAGACTGCATCTTCAGTTACATCTTCCAAAGTGGAGAATATTTACTCATCTACTACAGAAGTTACTATGGATGTTTTTATTAATTAATTTTATTAATGCAGGACTTATTCTGGAATTTACACAGATGTAGAAAGCAAGAAAGATTTGGGTTTATAACCAGGTTTTCAATCAGTTTAGTTTGTGTGTGTCCTGTAGACATTTTGTAGTCTGCCACCCACCCTCCCCGGGGGGTGGATTGGTAGTATACCAGCTGGTGTGGTCTGTTTCTAAAATGTGAGATAATCACTCCTTTAAGACTACAGTCCTAATGTCTGTAGAAGTGTGTTTGGGAACACTGAGAAGAAAGAATGGATACAAGAACCACCTTTTTTTTTTTTTTTTAAACATTGTCTACCTAATTTATTAGGATCTGCATATTTTTTAATAATGCTGTTGCTTTCATTGACTATGTATATATATATATATTTGCAAGCTTTAAGTTTCTTCTTCAAGAATAATTTTATTTGAGATTGAACTCGCTGGATTCCTAGGAAAACAAAACCATTTTATTCCTCCCTCTGTTTAAACCATGGTATTTGACTCCTCTTGAGTATGTATTCATTATCTTAAAATAGAAACAACCTCCCCTCCCTGTGCTCAGAATCAACATTATTGTTGAATTCCCAGGCCTAGGAGAATACTGGTTGCATTACAAGCAAATAATTTTCCATTCTGTATGGTGGAAGAAACTGTCAATTAGTACGAAACGTGTTAATCATATTACCCTTTTTTAAATACCCCTTTGTTTTGTCTGTTCTCTGTTTGCAAAAGAAGACACAATCAAATGGCAAACCTGTGTTTTTGTTCCTTTTCAAAAATCCCTGACAAGCCCATGACACAGGCTACTGCTGTAGCTGTACATTTCTATTCATTATTGATGACTTGGGGCCAGGCAGGCAGCACAGAACACAAGCAATATAGATTACCATATTGGGGGCTGGGTTTTGGGGGGGTTGTGTATATGCGTGCGCACACACATATGCGTGTGTGCATTTTGGTTGGGTTTGGCCTTTGAAATATTCAATTCTGAGAGGAAATCATATCTGGGAATAATAGTGGAAACAGATTGAATGAGCTTTGTGATACGTTTTAGTAAAACAATTCAGGGCACTTAGACTAAAGGGAAAAAAATAATGTATGAGTGAGATCCCTCTCAAACTAATTATTAATAGCTTAACTGTCCAGCAGACTTGGAAACGATCCTGAAGGGTCCCGAGAATCATATACCCTCGGGGATTTGGATGGCTATTCTCACCTTACAGAGTGTAGTTAGCACCCTGCCTGATGAGACAGTTTCCTGACAAAACCCATGTAAGCCGTCTGATTTATCTATAACAATAATTATAGACAAACTACGCTGTTGGTCTGATTGGGGGGCGATGGTTTCTCATTTCATGGATACCAGAGACCAAATCCACAGTTTGGGTAAGTGTGAGATTTATGCCAGCACATTAGTGATATAAGTGGATTTCCGAATAGTAGGTCATCAAGAGATCTTTGCAATGCTAAGAAAGTGTTTTACTACTACCGATTCATAAGTAATACTTATAGGTTTTTATTGGCACGGCACTCCTACCCATTATATGAAGTTTTTATTTTCTTCTGTATGTCAAAGAGGGGTCGAACAGTGTTTTATAGTAGTGCTGTTTGAGGTTCTTGGCTTGGAGGAAAACAGAGGAGATACGAGTTTATTTAAACATAGCATTGATGTTGACGAAATGTTCTTTGGTTCATATATTGGTGGTGTGTTTATACAGAAACTGTTCAACTTAAATAGTTCTCAGTTACAGGGAAAGCTATAGAAAGAAATAAGTAGAATCAATTTTGGTAACTGCTGATAACTACTCATTTCTGTAGTATTTGTCACAGCTTTTCTCTTTTTTCCTCTTTTCTGTAATTTTCCCCATATTCTTGTGTTTTCTTTCACACAACTGATTATCACAGCAGGAAAAGTTCATTCACGTTTAGTTAATTCAAAGCTTATTGTGTTAAAATATTTTTTTAAACATTCGGTGGAAAAAAATACTGGGTGCTTAGGTCCAGCTCACAGGGAAGGACAGAAAAGGCTTGTAGGGACCTTGCTGTATCAGATCTCTGACTTCGGGTATCACTGTTTCAATTCTGTTTTACAAGTAGGGAACTCGTTAAAGTAAGACTGGTGTAGAGCATAAAAATTGCCTTCTCCTGTTTGGGAAAGAGAGATGAGAAGCAATTGCAGCGGCAGAGGGGCTGTTCCAAAAAGCACTGTCAGCCAAGGCAGAATGTTTGCTTAGTGTATTCCTTCCGTTTCTGTGGTTCTGGTTTCTCATGTTGTGACTCAGTACTCTTTAATGTGTTTCAAAACGGAATCAACTGTACGGCTAATTTAACAGTACAACAACTTCTGTTTTAGAAGGAGGTTCTTTTCCCTGGAAGGTCCCACAGCACCATCTAGCGTGCCATCCTTCCACATTGCCAAATGGTTTTGTGATGGCAGAGGTGCTGGCACGTTTTGCTAGTAATGTCTTCTTAGTAATTAAAATTAGGATTTGCTGGTTACTCGGCATAGATCCAAATACAGAAGAAATTTAGATCCATTTTAACTTTCTTCTGCAAGAAAACAGACTTAAAAATTAGGTGGGAAAATAACTTTTCTCCTAAAATGTGTATGTTACTGTCTGTTTTCTACATAAAAAACAAAGGAGAAATTGTGGTGCATCCTTAACACTGCACGAACATCACGTGCCCTTAACATATACCCCAAAGCATGTGACTGTATGTTTATATCCTTATTATACAGTAAAAGCTTTATCGAGAAAGGATCACGCTTACACCTGCAGACACCCTTATCCTACGAGCTGTGCGTCTTTCCTCCTCAGTCCCACTGGAGTGATGCTGTATGGTGTGGGAACCTGCCTGCATTGTAGAAATTATGGGATCGTGTCAAAATGATTTTTGCAAAGATAAGGGCATCACTCTGAAAAATGCATGGATGTTGGATGATTGAGAAATTCCTTGCTCGCTTTTATGCCTTTTCTAGGGAAGGCCCACCTAATGGCAGTGTGTACATTTATATAAATTCAGTTCCTATGCTGACATACAGAATTATAGTGATCTTGTTCTCTGCTGACACCACATGAGAAATGAATTTGATCAGGAACAGACAATGGTTTAATGAGCTGGATTTAGGAAACATGTGCGTATGAGGAAGTTTGAAAAGATTCTCATTGAGGCGGGAGGTGAAGAAGAGGAAGAAAGTCCTGAGGCCAGGAATGACGATCAGCAAAAGGAACTGAGAGGAAGTGGGTAACAGTTGGAGCTATAGGCTCGTCCAGATCATTGAATGCACTGAAGGTATTAATAAGACAGATGACTTGAACGTGTTACACAAGAGAGAGACAGCAAAAAGTTGCAGGAAGGTGATACAAGTTTGAGTGGGGAATGTGGCTTGATCCTGTTCCAGATACATGAGTGAAGGCCCAGCAAAATCTCCTTTGGTCACGCACAGCACTGCGGAGCTGCTGCAGTAGCAGGAGGTTACAGCACTTGGGAAGTACGGCCAGAAGCAGTTTCCCCAGTAGCAACCCCCAAATATTTTAAGAGCTATTCCACGCTCTGCCAGACAGCTCCCATCTAACTGAATTTCATTCAGTTATTCTTACAATATTGCTAATATAGGTTATGAGGTTTCAGGTTGTTTGATGCAAAGGCTCATTTCCAATTCTGATTCAGATTTGTTTTGTGTTTTGTGCATAATTTCAGATACTATTCCAGTATCACCTGTGAAGCCCTAGGAAGCTTTTATAATTGCTTTAAAACTTCAGGGTCCTTACTAGTGTGTTCTGAACTATTCTGTTGCTGTGTAAGAAGAAAATTTCTAATGTGTTGAAGATGCCCTCTGCTGGGAAGCCAGGCAAACTAGAGTTACAGGGAGTTTTACCTTTGTGAAATAGTCTTCATACTTTTGGCTTAACTCTCAACATGATACTGGAACTTCACCCCTCAGCCTTACTGAAAAGAATGCTTTCTCTTTTTCATTTTGTTCTTTACACTCAACCTGTGAGAAGTGTAGTAGTATTACTGCCACTAGATAAGATCACTTTATTTCTTAGTTTCTGGAGTCTGTTGTGTTGGAAGAACCAAATTCTGGCTACTTGCATTCCTTTTGATTCCATTTTCATTTAATACTTAATTAAAATGTGTGTGAGGGGAGCACCTGCAATTAGTAATTACAAATAACTAGTGGAAGTGCTTTTGGTTTCTACTATTATCTGACACTAGTATGCTTTTTAAGTATTTTTTTTAATTTTATTTCCCTTCCCACAGTAGAGACTACTTGGTTAACACAAAAAATGAATGTGGTACAATGTCTCATGCAGTTCACCAAGTATCTTGTGTAAACTTATAGTTGATATGAAACCTGATTTATTTTGTCCCCTCTGATACAGCAAAAGCCATTTTGACATAGCGCTTCTAATTTTACAGTTTCATTATTAAAATCAAATATTGGTCTAATTGGATGAGTTGCAGCTATTGTTGTGGTACTTATTTATAATTATAGTTGAATTAGGGTTGTGTGGAATTCTATTTTCAATTTTGTATTGTAGTTTATTGCCTTGGTGTTGTACAGCGTTTGTGAATTTAATGGAATGTGTGAATTTACCTTCATGTTCTTTTTCATATCTTTTCAGATTTTCCTACTAGTTAGATAGTGTGGGTGTATTTAGCATCCTAAACTGCATCAGTTCATAAGCCTGTGTTCTTCCCAGCATTCAGATCAGTTATTTGATATAAAACAGGACAATAAAGAGCTAAATTACATGTTTTATTTTGAAGCCCTACAGTCGTATAAGCCTTCTCAGAAGCAGCAATGTCATTGGAGTAGCTGACAGAAAAGGGGTGTATGGTAGGAGACTTCTAAAGGCCTGTGTTTTGCACCTGAGATTATTTTGAAAATAATAAAACTGGAAAACAAAAGGCAAGTGATTATTTGGCATCAGGAGCTTCTGTGATGTCCATGAGGGAACAGCACAGGGACGTTCAAGTTGCATCATGGGGCAATGACTGAAATTACAAGCACTCCAGAAAGTGCAGTTCTAACTTAATCTCTGAGACTGCAAGAGATAAAACCA
Organism: Chroicocephalus ridibundus; assembly: GCF_963924245.1. NCBI lineage: Eukaryota > Metazoa > Chordata > Aves > Charadriiformes > Laridae > Chroicocephalus > Chroicocephalus ridibundus. Next base: position 10,647,186 of record NC_086288.1, read on the forward strand.
AATATTTGTCATTTGCATGGATATGAAGTTTGAAAGGGGGAAAACCTATGTTTTATCATGGAAATCTAATTCAACAAACATTTGTTGTCTCCAGTGTCATCTTTAAGTAGGAACAAATGAACAGCAGAGTTTGTATAGCCATGCTTAAACAAATATTAAAAACTGTTTAAAGAGCCCAGAAGAGGTTATCTCAAATAGGATCCTGCAGCCTTGATCCAAATACTAATGCACTGAAATGTTTTCCACATAATTTTAGTTACAGACTTGAAATCGTGTTCAAATGGTTTAGTACTTGAAAATTGAGATATGCAAAATTCACAGTTGCCTACACAGCCCTTTTACTTTTCATGAAAGTCTTTTATGACCCCTCTTTATTCAGTGCATACTGATGGTTTCACAAGGACTTGCACGGGGTATCCCAGCCTGACTTTTAGTGGGTTTTGGTCTTGTGGTTGGGAACCAAATAAGTATATTTAGCATAGTGGTTTTTATCTTACTCTGTGGTATCTGTCAAGAGGTTCTGCATAGTTCCAAAGAAACTAAGTGGGGACAGGTGGAAGAATGGAAGGCAACTCACTCCTGAGGATTTTGGCTGATTATCCAGGTGTGTGAAAGCCCTGTTTCAGCAGTAGGAGTAGTTGTTTTTATGATGTCTACAATTAAGATTGCTGCAAACAGTTTGGCATGGGAATATGCTTTGAATCCGTTTATTCAAGAGAATGCATAATGTGGTATCACAGCTAATAAGCAACGAATAATAAGCATAATAATAATAATAAGCAACAGAAGCATCATGTCACCATTTGGAACTGTGGAGCTGTGACCAATCTGAAGGGTGAGGGTAGGGGGAAGTCTGTACTGCTTCGTGTGAATAGGCTGAGTTGGCTTTGAGTGCTGTCGTGGTCCTTACAATCTCTATCGTGTTCTTGAAAACACTGAACAGTAAGCTTTTTGACCTTCAGGACTTTTTTCTTTTGTGATGGTACCAGATTTTGTGGGAACGCCGGTTAATCTGTGCTCTGTTAGTACTTTAGTACTAGATGTCTATAGCTCACAAACATACCTAATTCAGACACAGAAGTACTTTTCTAGAAGCAGGGTTCTCTTTTTGAAATGTAAAACATTATGAAATTATCTGCAAATTTATCAGAAACAAAATAAAGAAAAAATAATTTTTCCAAACATACTTCCAAGCACAAAAGCAAGGAAAGAAAAGACAAAAGAAGAAATAGAAAGTATTTCAAAGTACAGTCTATTTCTCATGTTGTAATCACAAAAATGAGACAGATTTTTTTTTTTTTGGGGTGGGGGAGTGGGAAGATGGGTTTTTTGATTGCTTTTTCTTTGCCAAAAAGTGCCGGTGACTGGAAATAAAAACATACTGCTGTACACAGATGAAGATTTGAGTTTTCATTCTCATTCGTGCTTGCTGTCCGATGAAATTATCCAGAGTTCATAGCCATTTTTCTTGCAGCTCACCCTATTAGTAGTAATGGAAGTGCTGCCCAGTTAACTTTGTGCTAACCTTCATTCGGTTTATAACTTAATGCTGCTTACGCTCCTTTTGTGTCCTACTGTGATGAAGAATTCGAGAACATCTGTAGCTTTAAGCACATAAGTAGATAATTGATTTCAGAAAATACATGTTTGTTCAGAACCTTGATTGCAAAAAATGTCTTTTTTTCTTTCTAGCTGTACTTCTTAAGACAAATCAGACATGACTTTAGTTAAAGTTTTTTTCACTAGTAATTGCCACATGCATGTCATACTGATGACCTGTAAGAATGAAGAAAAATTGCACGGGAAATTTGTGGATAAAGGAAACGAAGGAAAGTTCAGATGTATTTCATGCCTCATTACAATAATCCTTACTCGTCTTCTACCATGTGTCCCTCTGGATCGGTGCCCATCCTCCTCTTACTATTTGCATAATTTCTTTCTTAATGATTTGCCATCATAGTTTCAAATCCATTATGTTACTTCCTTTTGCTGTCTGATTTGGCAGCCAATTACACGTATTGATTCTACATATGCTCTTTGAGAATAAACACCTTTTAATACCTGCTCTACAGCAATGCTATACTGGATGAAACCTACATAAAACCTCTTATCTATTACAAATAACGATTAAATGGATCTCCAAGTGCCTCCTTCCTCTTAAAGTGTATGCTTATGTGCATGCTCACGCACACAAAATTGTATTTAAACTCTCTTAATTAAGACATATTTCATGATCTTTACTGTAAAAAGAAATGTGTTTACAAGTATCTGATAGAACTATTCAGACTCCTATGTTGTATCACTATCTCAGGTCAGGCTGAGATTTTTTCCTTCCCTTTCCACTAAAATCATTGAAATATATTCAGTCAGTCTTTCACATCAGAGGTGTAAATGGATTTCTTGAAAGTTTTTCTGCTGATAGCAAACGGCAGTCACTTTACAACTTTGACTCCATTGTGGGCAGCAGTCGGAAAGCTTAACACTCCACCCGAACTTTGAAGATGCTAAAACTGTGTAATGACCTTGCATTCTCAAGGGCAGATGCTCAGCTTCTGCTGGAAGTGCTAATCTACAATCTGTTTATCTCCATACACCATGTATTTGACAGCACTTGCCTGGAAAGCAAGGCAGGGAAAAGTGTGGTCAAATTTAGTTACTTTTTCCTCTCTGATGGTGTTAGTGTCCAATGGACTTAGAAATGTTAGTCTTTATTTTCATTTTTAGCTTCCTTTATGCTTTTCAGCCTGTCATGGTCTTAGAAAGCAGCTACACTGCAGTGTCAGAATGTGCTCATCTTTGTGAAGTCCCTGCTAGTGTGTGAGCTGGGCCATGTAGATTAACTCTCTTCTTCCAGCTTTTCTTTATTCCGAGTGAATCAGATTTTGGTTTTGCCTTCAAAACCTAAATCATCATCTGTATTTTCTATCAGTAGGCTCTACACTCAGTGTGTGCTACATACTATTCTTTAGTGGGTATGAATTGAGATGCATCACATGAAGCTTATAAGCATATTGAGGAGCACGTTTCTAATGAAGAGGTAATGTGTTGAAGCAAGGCAGTGTGTGCAGGGAAAGGTAATACCTTTTGTTAGGCAGATATACTTTAGTCATGTAAACCTTTCTTCAAATCTGGAACAGAAACCTGAAGAGAAGGGCTCTTGCACATAAAAGCACATCAGTGTTTTCAGGTAACGTATAAATGGGCTTTACGTGCCCAAAGTTTGTTCTTTACCAACTCCATCAGTTGGTCTGGTAACAGAGGGTCCCTTCCCTAACAAATTTTGCCTTGCGTGCACCCTTAAACCATCACAGTCACCACAGCACTACTGACTGAAGAAAACCCCTTGGTTTTAATGTAATCCCTGTGTTTTTTTTTCAAACTGGCGCTCCTTATAAAAAAAAAAACATTAACATCAAATTACTCTGATTCAGCAACAGCATCTATTTTTTAATATGAACTTGTCTGTTCTGTCAGGTAATTGTTTAGCTTCCCAGGGAATTAAGTATGTGTTGCAAATAGGAAACTTCAACCTCGTAAATACTCTCTGTGGTGAGGCAACAGGAAACTTGCTTCTGATTATTAAGATCACTAGGTTTAATAGCAAAATTTTGTAAAGAATTGCTAGAATTGACCTTTTGAATGCTAGATTTTCAACAAGCTCAGTCAGGAATCTATTTATGATGTATACCAGGATTCTTTTCCTCTCTGCTCACGGAATTGCGAAGAAGTGTTAGTGTCACAGAGGTAACGTTTCCTTTTGTGACATTATATGCTTTGAATTAGCAGTGGCTGTTGCCTATTGTCTTAAATATCACCAAGCTTCTAAAGCAAGTACATACCAAGTCACAGGTCCCATCTTAAAGAGAAAGGATACCATCTTTATTTATCAACAAGCTAAAGGGGAGGGTTGTTTCAGTTTGGTGTTGTTTTTTTTTGCCTGTGCATTTTTTTTTTGTAATGTATAAAAGCGCTGTGAAATGTACTGAGGCATGAAGCGCGTAAGAAATGACTAATGGTGCTGAATCAATGAGTTCCTTCAGATTTAGGGGAGAGCTGGCTGTACTCGCCAGCTGGCAGCATGCTCTCTTCTCCCTACGCTCAATGCTCATTTGGAGTATGGGGTGCTTTTGGCATATCACCTCCCGCTCCATCCATGCTCCTCTTTGCTCACGTGAAGGTCTGAAGGTGGAACCCTGCTGCAGTGGTGTTCTGCCATCCCAAATTTACATGATGCTTGGAGGAATTTGAGCTGTGCAGTGTAGATGTCAATGGGGAAACGGGAAGAAGGGTAAAGTCTGGCTCACGTATTCGTAGCAGTAGTTCATGAAAGCTGGAGTTTGGTCATTCTGATGAAGTGAGTGTGTGGCATCTACATTATACAGATCTTATTGTCAGTTCTCCATTCTAAGCATTGTAGATGCTACTGTATGCAAGTGTCAGTTCAGCTCTTAGTGCCTCTTCCCTTCCTCAACTTTTGTTTCTTCCTCTACAGCTGATACACTTGAACACCTATATTTCTTCATAACTGCTATCTGCATTTTCGTCTAGGCCTCCCTGTAAACAGTGAGTGACTCCCTGAAGCAATTCTTATTGCTTCTACTTCTTCTCTTTCTAGTCTAGTCTGTTATGATCTATCTCAGCTGTGACATTTGTAAAAAGAGAAATGATTATGGATAGCTAGGCTGTGGGGCAGTCAGATATGGCATATATTACTTATTTCAAAATATGTTTTTAAGTTCTGCAGAGCCTTCAAGTAGCACAGCTTAATTGTCGCCTCCTTGATCCTTCCTGACTGCTATTGTTTGTGGCATTTACTTGTTGCGTCTTGTTTTAAGAACACAAAAGGAACTCTCTGTGCCTAACGTGCTGTCTGAATCTGAGTATTTTTGTGGATGTAGAAAGCAAATAAAAAACTAGCTTCCAAAAGATTGAAGTAAAGCTGTGTTACTCAAGATTAAATGAAAAGCAAGGGACAACTGCTTTTATGCTTGGTTGTTTTTCACTTGGAGCTAAAAACAAACAGAAAAGAAGCATCCTTTGAGATGGATGTGAGCAAGTTTTGGACTTTTGTCCTTTAAACAATAAAGTTTGTGAATCACTGGAAGACTAGTTATTCCTGAGGCATAGCTGGATGAAGAATAGTCTTGGCTTAGAGAAGTTCTGAGCAAGCTTTGTGAATTATCAAGCATTAAATGGTAGAATCATTTTATTGAGCAATAATAAAATATTGAAGTTGAATGGAAGGGTGATGGGGAATTGCTATTTGCTGCTATGAAACTGATGCGTGTCATGTTAACTCCCAACCCAAACAACTCATTTTAAGATTTGCTGTCATGAAACTTAAAATGGTCTGTGTTGTCCAATCATCAGCTTTAAACCTTTTCCTTGTCAGTGAAGACAACAAATCTTTTTGCTTGTGTCTGCCTGGGGCGTGTGGAAAGCTGAGGTGGTCCTGTGTGATTAAATTAGATGAAAGACTTGCCTTGTACCAGTGTGACGCGAAGTCTAATCAAGTGAAATGAGTTTTGAGATCTCAGCTCATTTCCTTGGGGAAATATCAGTTTACATTACACAGTCACGACACCTAATTCATCACGGTTGATGCGGCTTTTGCTCAGAAGTGGACCTGGGACTGGGCAGCATGGGACTTGATCACAAGTCTCCCCCCCTAAGGAGGAGCAGCTTAGTGGTGTTAAGATACAGCACGGTGAGGGGAGAGCTTTAATTTGTTTTGTAAAATAATTGAGCTATCCAGTATAACAGATCTGTTAGAATAGAGGGGCTTAGGTGCAAAATGGGGAAAACTGGAGGTAAAAAAGATACTTTGTGCTGAGTATAGTTTATAAGATTATCGATGTACAGAAGTTAAAGACCGTACACAATGAAGAGCAGAGTTGAACAACTTCTAACTTGATTTCTATGATGTTGAATGATGTTTGTGTATTTCCATGCACTACGGTACAAAGAAGTAAAGAGTATTCTGCTTCCCTGACTAACATACACCTTTTTTTTTATTATTTCTTCCAGGGCATTGTTATAACTCCACTTCTGCTTCTGCTTTTTGTAAGTATCTTGATCTTAAGATGTCTTTTTACTAGGTAATCTTGCACCTATTAGACAGTGTATTAAAGATGTAAATTTGGATGATTTAACAACACTTAGACAGCAAGGAAGATTTTTCTGGTCAGTATTTGAAATAAGCTGCCTCCCAGGAAGGCCATCAAAGTGTGTCGCAATGAACATAAATATTACCTCCACTTCACTCTAAGACGACCAAAACCCGTTGTTCTTGCAGAATCACAAAACCATATGCTGTTAGTTAGGCTGGCTAAAATATAAACACTTGCTGAGTAAGATGATCACTCAAGAAATCTCTTGGATAGCTTTCACATGCAGGAACTGGGCAAGATTGTAATGATCCAAAATGGATGACAGGCCAATTGGGAAAGCACTGTTCGGATACGCAGACCCTCACTCTCGGGCAACTAAGCCCATGGGTATTATTGTGGTAGAGGTTAGTGAGATAGCAGCAGCAGCAGGACAAATTACAGGATTTGTACCTGTAAACCACTAAATGTGATGCTGCTTCATTCCCGTTAGTTCAAGATTTCATTTTCAGTTGTTAGTCTTCAGTCAGGGCCTCGATTCCTTACGGTTCATAGTAGAAGAAAGCAGGAAAGACCAAGTTTTGTCGTCATGTTTTGAAAAGATATGGATGTTAGTCAGCACACAATGAAGAGGCTTTAACAGATGGGTAATGGTGCTTTAGTAAGTCCCTTGTCGGTTGGGAAGTCTTTATGCTTGTGGAGGATTTGCTGGCACAAACGATATGGTATGGTATAGTGCAATTTACTGAGGACTGTGGCTTTGTGAAGAGCAGGGAAATAGGCTGAAGCACTTCAAGGATTTCAGGAGAGGTATATGTTCTCTTTTATGTTTATCTTACCAATTGCATCGTGTGTAAGTCAGCATCCTGGAAAGGGTTTGTAAGTGTGAAGTTAGTCTGAAGCAATTTGTAAGTGGCATGCAAGTGGCACTCTGTGTGCAGTAGGAATGCTTAAGCAGCATATGTACTGTATACAAATATAGCAGCATATACTAAACTGGGATAAATAGTACTGTGAGAGTAACCGTAACATTATCAACTGCATCAGTAAAGCTGTGTGGGAAGATTTTTATTTTACAGTATTTTTATTTTACTATAACAAATTGTAATTCATCTGATGTAGCTGTTTTTACATAAGAACTACTTCGACCTTGTCATATGTATCAATACACACCAGCAAAGCTTTCTTGATATACCTGGGACCATAGTCCTACTGTAGGTTGAAAAAAAATAACTGTTTTAAGAAAAAAATGGGTGTTTTATTATTCTTGCACTGAATACATTGATTCCAGATGGTCTGCCTCACTGTTTTCCTGTTGCCTTTCCTTTTGTATGGAACATGTTTCTTCCATAGGCATTCATCCAGAGACCTGTACCTTTGTTTCTGAGTGACTGAAACTTCAGCTGTTTTTAATTTTTTACTTTTGCTCGCTGGCAACTTTCACCCCGCTATACCTCACTGAGTTTTGGTGCTCTACATAGCCAAAAGGGCTATTTTCTGTAGAAACGGAAATGTTAAGGAATGATCTGCTTACTTTTTCAAGCAAGATAAAGATTTTTCCTTTGGTGACTTTATGGACAGATTACAAGATATTCTGTCCTAAAAATAGCAGTTTTCACTGTTACTTCTCAAAAGAGGTGGTCAAACTTCGTGTGCAAAAACAGGAAGGCAAAGCCTATGCCTCTACTCTTCCTGCCAGTCGTGGAGGCACTTGTAGGAGAAGCATGTAAAATGCACGTTAATTGGTCAGCAGTTTCTAACGTGACTCGGAGCTGTTCTTCTTGAGGAAAATACACACGTGAATTATTTTTTCATCAGAGTGATAAACAAACTAGTCTGGGGCTGGGGGGGGATTTACAAAAACTCCTTTTTTTTTTTTTTTTTTTTTTTTTTTTTTTTTTTGTCACAAAGCCAAAACTTGAGGACTTCTCTTGGGTATATAAATATGTAAGCTGAGAACTTGACACATGAAGAGCAGTCATTCTGGTCAGCCCAGCAGCGTATCTTGCCAAGATGAGCTCCACCTTCTCTGAAGGTTGAGTTTATCCAGTGGCAGGAATTTAGGATAGCGAACTTGACGTGTGCGCCCTGCTGCACTGTTCCTGTACCCTGGCAGTCTGTAGTTTGGACTGCTGAAACCTTTTTTTCTCGTGAACCTCTCTAATTTTGCTTTGAGTTTCCTTGGTACATCTGGCCTGCTCAACATGTAGTGGATTCAAGCACATAGTTCACACACTTCTGTTGGCTTGTTTACAACCTGCTGCTTGATCGTTTCATGTGGTACTGTGTAGTTACTGTGGAGTGACAAGCACTGACTAGTAGTTTCCTGGTTATCTTTTCTGGATCATTCATTAGTTTAGTCATGCAGCTTAGCCTTAGTGCTTAGTTCATAAAGGGTGGAATTTTCAAGTTTCAAGGTAAAACTCTTATTTACGTCAATAGTAGCTGAGCTGGGCTTCTGAGTACCATTGATGGACCTTTGAAGTCAATGCCTTCAGTGAATTTTAATTCCCGAATTTGTTACTCACGGGCATTAACTCTTCCACAGAGTCATACTATGATAGTCTGAATGCTATGTTGTATTACTGATTCTGTATATAGTGCATAAAATACCCTTAGTGCTGCCAGAAATAAAATACATTGTTGTCCATTAGCTTGTTTTTGTTACGGAGCTTAACCTGCGGTAGCAGTTACCGTTTAAATTTTGCCCTGTGTGCACCAGAGGATATAATGTTCTGAACTGCCTTTTCTGTTTGTAATTGCCTAGTAATGTAAATATAAATTGTCTAAACAACATCGATAAAGACACGTTGAATCTTATGATAAATAATGCATTTAATGCAAATAATTTATCATCTTAAATGAATGGTGTTGAACATAAGATTGTCAGTTATATTTCTGAAAAGTGTATTTCTACTGTGAAACTTCTGGTGTAAAGCTTACTCAAAAAAAGCATTCTAAGAGGTTCTGATTGATTTAATGACACCTTAAATACTGTGCACATAATTACTGAACTGTACCCTTGTGAGGATGCCTAGCTAGACTTGAAAGAATGGCTGTCTTCACCACGGATACCTCTGATTAACATTTTACCTAATAAGAAGCTATTGAATCTGGCTTCCAGGTGCATTAATCTGCAGTATCATCATCTTCATGTTAACCCTTATTATTAACAGTTAATATGTTATATTCCCATCAAAGATGTTACAAATGGGCAATGTCCCATAAACTATATATAATTGATTAGAGTTCATATATGTGGTGAGCAGGAGTGTTGAAGCACAGTGCTGTAAGATACATCAGTTTCAAGTTAACACAGGGTTATGCTGTTCGCGTTTCTTTGCAACGTTCTGCAATGTTTCATTAATGATGATTAGGAGGCTGTGTACCAAAGCATTCAGGGAAGGATACTGTCTGTCTTCCTCTTGTCAGGTCATATACTTAGCTGAAGCCCGAGGTAACTGATTGATTATGAAATTTTTTAAAGCAGAGAAATATGCTTTATTTTCTCAAAGGCACTTGGAGAAAAATGCACCAACTAGAAATTGAAATGTAGGTGAAATTTTGCTTTTGGAAATAACTATATTGCTATCCATAAATAATGACTACGAATAGGTTAAGTAATGCCCAAGGAGGTTAGTCACTTGGGTATGACTGTCCATCTTTACTTACCATATGACTTGTTCTCTATGTTCAGTTCAGTTATTTCCTTTAGTAATTGTAATAACATCTTATGATTTGTAATAACAGTTTATGATTTGAATTCTTAAGTATTTGGGGCACACTTACATTACTAAAAGACAGTTAAACAAAAGGTGTTGTCTTACTGTGAGGATAATAATGCTGTCATCTCTTTAATAACCTCGAGATGTCAGCTCATTTTTATGATGTCTTGTTTGAAAGACAGAAGTTCAGGAGCACTGCACTCTGCAACAGTTGTAGCTGTATCATCTCACTTATATGTCCTTAGATCGTAACTTTAGTCATGAAAAACAGGAATAGGTATGAATGCAGGTTTATTTTCATTGGGGGTTTTCATATGCCTTTGTATTGCACAGGGTGGAGGCCGGCCTGGTGCCTCAGCAAGGTCACGTCTCTTGGATTTGTCCTGGAAGCAGAGTGAGCATAGATATTGTACTGCCATGTAAGAGGATGATGCAGAGTGACCTTTCTCGTGTGAAGGTAGCTCTGTTCCTTTCCGGCCACACTGGGATAGAATTGCCTTCTTTGTCCTTAAAGTCAGTTGAGCATGCGGACTGGCAATTTTATCAAGCTGCACAAGCTTATGATTTTATTGGTTGTATTTGGTAGCAAAATACAAGCAGTGGGTCGTCTGCACACCTGTTAGAGCCAAATGTGATGCTGCCATTTTTATGGCACAATATTGCAGCTCTGCCACCTTCTTGGTATTACCCTTACTGTTGAGACTCAGTGCCTGACGGATGGGGTCTCTTCAGTTGTTGGAAGCACAGCCGGGTAGCTATCAAAGTAACAAAAGTCAAGGTGTGTGAATCTATGTATTTTTATTGAAAGCCATCAAAGGAATGTTAGAGATAAGTAAGTGTTTTACATTTTTATGTACTTTACATTCTTCAGAAGCATGCCTGCAAACCAGTTAACGAGGAATGTTAAAGAGCCGATGCAAAATTCATGTGTATTTTTAAAACTACACTTGGCAAAAACCCCCATGTAACTGTCACGCATTGCTCCCATGTTTGCTGTTTTACCAAAGATGATTACCATGACATTTGTGTCAAAATGGAATCTTCCCAAGGCTTTATTAGATTGCTCCTTTTCTTGATTTATTCAGTGATGTTTTCGTTTTTGGTACCCTCTCAAATTTCTGAATTTTATAGTAGGAATTTTTATGGTGGCATTGTAGTGGTGATGCCATAAGTACTAGAAAGTAGCGCTGCTGCACGAAATAGGAATAGACAAGTGAAGGAAATTCTGTGCAAGTATCACAGAGAAAATGAAAATAAAATGACTGGTGAATAAGGACATGAATGAAACTAGAACCTGATTGAAATACTGAAGTTAAAAGTTTTCCCCGATATTCACAATCCTTATAAATTAAAACATTGTTTTAGAAGTTGTTGATACTTCTCGAATTTTTGCCAAGTCTTCTCCAACCCTGTGTATTTCAGATAAATCTTTTTATTAGAAGGAGCTGTCATTAGAGATTTTTTTAAACAGGATTTCTACACACTATGTCTTGTTTTTCCTCTCAAGCACTCAGTAAATGAGAGTTGATATCAGTCAAAGGCATCGTTAAATATGCAAATATTTTAGTAGCTGGAAAGCCTTGGAAGTTGATAAGGAAGTTGCAGCTAATGGATTTCACTAGTATGTGACAAAAGGCTGATTACAGTGGGGGGGAAGCAGCATAGCGCATTAGCTGTTAGCAGATCAGTTCATTCATGTGGAAGATTTAAAGTGCATCGTTAATTCTACCTGGTTATTTACCTCACGGTTCTCTTTCTCTTTAATCATTGGGAAGACAAAATTCTGTGATCTGATCCAAACCCTTTACGATTAACCAGAACTTTTTAATGACTGCCATGAAGTATTTGCTTAAACGTTTTATTCCTTTCTCAAATTCACCTTTTATGGCTTTGCTATATAAACTGCATACAAATAACAGCGAGAGAATAAGAGGGCCCCTATTGATACCTATGAGCTTTTGAATGACAAACCCTCTTTCTTCTCATACTGTAGAAGCTCCCTTCTCAGTCATACGCCTCCCCTTCCCTCCCCTCTCCCGCTGTTAGCACCCATTGGAAGTGGACAATTTCAGTACCAGTGACTCTTAGTTGCTGGGAGCCGGCATCTTTTACGCAGCTTCTCTGCCTTCCTTACCGAGATACCTAAACACTCTGCATGTGAATGCCTTTAAAGCAGTGGAGTAGGAAGGACATCGTAGTGACCTGCCAGCTCTGTTTAGACTGCTGAGAAATGTTATGTAGGAGTGACAATTCATCTTTTTCAACCTCCTACCTGAAATCTAATGCCGCGCACTGTGGAACTCGTAGGTGCCTGTCAGCGCTGTTCCGGTGGAGTAGCATGGATGTTTCCTGCTTCCAGAGCCTCAGCGTTGCCTACAGTTACTGCCCATTGCAAAGCATTTCCATTTCCCAAGTACTTGGGTTACCCGAGGGCGAAGTGCATACTTTTCTGCTGTAACATAGCATACTGCAATGATTAGGTCAGGATAAGGGTTCCAGAAAGAGTCCAAAGCAAGGGAGGACTTAGTTCAGCTGGTCACTCTTGTTCATTGTCCTTTATTACTTTATTATTCCCATCCACGTCTTTTAGAAAAGTGCATTGCCTTCTGTGTTCTTTCTGTAATGGGGCCGTCGTCCACAACAGGACCTAAAGTGATCAGCGCATGGGGTGGTCTAGACAGGCCTCTAAGGCAGCTGAATCTGGACTGGATGAGAGTAACCAGAAGCAGTGACGATACACCACTGACGACAAAATTTAAAAAGACGGGTATCACAAGTAGCCTGACCTGAAGGTAGAAATGAAAAGCTTAAATTAAATATCTCGCATGAGAGAGCAGCCAGAGACCTTCCCCCTCGCTTGTGCCCTGTTTTCACCCCTGCCTCACTTCCTCGACTGTGCTCAACAAACGTCGAGGCTGAAGCTGGCCGATGGTGTATGAAGAGCACAAAAACACAACCTGAGGAAACATGTTAATTGCAGGAGAACACTGGAAGAGTAAGGCCCCAAAGGACAGCTGCCTCCAAAGTGGACTCAATATGTGCAGCACATGTGGCGCTGGATTATAATTTGGTGTGACTGGTAGGAGGTGTGTTTCTTCAGAGTCAGTGGCAGTTGTAGATGTGGGAACACCCATGGTGATACCTGCCCTGTCAGCCAGAAAGACAAGAATGGAGCATCTGGCTTGTGGAGGCAGTCTAGGCTGGGAAGTGGAATTGTCTTGTTTTTATGCAAGACAATTTGTTTGTTTGTTTTTTGCTTTTTGTTTTTACCGCAACCAGTTAAATATATCCTATCAATTAAGGATAAGCCTATGTTTCTACCACAAACTCATAAAGTAACCCACTGAATAATTTGCCAGGAGTTTTTTAAAACAGATGGTCTCTTGAGAAGAAAGGTCTGGGACTAAATTAGAAAGAATGCTGCAGGTCAGGTTTGAAGTACTGCGTGGTGACAGAATTGTTTGGAAAGATTTGCCTCTAATTCTCTTTCATTACAGCCATATCCAGCAAACACTTGCAGAAGGTGCAGTTCATGCTCATCTGAGTTGTCCTGAAATCGCTCATATTATTTAAGAGAAAAGTGCCTTTCCCCAAGCAAGAATTTTCAGGGTCTTTTTTTGAATAGTGAGTCTATTCAAGCAGGCCTGGCTCATTGATAAACCTTTAACTGAAATGCTGCTTTCCAGAATAGCACATAATGATCACTTCACAATATCAGACTTTTGTTTAAAAAGTGTTTTAAAGTAAGCATAGACAATATGCTGGCATGAAAATTTGTGATAGCTTTTTCATTAAATGGTGCATTTTATCTTTCAGAAGAGATTCCAGCAAGATTCTTTTTTTATAGCTTTAAATCAGCAGTTTGATTCTATGATGTTTTTACACCAGTTCTTACAATACTGCCTCTGTTCGTTTGCCTGTGAAGGAAGGTTCATTTTTAGGCATGGAGATAATTATAACAAGGAGGGCAGCCAAATATAATCAAACATTTTAGCACAATGTTAATTTTGGTGCAATGCAGATCATCTAGGTGTGTTTCTAAAAAATGTTGTTTCATGACAGCAAGTGGAGCCCAGAACTTAGCTTGATCCAACTAAAACCTGAGCAAAATCATATTTATTCATTCAGACAATATTTGCATTTGTAAATGTATAGGAAGGTTTGATTAACATTATGTCACGCTTTTTGTATTCTCTGTTCCTCAGTTATCACTTCTCTGTCGAAATGGATGTGATGACCATATCCAAGTTCCAAGCAAATCTAGAACCCAGGCAATGTCTGAGAGTCCATGAGACACTTATGTTTGTGAGCCTGATGAGTCTGCATGCAACAAATGTTGAGACAGTCCTGGTCAAGTTATGCATCCATTAGCTGTGGGTCCTTTAGCATTTTTGATTCCTCGTGGTTAGCCACTGTACGTCCAGAGTCTGAGTTAAAAAGGCTTTTTCTTCTGTGTGGTTGAGAAGTTCCTGCCTTCGCTTTTCTTCAGCCTTTATCTTATCTTCTGTGTCTTTCTCTGGAAATAGATTTAAGATTAAGGTAATGCAGGAGTTTATAGATGTTGTCTAACAGATAGGATCTGATAAAAAACAGTCCACTGAAATTGTCATAATACGTGGAAGGGAAACAAAGTTCAGAAGTCTGTCTGAAGAAGTACTGTAGGTGGGACAGGGAAGTCTTAATACCATAGCAGTGCATGAAGCGGGGGCAGAGCCTAGCAAACACACTGCTCCAAAGCTCTGTGCCCAAGTGTGATATAGCAGAGTGTTAGGACCTCATAACGACCCCAAAAAAACCCGCTAGGTCCACACTGTTCTGTAAAAAGTTAAGGAAGGTGCTGGAGACTGGCAGAAGAATACAATTCTCAACTATACAACTGAAACAGGATCAAAAAATAGTGTGGCCATAGGATTATGCAGGAGAGGAGTCATATTAGAAGCAGAAAAACTTGACTTTTTCTACAAGAAGGAGAGGTGATTTTCCCCTTACAAATCAGATGTAGTAGAAGGACTCACTTCCTGTGGGCAAAAGGAGGCTTAATGAATAATTTATGTGTTCATTTTGACATTTTGGACTGATATGTGGATTTCTGTTTCATTTAAAATGTAGTCAGGGTGAGATGGTTACCTGAAATGTCTGCCTTTTTGTGGTCCAGATGGCAGTGAAATTAGCCTAAATGAGTGGGGTGAAGTTGACAAGGTGAGAAACCATACCCTAATATCCTGATCAGGAAAATTGTTTCTTTGAATAGAATCATTTTACTTTTCATAGGTAAATTGGTTTAGCATCTCAGCACAATACCTGTAATTCAGTTTCTAATTAAGTAAAAAACCAACCAAACAAAACAGAAACTAAAACCCCCCTTATTTTGTACCAAGTGCTTAAGAATCCACAACAGCCTGAAGACACAACTCTTGAAGTAATATTTACAAAAACTGGCAAGACGATTGCTGTTTGAATGTCTGCCTTTTTCAGCATTTGTATTGTTGAACAGTTTTTCATTCCTGACTTAGAAACTGATTATGCATCCACTGAGCATAAACATTTAGTGAGAGAAGTCTAATCAAAGTTTTTATAAAAATGCACAAGAGCCACTGCCAAAGTGTCACAGTTTTGTGAAGCTATGCAGAGGGTCCTGGCATGTGGACTGCTTGGTTAAATTCACTC
Source organism: Chroicocephalus ridibundus (assembly GCF_963924245.1). NCBI lineage: Eukaryota > Metazoa > Chordata > Aves > Charadriiformes > Laridae > Chroicocephalus > Chroicocephalus ridibundus. The sequence goes on from NC_086288.1 coordinate 10,662,685, forward strand.
CTTTGTGACCCAGGCAGATTTTAAAGTTTAAAAATCTTCACTTTCACTTGAAAAAGCTTCCTTGAATACACAGTAAGTAATGCTTTTAGCTCCTCAGCACATAGCAAAAAAAAAAAAAAAAAGTCCAAATACGGTTTGAAAAACTATGAACCTTTTAAAATTTCAGAAGCTCCTTACAAGAATTAAAACAACAAGGAGATCATGAGTGGTATGATGGAGTTTTCTGCTCCACTTTCTGCAAGGAATCATGCGGAGAGTCCTGCGTCCCTTGGGAATGGAGTAGCTGTGCTGCCTGACTTCATGTACTCATGTGGGTGATCTGAATCTTCCCCTGCGAGCCCTTACTTCTCCCTCTTGCCTCCATGGGAAATTTAGGCGTCTTAATCTTGGTGCTCTCACTTGCACCCTACTTTGCAGACCAAAAGTCTCAGTGATGACACCATCTTCAGGTCCCCTCCAACCATCTCCTTGCCCACATTGTTAAAATCGGAGGTGATGGGGATGAGATGCTGTAATTTATTAAGTGGCCAAACTGAGTCTTACCTGATGTTGCCAGTTAAAGTAACGCATGGGAAACGGCCGTATCCCGTACATTTTGCCCAAGGTTCTCTACCTAGAGTATATTCAGAAAGGGTTATATGAAAGCAAATAGTGGATTATGTTTAAAAAAATGAGTAGATTTGGTCTGGTTCCGCTCTCTTAAACTCTAAGCTGGCCAAGTAACACTGGAAGTCCCATGATTTCCTAGTGTCAGAAGTTAATTCCATTTCATGCTGTTTTCTCGTTCTGATGCCACCTGTGTGCACCAAAAGCTCAGCTCGCATACAGACAGCCCCGCTGACGTCTACACCGTTTTGCCAAGCATTGCATATACAAATGGCGTTTACAAAAAGCAGTGCATACACATGTAATCCATTGCAAAAGTGGTATAATTGGCGTTTTCTCATCAGATTATTTTCTATAGGCAAAGGTTGCAGTTGTACTTTTCTGAAAAAAGTAAAATACTTTCTGATTTTTTGTAAAATTTCTGATTTTTTTTTTGTTCTTTGAATTTCTTGAAGAATCTGTTTTTATGCCAAACTCACTTTTATGACCTTGTGTTGATTTGTCTAGGCAGAGTTATAGGAAGTCACGAGATTGTATGATCACCTTGTCTATCATGCCTGCAGGTAGCTTTGAAAGGAAAATAAGTGTCAAAAGTATGATGCAATCTGAGTGTTACTTATGAAAATGACGTATGTGAGAATGTTTTAGGAAAACAGAATCGTTTAGATGGAGCTGAAAAGATTCTGAATTTTGTCATAGTTCTGAGGATCTTTAAAGTGAAGTGTAAAATATAAAATAATGTGGATCTGTGAAATCCTCGGCGTTATGGCATTTACCCTCATCATGAAACAAACGGTTGTCTGTGGAAGCTCTGCCAATGCTATTTCAGTCTTCTTACTATATATTTCTTAATGCATATTCTATTGCTGTTAAAGACGTGTTAAATTATATCAAATGAAACTTCTCAGTGACCTAGCATAAAACAAATCCAATCAGAACGTAAAACATAGTGAATATTTTCCTAAGCATTCTGAAGTAAGTTGCAAAAATCCCACAGGCTGTTTGCTTCACCTTTTCTACCTGCATCTTAAAAAAATATACTTTTAGTATTTACAGTTGTAATTAAGAGATCACCTACGTGAAGACTAAGCCTGTCACTGTTTAGTTGTCTTAATGAAAGAATAGTTACATAGTTTCAATAGATCTCTTCTTTAACGTCATTGAAATTAAACATGTGAATGTCTTCACTTTATTATTATTACTATTTATTTATTTATTTGAAATAACTACACCAGTTTTTGTTGCTTGATATTTATACAAATGGTAAGGTCAGTTGAGCTGAGTGCTTAGTTAGGAAGATTCACTCCCTGTCTTTTTAGACTATAATCCTACAAACGCTTATATATTTACTTTGCATATATGTGTAGCAGGATTTCAATTAAATGAATATTGATGGAACTATTACCTTGGCTTATAAAATAATCAACCAGAGATTGTTTTGGTTTTCTTATTGTGGAATACCAAATGCTTTATTGTGACTTAACAATTAAACATGTGTGCACTTGTGCACAGACTTCCAAGTTTTTATGCGTGAAATAAAAATGTATATTAATATGTGATATTCTATGTATGAAATTCGTGGATACGAAGAAAAAGTGCGATGTTAATGGTATATTTTTATTTTGCAGCTTGGATCATCCTCCTCTGTGCCTTTTACATCTATATTCTCGCAGCTGTTTATGACTGTTGTAGTCCCCCTTATTATTGGACAGGTATGTCTTTTAAATATACATTCTTATTTAAAAAAATAAGATAAAGAGAGCTATCTTAAAGACAGACTGGTAAGCTGGTAAGCTGCCACATAGGAACAGCCTCGGGATAGTGAAGTCTAATATCAGAGAAAAGATGCTACAGTGCTCCCTGGAGCCACATTGATCTTTGTTGAGATTGAGCATCTGTCCCTCACTACCACAAACATACGCTACTGCATATCGAGAAGGGGGTTTGTGAACATAAAGTGGGAAAAATGGCAGCCCAGACTGTGAGAAATTCCAGCCCCATACAAATGAGCTTTGAGAATACAATGTAGTGCTTTTGTCACTTGCCCTTTGCCTGGGTGATGAAGGAAGTTCTCCCTGTGTAGTATCTACTACTAATTACAGGAATAAAAAATTCTCTACATTAAAAAACATATAAGGGCTAAGCAGTCCGAAGTTAAGAAATAATAAAATTAAGGCTGCTCGAGCCATTTTGCATGTGCTTTACAGTAAGAGTTTTAATTGCACAATTGTAAACTTCTTTCTGTGTGACTCCTCTGTCATTTGTTACACTGGATGGAGGGTATTCACGGAATGAGCAGCTGTTCGATATTTCAGTTTATACTCATTGTTCATATGGAAACGCAAGGCCTTATTTTTCATGGCATATGATTGAAATTTTTCACTGAACGTAAGTATAGTAAGTGCAATATAAGATTTTCTGTGACATTTGTCTCTAGTATCTGTTTTTTTCACAAATTTTAATTATTTTTTTCTCCCATGTCACGGTGGGAATTTGCTATATTGAGACCAAAAGTTGTCAGAAGTGTCCACTATTCTTGGACACCAAAACACCTGAAGCCTAATTCTTACATACTTGTAAGTATTTGTTGTTCTCAGGCATTCAGAACACACAAAGGGAACATCAGGGATTTGCAGTTCATTCCCAAGGGATTTTCTGTTGCTGATTCTAGCATCCAGTTTAATTCTGGGTTCAGCTGGAACCTTCTGAATTCTGTCAGCCTAAAGCAGACTTTGAAATGGAAAGGTGATTAAAATGTAGGCAAATGGAAGTGGAATCTATAAAGGAGCACCCTGGAGAAGGTTAAGAATATCTGTCATTGTCTGTGCTATGTAGAACAGTCAGTCAGTCTCGTATCAAACTGTGATTTCACATTTCAAAATTGGCATGTGCTGTAACTTACTGAAGTCCTAGTGAAGTTTGTTTCTTATATGGTCAAAAAAACCCATTAAAGTCTAATAAGAAGATGAACATGATAAGCATGACAGTAGCCACCAGCATCAGTACCTGCATAACCTGGGTGTAACTATACCATGTGGAAAATGCATATAACCTCTGTGTCCCTGAAGGCTATTGAATTGCTCATGTTCTTTGAGTTAAATGGTTAAGAACATCCTTATTAATTAGGACTGCAAAGTGTTGCTGATGAACCTACCTGTGTATCATATTCTTATCTCATCAAAATTAAATTAAGTCTCCACCAAAAGTGGACAAGCAAAAAGTACTTGAATCCTCTGATCCTGAAAAGTCCAAAAACTGGAAGCTATTATTTGGAAGCTTTAGCTGGAAATTTCTAGGAAACAAATAGCATGACAGCAGATCTAGCAATAATGTAACCTATAGTGATGGAGTATCAGCAATCTGTACTGCAATGTAATAAGCCTGAATATGATAGTAGATTGCTAGACAAAGTGATTGCAAAATTTCAAGAGGACTTTTGTCTATGTGTATAGTGGTGCCTTACTTTGGAAAGATGTTACAAGAAATTGCTATGTGAGCTAACTGGTGGAGTTGGGGTTCTTTTTTTGGCTGCACCAAATAGTAAGGCTAAGTAACATGAACTGAGCAGTAAACATGAAATAAATGCTCTGAATGATCAGAAGTTCAAAATCAGAATTGTGATGAGACTTAACTGAGAACAGATGTGATTTTGGAGTTCAGATAAAGATTGAAGGAAAAACACAAGAGAATCTTAAAGCCTGTGTAACTCAGTCACAATTTTATTTAAGAGTTTGTTTTTTATAAATACACTTCAACAAGAAATAGGATGATTCTCCTTTAAAAGTGTTTGAAGCAGTTTCTGGAAATGAATGATCAACAGAAATAGCTCAAATTCCTCTAAGCATAAAGACTTTGTTTCTGAGGTTATTGCACTTGGTTATATCTGTTCAAAGGATGTGGAAAAGAGGAAATGCTAAGGGTAGCTACAGATCAAAAACGTCAAGGTAGCTGACATTGATTGTCTTGATTAGGTAGAACTGTACAAAGGTAAACCAACCTGCCCAGATAGGAATAGAAGCCAGTTTTGAAGGTGGATATCCAAAAAAATAATGTGCAGTAATCAGGGAAAAACAAGAAGCAAGAAAAGGACTGACTCCAAAAGATACAGCGATGGGTCTGCTTGCCCTTCGTCCGGAGGTGGCACGGATCTGTTCCCAACTAGGTGGGAAGTATTGTATTTAGTTCGTAGACCACAGCTCACTCATTACTGAACTGTTGCACAACATGCAGCAGAGCAACATAGCGCTGCTTTGTGAATCACAAGTTGCTCACTCTGGGATTCCAGATGCGTTAGGAGATAATAGCCCACAATTCATGAATGACAGTTTCAGCAATTACTTCTAATTTATCATTTCACACCCGCAGTGTCAATTCCTTACCATGCGCAGTCATACTGTTCAGCAGAAAAGTCAATGGAAGGATGCCTGGTAAGGTTACCTGGTAGCAAAGGGCTTGATTGGGGAAAAAAAAAACCAGCTTGGAACCTGCCTGCTTGGAGGATTGCTGCTCTTCAGCCTTCCTAACTCAGCTGTGATCAACAGAGGCTTTACACTTGATCCACATCAGTGTAAAACAGAGAAAGCTGCTTAAAGGAAGCATTCTCCAAGGGCTTTATTTTCCTTTAAAAAAATCTCGCCTCTGGGAAAACCTGTGTTGCCTAAACGCTCATTTCCTGAGCAGGCTGCAGAGCTGGCTGTTTGAGCAGCCCCTGGGATATAAGCAAAGGAGATGAGAAGGTGCTTTTAGATTTGTTTTGTTTGGGGTTTTTTGTTTGCTTTATGGCAAAATGCATCGAGAGTTTTGGTTGCTTGGCTGACTTGTCAGAATTTTTAATGATGGCTGGGAGAAAGAAGTCACAATAGTGTAATTGATGCTTATTTTGTACTGTTTCTCGAACAATTTTTTCAGTGTGGCAAGACTGCTGTTGACAGGAGTCAAACACTCTTTTCTAGCCACTGACAATGAAATGTGTCAGGGGCTGCAGGTACAGGCTCTACTTAGGTGGTGGCTGCCATTTGTTAGGTGAAGAAAGGACTGTTAAAGGAGGAGGAAGATGATATGTTATCAGAAAGGCACGGATTCTTACAGATAGCTGTAAGTTAGTTACTGATACATGGCCTTCAATAAGAAGAATTGCTCTGTTCTTTGTCAGAGATATCCAGGTTGTCTAAACCTAAAAAAGCATTGTGGCCTGCGTCCTCTGTGTCTACAGATGTGATTTTGCTAGTTGATGGTATGATGTTACTCAAATCAGTATTGATAGTATACTACTGCATTTGTATTTATAGAGTAAAGGATAAGACCTCTCGTACAAGAGGTCTTGAAAAGAGACATAATCCATAGTATTTTATAAAGATCTAATGTTCTGTAATCCTTGAAGATCTGTAGTGCATAAGAGCTTGTTATTTGCGTACCATTCTCGTATACCTCTAAGGGGAATTTGAGAATACTTGTTATATGATAAACATGGTAATAGATATTTCATGGAAAAGATTTTTGAATTTGTTCTGGCAGTTTGACATTCTGATTATTTTTTTTTCCTGGATAGTGGAGTTCTGATGAAGATTGCTGCTCCTGAGCTGTTGTGATTTTGCTAAAATAATTGTTTCCTTGTCTATAGATGTTCGTAATACTTTTAGCCAGCAAAATACAAGGTTTCGAGAAATGTCTAAGCAGTTTCTTCATGACCAATTGTGGGATTTGGCTGAAGACTGTTGTTTCTTTGCTTATTTTTTTTCTTCTGAAGTGACAGATAACAGGAACAGTGAAAACCACTGCAATATTTCCTTTCCTCTTTTTGCAGACTTTCTCCATTCTCTACACCTAAGTGCTTATGACAGACTTTTATTTTATGTTTTATATTAAAGAGCGATTTATGATTAAATGTTAATGAAATAGAATTTTCACTGTGCTTTCATTATATTCTACTAGTTTGAACATTTTTCAAAGCAGCACACCAAAACCCGCTGTTTTCTATGAATAAATAATAAAAAGCTTGTCTGTACATTATCATTCATGCATTCTCTAGTTGCCCCATTGGTAATTTGTCTGCCAGCGTAAAGTGGGCACTTCACATTAAACAGACCTTAACTAAAGCTAAAATTAATGTTATGATTCTAAGTAGTTCTTCTTCCCAAATCTATAAAATGAAGGGAGTTGCACAGAGATCCTCGCTGAATCTAGTCACACACAAAAAAAATCTTGATGTCCTACAAGTAAAGGATTTTAAGTCCCTTCTGCATCGTTGCCCAAAATGTTCCTGAGGAACCCTATCAGCGTTTGGGAGGTGTGCTTATAAACACAACTCTAAAAGGGTGCTATGTTGCAATACAAGTTGTCAGTGAAATTGAAACTGAAAAGCTTACCAACGTATTTATTTTTAAAGAATAAGAAATTGAAAGGGAAAAGTAGGTGGCAGCTGCCAGCGAATAGAAGGTACTATTTACCTAAACCTAATGTTTGTTTATAGCGGGTGGGTGGGGGAAACAATAGTTAAAGAAACTGTTATAAAAGGGGAACAGTGTCAAATCCTTTTGTTCTTGTAACTTAAATCCACATGGAAGTAGCCCTACTTTCTCTTCAAAGTCCAGGGGAGCTGCAGGGAGGAGGAGTGGTACCCTGGGAGATGAGTGCTTCTGGAAGCTTGTTGCAGAAAACCGAGATGGCAGATAAACAGCCTTCAGACCACAGTTCGCTCCCTTCTGACGGTTGACTCAAACAGGGAACAGAACCTAGTCTCCACAGAAATAAAAAATATGAAGAAAACATGTGCCTCTGCTACAGGTTCCCTTTACATTTTTGCCACGTTGCACCTGTTTGTAAGGTTTAAAAGCAACACTTGTAAATTACCCCAAAATATGAAAGTTAATTTTGAAGGTGGCCTCACGTGGGTTTTATAAAACTTGCTTTGAAGGTGTATATGTGTCAGGAGCTATCTCTTGGGAGTAAACTGACAGACATAATGGAGTAAGATAGATTTTAGGGGAGCTTGGTAAGATGAGGAAAGAAAACAAGATGCTTGTAAGATTGCAAAAATGTGGTTTTTTTTCCGTCACATCTTCAGAAAAGAAATATTAGGTTGCACACTCTGTAAAATAAGGATAGATTTGACATTTGTTGATGTCCTGGAAGGTATAGAAAGGTGGGTGAACCAATACAAAGTTTGAGACTTAACAGCAGTACATAGCAACAGGAGAATGCATGCCTTCACACAGGTACAGTCCCTACAAAATCATCTGAACAGGGTCTGGCCGAAGTGATATGAGCTCTGCTTTGGGAAAGGGTCTGTGCCTTTGAACTGCAGTGCAGACCCTGGATGTACGGAGGGTGGCTGTGCTATAGAAATCTGTGAAGGATGTTCCGCCTTAGATATGTCATTTCTACAACCCACATAGTCTCCCTACCATACCAGCATTTGATTCTTTCTACTGGTTTTCACAGTTGCTGTCAGCCCAGTTCACTTTTTTTTTCCCCCGATTTTCCCTCCTTTCATGTCTTCCAAGCTTCACTGCAGTACTTCCCAATATTCCATGCAGTTTCTTTCGTGGTTTGCAATCCCTATATAAGAAGAGATATTGAGAAGTTGTGGAACTGTTGCAAATATCTAGCCTGACTCAAAGCTTTTCAAAAGACAATTTTGCGTTGCGGAGTTCGTTGCAAAGGTCTATTGCTCTAAGTAGTAATAATATTAGCTAAGAATGAGTTAGGAATCTTACCTTAAAAGACAAAGTAAATAAGGTAACTACTGCATTTAAGTATAGTGACAATCCAGCATAGTTTCAGCTTGTTTCCTTGTGTGTTTCAACACAAGGAAAAAGTGTTTTGTGTTTCTTTGTTGAAATGTTAAAGCCCCAGGTGGTTTTCCCAGGCATTTAGAAGTACATACCAATAGATAAAAAGCAAGAGGAGCAGAAACGTAATAAAAACACTGTAAATTCTGTTAAACATTAAATCAGTCCAGAAGAGTTGATAGAATAAGGAAAAATCTGTTTTGTGTAAGGATGTAAATAGCAAGAGATACTCTTGTGTACATAATGGAAACAGCAAAAGGGACTTCATAAGCATTTCTCCTGTTTTTTGCATTTCATGGGTTTAAAAAAAAATAAATTGAAGTTCTAGATATTTTTTAAAAGATGTACTGTATTACAAATGTCAGAAATTATTCCATTCCATGTACACGGGGGGAGCTTCTTGCCCTATTTAGTTCAATTAATAATGAGCATTAATGAATTACATTGTTGATTGCATTTTTTATCTTGTATGTCCAGCACTTGAGCAGGCAGGTGGAAACATTCTCGTTGTATTTCACTGACAAATTTCTCTGGGTATACAGTGTGACTGTTACAAAGGTACAATTAGATAAGTGAATTTTTTTTCTATAATATACCTTATTTTTGTGTATGATCTTATAATAGATGGGCATTATTTACCTGCTTTCCTGGAACAGCGGATTATGTTTCTTTGTACAGAGAATGTTAAGTGAATTAAGCACCTGAGGAGTTAGCCCATTTGCTTGGGGAGGCTGGTGTTGAGACAAGGAGGTTATGGCAGGATACGGAGCAGTCTGGAGGAAAAATACTGCTAGAAGAACTCAATTGAAATGGGGACACAACTGTTAATTCATGTGTAATTACATTCCTTTGTTGTTAAAAATTAAATCCTGGGCGAGAGGAAAGTTTGAGCCTAGAACTGCGTTTTGAAGCAAATTTGAGCTGATGCCTTTCCAAAAACCTTTTGTTTATGTTCCTTTATCATCTAACTTTTCTGTGAGTTTATCAGCATCTTTCATCGTGCAGGCTGTTTATAAAATATCACCTACTACAAAGTTTTGCTTCTCTTCCTCTCTTCTCTCCACTAAACCACAGTTTGAGGAAAGGATTCGCCATGCACTGTTCTTTCACGTGCAACCTCTGGGTCAGCCATCGTGAATTCCCTGTTCTTTGAGACCGGCATTTAAATCTGCACAAAAATCTTTGCAGCTTATTGTGCTTCGTGTGATCACTGCCACAGGACCAGAGTCCCCAAAGCCCTCCTTGCAGAAGTAATTCTGCAGGAGTCTCAGCAGGGATATGGGCTGCAAGGTTGTACCTTAAAAAACTCTGCATGCATTCCCTGCGATATGGGAGCATCCTGCAGCATTTTCCCCTCTAAAGTATGGTTTTAAATGCTTTTTTGTTTGACATAATGGTTATTCTTCCAACATCTCTGCCTCCCCCCACACCAGGGATATTGTTTTTAACTGCTTTTTTTTTTTATGTGAGGCGTTCCCTTTCATTAGGAACTGTGGAATTATTGCATCTGAAGAGTACTCCCCTTTTTGCTCTTTTCCATCAGTTTGCCAGTCTGATGCATCTATTTTGGATGTCAGTCGTTCACGTTTCTACCCCAGGCTGTAAGTTAATTTTTTCACAGGAGTATCAGTTCATATGTTTTCTCAAATGCTTATTTTTCCAGTGCTTGGCTCTCCCTTGTCCCCCATTGTACTGGTATGTACTTCAAAATACTGAACTTTGTCATTTCAACGGAGAGGCGACACACCAGTATGGTGCACGAGTCTGGCATCCTTCGTACAGGCCATAACGTGCAAAAATGATTGTGTTAGCTTTTGCTGTGTTTGCAGACAAATGAAGCCTAATATCTCTGTCCAGGCTCTGAATTACCTATGAGATTCTGTATTTAATCATTTCAATCTGCGTTGCTCATGGCTTTTCGACCTCTATTAGGCTTCCTGTCAGAGAGTGACGGCACCACAGAACAACAAGGTTCGCTGGCTGCTTGCCTCTGTACTTTACTCTGTGTTGTCTTTATTGTATTTGTGGGATCTATCATTATTTCACTACAAATCTTCACTTTTTGTATTTTAAGTTCTGTGTTAACCCTGAAAAGTTATAGAATCGGGTTAAGAATCAAAAGGCTTTCAAAGCATTCTTGTCCTGAAACAACTCTGCAGGGCATGAATAAGTAACAAATGGATTGTTTTTCAGTCAAAATGAATCAACTGATGTGAGCTTCCCTGTGAAAAGTCTAGTTGAGTTTTTACAGATACCTCTAGGGTTATATTTCTCCGCTCTTAAGTTGTACAAGAATTTAGATTGTCTTGAATCAATGATCGTAGGCTGAATCAACCTCTGAAATTACAGACCTTCTTGAACCTTGTGAGAAGATCAAATTGTATGGGATTCTGCGTTAGCGAGGATGTATTCCGTCTGTGTTTTTACCGTATACAATTAGCATGACACTGGGTTGATTAGATGATTTCCTGAAGCCACAATTTAGTTCTTCAGGGTCTGACTATGTAATATTTTTTTTTTTTAAACACAATGAGCAGTAGGAAGCCATACTGGTATTTACGGTTGTTGAGTCACAGTAATTCCAGATGAGATAGAGGTAGATATTTTAAAAAGACATCAGTCAATTGAAGATTTTTGAGAAATACTGCTTGCAGTTTCGTTTTTACAATGTTTTTTTTTTCCTCTTACATGCCAATCCATGTTAAATTGTTATTATTGTCATGCAAGTTATAATTATACCTTGTACAGACACGAGGTTATAGTTCTTGTAATAAATACATCCAGTATAAGTTGTACCGTCGCATAGTTAAGCATCACTTTTCAACATCTTGTTACTTTCAGTATAAATATTATAGAAGGACCGTAAATAAATAGGTGGTCTTAAGTAGCTTTTGTTTTTCCCTAATGTGACCTTGATTTATAGGATAATAGGATTTTTTTTTAACTTCCTTAGAAAACACTCACTTTAGAGGTGAAGAACTCTGCTTTTTGCTTCTGATAATTAGAGTCCCAAATCTGCTCAGGTTAGACTAATCTGGTCTTCACATGTGATGTCTTTCACACTGCGTACTAAATGTCTTCACTCAGCTTTCTTGCCTCTCTTTCATCAACGTAGTGGTTTATTCCTACCCGGTGGCATGTGAGGAGGTGGCTGAAGGAGCTTCATTGCATGCTCTTTCAGGAGCTCAGCCATATATTCTGAGTGATGTTCTCTATTTAACATCTGGCAAGTTGAGTGTTTTTGCTGGGGTGCTGCGCATTCCCTTGCGTGGTTTCTTGTAAATCTGTTATTTTTCATCAGCGGGAAGCACAGAAGTGCTGGGAGGTAAGTGCTGGTCTTCAGCCTGCTTAGCTTTGCGTGAACCCCATGTGCCAAATTTTTAGTATGTGCCCTGCCATGTGGTCAATGAAGTCTGTTTGTTGCGGTCACTGGGATAGCTGCTCCCAGGACTTCCCTGTTGAGAGACGTGCAAACAAGCTGGGAAGGCGGTGAGGAAAACTCATAGCTGTAAGGTCAATCCCACAGCTTTGGCAGTTAGTGTGTGAAAAGGTCCTGTGGTAGCATTGGGGATGCTGCTTTGATATTAATCTTGAGTATCCGTAAAATGTTCTGTATTATTAAACCGATAGCAGTGATGTTTATTAATGGTACTGCTATGGGAAGGTAACGAGACACCTTTAGAGCCCTCTGGTAGAAGTGTTTCTGGATCTCATGCTATTATTTCTGAAAGAGCATGGTAACAGAGAACACTGGGAGGTCTCGGGAGAAATTAGGCAAGATAATGTGATTGCTGAAAAATTAACACAAGTCACAGCTGTATGATAAAAGCTTCAAAAAGTTTTCTCAAACCATATAAAGTAAAGAGAAAAACTAAAGTGACTCCCCAGGCAGGGCTGAAATAGATGCATCGTATCTGCTGAGGCTTAGTCCTGTAGTATGTGGCATAATTTGAAAGTTGAAGTTACTTTAAAATTTATGGTTGTTTCTAAAAAAATTCTTGAAAAACAACTTCAGATTTGTTTCCTGAAAGTGCAAAAGTTCCGCTAAGTACAGTAGGTTTGCTTGTTTTCATGTGTTAATTCTGGTATTCTAAAAGCGTGCAAATGGCGTTTGTCTTTGGATTTACAAAAACTCTAGATATTCAGAGTTTGAATTATTTAAACTCCCACAACACATGCACTTTTGCTTTTCAAGCTTGAGTTATAATTTAATTAAAAACTTCTGGTGCATCGCTAGCTATTTAAATATTAAAATGTTCCATGGATCACTTTCGATTATCTACCGTCATGAAATTCCTGAAGATGTCAGATTTTTAAGATTCCCAAAGTTGCACTTGGAATTGTCTGTTGATGCAAAGGGGACTGTGATAATTACATACATCCATTAGTATCAGCAGAGGAGATAAACTTTGGGGAGGCTTAATGGGCATGTCTCAGTGACAGCTAGCAAAGAACATTTGGCATGATTAAGGATGGATTTGAATGTACTTGAAAATATACTCTCATTATGGACGCCCAGTGGAAGTTGCACTACAAATGTTAAATTCCCCAGAAGAAGAGTTGTGTGGCAGGGAAGCTTTGAAATCCACTGTGGCCGTCATCCAAATTACTCTCTTCTCTTTGTGTCTTTCCGCTGTCAGATTCACTTTGTGATGCCCGACTTGGCTCCCTGCATCTTTGAAAAGAGGCAACCTGTTGGTTTCTGTGTTTCAGATTGTCCGAAGATACATCAAGGACTGGCTGGAAAGGAAGAAGCCTCCATTTGGCACTATCAGCAGCTGCGTGCTCCTGATGATCATCTACACAACATTCTGTGATACTTTCGCCAATCCAAACATTGACCTTGATAAATTTAGCTTGATCGTAATAGTCTTCATAAGTAAGTTCAGCCTTAAAGCATCTCTTTTATCTGGGTTTCAGGTGTGTAATGAGCTATATGTACTGGAAAGGGTGGAGCTGCAGGGATACTGGCACAGGGCTAGAGCTTGTGCTTTTAATGCATCTAGTAAACCAGGTTACCAGACTTCTTGGGGGCTGGATGCTTTTAGGAGATTGAGTACGCATTTAGAGAGGGATGAACCTGCTGGTTAGGGTGCCTGAGGTTGCGCAGTGGTCCTTCCTTTCTAAAGGAGCATGATACTACTTTTCAAGTGTTTACAACCATTCTGGTTTGGCTTCTGTGTTATTAAACAACCATAAATGCACAGATGTTGCATTCCAAACAGAAAGGAAAGATTTGTCTTTGAGCTATTACTCAAAAGCACTCCTATAACTTTTAAATAGCTCTTCCTTACCTTATTATAAACCTAGAAACTAGTTGGGAGTTCACATGTGTTGATATATTTCTGTGGATGAACGCGTTTCTTTGCGGAGTTTGTTTTAGAAGCACTCTAGTCATTCAGCCTTAAATAACATACACATGAGAATAGACTGCTGGTATCCTTGCCATCAGTTAAAAATACACTTGCAGATCACTGCCTCCCAGGGAAAGGCACTGGTATGCAGCCACTGTCTCCTCTCCCAGTAGGGAATTCCCGTCTTGCTTCAGACTGTCCAGAGACAGGAGTTTCAATTTGCTTGGGGGAGAGATAACTACAGTATAAATCACATCTCATACACTCTGAAACTGTTAGATTTCAAGAAATCAATGCATCACCTACCTTGAAGTGTGTGTGTGTGTACACGTTTCTGTCTAATAAAAATAATGTATCTTCTATAAATCCAACCTCCACTAAAGTCAGTAGGAAATTTGCCCCTGCCCAGTTCTTATTCTATCCTAATTGTGGCAGTTTTTTGGATTATGAAACGCTATATGCATTTAAAATTTTACATGGGGTTCTAAATGGTACTGGATAAATACTTTATTCTGAAAGAAAAGAAGGAGGAAGCCGTGCTAAGGAGCTCTTTCCCAAAGTGGAGGAAATAATTGTTTGCATTGGCACCTGAGAAGGACCACATCCCAGACGACCCTAAATCACTGCAGAGTTGTCAGCAAAAGAGAGGGACGTGGAAATTTTCAACTCTGACTTAACATGTGGAAAAACGCAGAATTAAGTAATTTTATGTTACTGTGCTGACTACTACTTCGAAAAAAACTTCTTTTTTAGTTAAAAAGGCATATTCTTCCTCGAACGGTTGGCGTAAAGTGGTTGCTTCCATTGCCATTCTTGTCCTTTCTTTTATTTCTCTGCAAGACAACTCTGCATTTGTGCCATGTGTAATTATAGATACCACTTGCAGTGCAATACACTAAAAATCATTATATATACATTTTTATTGCCAGTGTGCATAATCAGAGATTCTTACTGAGAATATCAACATGAGCATTGAAACTGCTTGGAACATATTAGACATTTGGTTTTTTCTAAAATATTTATAAAACCAAAAAACAAGGACGTTGTGGAGATGGATACGCACATTGTATTCTAGAAAAAGTTTGTGTTCTGCCATTGGAGGTGTTGGCTGGATGTGTGTGTTGTGTTATACTAGGATGTGAAATCGGCACAAGGAGTTTGAGATGAAACTGCATTTATTATTCTGCTCATTAATGTTTTTATGTAATTTTTTTGTTAATATTCTAGCTACAGCAAAATATGCACAAAGCATAATTGGTGGTAACACATGCTTATTGCTTTATGGAATTATATGTATTAAGGGGTTTCTTTTCTGTGCATATTAAATTGATGTACTTAGTTGCAGAAAAATTGTAATTCAGGAACAATGGATTGCTTCCTGAGTTCATGAAGGAAGAATTAAGTGCATGCTGAGGTGACATTTATACATCCTAGGAAGTGTATGTAAGAGAATGGAAAATGTCACTGCTAATAGCTAATATCCCTGCCATCTTGCCCAGTTGCAAACTGGGGTCAAAATCAAATGTATTGCCTTGGCTTGCACTACCGTATGGGACACATGAGCCTTACTGCGTTCACGAGTTTTGCAAGGCGAAGGGAGAGGACCCACCCCAGATTCTGCTGCAAGTACAAGCCCTTCCCCGCGTAGCCCACAACCCCCCAGGAAAGGTCCGTGCAGGTGGCAGAGTTTCTCCTCCAGCTCTGTGGGGAGTTCCTGTGCTCCGACATGACGCTCGCTTTCTGCAGTCCCAGCAGCTACTCGCAGCACAGCGGGGAAGCCGCCTGCTTCTCCCCATATCTCTGCAGAGCAAGGGTGGGCTCCGTGCATCCCACAGCCCCTGCGGGTTCAGGAGAGCTGGCGGAGAGGAGAGCTCCCCTCAGGATGCTCAAAAACCCTCCGCGCTTACAAAGCTGACTGAGCTTGAGCGAAAGCTGCTTTGTCTGGTGTACGCTGCCCAGTTCAGGAATTAGCCTTTGTCTCAGAGGGAACTAAAATGTCTGTGATGGTCTTCTTTTAATAGTGATCATTCATCAGGAGAGCAATATACCCAGTGTGTGAGAATATTTATTGTCATCATGCTTACACATTGTACTTTCTCCTGTTAAATAGAAAAGGGCTAAATTTAAATACTTGGCAAGCAAAGCATGTCTGAAAGATTTTGTGTCATCAACCCAATAAGCAAAACTAGTGCAAACAGATGCACAGCGTGCGGTAGTGAACGTTCCTGCCATTCATCGTGTCAAGAAATACTCGATTCAGCAGTCTTTAATGGCTGCCTGTCACTGGATTTCTCTGGATAGACTTGGTCCAGCCTAACTTCTGACCTGTTGTATGGGGGCAAAAGGCATGTACACAGCAATTGCAGAGATTTAAGTGGTCTTTACTTCTGAGAGCTAAGTCTAATTTTATCTTTTTTCTCTTTCAGTATTTTCTGTTCAGATGAGCTTCATGTTTTTGACTTTCCTCTTCTCTACAAGGTAACTGAACGTGCTGAATCAGAACCTTTGAATATTTTTTGTGTGTGTTATCTTTAATTTGGGTGATACAAATTACGCAAATGTGTAAGGGCAGGTTTCTGAATAGGGGTGACCTCATTTTGGTATTTCATATTGTCCTTACTGCATTTTCTCTGTTAGAGTTTCGTAGGCTAAAAGAGCAGGACCTGAATTCTGTCCTTTCTTGTGTGTTAATTACAGAGTTGTTAAATCCCAATCAATCACTGCTATACCTCATCCACTGAAAAAAATGGATTTGCACAGATGTCACTGAAGGTATAATTTGCCCTGCAGACATGCTGATGACATATGAGAGAGAGAACTCAGTTTGACTTTTTACATCTCAAGATACATTTGCTGGGCTGGCAATTCACTCTTCTCTGTATATGTCAAATTTGTTACATTTATATGGTGATTCTTAAAAGACAGTTGTCCTGAACTAATGTTTGGTAGAGCTATTTTTTTCTTTTAAAATATCAACCAGGAAGAGCAGTTGTACCTTCGCTTCTCAAAAAATAGTACCATGAGAACAGTGTTAGGCGTTGGCTTAGTGGATCACCTGAGCTGGTCAGAGTAGCCACCGTTGTCCTCTCACTTAGGCTTACTGGAGTATTTTTCTTAGCAGCACTCTGCTGAATGGGAAGTGCCACAGTACAGCAGACTCCAGACATATGCTTTATATAAATTACACAATATACGTAAGGGAGAATCACAAAGAAGGGTGCAGTGTCTTAGAGCTACTTATGCTCTTTTAGTGCCACGAGAAAATTTCTCTTTGACAAGATCGTATACCCTGACCTCAGAAGGCATTTTTAAATAACTTGAACTGCTAGACCTAACCTGGGGGAAAAATATGTCCCAACTGTAAAATCTAAAATGCAACTCAGACAGTAAGGTAAATATTTAGAATCTCATAAAATGATTCCTAATTTGGACCAAACGGTGCTCAATTTGGCCAGTTATGTATCTTGCTCTGTATGCCATTTTTCCATCCTTCCTGTCCTTACTCCCAGTGTGTAAAGCCTTAGGTGCAGTTTTTCTCTGAAGTGGAAGGTAACTACATATTCTAAGGAGTGCTCATAGTGTAGACTCAATATACTATCTAAATTGAGCATTTTGTTAACATTACACACTAGGAAAAGAAATCGTAGGTCATTCCCTTTTTTTACAGAGGCAAGCTGGCCACTGCTGTGATAGGGCATGTTTGCAAAAATAACCTTGTCTGGAATAAAGTTGTGTCCTACATACCATGTGTTCAGAATTCCTCTCCTTCACATGGGAGCATATTCATTAGAGAGTTTGCCACAACTGAGAAACAATTCTGCTTTTTAAAAAAAATCAAACACTACTGTTCATTTGTGGGTAGACTTATTTCTGTCACTAGACCTGATCAAAGCGAAGTGAATGTGCATATGGATCCTCAAAGTAATATATTTGATCGATGATGTTTTAAGAAGGTTTTTGCTATCAGAGGTTATTAAAACTCTTTCTTTTCTAGGAATAACTCTAGTTTCACACCAGCAGACACAGTGGCTATCGTTTTCTGTTCCACACACAAATCCCTCACCCTGGGTAAGTTGGGAGATAAGCTTTTGAGCAAAACAACAGTAACATTCATACCTTGCTGTGCTGAAAAAAAAATGTTGGTTGCTGGCTTTTCTGCTTAAAATGGTTTTGGTTTTAGTGTGACAAGTATGATACTAATAGTAGGATAATATTTTTGCACAGATAAAATGAATGCTTATTACAGGGCAGACAACATAGTCTTCTCAGCTGAGATTTGTAGTGGTTATACAGTAAGACCATCTTATTTATGGAAAACTGGATTTTTCTTTCTGTTCTTATTCTGTTCTGTTGCCTAATCTGATATTGATAAAATTTCAGATTTGTTATTGAAGAGATTGTAAAGTATATCTACCCACTCTCACAATAAAATTTTACACCTAAAAGCTGGGATGTACACATGAAAATCAAAGCATAAGGTGTATTCAAAAATTGCAAATAGCCAGTGCTGCCTTTTGCTTAAGATGAGCAAAATGTATGTGTTCATTTTAAGTCTGCAGATAATTTGGATAGTTTTATTTATTAGAATTCACTTATCAAAACATCACTGAGGTATTTGTCACTTATGACCCCTTAGTAATAATAAGATGTTCTCATGGAAATTCACAAAATACTGCTAAATCAGTTATGCGTACAGCCACTTGCTACTGCTTGATCCATTATATTCAGTCAGTGAAACGACTAGCGCTTGAATATTTTCTTACTGTTTTTCCAAAATACGAAAGCATACATTTGATAAAGCATATGCGACTGAATTATATGCCTTTTCAAGACTGTATCTGTCAAAGAGAAACACAGCTAGTGTCAATTACTTAAAGGTAAGAGCCTGAAACAAGGGAAGAACAAGTTGGGACTTAGGTGAGATGTTTTCCAAGTCAGTTTGATGTAGCGAAACTCATCTCAGGGTTCTTTGCTTCAGCCAGGCCTGTGCTGCAGAACTGTTAGCAAGTGCCCTTGAAAAGTCTGTGGGAAGTGAAGGAGATCCTGGAAGACAAGAAAAAGGCAAACATAAGGCCTCTTTTTCACAATGGAAACGAGGAGGGGACGAGGAATTATAGATCAGTGAGTTTAACTTCATTTTGTAGAAAACTGCTGAAACAAATAATGGAATAAATTATTTTAACAGTGTAGGAAGAAACAAGGAAATGAGTTACAGCCCCGTAGATTTGTCGAATGCGTATCATACCAAACTAACCTAATTTCCTTTCACACAAGGTCCTGTGGGTTGCAGAGAAGTAGCAAAAGTTGTATGGCTTGAGAGCATTACGGCTTTTGACATTTGCATGATGTTTTGGGCTCCATAATTCAAAAATGATGTGGACCAATTGGAAAGAGATCAGAGGAGAGTGCCATGAATGATCACAGATCTCAAAAATGTGACCCCACAGGAAGGCTGAAACAATTGGGATTGTTGAGAGAAGATAGCTCAAATACAGTAGTGATCTACAAATGCATAAAAGGTTGATGCAAAAAAGAAAAAAAAAAAACTCTTTCACTGTGGACTTTGAAAAGGGAAGAACTTTGTTACTATAATGGTGACTTGAGCTAACAATCAGGGAAACCTGTCTAATGTAAAACAGTTTAGCTTTGGAATATGTTGCCTATTGATGTCTTGAATCTCCTATCATTGTAGAGGAGCCTCAGATAGCTAGAGTTGATCCTGCCTTGGAGCAGAACATAGATTAAATGACGTTAGGTCTTTTTCAGCCAAATGTTCTATGAAACTGAAGCTTCAACTAATGAATGAGCTTATGTTCAGGAGGACAGTTACACTTGTATTTATAGAAAGTAACTCCATGTGTAACACACTACTGTACTTGCTATTTGGAGATGCGTATAAAGTTAGGACACAACTGTGATACTACAGAAGAGAAGCTGGTTGTATTTAACAGCACAAATATGTAAGTTTCCCCTTCCCTCCACAGTGAAAATAGTTTTATATACGCTCTGTTGAATACTTCTGCAGCTTGCCATGACCCTAAGAAAATAAGCACAAAGCCTTTTTTTAATATTTAAGTCCTAGTGGGGCTTGCTGTCACCCAGAAAAAGATGAAGACTCTTCATTTCTTTTACTCGCTGTACCAAACATCCTCATGCAGCCTGTCTTGACCTGCACCCTGTGCACACAGCTGAGTTGGTTCACTTTTCTTCTGCTGGTGCACTCTTCTTTTAATATTTTATTTTCTCCTTTAGAAGAACGTAGTTTGAGGTTCCTAGCTTGATGGATTTTTTTGGCTCACGCTTTCCCAATTCCAGGTTACTGCTCTCATTAGCACAGCCTGATGAGTCAGGCTTTGTATTTTGCAGCTTTCTTTGCCCCAAAACACCAGCAAAAATACTTTGGCCACCTTGACTTCAAGGACTCCTACAGCTTCTCCCAACCATACATACTTTTACCCTGCTAATACCCATGTCTCACGGATAAGTGTGCAAGTTGAAATGACACAGGCAGACGGTGCAATGAAGTATTGTGGGACTGTTTCTCAGCTACAGACTGTTCTGTTTGTCAGCTTCAGGACGGACTGCTTTACCTTCATCCTTGGAGAGCTGGTGTCTCATGGAAAGCAAGTTTTCCTCCTAGGAGGCTAGTCACAAGATTTAATTCATTCTTAGGCTGTGCACTTTTGCACTACCTTTCCATACTGCCCAGGGCCTGCGTTGAGATCGCTGGGTGGTTGGGACCTGTGCTTCCCTTGCTGTATTCCATCTCTGGGGCTCAGCTTTGTCAAGGTTTCTTTGAGGCTCCCAGGCTTGTCTTGCGTGGGGCCAGCAGCAGAGTGACCTGAATTGAGTGCCATTTACCAGTGGGGAAACGCTCTTTTTGGTAGTCCCTGGGAGCCCATCTTTAGGAAGCCTGAGGGTCCCCCTGCTCTTCTGTGCACCCCTACACAGCGTGTGCACTACGTAGACATGGCTGCTCCGTATCAATTTCAAGCTGGCTGGTTTTGAGACCACTGGTATTTTATTCTCTTCAGTATTAGTACCAGGTCCAGATAAGATAGAGCTGCATAAACACACATTTCTATGTAAACAGGGAGGATCGGGTTTTAGAAAGCTGTCATGCGACGAGGCATGCCCCTAAGCTGATGATGTGAAGAGGAATGTTAACCAGAGCAGCTAGCATTTATTCCTTCACTGAAGGTAAAAGCAGAGTAGATCTAATTTGTTTTTAAGGATCAGCCATTTCTGAATGACAGTTAAATCTATCTACACAGCACAGTCTTGTCCACCCTGATCTCAGCAGGAACAAAAACAGACATAGGCATTTTGGCCCTTACTCTTTTGTTGTTCTGTCACATTTCTGCTTGTCCAGAGGTGTTTACTATAAACCATACAATGAGAAACCTTCTGTTCTCTTGCAGCGGAGAGAGTTTTTCCCTCTCCTTTCGTCATTACAATGCCTGAAAGCACAAACACAGCTCAGGGTCTGGTTTCAAGCTCTGCTTTGTTTGTCTTCAAGATTCCAGTGGTAGTGTGTAAATGACCTCCCAACACTTGTTCTTTCGCTTTGAAACTGATTTCTCTCAGCTTGGCAGGTGAAACTCCAAATAGGTACGTCTGGCCCATTCCCTGGGGAGCTTAGAATGGCACCGACTAAAGTGGGAGAAGAGCTGACAGCTTTAAAGCTTTAGAAGTGGTAATAGCGGAGGCATGAGAAGACTTTTATAAGTCACTTTCTCCCACACCATATTATGAAACCAACTAATTCCCATGCAGTGCATGCTCATGAGGCCAACTGCCACTTCCACTGTTGAATCCATGAATAAGTGCTTGCTCTGCACGGAGATGAGTGCTGTTCCCATATGCTGGGTTTTATTTTGTAGACAGAACAGTTGACACACTTTTTGTCTCAAAGATCAGAGTGCAGGGCATGTTTGTGTAAGGACAAATTACACAGGGTAGGTGCCTTTGTGTTTCTTAGTTAGGAACGCGAGACGGTATTTCTGCATAGAGGTGGGTGCTTTGGCAGGTTTTTTTAACACAGAGCATCACATATGCAGAAAAGCTAATGTTTATTTGTATTCCACTTAATGAGTGGAACAGGATGTAAACTTAAAAGGAGCAAAGATAAATATAGTATTCACGATACCCTCTGGCGTATTCACCCACACTTTGTTCTCTTTCTCTCCTTCTCCGTGCTCACATATATGCACAGTACATGTGAGCACACACATATGCGGACATTTGATGCATGGCTTTTATTAGTGCATTTGCCATTGATTGATTAGTACTTAGTATTAGTACTTCTTCTATTGATTGATTGCAGATGAAGTGACTATTTGACCTTTAATTATGAGCCTTGCTATTGAAAATGACATTGAGCTATGGCTTCACATAATCCATCTGGAAAGCCCGACATGATGCCATTCCCTGGAGTTCATTCAGTGAGAAGAGAAGAGGCCTCAAGGAAGTGCAAAGCTATCAGTGTGGCTCATCTAAAAAAATACTGCAGTTGTTGCTTGCACTTACACAAAAGTTGCAGCCAAGTACGGAGCATTATTTTATTTTTGCAGAGTGTGACTCGCTAGCTATAAGTTGTAATTCCAAAAGTAAAATGCAGGATTTTCAAAACATACTTTTCACTTTATTTCTTTGTATTTACTATGTAAAATTAATTTGTCAGCAAAAAATGGAGTACTGCGATCTATTTTGGCTACCACAAGTGCAAATGTTGGCACTGTAGGTATGATGAACAGCAGATTGGTAACAAAACAAAACGACAAAAATAACCCCACCTTATAATAAAATCAGGGTATTGTTTGTGATACAGAGTGCATTTCTCCTTATTTGGATTTATCAGTGCAGCGGTTCTTTCACCATGGAATTATTAAAGTAATGTAATCAAAGTATCTAGGCTACAAAATATTTTTGGGAAATAGAGTTCATTTTGCATATAAACGCCAGCATGCTAACGTTCTTTTGGTTTAATTTCATTCAAATTTATTTTTTAAATACTCAGCTTCTTACTGCACGAGTACGGAACTGATAGTCTGTACTTGAACAATTCGTAAAAGCCTGCTGTAATGCACAAGTAGATTCACAGACAACTCAATTGTCTGTGAGCGGATCATCTAGGCTATGGATTAATCAGCCTGTGCCTTCCCCCAGGTTCCCCAGCTGCACCGTGTGACAGCGTGCATCGTGCTCTCATATAGCTCCAATCTGCTCACAGCTATCTATAGGTTGCTCATGTTTTCTACAGATATCTCCTTACAAGATTTTTCAGAGACAAATAATATATTTGCGCAGCCTAAACCACTGCTGTTTAATATTAGCTGGCTTTTTGCTTCATCTGATTTTTCATATGCCCAGTGTGAAATGCTGTAGTAATCAAGTGCAGACTCTTCTTATTGTGTGGTGATAATCACCTTTCTCCTTTAGCTAGAAAAATACCAAAATGTTCGAACTTGTGTTGAGATAAAAGGTAGATCATTTTGATTTTAAAAAGGAGGCATCTCTTAATAATTCTGTAATAGAAAGTAAGATGGTAAAATCAGGTGTGTTGCCCTAAGTGAGCACTGAGGCTATAGCCTGTGGTATTTTTGAAATGCAGTGGTTTTTCTCTGCTCCTGGCAGAGAATTGTACTCTGAGGCGATTATTCATCAAGGTACTAACTGTGACTAGCTAAAAATGTGTGAATAATTTCTCTGAATTTTACATAAAGATCTAGAAAATAATTCTGATTAATTGCTCTCTGAAAGTTTTCAAGAGTAAGACTTTTGATACTGTCTCTTACTTTCAAAATTTTCCTATGAGTGTTCAAAAGGAGACATTACTGCTGGCATTGTGTCATACTTCTTGGAGTTGTTAGTGCTTGAATTTGCCTATTTTTTTACCTGTTACAGACTTCTAGTCCCATTTCTTCCCCAGGTGTCCAATAGAGCGATGTAAGTGAAAATGATCTGGCCACTCCTCTACCTAGAATTGCTGGGTGCTGACCCTTAGGGCACAAGGGAAGCTAGTGAGAGGAATATGCTTGAAACAATGAGTGTCTTGTGGAGGCTGTGTCTGGGCCAATATGTACCCCTCACTACTGACAGAGAGTTAGAAACGCTCTCCCATTCCTCCTCCTGAGATCCCAGGGGGCTTAGTGCCTGCTGGAACCTTTAATGAATTTCAACACTGTGATTCTTTGGGCCAAAATGAAAAGTTTTTCTCATCTCTTCAGTCCTCACCCAGCATTTGCTTGGAAAGAGCAGCAAGTATTTGGTTGGGCTTTTTCCTCTGCTCTGTGATTTCCCTTCTCTTT
Source organism: Chroicocephalus ridibundus (assembly GCF_963924245.1). Taxonomy (NCBI): domain Eukaryota; kingdom Metazoa; phylum Chordata; class Aves; order Charadriiformes; family Laridae; genus Chroicocephalus; species Chroicocephalus ridibundus. The sequence goes on from NC_086288.1 coordinate 10,686,745, forward strand.
GTCCTCTCTCTGTCTCTGGAAAATAAGAACCAAGGGATTCGTGTTACATGAGATGATAGCGGGGAGAAGAGAAGCACCTGAATCTACTACACTTCTCTCATGTTAGCATCTTTTTTTGTAGCCCAGCTTGAGGGCAGGTGGATCGCCTTTCCTAGGTCATCAATCTTCTAGAACCAATGTTTGGTTCTTACCAAAGAGTATTATCAGTCAGGTTATTACCATGTAATTGGCATGTCGCCTTTCTCAGTAGACCCCAAAGAATGCCTGGGAAATGCTGCTATTTTCACTAGAGCTGCTATATCAGAATATTAGCAAAACCAAATATAAAATAAAGATGTCTGTAATTGGGAATAGTATGAATGTCTCCTGCTTGCACAGAGAAATCTACTCGAGGTGAGATGCCATTTTGCGTGCGTAAGCATTTCTGTAACACTAAGGCCACCACTCACTTGGAGCGGCTATCTCCACAGAAGTCAGACTGACAGTTTTGAGTAGGCTGTGGTCACGGGGATAGTCTGTGCCAGAGCATCTCTCTTATATTCCCTTGCTACTCATATACGTGGCTGGACAAGCACTCCCTGTTTGTCTTCTTCCGACCGGAGCATCCCTAGGAGGTACACTTTCAGGAAGGAAATGTGCTGGCAGGCCAGTCTGAAAGTGGGAAATGGTGTAGTCCACTGAGTTATAGTGGCTTTTGGACAGAGAGTGCCTAATTCTCCCTTGTTTTTGCAATTACAAGATTCACAATATACCTAATGTCTAATCTATGGCAGTTTACTCAATTTTGACCTCTCTGTGATTCCAGAAGGGGAAATACTAGAGCATATTAGGGAATCTCCTTTTCCTTTCTGACCTGAAACGTATGCTTCTTTGATTAGACTTAGAATGTGGCAAGAAATTCTGTACTAGCTCCCAGGGCTTCCTTTTCATCTGTATACTCCGCCAGTAGTAGGTTTTTTATTAATATTTAGAAAGTTTGCCTCCAGCAGTACTAAAATGTGCATCAGAGGACAACAGTTGTTTACTGTGTTTGAACTGAAGAATCTCACCCAGGAGATCTCATTCACTTGAAGTTTACATCTCTCAATCTCGACTTGCAGAAAGAGATCGATGAATAACAATTGTCATTTCAGAGTTGCACCTCTCCAATTATTTATTTGGTTGTGTGTCTTCCCAGATGTACACGTAATTGGATCAGACACTGAAAACCAGATTGCCGGTTTTTAATGACAGCAAGCTCATGCCTCTTTATAATAAAAAAAAAAAAATAAACACACATATCCATCTGTAAAATGATAATGACACAAGAGCCCTCCCTCCCCCAAAAAAACAGTTAAAGTTAATTTATCTGCTTTAAGAAACTACATTGTATTCAGCAGACAGCTGACAGGTTACCCTTGGGAAGATCCACGTTTGGACATGACTCAAGATTTATTTTTTTTACCTCAAGCTGGCAGAGGCTACAAGTGTCACCCATACTAAAGCTGGCGAGTATTGAAGATGATGTTGAGTCTCCTTGAGAGAGTTGCGTCTACATTTGCTGCTCTCAGTGCACCTTCTGGCAGCCAGCCTGAGCTGCTGACTCCAGACACTTCTAAAACGATGGGTGCAAAGATGTGAAAAATCAACAGCAGCAGCAAAATTTAGAAATCTCCTATTACAGGATAGTTTTGGGAATCTGGAAGAGGGCTCCTCCTCTAAAAGCTGCAATGACCACTGCAAGCACATAACCCGAGTCCATAGAGTTTTAAAATAGGAAATAGTATCCCTCAGCATTTCTGGGTAGTGAGCCGTTTTCTCCAAATGCTTTCCTAAACGACTGGAGCATTAAAACTTTTCTGGCCTCGCATCTTCTTTTCTTGGCCACAGAAATCAGATGCAGAGAGAATTAAAGGAAAAATTATGCTAGTATTGCTAACAATTTTTTTTATTATTTATGAAAAGAAGTATTTTCTTGTTTTACTATTTATAATGAATTTGTGTATTATGTTTTCCTTTGCAGCAATGTTTCAGGAGAAAAAAGGCTTTTAAAAAATCTAATTAAAAGCTAGTATAAAATAGTTTGGAGCATAATCCTTTCCTCCTTGTGTTTACAAATATAAAACTATAAACTATATATAACTATAAAACATGTTCAGAATGGCTTTTTTAATAATATGTGTAAATAAAATCCACATAATCAAAACTTTAATGCTGAGAAACCTTAGCCTTAGCTATGTGTGGAAATGGCAGTAATGTTCAAGGAAATAATCAAATTAATCAAACCTTAGCTTCATGTTTTTAGGACGTATGTCAATCTCTTTGTCCAGAATTCCTTTCATTAGTAGGTCTAACCTATTAAATCTTCAAAAAGCATTGGCTACAAGAATTATAGAGAAGGGAAGGAAGTGTTTAAATTCGATTCGTTTAAACTTCACAGCTTAAATATTGCTAGTGAATTACAAGGAAGAACTTACCCTGTGCCTTGAGTATGTTACGTGTATGGAGAGTCAACTGATATCCAAGCAATAAAAAAAGTACTGAAGTGGGAGGATCAGCTTACAACATTGCTATGCCCACGTTGTGGTGCCAAATTAAGGATAAGTCACATTTAAAATATGACTTATGGTGGTTCGATTCATTCTTGAATTCCCTGTTAACTAATTACTGCTACCATGTTGTCAGACAGGTGGAGGTGTTTTGGAGTCTAAGGCACTAGTCTTCAGTTGTTGGTGTTAAATGTTTCATTGTTAGCAGCTGGTAAGGTTGCCTGTGTTGTTCATTGAACATCACTTCCAATCTGAATGCACCCATTGAAAACCCAGAAATAGAAAAACTGTACTTTCTTTCTCTTTGTCCCAGTTTTTACATTTTTATTTACTTAAAACTTTGATAGTATCAAGATGTGCTGTTTCCTGTTAACTGTACTTACATTGCACTTAAATTTCTGATTTCTGTGATGAGCGTAGTGAGCCAGTTACCTGAAGAACAAGAATTAGTAAAAGCATTCAAAGCATATTAGGTTTTCTTCTTTTTTTATTCTTGTTAGAGTTATGGCAAAATAAATGTCTTCTTTCCCATTCCTTTCTCTTCCTCCCTCTCCTTCTTTACTTAAATATTAGACCAGTCCAGTCTCTTACAACACAGCGTGGGTCTCTGTGAAATTCTTCCATCCTAGCATAGCTATATGGCCAATATGTGACCACATGGCTCTGATTCAGTACAGAGTCTTCACAAGAATTCTAGTCTTCCAAAAGAAGTAAGTCATTTAATGTAATGTTGAATATTCTGGTAAATCATTGTTCTTTCCCAAGGTGGGGGACAAAGTTGAAAATGTTTTCGAAGATTAGGGTCCACGCAGACCTCCAAGCTGAACTAGGATAGCCCTTCATTTTGCAGTTTTCCCCTGCAGCTTTTCCAGACTTCCTTAACGTCTCACCAGTCCCTTGTAAAAACCTCCCCTTCAGATGTTTGTTTTTACCACTTTGTGAGCCAGTGTTTTGCTTTCCATTACGGTTATCGCTGACCTGAAATACGAAAACATACTGAAAAAATTGTCTTCTTTCCCTGAATATATTATAAGCACAAGTCTTCATACAAAAAAGCAAGGGGAACGTAGTCTCAATGGCTCCAAACATTGCAGATCCTTCCCAATCAGAAACTGAGTGTCTTATCACCTGGAGGTAGTTGTGGTTGTGCTGATGGATGATCTCTCTTATACCTACTGGCAAAAGTCAGATTTCCATGGTTTTGGGCTCAGCTGCAAGTAAGCTGTTGTCTCTCCAATGTAAAGTGATTTCATATTACATTGGAAGGTGCTTTCTTCAGATGAAATGGGAATATTCAGGAGCAAGAGAATATTTGTATTGTTATGGGTTGTCAGCTATCTTTCATAATCCCATACTGGAAAGAAACTGGTTCTGAGGGAAGAGCATTTAACTTGAGTTTGGTGCATGCTCTGGAGAGGGCATGGGTATAGCAAAAAGAATCCTTAACCAGTTATTTGTCAAAAGCATCTTCTCCTATCATGATCTCCGTATGTCGTAACAGAGTCTGAACAAGGGCAAGAAACATCTTCTATCCCTGGCGAGCCTTCACTGAGGATAGGCAGTGTATAAACTTCAGTCTCCTCAGAACTAACCGTAGCAATGTGATTTGCCTGGGAAGAGACAGGGAACCCTTAAGAAAGTTCTCAAACAACAGATTAGCAGCATCTTGCCATTCTGGTAGCTATCTGCATGAACAACCTTTTTCTAATCCTCTAAACTGGATTTTGCCTGGATCTCACCACCCTTCCCCACCATGCAGTCACTGGGCCACATGCAATACTATTCTGAAACTTGGCGGTAAAATTTCAGATGCTCATTTGGCACTGTCTTTGCAGGGGTAAGCTCAGAAACCCACTGCTCTGGCAGCTTAGGAGGGGTTTAATGCAATATATGCCCCCCTTTACAGGCCTTTTCTCAGTTGAAAAAAAGAAATAGCTTTTTGTCCTACTAATGTTCCTTTCACATCAACCCCTGAGAGGATCCTTCAGAAAGAGAGTAGTGTGGAGAGTGTCAGAGAAGCTGCCATCATATGCTTGATTCATTTTTGTAATTGCACTTGAAGATTATGGCAATTGAGAGTTCTGAAATGTATAGATGAGTAGAAGGGAGAACTGAACATCCAGAGGCCAAGGCTTTTCTTCAGAGTATTTCCACTGCCTCTTTGTGAGCGTTGTTCTGATTCCTGAACGCCTGGTGTTTCCATAGCCCTTGTGATGACCTCTTAGTTTTTCGCCAAACCTCTTTTCCTAAGAAGAAATGCAGCAGTGTGTAAGCAATAAAGTTTTAGAATAAATTGTTTGTTATGAAGACAGTGAAGGGGAAAAACCTATACGGTAAAGTATGTAAGTAGAGCATCTAGCCATAATTCTGCTTTGGGTGTGAGAGATAATGGCCTATGTTTCAGTCGTAATAAAAATGTTCTATTAAGTTCTCTGAACCCATTGCAATGTGATAGAAAACAGCAAATGATGAAACAGTGCTTTGAGGGGAGCTTACACATTCAGCGAACATAAAATAAACATATTAAAATAGGAAAAAAACACCCTGGTTTCCAGTACTTATTGTTTTATCGCTTCCATCATGGGTATAGGATAAAAGAAAACTCTTACTTGCTTGTTAGAAGAAGAAAGCTCCTACTTGAAGTTCTTACTTGGCAGATGTCAGTTGAAAGCCCTGCTATGGAATATGCTGCAATGTCAAACTCTGTTGGGTAATTTTAGACAAATGTGTCATGTGTGACATGGAAATATGGCATGCTGTACATTAGTGATTTCCCAAGTGTTTGGATCAGGTAGTAATGTGCTGAGAAAGTGCTCTTTATCTCTCCACACTGTGTACTTGTATAGCAGTGGGGAAAGGCTTTTGGTAGAAATTACTTTAGTCAGAAAAAGAATCCATTTACAATATGTGCCTTCTAACATCTTTCAGACAATGCATTGTATTAAAGAGGCATTTTTTGATTAATGTTTTATAAACATTTTTCAGCATGACAGCTTAAAGTCCCTGTAAAATTGTAAATGCGTGCATAGTGCTCACTTCCATAAAGTCAAATGCCATCTCATAAAGTCTAGTTGGATCCTGTCAGTGACAGTGACACAGAATCAGTACCTTGGAGCATTAAAATTAATTTGCTTCATTTATATTACTGCAGTGATAGCTAGATGAAAAGAGTCCTATATTTAAATTATCTTAAAAATACCTTCAAATCTTTTAGGATTTTTTATTATTATTATTTTACAGTTAACTAAACGTAGCGAAGTGCAGCCTGATATTTTCATGGGCCTTTTAAGAAGGTGACTAAGAAACGTGAAGGTAGCCAAGGGGAAAGGGGAGGATGTGGGAGGTTATACTGGGTGCAAAGCTGGAGGAAGGACAAATAGCTTTCAGTTGTGCAGGCTACTAGTGACCAGGGCTGGTAAACCACAGCCTTGGAGCCAAACCAGAATACCCTGGAGCAATGGAGGGCAAAGAGGGCTGTCCTATAGCAGACCATAAGAGTAGTCCTCTCACTCTTCCTTGCTGTTGTTGAAGATCACGGATTAAACAGCTTTTCTCTTGCTCAGGTTTGCAAAGTTCTTAAGTGAAATGGGCCGAGTGAGGATGCAAACAGAGAGAAAAATGAGATGTACTCCTTGTCACAGGCCTAACTCATGCCTCTCAGTTGCGGTGGGACTGTGATTTTTAGTGCCTGCTGTACTTAGTGGAGCTTAGTGATTTTAGTGGAAGTACCCAAAATTTACACTGCTGCAAGCGAGCAGAATCAAAGGTCTTGGGAAGCAAAACCAAGCAGGCTGGAAGCATGGGAGTGGAGAAGAGGAGGTAAAAGGAGGAAGGGAGAAAATACAAACAGAAGAAGAGCCTCTGAATACCAGAGCCAAAGAGCAAGGAGGAAGATGGGAACACAGGGGACTACTGGTAGGAGAAACACAACCAAGGAAAGGAGAAGAGGGAGATTCAGGATAAAAAGCTGGGAATACCAATGATCTTGTTTGTAAGGAGTATTTGTGGGATGATCTCAGTGCTTCCTCCCTTCTGCTGCAGCTCTCTGTAGTCCTGGTCAGGTGAGGTGCTGTTTTCGCACCCAGCTGGGTACCACATTTCTCCTCTCTTTGCAGGAGGATGGGATACAACCCTGACTTGCAGTTGTCACAGTGTCTGGTCAGCTCTGACCCAGGAGTTGGACACACATACATGCAATAAGGCTGTTTAAAAGATTTTGGCAACTCAGCAGTTTGTTACAGCCCTACTTTGAGCAAAGCTGCCCAAGTTGGCACCAAACCACAGAGGAGCACTTTGTCATTCAGTTCTCAGGGAGGCAGATATGTTGGCAGAGGAGTTGAACCAAGCTGCTGGAAGCCTGTAGCTTCATAAACCGCAGCAACATGAATGGGTGTTTGTGGCATGAGCCTTCAGACCGTGATGACAGTCTTAAAACTTAACTAAAAGATTGTCTATAAACTGATAATGCCAGTGTTCCTCCTCCATGGTCAATCAAGATGAAGACCCGTAGAAGTCAGTCCAAATACCATGAAATGTAGATAAGCATGATTAATGGCTCTGTGAAAACAAAATTAAAAATCCTTACAGGCATTATTCTTTATACGTGTGAATGGAGCCTTAATGCTCCTGACGGCAAATAAATGCCCTAGTAATATTGGAGGGTGGAGGGAGGGACTGTGTACTTTGAGGAAACTTAAGACTAAGGTAGTGGTCTGGGTTTTAGTGTATGTGATTTGATCCTGTGCAAAATTTTATGGATCTTAGACTTAGTGTATCTATCATACCTCATTAGCACTGGAAGCAATATGCTATAAAAGATGAAGAAAAGAGGAGCAGACAGCCCAAAATAAAGATAAACACATCCATTTTGCTTAGCACCTTCGTTCCTTGCTATCTATCTGAAAGATTTAAACTCCTCTCACTCACTTTATTAGTTTCGTTATAGCTGCACCTGTTCATGTCACTACTGTTTCAGTCAGTGGTTCTGTTATAGCTTCTCTTAGTGCTAGTTCATAATCTCATCTTGCAAATGCATTACGGGCTAAGATTCAGCATACAGCATCAACGCAGGCATTATAACGTCACTTTTCTTCCTTTGATTGGGATTTGGTTTTCATTGTGTTTGTTGGGTTTTTTGTTTTTTTTTTCCCCAAGTGTTTTATTTATACATTAAAAAAATATGGTTATATTTCTTTTTAAGAGAGAGAGAAAAGTAACTATTAAAATATGTTTTTCCTAATTAGGAATTTGCATGAGTTTTATGTATTTGGAAAACATTAGCAGTCGTACTGATGCTTGCAGTTACTATGTATTGCTATGAAAAAGTTTAGACAACATTTTTAAAAATAAATAAAACCCATGCTGTTTTGTTTAGCTTTGTGGTAGTATTACTGACACAAGCATTTCTGACTGTAGTCTGTGGATCTTTGTCATTAAATATTTTCTGAGAGAGTTGCATACTAGCAAAGTTGGAATTATAAAAATCACAAGTGCATTAATAGGCAACAGGGCTTTTTCTTTCCATTGAACTAATGTTTACCTGCAAAAATGATTATTATTCCTTCTTTTCACCAGTTAGTTTTTCCTGGTAAATAAGAGGAACTTTAATTGCACATTAGTAGCTTACAGGAACCTGTTGTTGTGACATGTATTTAAACAAGCTGTGAATTAAGAACCTCTTTCCACCCAGTGATCTAATTATATTGTCACACTAATTACAGTATTTTGTATTTATATTTGACAACTTTAATTTTCTTTTTCTAGTTTACGGGAATAGCTTTCCTCTAGAGAATTTACCTTTTAGGCTGGAATTTCTCATCTTTTCTTTCAGAAAATATACAGTAATCTAAAGCATGTCTCAGTCGCTTTGGATCCATTCCGTTCACATCTCTGTCGTTAGTTTTCTGTGTGATCTTAGGCTAGTCATTTTAGTGTTCTCTGATTCTCTGTAGGAGTCCTGTTCAGCTTACTAAAGTGTTTTTGGATCTATGGATGAAATTGCACTACCAAAACACCAGGTGCTGTCTTACGAACATAAATATAGCATGTTCATAACTTGGGACTCTAGGGGGTTTTTTTCTGTGGTTAGAGAACAGAAAAGGACCCACAAGGATCAAGTTGAGATTTGGAAACAGGTAATAAAACCTTTATCTGTTTACAAAAACAGTATGATGGACATTTTAAAGTAAATTACACTCCTTAATATAATGCAAGTGCCCATTTAATTTCTATCCAAATACTATCTATTTGTAAGCTCCAGAAATTAATGTTAATAATAAGCAGCCCTATTGTGTGATCAGTCCATGGTGTTGTTTGGAAGGTAATTATAATATTGAAATTAAGCACGCAAGCCTTTATTTATTTGATTTATTCCTTCTCTGGAAATATCCACGTAAGTGAAGGCTACTAGTATGGGGACAAGATTGTTAGTGGTGTAATGTGATGAAGCTAATTAAAATAATTACAAGAAATAGTGCTGTGGAAACATTGTGATTTCAGCAAGCGTAGAAGTGACAGCAATAGCAGGGCACTGGGGGAGCAATAATATTCAACAAATGAGCTGTTTCTTCGCATAGGGAGGAGGCAACTTTCGTTAAGGGAAACCTGAAAGGGTGTTGAGAACAGAAATTTATTCAAGACATAGAGAAAAGTGTATGTAAACATGGCAACTTTGGCTGATCTGAAACATCTACTAATGGGGGAATGGAGGGCATGTGGCACAAAGCTCAGCTTTTTGTGATTGCTAAGAAAGGAGGCACACAGATGAGCTCTGTGAAAGCTGTAGACCGCTTTACTGCAAGGTTGATGCTGGTGGAAGATTCCTAGAATGACGTTTAAGATGAGGGATAAAATAAGGTGTGTTGTCAGGGGGCTCCTGAGGAATCGCAGCTGCTCTTGTTGGCGACTATGCAATTGTCTGGTCAAGCAAGACAGAGGTGGTTGCAAGTTTTGACCACGCCTATGCTTTGTGGAGCATGGTAGCAAAGTTCCAAGATTTAAACAGATAATTTTGAACAATAACATGTTCAAAGTAAACATAATCGGTTTCATTACTGTGAAACTAAATCAAATTTGATTTTCCATGTCACATCATCAGGTGGGATGATTATGCATGGAGATGTCTAATAGAATTAGCAGTGTTCAGTGCAAATTCAAGCTCTCATAAAATATGGCCCATCTCTAGCTCTTAACACTTCCTTATTCTAGCATCTACCAACTTCTGTATTCCAGCTGCTCCCTAACTCTTCATAGGCATGATCACTTCATATTGCTCACTCGGTTCACCAAACCTTTTCTCTCTCGTTCTGTATCTCTTGTGAAACATACAGGTAGAGCAGAGAGTTTTGCTCTCTAACACATGACCACTCGCCTGCAGAGTACTTGACTCTGCCTTGACTGCATGAATCAGGAAGGGCTGTCATTTGGGTATCACCAACTGACAGGGAGTATGCCAGGAAAACGCAACCCTCCTCCCATGGTGAACGGACTGAAGAAAGGTCACAAGCGGGAGCCAGGCAGGTTGGATGGAGGACAATCATGAAAACACAAAACAGAGCACAGTGAGAAGAAGTAAATAAGCAGTACAGAACGATGCTCATCAACCAAACAGTCAATGCTATAGCAGAATGTATTTTATATTGAGTCTTCAGCAGGTGTTTGACAGCTATTAGCATAATTAGAAAAGATCTTTTATGGCATTCCCCTACTCCTTCCTTTCTCTGCCGTGTATTTTTTTTTTTGTTCATGTTCTTCTGGTTTGTTTGGGTTGCCTTTTTAATATATAACTTCTGAGTCTTCATTTTGTTTGTTTTGGGGTTTATTTTTGGTGAAATGTCAGTGCAACATAAAATGCGTTTCTTTTATCTGGAGCTTGAAGTCTGAGGTGAGAGTCTGTCTCCTGTTTTTCTGCCTGCAGGGATCCCAATGCTGAAGATAGTATTTGCGGGTTACGAGCACCTGTCCTTAATTTCCGTCCCCTTACTCATCTATCATCCTGCTCAGATTCTTCTTGGCAGTTTGTTGGTACCAACAATAAAATCTTGGATGGTTTCTAGGCAAAAGGTAAGAATTACTGGTTTTGCTTTACAATGGAAAGTGTGCAATGAGGAAAAAAATACCTAAATGCATGTCTTAAACCCCTCACGTTCCTTCTTGGAGATACCATGGTAGGGATTTTTCTGTACCCTTACTTCCTTTATGACAGTGATAGTCACAGTAGTATCAAGTTAAAAATGCATCCATAAAGTTCATTTATCCCTCTTGGCTATTAAAAGGTTCAAATCTTGAAGTCAGACCTCTACGGTTAGTTCAAATTATGAATTCAGATTATGCCCAATAAGAATGGCTCCATCTTTAGATAATAATCAGAGCTTTGGATCTCCCTTATGGAGAAGTGCAAAGATCTGTCCACAGGCATGGGAGTTTGGGAAATCAGGTAAAATGAGAGCACTTTCCAAATTGAATTGAAGCAGGATGAAAACTTTTAATTTTTATTTTTTTTTCTACTTGGGTCACCCTTTACAATAGCAAGAAGTCTGCAGAAGACTGGGGCATCACATTTCATGCAAAATTATGGCATGGGATAACTTTTAGGACTATGACCGAGAGGTTTTTGCATCGACATCTCTGATTCAAATTATGCTTATTTCAGTATAGATTGAAGCTATTGACATCTAACAGCCGTTCTGTGATGTATATGAAATAATTGCAATGGTTTTAGTCAGGTTCTCAGAACAGTAGTAACCACCTCGCAGAAAGCTGGTCCATGCAGCTGATTTTAATGCTGTCTCTAATGTTCTGAGATAATAACGATCAAGGAGCTGTGGCAACTGCATCAGTCTTTGGCAACCATTTTAGGTGAAGGTTGAGACCTACTGCGGGAAGACCAGTGCCACCAGTAACCTCCATTCTCCACTCGTCAGTGCAGAATTACTTTTTTTTTTTTTTTTAATAACTTCCATGTTCCAAATTTTCAGTAAAACCCGACAGACTGCCATTTTACTAGCGTCACTCCCCTAACTTTGCTAACTTAAATGCTAAGTTCCCCAAATCAGTGATTTTTATGTGGCTCCATCTTTGGTTACCTGAATTGTAAAAAGCAGGAAAACTCTTAATTTTCACGAACTGGGTCAGAAATCAGACCGTGTTAAGATACGGTTATCTTAGCATCTGAACATGGAAATTTGAGATTCATCTGTCATTTCTCCATCAGTCTGAAAGTCATGATTTTTTTTAAATCAGAAATTACCAGGAGACATTACGGGTCATGTAAAGAAAATTCCATGCTATTCCTGCAGAAAGATAGCCTAAAGTTGACACTACCGGTGACAGAACTATCCCTGCAATGCTGGCTCCTCTTCAGCATCTAACTGCTGGCTGCTGCCAAGACCAGGAGTGGGGCTGGAACTCATCCAGACCTCCCTCATCCTCAGGGGTGGAAATGGCCTTTAGGGGCTGCTGTCAGTTGCTGCAAGTTAACACAGCCTTTAAACAGGGCATCAGAAAAGTCATCCAGTACTGGAGAGATTTACAGTTCACCAGCACTAGTTTCTTATTCATTAAGCATCAAATAAACCTCCTGTGTTAATCAGACTGTAATGCTACCGTAGAACCACTCTGGGGGATTGTTGTTCTGTTGCAGCAGTTTCTTCAGTTGGTCTTCTGTATTATTCACAAATGTTATTTTAATTACTCTTTGAAAAAAAATCAATGAGGTTGGGTCTGGTACAGTTATAATAAGTATAATAGAAGTGAATGTTGTGACTGGATAATGGTCTCCCGCTTTGAAAATAAACATGTCATCATCACCCTTGATGTTTATTTTCTATAAACACCTTGGCTTCATTTTGGCATCTCTCTTGCAGGGGGAGACGGTTATCCAGTCACAGTACTCAACTGCAGTGACATTCTTACTTAATTATGATAGTACATGTGATCTGGTTGTATGAAATTGAATTTAAATATTTAGAGGTTCATCTACACTAAAGTATTTCTAGTTTGTAAATATGGAAGCAGAATCTGCCAAACTACAAAGTTAAAAAATTGTTTCCCCAAACAAAACGTGGAATGATGTCTCTCTCCAAAGCCTCTTGCTGAATAATATCCAAAAGACTAATCTCAGACGGCTAGATTTAACAATAGTTAAATGCTGGTGTTGCTGAAAACTGGTGTTTCTGAGGGGAATATAGCCTATTTATTTTTAAAGGTTTGGATTTTTTTTGAGGGTTTACATTTGTGCTGGAGCATTTTTCAACCAGTGCTTACAAGCTTTAAATGTACAATATTAAAGGTTACTATCTACAATAGGAAGACCCATCAGACATCTTTGAGACTGAAAATCGCTTGTTTAACCAACCCCCCAGAAATTATAAGTCTGTCACTCAACAGGCAAATGCCAGTCTGTCAGGGCACTTCCCCCAAAAGGCTAGTGAAAACAGAGGTTCCAAATTTCAGGAATGTGCAAATTTCATGAATTCCACCCCCCACTTAGGCTAATTCATCCCGCATGAAAAAGCACTGGGGTGTTTTTGTTGCAAGCACACCAACAACAGCCATCCTTCACAGTGACCACATCGGTATAGAGGAGCAATCGAAAACCTAACACCTTATAAGCCTTTCACGTTTGCCTCCTAAATTAGAGAGGCTGCTTCCTGACAAACTGGAAGCACAGTCACCTATCATTTGAACTGAACTTCTGACACACGCTGAATAAATAGTTCAGCTACCATAGCTGGCCAGCCCTGCAGGGAACACAGAGCTGGACCTTGCCATCACATAAAGGCATGTGGTTTCCCTCCTCCTCAGTAAGAGTAGACTATAGCTACAAAGACATCAGGTGTCCCCTGGCATAAGTTCACCTCTGGACATATGGACTTTGGCTTATTCTTACCTTTTCTCAGAAAGGTATAAACATCAGAGGTGCCAGACATCCACCACTGCAGCAGTGACTATACTCTGAGCAGGCTTGGAGCCAGATGGAAGGAGGCCAGGGAACACAAAGGTGTTGGCAGAAATTTTCTTCGCAGTCTTCCCCTAAGTGGGTCAGAAGCTCTAGTACCTGTGCCACAAGTGGTCTGAGTGGGGTCCAAGTAGTTGCTTTCTTAAAAGACATCCAAGACCCACCTCTGCTTCCTTGACTGGCACTGTAGCCATATTGCTTGTGGTTGCCCTGCTAAGGCTATCCGTATATGAGGAGGTTGTGATGGGCTACCAGAGATAAAAACATCACCACAAACCCCAGAATAGCCTGTCAGCTGCGTGCTGACTCCTCACTCAGCCTCCCAGAAGTACACGCAGCATTTTGTTGCCTCTTATAAATAAAAATCTTGTCTTGCGCTGTCGGTTGTCTTTTAAGAATGTAAAAAAGTGACTGTTTTGTTTACTGTTCACAGGCACAGAAGTTAACCAGGCAGCCCAAAGCACCCGTGAAGGTATAATTACGGAGATGGCCTGTGTCACAGTGAATGTATATATGTACTATACTGTACACACGGACAATTGAGACAACTGGGTATTTGTGAATGTTGCTTCGGTGCATATTTTATTTTTTTAAATATATATATATATAAAAGATACCGGTTAAGTGCCTTACAGATGCATTTTTGGCAACTGCATTGTTTCCAGAAGCCACTTTGTTGGTTACTGCAAGAGGTTGTACAGTATTTTGGAGTCCTTTAGTTTTTATTTTTCTAACTGAGTGAATGGTCATGACTAACAGCTGTTTCTTCCATTGCCCCTGCTTTGAAGCCAGGGTGCACCAGCTGTAAGTCTCTGTCTTAAACTAGCCAAAAGGACCAGAAGCCTATCCCACTGCTGGCGTATCCTGGGGAAGAGCTTTCTGAAGGTTTATTTTCCAAGATTGACTTGAATTTCTGTGTGACTCTGTTACACTCCCTAGTCATATGACTGTGACATGCCTTTTTCTTCTGAGTTTGTGTATACTCAGCATGGGGCCATCCATTGGATAGAAGCTGAGAAGCATGAATTATTTGCATTTGTTGACACAGTTGTCTAGACATTCCTTCAAAGTTAATGGTTTCTCAAGAAAATTCTTTCAATTCCATTGTATGATATTGTGCCATTGTATATCTTAAATGCCTCATAAGCTTCTTCAAAGAAATGGTCTGGTGCTTGGGTTATGAGTGAAGTATTTGTGTTTGCAGCTAGGAGATCTTTTATAATTTACCCCTGAAGAACACAAATTTTTGTTATTTCTTTTTTCTTTTCCTTCCTCCAGTGCAATGCACAGAGATCTGCAGTGACAGAATTTAGGATGCTAATATTGAAACAGAGCCTTTATTGTAGGAAGCCAACCTACATTTTCTATATTGCTGCATTGGTAATGAGTAATAGCTTGTGGGGACAAGTAAGTTGACAATTTTTTGGTTTTTTTGGCAATTAAAAGGATCCTTATAGTAACAGAAATGCTATCTTAGCTAATTTGACAATCGGTCACAACTTTTTAAAAAATAAAATGTTACTCTTTTTAATAAACTTATACTAAAAAAGAATACAATATACTATTTCTAAGAGGAGCAATGAAGAGAAAGGAACACAGGCATATATTTAAACATATAGCCAGCACTGCATCTTGTCTGGGAGATTAAGATTTCGGAAGCATACTCTAGTCCAGACTTCAAGGTGTACCCATCTGCAAAAACCGTGCTGGCAATTGAGCATTAAAAGGAAGGAAGGAAATAGGTCAAACTGGGATCGATATAAATGCAGAAGTTTCACATGTGTCATAATTAACATTGCAGTTAATGGTGTGACTGAGTGCAAACACCTAGGAGCAGATCTTTAGCAGGTGTAAATTATCGCAGCTCTGATAAGGCTATAGCCATTTGCACAAACTAAAGATCTTTTGTATGACCACAGGCATGTGAAATTCATATCCTTTTGCCTTAGTGAAAAAAAATCACGTTTGGTTTACCTAGTCTGTTATTTCTAGTCCATTATTCCTGTGAAGAACAGGAAAGTAATCTGGTACCAATCATCGGTGCTTTACCTGATGGACAGTCAGTCCAAGACTGCTCTGTTGCCACCTGTGTGAGAAACTACCAGGACCTGGCAGCATCTCCTTGTTCAGAATTGTCACCACCAATAAAATGACCATGTAACAAAGGTACGTGAGGCGGCAACATGCTGAATTCTTTCATTCCCTGGAGGGGGGATGAAGCTCTGCGCACTGAGCAGGCAGGAGGGCTGAGGGACACTGGCCACCGCCCGTGTCCCCCAGGGCCACGCTCTCTCCTCACTAGCCAGTGATGCAAAGGGCAGCGGGCAGAGAGCTCACAGTTTTGATCAGCACATCTCCATGCAGCATAGTCAAGATCCACCAACAGGCCAGCCTGCAAGGTAATGGGAGAGAATAGCATGCGCGTTCTTGGGCCAAATTCAAGGTTCCCCTTCCTTGAGCATGCTAACCGGTAACTGGCTCCATGTGGGAAGAAATTCCTTTGTCTGGGCTTAAAGACCCTGCTTGCAGCAGAGAGTCCAGACTCAGGACAGTTTATTTTTGTTCTGTTTCCATAAACCTGAACTTTCAGAATATGTAAGAACTTAATCCCAATCCCACTGAAATTGCTGACGTTTTCTGTTGGTTTTGAATGGCAAAGCAACTGGCCCAGAAGGAGTGCTCGCTTTTTTTAAATGTATAGAAAGAGTTCAAGCATACAGTAATTTACTGTGGTTGTGTCAATGCTAAATAGTCAGAACACTGCAAGTACCTTTACGGAGCTACCTCTACGTACTGAACCTCCGACTTTCAGTACATCCAACAACTTGCTTGGATTCCACTGGATGCATCCTTTTTCCTTTGTTAAATTTTTTCTTCATTTAAGAATATTTCAAACTGCTTTAAGACAGAGTTTTGTTAGAGCCTTTACAAAGTCCTTGTTGATTGCTTGGGGCAGCCTAAATATTGTGTATGAGTGTTGGAGGTGTTGGTCTAAAGGGAATACAAAGCAAAACTGAAATACATATATTAAATCCATACTTAATGAAATTTAATTATGCATATCAATTCTGTTATGTTTAAAGACTGTTAAGATGTTTGTTTTATGACTTGTTATTTTGCCTATATGTCTTTAATAAACAGAATGGTTTTGAATTTAATCTTGTTAATAGGTAAATAAGGTAAAATTACTTTTCCTCTAGGTCAACTTTTTACCTCTGTTACCTATGTTTTGTTCTTTCGTGGGTAAGCTTTTAAGCTGCTTGTTCTTTAAAAAAAAATAAAATCCGTGAACTGTACAGAAATATTTTATGAACTAAACTTGGGTTAGAAAGTCCTCGGAATACTGCAAATTATCATCAACTGAAAATTAATTCATTGAACTCCACCAGGTTTTCAGTAGAGGGTTTGAACAGTTCTGAACCTTTTCAACTTCCTGGCTTTAAATTTAACTGAGAGGTATCTGGTATTGAACATAATCGGGCAAAACTGATGGCAGACGAGAACTTTGTCTGTGTTAAAACATAAGGATTTTCTTGACCATCAACACTTCTTACCTTCTGCATATCTATAATCCCATGTAATGATAGCAGAGGAAAAAAAACGCCCAAACAATAAAAGAGCACTTCAGACGTCACAGGGAATGTTAGCGCTTTGTGTTGAGTTACTCAAACATTTTATTTCCCTTTTTGCTCACTAAATTGAGAAGCTTTTGATGACCCCAGTAATAGGTCCAAGATAAATCATTTTTTTATGTAGTTAGAATCAAAATTGTGGTTGTGTTTTTTCTTCTATATCCTCTAGTTAGTGCGAATAGGTTACACGACAGAAAAGGCAGTCTCAGCAGAAGCTGCGCAGTTGTGCTTGTTCACAGAGCAAAAGGCGAGTAATCCAGCAGTGTGGTTGTACAGAAGTCGTCCTCTACGTTATTCTGGCAGTCAGGGAAAGAGGAGCTGTTAGTTTTATTTGTGTACGGTTTTCTGTGGAAATACCTAGACAGCAGGAGGTTAGAAGGCGAGATGAAATATTGTCTGTCTACAAGCACATTTATTTCTGTGCAAGTGCATATGTGCATAAGAGATGAGCAGTTATATACGTAGAAATCACCAGAAAGGACCAAGTCCCTTGTATACTTTTTTTTGCAAGACTGCATATTGAGAAAGAGCTACTTTTTTGATGTTATTCTGACATTAAAAATGAAATTTCAGACACTGCATTGTGTTTTGTATTGAGCCATAATCTCATACAGAACCTTTACAGCAGATGATTGCAGCACTATATTTGTAAACTGTAGACTATTTTGCACTTAAATAGATGTTGATGCATTTGGGAATTACAACACAGTAAAGGGCTAAATCATAGTTTCTCCATTTTCTTATAATCCATATGCATTTATATTACTATTATTATAAAGTGCCAGAAACACATACAGTCCCTTGCAAACACGTTAAGTAGACAAGAGACTAAATTCTGCCCTCGGTTACACTTGCACATCTCCAGTGAAAGGGCTGTTAAGCTGCAGAGCGATCTCCCTGGGGAAGCTGTTTGAAAAGCCCTGCCATTGTTCTAACAAAGCTCCGTGATAATGTAACACATGAGGACAGTAAATGAATAGTATTTTACTTTAGATTTAATGGCCTGCCCTTTCCAGCATCTAACAAACCAAATCCCTTTCGTCCCTATTTCCGTGGGTAGCCCCAGTCTCCCAGACCAAAACTACAGCATCGTATCAGAATAATGGCAGAAGAGGGAGGTTGTGTCCTCTTTGCTGTTTTCTTGCTGAGACCATGTTATCAATTGTCATCATTAGACTGTGACTTCTTTGAGGAGGCATTTTGGATTAAATCCTTCGAAGTTTTATGTGTACGGTTCCTGTAAAATTCTCATTCAACAGAGAACACCTTGCAGGATGGTAAGTAATCTTCCGGAGTTGCATGCACAAGGTCTGTCCGATGGCTTTAGATGTGCAGGACCGGAGAAAGGAATGCCAGGAAACGCAGGTGCGAGGCATTGCTGCAGGCGGGTCTGCCTCATGCTGGCATCTAGAGCTGTAGCAGAGGTCATGGAAGCAGCCTCTAAATTGTTCTCTTGCCAGAAAGGTGGAGAGTGAGATCTTCAGTGAGAAGTGAAATTAAATTTGTTAGTGATTAAAAGGACAAGAGAGATGTGTTGGAAGCAATTGGTGCCAATGAGGCCTCTCGGCTGCTCCCCTAAGCAAATTGCAGTCTCGGTGGAATATCAGCTTCTCAGTCCATCAAATTGCAGTAATCAAGTCTGGAGCTGATGGGAGCATGAGTCACCACTTAATTTGCTCATCAGCGGAGGCCAAGTTTTCAAAATATTTTTAGATGCGTTTCCGCAGAGATTTCTGCCAGCCGCTGACCTATAGAGTGACAAGAAAATGAGCAATAGCCGCTGTTGAATCAGGCTCTGCTCCCTGCCACCTACCCTACGCGCTGCAGGGAGGGCAGGGAGATCGAAGGCCTTCGGCATTGCTATGCAGAAAAGAGCCCCACTGAGTTGATCCCATCACCTGGATTTGTTAAGTAATAAAATAACCTGTTAATTCTTAGGCTATCTAGTAGGTTCAAATCAACGCTGACCCTGCATTGCTAGCCCAGACCAGAAGCAGGCGTGAGATTATGAATTGATTGTGGTCCTTGCTCAGAGAGACGGCCGATACCAACCACTGCAGCACGCAGAAGAGGCCCTGCGTCTCCCAAGGATCCTGTGCTGGTACGTATCGTCCTCTCTTTACCCGTGTTAAAAGTTGCTGCCTGGCACAACCATTTTTCACCCAGTTAAGAAAGAAAAGAAGCCTCTTTGGATGGCATCCTCTGTGGGTGGGCTCCGTCTAGTATAATTGTAACAAAAATCAAAGGCTTGCAGATGTTAGCATGCTAATATTTGTCCATCTCTGTAAGAGAAAGCTTGCTATTTATGGTCAGTTTTCTTATGAAACAGTTCCAAATTCTAAAGGAAATCAGCTGTCTTAAAAGGGAAGAAAATGGCCTGCCTCGAAGGAAGGACGATTTCATTGATAGGATTAAAAAAAATTATGGAGGTCATGTGAGAACTGGCCTTTTGCCAGAAGAATTGCAGGAAATAAAATTTGAGAGTCCCGTGACAATAATTGGGTATGAAATTGTATTGACAAAAGCTTTTGCAGTTCTGTGCTCCCTCCGTTTCTTAGCGTTGTGACTGCAGTCCTTCCCCATCAGTGTCCTTCTGTTTGCCGCGCAGCCCATACCCAAGATGTTACAGCCTTCTTATTTCCTTGTGACTTCTCCATGTAGTTTTGCCACTTCTTGTCACCAGTGTTTGATGAAATAAGTGATGAAATGTCTTTTTTTCATATCTTCAGCCTAAATCCACCCCCCCCCCTTTTTTTTTTAAACTTCTCCTATTTAGCTGTCCCTGACTGAACCTGTTGGTGTCATCACCGAGATGATGCTCTCATCTGCCTGGAGAGCATCTCTAAGAAGATGCTGTCTTCTTAGAGACCCCATCCCGCAGCAGCATGACAGGATAACTGTGACCGAGAAACCAGGGCAACTTTCCAAGATGCTGCTTGGGGCAGCAGAAATCAGCTTTTTGTGCTGGCACAGAAGAACTTTACCCATGCGAATTATGGTTTTCATGTTCCTCGTTAGGACTCGCAGCTCCCCTGGATGGAAACATCCGCATGCACGCGGGCCTGCAGCTCGCCGCTGTATCCGTTATAGTCACTGTTGGTCCTTTGGGCAATCCAGTATTACTGCATGATACATTGTGCCACGTTCTTCAGCAAATTCTTGCTTGTTCTGTTTCATAATGTTGCTTTAAATTAGCAAAATTGTGGGAGAACCTCAATATTTTTCTTAATAAAAATGCCTATTTTTTCCGTGAAATATTTTAGACCATTTTTTTGCCTGAAAAATTAACTGTAATTTCCAAACAGTGGTTCAGGACTAAAAAAGATGCACGTACGGTATTTGGCTCACGCATTCACTCTGCCCTTTCCTTAAAACATACACGCAGTCTTTCGGGTGCCTCACAGTGAGTTGCCTAAAGCCCCCTTTAGAAAACTGCTGCAACATCTGTTTAGGTCCAATTCCCTGTTAAATAAGATATATCCCAGAGGCATAATAGCGCACTAAAAATAAGAGTATGACACAATTTCAGGCAGCTAATATGCTAACTGTATTTGATGCGGCTCACGGAGCGTTAATGTGGGAAGCCTGTATCTTTTCAGCTCGGCTGTCTGCGGGCATCACGCACAGATCTCTTGGTCGGAGCCGAATCCCAGGGCCGCGGGAGCAGCAGTGTGGGAGCGGTACTTCCCCAGGGCAACGGGGGGTTTGCCACCCTGCGCTCACAAAATCCACTCTTTCTGGCCCCTCCAAATTTAAAAACATAGCTGAGCTGTGATAACGTGAGGTTTTGTGTGAGACAGGGGAACAGAAGCGAAGCGCTGCGGTCTGCGGAGCCTGACTTTTATCGTGTTTCTGATCAGGTAACACATATTTGTGATGTGTAACACTAACGTGTAACCTCTCTGATTATAAAGGGCATGAAGTATATAGCTATACTATCACATACCAGTGTTCCCAAATATTCTCATTTAACTTATCTATGGAGACATTGTTTAAAAAACATGAAAACTCAAGGGTACCAGTTTTTTGGAAGACTTTTAGGTAGCTTTTTGTTTGTTTTTTTTTCTTAAGTAAGGTGCATATTACATACAGAAAAACTGCTCTCCATGTGTAACAGTATGTATATTAAATCCTTATCTTCTGTGTTCTATAATTTAATATTTTACATATTACGAATGTATTTTGCTCATCTAGCTTTTTACTTTATAAACAGTAAACTCTCTGCTAATTCATCCCGTTTCAATTTTTAGCTTTGGTGCATACCTAAATATGCTCCAGCGTATTGCAAGCAGCAGCTTTCTATGTTTAAAAAAATTAATTTATTTTCAATCCTAGTGAAAATAAAACAAAATTTAGTCTGTTAGGATGGCATGGTGGTATTCTTTGAATAGCTGCTGCTTGGAATGTGTGTGAAATTTTTTTCAGAAGCCCCGGTTTATTGTCTTAGCAACAAAATGTTTGCTCTGAACAATCCCAGAAGCACAATACATTAGCAGAAGGAAAAGAGTATTTATGGCCAATAATTCAGCTGTTATAAATTGTGACTGTAAAGAAAGAAAAAAGGGTTCCTTTTTAAAAACTTGCTGCCAGATTCTGGTTTCAGTGATGCTGAGTAAGGTAAGTGATGTTCTTTTGATTAACAGTCAAGCCTTGAGTGGTTTTCTTTTAAAGAAGACTTTATTAAGCTTTTTTTTTCCAAATTCATCTTTTTTGTTCTGTTTTGAACGGACTTCCACCCGAAGAAAACTCTCAATGACTTTCTAGCCTACATTAAATTCCCACTGACAAACAGACGAGAATTAGTGTTAATTTGCTCCAGAGAGAACTAATAGGCTTTGCCAAATAAATCATGCAGATCGCCAAGTGCGCTATTCATCTCTTCTGCGTATTAGTGCTTAAAAGTCATGATAGTTGTCCTTTAAAAATCAAAAGTCAAATCGGTCCTTTGACTTGAAGTGAAAAATTTGGACCGATGGTTGGCTTGGGCCTTAACTTTTGTTTGTTTGCAGAAAGCGACAGCGAGCTGGATTCTGAGCTTCTAGGGCTCACCTCGTTTGTTCCTTCACCGTGTTTTGATGTTCCTGCCTCCTCGGCTTCAACAGGGACTTGGCAGCGCAACCGCAGCCGGAGACTGGAGGTAACTGGTGCGTTTCCCCGCCCAGTATCACAGGAGACTGGAGGTAACTGGGGTGTTTCCCTGCCCAGTATCACTGGCAGCCCTAAGCCTGTGGAGATTGGTTTGTTTCCCTGCCCAGTATCAGGGACTGCCTGAAACCTGCAGAGACTGGAGGTAACTGGTGCATTTCCCTGCCCGGTATCACGGGAGACTGGGGGTAACTGGGGCGTTTCCCTGCCCGGTATCACAGGAGACTGGAGGGAACTGGTGCATTTCCCTGCCTGCTAACGGGAGACTGTGGGTAACTGGTGCGTTTCCCTGACAGTATCACAGGAGACTGGAGGGAACTGGTGCATTTCCCTGCCTGCTAACGGGAGACTGGAGGTAACTGGTGCGTTTCCCTGACAGTATCACAGGAGACTGGAGGTAACTGGTGCGTTTCCCTGCCCAGTAACAGGAGACTGGGGGTAACTGGTGCGTTTCCCTGCCCAGTAACAGGAGACTGGGGGTAACTGGTGCGTTTCCCTGCCCAGTAACAGGAGACTGGAGGTAACTGATGTGTTTCCCTGCCCAGTAACAGGAGACTGGAGGTAACGGGTGCGTTTCCCTGCCCAGTAACAGGAGACTGGAGGTAACTGGTGCGTTTCCCTGCCCAGTAACAGGAGACTGGAGGTAACGGGTGCGTTTCCCTGCCCGGTATCAGGCACTGCGCAGCAGCCGCCGGCTTTCCAGGGGCTCCGCCTCGGCCCTGTCACCGGGGGAGCCGCTGCCTGCCCACCTCAGAGGCGCGGGTCCCGGCCGAGCCGCCCCTCGCCGCCTCACGGCGGGTCCGACCCGCCGAGCGCGGCCCGCGGGGAGCGGCGGTGCCGGGCGCGGCCGCCATGGCCGGGGCAAGGCTGCCCCCTGGCGGCGGCGCGGGGCCGGGCGGGCGGAGGCCGCGCTCCCCCCGGGAACCCTCTGCCCGGCGGCGGCCGCCTGCGCCGCTCTGCCTCCGCCGCCCGCTGCCCGTCAGCGCGTGTGGTGCGTGGTGTTTGCGCTGCCCTCGGCGCCGGGAGTTGCTGGTGACACTGGAGTTGACTGGGTTAAATGTTCTTCCGCGTCGGGCCCCGCGTTTGCATAATCGGGATCAGCGAGTCACGTCTTCTGCCTTCCCCTCTCCACCGGCAGCCAGCCTGGTGCCTTTGGTACCTGGCCGTCGCTTCCTAATGCACATCAACAGCCGCTGATGTACAGCGAGGCTGATCTTTGACTCGCCTTTGAAATAGCGACACATTTTCTCTACAACAAATTATACTTTGACACTAGAAGGTGGCAATCTGTAACGGATATTGCAATCTGAAGATTCAAAGCGACTATCTGTGATCTTTGTCCTCAGCCGAGTAAGCTGGAGTCTCTCTTCCCTCCTACACGTTATTTGATTGTGGGACATAACCTTGGGATGTACTAATAATCATTAGTCAGAGCTGATACATCCTTTATGGGCCTGCCCTGCTGGGGAAGGGAGATGTTCTCCAGAACAGCAGTAAATCAGCAAAACATGCACTTAAATATACAGTAAAATGTGGTTTGAGACATGATCCCTCGTACATCATATAACAAAACACTTTGCTGTGAGAGTCACACACGCGCTAACAAGGGAAGAGGGGGCTGCTGTGACGAGACCTGCGAAGGGAAACGATTCGGTGGTGGGAGGGAGCAGGGAGAGAGCCCTCCGCAGCTCTTGGTCCCAGGGCAGTCGTGAGTCCCCAGGTCCTTCTCCGCCCTCTGGTAGGTGATGTGGTGCCTTGGAGGTGCTGGCGGGAGAGAGCAGGGGAAGAAAGGAAGGGAGCCCCGCGGAGCTGCCCGGACACCGTGGCTTTCAGACGGAGCCTTCTGGCCCTGGCAGGGGCAGCAGAGGGGGCCCAGTGTGCCAGGAGCAGTGAGGGGCCTGAGCTGCTCTTCACCAGCTGGGCAGGTCGGGGCACTCCGTTGTTGGTTTTTGCTGGTAAGCAGCTCTCTTTTTGCAGCTGAATGGTGCAGGAATCATTAGAGCATCTTTTTACAGGCATTTCTCGTTGTTGAAATCTAAGTGAATAAATAACACGTGCATCTGCAGCTCCGCCAAGGAGCTGGCTGAAGCAGGGGCAAGCCCTCAGGGCTGGGGGGAGAGGACGAGCCCTCAACCCTCAGCACGGCAGCCCAGGCGCCATCTCCCCGGGCTGTTTGCTGGGGGATGTGCCGAGTGTGTTGCTCTCTGGGTTCCTGGCCTTGCTGCTGTGCCTGCCTTGGTTCGTGTGGGCTGAAGGAGTTGCAGAAACTGTGCCAAAAGGGCCGGCCGAGCCGCCCAGCCAGATCCCCGTAACGCCTGGGGCCTGTCCCCACACTGCGCTGGGGAGGGCACTGCCTCTGCTGGGAGCCTGAGCTTGCACATCCCCCATGTCCACGACAGCCGGGCCCACAGGGCCCGGTGGCTTCTCCTTCGGAGCTGGCAAAATCAGCGCACGTTTGGCTTTTTTACTTACTAGTGACAATTCCACCAACGCAGGAAATGTCCGGGATGACTTAACCAACCTTTGGCCCAACTGTGTTGCTTAATGCAGCCGCTCCGCCTCAGATTTAGTGCCACTAACGTATTGGAGGGCTGCCATTCCCTGCTAACTGCAGTGGGGGTGGGCGTCTTTAATAGGGCAGATGCAGCATTGCAGGAGACAGCATCATCCCTGAGGCACAGAGGGAAGAGATTTAAGGAAGGGCTTGGTGATGGGCAAAACCAAAGTGATTTCAGATACTGTGGAAAAGCAGTAAGAATCATCGATGGTGTTATATGCTCAACATACGGGACTGACAGTTATGGGGCAGTGGTTTATATTTTTGTGGAGCAGAGGGAAAGCAGGAATCACAGTGATGTGAGACGGGAAAATGAGTATGCAAGTAAGGGCATGCCCGTATGCAAGTAAGCTATTTCTAAATTTTGTATTTTTTCATTTTTAGTTAGGATAGCTCACACATTGTAGTGGGATCAGAAGATTTAAGCCACGGGAGTTTTCACTGCCAAAAGTGCGTTTGATGCCTGTTTGGCTGGTGGGGAGACAGAGTCAGGGTAGGTGTGCGTTAGAGCTGAGTGTGAGCTGTATTCCACACCTTTGGTCAGTAATTCTGACCCAAAGCCCTGTCACTTTGCTGAGGGATGGCAGCTTAACGTGGGCCACAGATGGCTGCAGCCTGACCCGCGCTGGAGGAACTGAGATCCCCCGGTTCCAGCAGAATGTCTGTGACGAACACAGTCGTGCATCTAGAAAGGGAAACAAGGCAAGTCTTTCACTTGTCCCTCCAGTAAATATTAGAATGGTTTGTGCCTTTTTTTTTTCCTTATTCTGTCATTTTTTTTCTCCTGAATCTGTTCCAAACGTGAGCAGAGATTAATTTCCATACAAGGCGAGTTGCTTAAGAATGGGGGGGTGTTTGAATGGTTTGCCTTTTAATAAATTAATCAGTGCTTGTGTTTTTAACAGCCTTAAGAAGAGATAAAACCTCCATCCCTCTTGTCATGGCAACTACAACAAACGAAACATCATTCAGAAGTCAAGAAAAAAAAAACACAAGCACTTTAGGTCTCAGCCAAGTCCGCAAAGTAGCACAACTCATTACTAATTCAAAGGAGCCGTGTCCCTCAGAGCTCACCATTACTGGTTTTACTACTAATAATACTGGAGCTGCATAAATTTAACAGAAGGCAGAGTCTGGCAGAAGGCAGGGTGGTGTTGAAGTGCTGCTACCCTAATCAAACATCTCCACGAGGCCTTCCCTTGCGCTGGTCAGGCGGGCAAGAAGTGGTGCTGGGTCACGGGGAAAGGGCTGGGGAAAGGAAGGTTACGGTGTTAAGGCTGTACCAGTTTGGTAACATTAAACCTAGAGAGATAGCGGAAGAGGCCATAGGTATTTGTAATTTATTCATAAACAGCTATGCTGTCGTAAGAAACTTTTTAAAATAATATGTGATAGTTCTTTAAATATTTAAGAGTTTGTTGACCTATTTTCTCAGTTAATTATTGGATTTATTTTTTTTGGCTGCATTAACACGGGCTTGAATGCAGCCTGCTTTAGTCGCTACACAGCTCAGCTACACTGGGTTACAGAAACGTGATTTCTTTCTAAAGCACATGACATAGGAGAGGAATGCCATTGTGTCTAGACTTGCACTTAAAAACCTGTAGACTTCCTAGTAGGTAGTGCTCAAGCTCGACTTATTGAACATAAACCCATTCACCTAGCATCCCTTTGAGTCCTGAAACAAATGTCTTTTCAATTCCAGCACCACCCTTGCTTACTCTGCAGTGGAAGCGCCATGATGTGGCCACCCCTCTTTTCAAACTGCCATGGGTAAGACCATGAAGCTCATCTCTGCAAGCTGCGCTTGTGAGTACACTTCTTTTCTCACTCATTTCTTTTTGCTCAAGGCTCTCTAGGCCTAGAAGTTAACTCGATAGAAATTTGGCCACATGTGTAGTGCAAAGCATCACGTCACTGATCGCTGTACAGTGGCGTGGTTGGAAACCAGCTCTTTCTGAGCGCTAATAGAAGGTGCTATTAGCAAAAGCTGCACCACGTTCATCACGCTGTAGGGGTTTGAACAGGAGAACTCGTCTATGTCCTACCTGTCTCCTCTGAAGACAATGGCAAGGTAAGGGAGGACCTGAGAACAGAACTGTTGACTGACTATCAAGCATGAAGATGGCCAGCTAGTTGGAGATGGTCACAGGGCCCTCCTGACAAAGGGGGGAAGTTGTCACCAGGAAGGATGTGTGAGCCATCAGGGTCCCGTCATTATCTGCTTAGCTCGGGGGGAAATTGCTGTAGGCTGCGAAATAAGCTGCAGCACCAAAGTTTAGGTCTGTCCCCCGTAACACAGCTTGGGGACCATCTGAGTCCCTCCACCCTAGAAAAGGACACCAGAAGGGGGGATTCCTGCTCTCTGAAAGGCTCTAAAATGTACATCTCAAGAGGATCGATATCAGGACTATTTCTGTCTCTTTCAAAGCTGCAGTAAAACAAACCTTTACCCTTGCTGTCATCACCTCTCCTTCTTAGAAGGTGTCAAGGATCATCATGTTTTCCGAGGGCTGTTTTAGAGGCCTCCTGCAGCAAACCACACGTTCGGAGAGAAGTTTGCACAAACTCAGAGTACGAGGATGCTGTTAACTTTCCACGCAGCCTTTGCTGGGGATCTCCAAAGTGACCTGGGAAGGGTACTTCTCAGTGCGTGTTTCTGCACAGAGTGTTACTGAGCTGACTCGAAGTAAAAGACCCAGTAAATGCTGGCTGTCAGGCTTCAACAAGCTCCCTCATCAGGTGCAAATGGACAGGAAAGGTTTTCTTCCATTTGCACCTGATGAGGAGGCATGTTTCTCCCCCAAAAGCTGGTGTCCGCCACCCTGTGTTTCATTCCCGTAGATCAATTCAGCGTTCTTTGGATCAATGTTCTCCACTAATGAGTTATTGCTTTTTATTTTCAAATTGAAACTTAAAGTCTACCGGCAAGTATTTTGTCATCTGAGAGATACCAAGTGCACAGAATCAAACCTGTAAGCTCCTAAATGGGAATGGTTGGGTTTATATCAGGGGTTTCTAGTTCCTAGAAAGAAATATAACCCTAGAAACTTTTGTTGAGATTAAACAGGAGAGGATACTACAGTGCCGAGGAAGAATTTCTATTTTTGGCTATACCCTTAAGGCAATAGAGGAAGCATATGTCATGGCTGCAGTGACAGCTAATGAGTAGATATACAATATTAATTGCGGTAAGCGTAACATACCAAACAATCTATCAACTTCTATTTTCTTAGCAGCTGGAGCTTAGATACTTTTGCCTAACACCTCTGTCTGAACTGGCTGCTTCGAGTTCATTTACCTATGTGGTGGCACATAGAGGAACTACCCCACCACTTCCTACACCCTGTGCTCTGCAGTCCGGGCTGTTTCCACCTCCACCGGCCGGCATAGCCCTGCTTTCGGCGTCGCAGAGGTTCAGATGATTGTCTTCTTCCCGCTGCTTGAGGGGCTGACCCAGTTGTACTCGGCTTGCACCAGCACGAAGCTGTTCTCCCGGATCTTTCGGAAGTGCATCACCTCCCCGTTTTCTTGGATGGCGATGACGTCGGGGTCCGGCTCGCTGAAGGAGACCTCTGTCCGCTTGTGGCAATGCTGGGCACAGACACAGCGCACGGCAGCTGCCAACGCCAGGCCCAGGGCGGCCGTGCAGACCAGGAGGATGCCGAGTTGGGCTGCTAGGAGTCGGGTCCCTCTGCCGGGGTCTTCCCCCTTCCCAGGAACAGCAGATTTGGGAGCTGGTCTGGTCACCCATGGCAGGGTATTCCCACCCGCCGCCGCCTCCTCCTCCTTCTCCTCCTCGTCCCTGGCGTTTGCCACCTCTGGCTGCGGTGCCAGCTTTCTTTCTGCCATTTGCCTTGAAGCCGATGACAAATTGCCAGCAGCGTCAGCATCGCCAAACCAGGCCGTTGTCACAGCGGCGTCACCCCGGTGAGTGTGTACGTGCGGGGCAGAAGGAGAAACTGTCGCAGGTGGGGAGACTTTCAAGATGGTCCTGCTCTCGGTACTGGCCTTTGAAAGCCGAAACACAATGAGATGTGCGTTGAGGGAAGAGAAAAAGGGCTGATTAGGTTCTCGTCCACTACCGACATCACGGTACAGTTCAGCTCTGTATTTCTCATACCCAGGTGTCCCCCTGGACTTGGAATAACTCTGCTCCATCCCCTGGTTACTCAGTAGGTTTTAGAAAATGAGGCAGATTGAACCTTGTTCTGTCCATATCGGAACTGCCATGGGAGGGAGAAGGCACTGGGAGCTGGTCCCAGGGGAGCAAGGCAGAGCAGGTTGAAGGGCACAGAGGGAGAGGAATGTCCCTGCTTTGCCCAAGTAAAGGTCTGCAGCTACCGTTTTGGTAGCGTTGGTGGCATTTTTCACAGGCATCATTATCAAAAAATATCACTCAGTAAACAATCCCCGTCTTGAGTGATGCTAGGGTCATGCTGAAAGGACAGGCATGTTGTTCCTGGCCAAGCTTCCTGTTTAGGGTGACACCAGGGATCCCACTGGGATCCTTTATCACCCTTCTGAGGCTGTGGATCGAACCGTGGAACAGAGGGATCCAGGAGACTTGGAATGGCCTTGGACCTCAGTGGTTTTTGGGGCTGTCACATACAACCTGTGAACTCTCCCCAGAGCCCATCTTGCTTTCTCAGTCTACACAGACAGTTTAAAACCTGCTGCCTCTCAGTGGTGCTTAACCACCCATTTTAGTGGGAATGGCTGTTCCTGCGTGCTCCTGTTCCTAGGGGCTCTGCCTGCTGCCACGCACCTTATTTTATCCGTCACAAAATGACAGCTGCTCCATGCCAGTGCTGCAGCCCAGGGTTTGCTGCAGATATCATCCAAGACTAACTGTGAAACAATCGTACAATTTAGGAGGCCCCCACTGAATTTTTCCATTCCCACTGTGCACCTGAGCCCCCAGCCAAAACATGCAAAATGTGTTGGAGTCTTTTCTTTGGCTCCACTGAGATTTGGATCTGGCCCTCAGTGGCTGGCGCCTCTCCAGCCTGTCCAGCCCAGCAGGCTTTTTCACACATCCATTAATTACACCAGAGAAACTCTCACCCTCTACCGTCATTAGCAATTTCTAAAGCTTGCTGGAAAGACAGTGTGACAGGAGCACAAAGCTGAGGTAGGAGCCCTGGCCAGCTGTGAACCGAAGTAGGGGAGGGTCAGAGCATCCTTTGTGGAAGAGGCCGTTTCTGAAGATGCTAGTAAAATACAGTAGTAAATAAAAGACTTTGAGTGGCTGAACTGCAAACTGTAAAGTAGCTGGCTGGCTAAGTTAGGATTGCATTTGTATGGATCACTTGCCCTCAAAATGCAAACGCTGTACTTTAGGGATATACTGAGGGAGTTGCGACTTTGGGATAGAAAATGGAATTGCTTCATAAGTCCTTGCCCTATTTCACATTATTTCTCCTTTCTTTTTGTACTTCTCTCTCTTCTTGCCTAATTTCTCAATATTTTATTTCGTTACGGTCTTCAGGTCTTGCCTTGTGCATCTTCTGGCATTTCTCCACTTCTCTCCATGGCTACACCTGATGCTCATGTTACACGTCTCTCCTTTACTTGTTCTCTGTCCTTCGCTCCTTCCTAAGTATTTCTGTACAGCCCCTTCCTCTTTTCTTTTCCGTGAGATTACTTCTCTTCCTTCTGTGGCATCCTGCAACCCAGATCTAGATCTTTATTTTCCTTGTATTTTTCTCCCCTCCATCTGCTGTGTATTGGACTTCTCCTGCTAAATCTGTACCCTGTGTCTCTAAGCTGCCCCTGCTTTCCAGCTTCTCGGCTAGTTCCCATTTGAGCGTCCTCCTCTCGGCTCCACAGCTCTGGTATTCTCCAGTTTCTGTCCCTCCTCTTGCTCTCCTTTTCTTTCTCTACCTAATTCCCCGCATGCCCTTTCCAGCTCCCACATCTGCTTCCATATGTACAGCCACCCTGCTTCCACAGGGCTGCAGTCCTTTCCCACGTTTCTGGGCTTCCTCTCCCGAAAGATGCTCCCGCCCGCTTGTCCTGTCTGCCAGCTCTCGCTCTTCCAGCTTTCTCTGGTGAGTGCACCCTGTGCCTGTGGCTAACACCACCACGGCCGCCACCACCTCTGCCTTGCTGGTCCATTCAGCCTCCTGGGGTGACCCTGCCCTCAGAAAGCACCCAGCTTCCTTGGCTGTCCCCAGGGAAGATGAAGTCTTCAGCCTCTGGGGAATGTTACGGATGGTACCTATCCAGCACCTCTGGAAAGGAACACCTCAGCCTTCCATGGGAATAAAACACACCTTTCCAGCCCCATAACAAGCCCTCTTGTCATATCCACATAAGGAAGGAAAAGTTATTTTAGATTGTTTTTACAGCAGGACTCTTAAAAACCCAAGCAGCAGGCTCAAAAGGAAAACAAAAAAGAAATATAAAAACCAATTCCCAGTTAAAATAAAAAAAAATTAAAACTCATAACAGTCTCAATGTAGTTTTAGTCACTTATGAGACCTACGCAGGCTGCTTGGTGCAGTGATGCAGCAGAGAAGTTTTATCCTCCTCTTCTCTTTCTGCCTTTGGAGAAGACATCCTCCCCATCCCTGCCGCTTACCTGCCCCTTGTCTTTACACATCAGGCACAAGCGTGGGGTGGCAGCGCTGGCAACGCGTCCTGCTCTAAGATACGGACAGAGGAAAGGCAGGGTTAGTAAGTGAGACCTATTGCGGCTGCTCACATGGAAATCCCTGGGCTCTGCACCACCAGAGAAGCGTGTCGCTCCCTAGAGCAGCCTCGGGTCTCAGGCAGTCAACGCAGACCATAGAGGGCTGCATTTTAATAACACCGGGTCATTTATTCATCTCCCCATCGTTTTCATCCACAACACAAAACCTTGCATGAAAGCCCATGCGGCCCAAACCCTCTAAGACTTCTGAGCAGACATCCACAAGCCCAAATTTGTTTATTGCTTTAAATCCTTTCTTCCTTTTCCCTGCGGATGGAGAAATAGCTCTGCTGAGTTCACTGTTTGTTTGAATATTTGCATGTGCTTTTAGAAAAATATTGTAGCAGTCAATAGTTTTTATCACGTTTTTCAGCCACCTGGGCAATCCTCCACTGGGCTGAGCAGCGCGATGTCAAGTTTTTAAGAGTTTTGGATTTTCTCCCTGTCACTGTCTGTCACATGCCATCTCCAAAGGATTATTTATCAACATTTCGGCAAGCAAACAACCTCTCACCTTCCTACATGGACCCTCGCTCATTCGCAGGGAAATGAGTACTATTTTTCTTCCCCAGAAGGGCTGGAGAAATAGCTCTTCCCACCACCTAGTTTACCTGTCGGAGGTGCTGTAGCTGGAGGCATTGTCCTGGGAGATGAAACCTCGCAAGGCATCCGCCGTGCCAGGGTCTCGGGTGGGGAGAGACGGCTCCAGCCCCTGAATGCTGGACTCACCGCTCCCACTGGACACAGCCCGTGAAGGCCGGGCCAGCTCCTTTGGCTCAGCATCGGGACGAGCATCTGACCCCATACCAAAACCTGGCTCCGGTGCCGGCGTTTCCGCGATGGCAGTGGGGCTGGCAGGAGGCGTGGGTGTGCGTTGTGGGGAGCCAGTGGCAGCCACGGGAGAGGTGAGACCTTATCCACCATGGAGACAAAACAAGAAGCAGGGAGAGAGGAGCAGAAGTGTATTGTCCTCAGTCCGTTTATTTCAAATCCCCCTTCAGTGCTGATGTTTGCCAGGAAGGATCATAATAGTGACTTGTCACTTAATTTTAAGTGGGAACCCAAATGGAAAGTAAAGCAGCAAAGCCCACTGCCTAAATTACAGTCAAGTAAAATAATTGAAACTCAGTCTTGCTGCCATGCCCAAAATGCTGACAAACACATCTGATTTGGGTGTAGGTAAATTCTTGGAGCATTTTACTGACCAAAGGCCGCATAAATACAACTAAATACATACCTGAAGGGCAATAGTTACATTTAGAGACAAATGTATTCCTTTATTTAGACAGCATTGCTAATTGTTTGTCTTCAGGAGATTTTTAGGTACTTAAAGTGTGTTGTATTTTAGGGCTTGCATTGAAATTTTAAGATCTGGCAACGCTGTTTATCTTTCAGGTACCCGCCTGGGAACTGTCTCCATCACCTCGAATGCTGACCCATCCCCTCACCTCGAGGCATTCACCACGCGATCGCTGGTCTCCCCTACGGCCACAGGAGTCAAACGGGTCCCTCCAGCTCGTTTGGGTCACTTGTGTTCAACGCTCACCTGGAATAAGCTGTAAAACTACCCCGGGGGAAGTGGTGGGTAAGGAACCCATACCTTTGCTCGCCATCCAGGTGGGGTGTGGGTCGGCCGGTCCTTGCCGGGGCTCGGGGCTCACGGCGTCGGGCTTCTTGCCACTTCCAGCAAGCGTTTTGTATTGCCCTCGCTGAGCCACGATAGCAGATTCGATCTTTGCCCAGTAAACGAAGTATGACTGGACTACGGAGATGCTGTTAAAATGTAATTAGGGAAGAATTTACTGGCTCTATAGTGTTAATAAAACATCTCGCTGTTTAGCTAATCACAAGGACTGCTTTAACCCGAAGGCAGAAGCAGCACAAAAGTATTTCAAAGGATTAGCCTGTCACACGGTTTATATTACAAATAAAAGATACCAGGTCCCGTAAGAAAGAGGCTGGGTGAAGAATCACCGCTCATAATTAAGATCAGGCAAAAAAAAAAAAGTGTGGGAACTTAAATTAAAAAAAAAAAAAAAAGGAAAAAAGAAAAAAAGGCTATTACATTCGTTGTGTTGATAGAAGTACATTTGGAAAACTTGGACTAGGTCTGCTTATAATCTTCCGTAGGCAGGGAAACAACAGTGGTATTTACTAATTAAAACAAGTCAATGTAACTTGTACAAACAGCAGAATAGGTAGGAAAAAAAAAATAAAAATCAGTCTCTCTTCTCAGCCCTCTGATATTTGAGCCCGCATAACCCTCTGCTTTTTGTCAGGTGCCAAAACTGCATTGGCCAACCTTCCAGCATTCACCCGGAGAGCCTGAGTTAAGCTGGCGATTTGGGGAGAATTTCAGCTCAGATTGTTCAGCTGCTTCTGAGAATTAGTTAAGGGGAAACTGGCTCGGGTTTTCCTGTGCCCGTTGAGGCATTTTTAAGCCTAACAAGCAGTTTTTCCAGATGCTGTGGTAGGGAGAAAAGGGACAGGCTATCAGAAACCAGCTTGGAGGGTGAAAAGCCAGAGGGTGAAGGAAGCATCAGAGCGGGTGGCTAGGAATAGGTGTCCTTGGGTTTGGGTTGGGTTTATTCGGTTGCTTGAGTTTTATGTGGTTTTAATAGTATTTCCCAATCTAAAACAACGGGCAAAATTGGAAATGCTAAGCAGCAATATTTTTGTTTCAATGAACTTGTGTTTAATCACCATGAGATGCACAAGCCCCGGTGCTCACCAGGATGCTGATGTTTTGGGGAGCAGCCAAGGATCTGGCCAAGCAGCTTCTAAGCAGTTTTGTAAAATCAAACCATAACAATTTAATCTCTTCCAAAATAAAAAGTCACTGTGTTTCCTCTGAGGCAGCCAGCTAGAAAATGTTTAATTTCATTCCAAATCAGAACCAAAATACTTGGACTTTGGTGCAGAACAGAGATGTCAAGTTTTGTCCCAGCGCTCACTCTCTTTTTCTAACTTCCTTAACCTTTTTTAAAACCACTCATTTTTAATTTTTTTTTTTTTTTAAAAGAAGTGATATACAAAGTTATCCTTTAGGCAGGGAGGTCCTATGGGCTGTGTTATTTAGAAAGACAGACAATGTGATCGCAATTCTCTCTTTATGTCTTAATATTTGTATTTCCTAAGTGCTTAGGCTGTCATCTCCCAGCGTATTTATTCTGAGAAAATAGTGACCATGTAAACAAAAAGGAGTGCTACCCAGCAAATATAAATGGTGATTTATGTACCAGCTGGGATCCTATTGCAGCATTTGATAAGTATTTAGCTACATGGGGGCTCAAGATACGTAAACCACTGTGCTGGACAAATACGATGGAAAAATAAAGCCAAGCCTTTAACTGAGAAGACACAAATTCTGGTTAGGAACCAGCATGTTCTTACAAAAACTTGATGTCTCCGATGGGTTGGTCTGGTGCTTTCCACACGAAGGACAGGTTTCTCTTCAGTGACTTGTCTGAGTGGGTGACGGTGTCACCATCTTCAAAACAAGTCAGCAGCTTGGAACCAGGAGGAATGAAGACGAATGTGCCAGCAATTTCATCATTAGACACTTTGCGAGCTTGAAGCAAAAAGCCCATAAAATCCCGGGTGCTCCTCACTGTCACTGCAAGACAAAACGCGGGACACGAAGGGATTTGTCTCGTAGTTATGGGGTGAATTGTTTGCAATGGAGTTTCCAAGGCTAGCACTGAAACCAGAAGAAAACCCCCTGCAGCACCACCACCACCACAATCTTACTCTCTGTCCTCACGGTCTGTCTGGGACATGCTGGATGCAGGAGGCCAGGCTTTCCCTAACTTTGTAGTACGTAATTGCACGCAACATTTGCTCGAGTCTTTTCCCCGCCTTGATTATAAGCTGCTAATCACATCACTTTAGCCAGCATGCAGCCATTTTTAAGGAAGGAGGTTTGGGTACCACCCTGTACAGGTGCAAAAGGTTGTGTGATGCCCTCACAAGGGTTTTATTTTGCACGGGGATGAGCAGGCAAGCGGCCAGGCTGGGGAGTGGTGCCCCTCGGCTCTGTCTGCATCTGCTTTGGGAGTGGTGATGCTGGAGACGGAGCACGCTGCCCAACCATACCCAGACCCCTTGGTGCGGTGCAGAGGAGGCGGGAAGGCGACTTTACCCTCTGGAGGTGCCTCACATGTGCCGTTGCATGTGATGAGGTCTTGTATGGTTGCAACGCAGTTGAGATAAATGAATCCCACCAAAAGCATCCCAACCTACTGGCTGCCTCTGGTGAAAATCTGGAGTCAGCCATCACTTGAGAAACATCAGGAAAGTGCTGCAAACAGAATCCCTCCGTAAATACATGAGTTTCCTCATGATGAGAGAGGTGGCGTAGCTCTCTTGGAGCAGTTATTCCTCTTCCCAGCCCTCAGAAAGATTAGTGCCGACACTTGAGATCAGTTATCATGTATTTTCCAGATGCAGGAATGAGAAGCTGTTCCTTACCTGGAACCTTGTCCCCTGGGAAGTAGAAGGACATGTTGGTGTGGACAGTAACGTAGTTGTTGTTGGGGCTGTGCAGCTGCGCTCTCAGGTGCTTGGGCATCATGTCAGCACAGGCAGAAAGGCTGGCGCCATGTGAGAAGGCGGCTGCGTAGGAGACCAAGCACAGGGTTGTGCATGCCCAGACGATGACGGCCATGGGGGCTCTCCTGCTGTCCTCCATCCTACAGCCATAAAACAACAGGCAGGTTCACTGTGTCCAGTTCTGGGCTCCCCAGTTCAAGAAGGACAGGGAACTGCTGGAGAGGGTACAGCAAAGGGCTACCAAGATGATTAGGGGACTGGAACACCTCTCTTATGAAGAAAGGCTGAGGGATTTGGGTCTCTTCAGTCTGGAAAAAAGATGACTCAGGGGGCATCTTATTAATACTTATAAATACTTAAAGGGTGGGTGTCAGCAGGACGGGGCCAGGCTCTTTTCAGTGGTGCCCAGTGACAGGGCGAGAGGTAACAGGCACAAACTTGAGCGTAGGAAGTTCCACCTAAACATGAGGAGGAACTTCTTTACTTTGAGGGTGGCAGAGCCCTGGCACAGGCTGCCCGGAGAGGTGGTGGAGTCTCCTTCTCTGGAGACATTCAAAACCCGCCTGGACACGTTCCTGTGCAACCTGCTCTGGGTGACCCTGCTCTGGCAGGGGGGTTGGACTAGGTGATCTCCAGAGGTCCCTTCCAACCCCTACCATTCTGTGATTCAAAGCAGCAGCTTTAGCAGCCTGTGAGTGCGCCCAGCTCCTTTGAATTAGCTGAGCTCCAGAGCTGCCCTTCCCACAGCCTTTAAATGAAGGAGAATAAATGATCTCTGCGGCGCGCGGTAATCCACAGAAGTTCACAATTTGAAGTAAATTGTTGAGGCTGGGAGGGGAGAGGCTCCACAAGAGGATGCATTTCTTGCTAAGTCACCCACGGAGGGAGCGCTTGGGGAAGATTTGCTCTAAAAAGTCGTGTTGCATTTAGGAGGAGAAGACTCTGCATGACTGCACTCAGCACCCTCCACCGTTCCCAGCCCAAACGTACAACCTGATCAATGGGGGAAACAACTACACCTCGACCTGCAGAACCCATGTCTTGCGGGGCTGGAGCCCAGCACAGAGCCTCTCCCTGCCTGCCGGCACAGAGCCGTGTCCCCGCAGGGACAGCACGTGGCTACCCCTCGCTCCGGCCTGCGGCAGCACGAGGCACCTTTTAGCAGCCCACGCATGGTAGCTCGGAGGCGCTGGGCTGCTTGTGACCATCGGCCTCATCCCTGGCCACCCAGCAGCACTTCAGCTTGTCCTTCTTGGTCAAGGCTTGCTGTTGCTGACGAGACGGCAGCGATGCTGTCTTTGAAGTCAGCGTGAGAAGCCTGAGATAAATGGGCAGCCATTTTGGCTAATGCCAGGATGTCTCCTTATTCTCCAATTTTTAATCCAAGCAAGGATTTTTTTTCTTGGCACGGTCAAAGATTAATATTTGGTATGCCATGTCTTTAGTACCTCTCGGCTTTGGTGGCTGGCACAAAACATGTTTCCAGATTAGCTGGAGTATTGTGTTGTTCTGATTTTTCAGAATGCACTTTTGAAAGTGAAGCTGAAGGACAAACGTGCAGTATTTATAGTAATGGACAGCGTAAGGCAGGTAATCCTGCTTTTAGTGTAGCACTTTCTAACGCCTTCTTTTCGACATGCAGCTTCTCCTGGCTTAGGTTTCCTTACGGTTAGTCGATAAGTGGATGTAAATAAATCAGAGGAAACCAGGGGCTGAGGAGGTCTGGCTTACACCTCCATCTCCAGCACTTCTCAAACTTGCCAGCTGACTCAACAAACCACCACAGCACATGAAACCGCTCGTGCCCAGCCTGAAGCAGGGAGCAGTTGGATGCAGTTAAACCTTCCACAGCCAAGCATCGTGCCATTCCAACCAGTTATGTGCCAGAAGATGCGTGTGGGAGTCACAGGAGCTTTTCCTAAATATCCCAGCCCCTGCAGGAGCAGCAGCGGGATGCCTCCTCCTCCTGGAGCCAGCCTCCCCTCTGGGCACACCTAAACCTCCCTCACTGGATATGATTTCTCGCAGGAGCTCATGAAGCAGAAACTTCCCTGAGCGGCAGCTCTTTCCCTCGGGCATTTCCTCGGATGCTCCCCGTTTCCCATCCCTCCCCGGCCGCTGTGCCCCTCACTGCCCAGCTGTGGGGAGCAGGGCCGTGCCCCCCAGAGCTGCCCAGGCTGGGGCTGCCGGTGCCACCGTCACTTACCTCGGGACACGTACGCCACCGGGCTCACTGCCGCCGCTGCCCTCCCGGCCTGCCGGAGACCCATCCTTTCAGGGACCTTCTTCCCTTTCTCCTCTAATGGGAAGCGCAGCAGCTGTTACTGCTAATACCCACCACCTACGGCAGCTCTCCGCCAGTGCCCAAATCCTGCCTTAATCATATTAGTTTTCCTCTACACATCCCACCCACTTTTTTTTTTTTTTTTTTTTTTTTTTTTAAATCTCCAAGTCTCTGCAATGAAAACAAAGGCAACTAGCTGGGGGTGGGGGGGCAGCAGCAAGCCATGGGGTTTGTGTGGGAAAGCCTGGGGCAGAGATTCAGGAGGATCAGACTCTTGCTTGCTCTGTTACCCTCCCCACACTCCCCCCTCTTCCATGCTGAGACTTTGCAAAGCAGAGCCACGTCAGCTCCCTCTAGTCCGTGACCCCCCCTCCAGCAGTGTGCCCTTGTCTCTCACGCTTACATGGGAGTTATTTTGGCAGTAAAAGCAGAATTTTGGTAGAAAGGCTGGGAAGGTGCATCCCATGCCATGCCAGGAGGAGCCATCGGCATGCAACAAACCCACCAGAGCTGGCACACGGGAGTAAGCGTCTGATCCCTGTGACTGTCCCCTGGCACAGGAGCTGCGTTTCAGTCCAGGCTGTAACCCCTGCTCCTTGCCCAGCCTACGCTGCAGCCAGGCCGGTGCTTGGCCACAGAGCTGATCCTGAGGAGCTTCCCAGCTCCTCCTTGGATCTGCCTCATCACTGCAGACTGCTCTGGTGATTGGGACTCTCGGCCGAACCTGGCCACCACCACTGGGCTCACCCTGCTCCCTGCCAGCAGCTCCTTGCTCGCAACAGACAGAAATTAGGGTCCAATTTCTCATCACCATTAGAGCCACCTCCAGGAGATGCTGAACACGCTGCTGGCAGCTTGCGGCCCCGAGTAGGGCTAGAAGAGCAGTGTAACAACCCCATCGGCTGGCCGGCTTTTCTTCAGCCAGCAGACCACTAAGAGGCAGCTTCAGATGTCCCAGTGTCACCAGGACCGGAGCTGGACCTGTGGTGCAGGAAAGCTATTAAAGATGGAAGGGTAAAAGAGCCTTTGGTGCCCTTTAGTCCTCCTCCCTCTCAACTAAATGTGTGTCTGACGGCTGAATGAGTTTGTGCTGGTGGTGGGGCCACTCTCCCTTCAGGACACCACAAAGCTCTGTCCTGTCCCATGACTAAAGGAGATACACCAACACGTAGGTGACACCACTGCATTTTGGTTCTGCAGCTCCAGCGGTGCCTACATCTGATCTTGCTTAGGGTCTGACCAGTGTGGGATTCTGTCCGGAGTGAGCACCGTGGTCACCTCTGCCTGGGGCACCCCTGAAAACTGGAGGCAGGCTTGTGAACCCCCTACTACTTAGCGCTGATCCCATCAGCCTGCCCTGCTCTACTCCTGTCCTTCAGAAGTGAAACAAGATGCTGGGCTGGCACTGAGGTACTGCCACTGGCAGCCCAGCTCTCATCTGTTTAACCAGTTTGAAAGCATGGGAACTGGTGACACTGGGCTCTCAGCAGACAGCTCTCCTCTGCATCTGAAAGAGGCCTTATAGTCACTGAATTTCAAGATACAATGCAAATTGTAAAACTTAACAGTTTTCTTTCCTTTTGTCAGTGGAAGCAGAGAGTAGCTCAGAGGGAGGGAGGAAGGGTTTGCATTATTGCTTCTGTTCCAGTCTGTAGTTGCTCATACTTCATATACAAAAGAGAGTACCTTTATGCTATATTAATGACTAATCCGATCCTGAAACCAAGTGATGTCTTATGGCTTTTCCTTACTAACTTATTCCTGAGCTAAACTATTCCTTGCTTACAATTCCAGCGTAATAAGGCAGCAGCTCCAGACCTCTGACAATCCGCAGGGGAAATGCCGAACCTGTCGCAGACGTCCTCACACAGTGGCCAGCTCTGAAAACAGTATTCCAGGTAAGTGTAGGTCTTTGCATCACAGCGTGGTGTTACAGCATTGCATGGTCACCTTCAGCTGCTGCCGTGCGTTGGGCACATGTTTTCATTACGCCGGTTCCAGTGAGGACCATTTCTCCACTGGCTTCCATCTGAGAAAGGGGGAAAAGCAGCAGGGGGAGGGTGCAGACCCTGAAGCAGCGGTGTCGGAGCTCGGTGCTCCCTGGAGCTCTGCGCAAAGCTGTGGGGAGAAGGGAGAAGGGCTTCAAACGAATGAGACCCAGACCCAACCCGTCGGTAAGAGCACAGGATGTACCGCAGCGCTGAACTGTCTCTGCTCACTCCCGAAGCTGGCGGCAGGCCCTGGGCAGGGCACACGCGCTGCCGGGGGTTGCTGTATGCAGCAGACTCCAAGGTTCTGCCTGGACGCCGTATTAATTGCTGGGCTGGTCTGAAATACAGCCTTATGCAGAGTTCAT